>NC_071402.1:66205126-66920960 GCF_017976375.1 Cuculus canorus
TCAAGTGATTTGTTCTCCATATAGCCTTGTCCACAACCACAGCAGAAGAATGAGACCACAGATCCACTTTCCTCTGCAACTTTCTGAACTATCATTCTAGTGGAGACTTGCAGAGTCATTCTGCCAATTTATATCCTCATACTGTAAGCTGGAGTTCAGAGGAGTGCGTCATCATTCATGGATCTCTCTTGGGTGTTAGGAGCGCTGTGGGAGCTGGCTTTCCCTGATGAGAGAAGAGTTTTATGTTTCAGTGCTGCTGTGAAATTCTGAGGATTAAAATAATAAAAGGAAAACATTTATTAAAAAAAAAGTCAAAACCAATAAATATAAAATCTTAAGAAATCTTAAGAGATTTAAGTGGTCCCTAAATAAACGCAGTAGGTATGACTTTTCCCATAAGTCCTATGGCAGCTTTATTTTTAATAATAATTCACATGGTATTTGCCTTTCTTGCTGTTAATAATAAAAAATACTCCAAATGAAAAATAGTTTTCAACTAGGAAAGAAGAATAATACATTTGTGCAATTACAGTGCATCAGCAAGGAAACATATCAGCTTAAAACCAAAGAGTAATCCAGTTCTGTGATACAATGTGCCTGTAATGAATATGGAATTCTCTGAGCTCACAGGGACTCAGGACACATTTCTGAATAAGGACTGGCATTTTCAGGAAATGGCAATTTTTACATCAGTGTCAGACTGGCAAAGGGCTGGTGAGATGAGAAACCCTCCTGATGTGTTTGCCCAGACAGATGTTTAAGAAGATGGTGTTTCAAAGACATCTGCATCTCTGTGGCATTCTGAGGTTGTGCTGGTTCACGGCTGTTCTGCCTGCTGGTTCAGAGGAGGTTGACAAGGCAGATAAGTACAACGTTTGTCTTGCTCTTCTATTTTTCCTCACCTCGTAGTTTATTTTAAACATATCTCTGACCTTGAGAAGACTCGGGAGAAGGGATTTTAAATGTTGTAGTCCTCATTCTATCAGGTTGAGTGACCCAGTGCATATTCCTGCAAATGTCTTTGATATGTCATCCTTTAAAAACCTGTATATAAATATCTTTCATTTCTGGACCTTAACATACTTGCTGCTTCTTCCAATTTGCAGATTTATGCAAAAGCAGAAACCAGCTTTCTTTCTTTCTTTCTCTGTTGCTCTAAATGGAAGAGTTTTATAAAACATACAATACTAAATCCCCTGCTGTTGTTACCCACAGATTCTGAAGAGATACAATATTTGTCATGATCATAGTTTCATTAAAGATTCATCCTCATGCCTACTATTGAACTTCACATGGAACATCAAAATTGCTAGTAGATGAGTCATGTTCAGTTTTGTATAGATTATCCCTTGCTCTAAAATTTAGTTCTGTGAAAGCCATGACTACCAGTGCCAGGTTTGTTCATGACTTGAAGTGGATGGCCCTGCATAGGAACTCCAACACATGTTCACGGAGTTCAGGGTAAGAGCTGTTCAGACATACTGATTCGATTTAGCCTAAAATCCAGACCATTATGAAACTTGATTAGGATTCAGCAGACCATTACTGCTGTTCAGTCCAGCTGATTCCAGTGTATTTGTGTAATGATTTGTCCCACATGTTAACCTAGAAATCATGTTTACAGATTGTAATCCTTTGTGCTATACAGGCCCTAGTAATCAGATTACAATAAGCCAACTTTAAAGAGACTTGCTGTTTAAAAGTGAACAAATTTCAGGCAAGAATTTGGGACCAAATTGCTTGCTAATATTTTTCCATTGACTTGTTGAACAGCTGTTATGGACAGGACGTTGCTGTGGTGGTCCCTTTTGTTTCCAAACAGAAGTAAGATGTCCAGAGATTTTCAAACCTTGATGGAACTGGTGTCACACTACAGATCACAGAATCACTAGGTTGGAAAAGACCTCCTGGATCATCTAGTCCAACCATTCCTAATGATCCCTAAACCATGCCCCTGAGTATCTCATCCATCTGTCCCTTAAACACCTCCAGGGAAGGTGACTCAACCCCCTCCCTGGGCAGCCTCTGCCAGTGCCCAATGACCCTTTCTGTGAAATTTTTTTTCCTGATATCCAGTCTGAACCACCCCTGGTGCAGCTTGAGGCCATTCCCCCTTGTCCTGTCACCTGTCACTTGGGAGAAGAGGCCAGCTCCCTCCTCTCCACAACCTCCTTTCAGGTAGTTGTAGAGAGCAACAAGATCTCCCCTCAGTCTCCTTTTCTCCAGGCTAAACAACCCCAGCTCCCTCAGCCGCTCCTCATAAGACTTCTCCAGCCCCATCAGCAGCTTCGTTGCTCTTCTCTGGACACGCTCCAGAGCCTCAACATCCTTCTTGTGGTGAGGGGCCCAGAACTGAACACAGTATTTGAGGTGCGGTCTCACCAGTGCTGAGTACAGGGGCAGAATATCCTCCCTGGACCTGCTGGTCACGCTGTTTCTGATACAAGCCAAGATGCCATTGGCCTTCTTGGCCACCTGGGCACACTGCTGGCTCATGTTCAGTCGGCTGTCAGCCAAGACCCCCAGGTCCTTCTCCTCCAGTCAGCTTTTGATAAGTAGTTTATATTAATAAATACAATAGGGCCGTGGTCCTAGTCCTTTAAGCTGTATACTTTTCATTTTGTATTGCTGAAAATAACAATGACAATGAAGCCCCCCAAAACTCCAAAATTTCTGTTAGTGTTTGAGAAGGCATGCACCAGGAAAGCCTATTTACCATTGACAACTTGAAAATTCCATTCTTTTTTAAGGGCCCATGGGCAACTGAAAGCTTGTGTAGGTGGTAATGAGATTTTTAATTAATTTTGAAAGCAAATAACACACATTTCTGTGTTTTTATGGTTCAAAGTAGAGGAAATTGGGGCTGCTGCCTTGTACAGGGCCCTTGCAGTTGCTTCAAGTGCAGGTATGGAGACTGAGAAAATCAAGCTTCCTTTGCTACGGTTCAGTCTTTCTCATTTATCACAAATTCTATTAATTGTTAATTATGAATTATCATCTTTTAAAACACCTGTAGTTTTCTGAGTTAGCATTAAAATGATCCTTACATTGTCTTTCTACACTTTTGTTCAGCTGGTTAACTCTAACTGTTTTATCATTATGCTATCCATTTAAATTAACAATCTGCAAAGAAAACAGATAAAATGCTTCACATGTCCCATTACTGGGGTAGTAATAGTTATTCAATTAGGCACAGCTACTTCAGTTTCCAATCTGTTCTTTAATGATCTACACAAGACATTTTATTAAATATTATTAACTAACAAATCTATTTAAAGAGGTATATTGTAGCAGGGAGAAACAGCATCAATGGTGGTGTAATGTAAATGTAAAAGCTGGTTTACTTACTAAGCATCTGCACTACAGTTGTTATTGTATCTATGAAGCAGTACAGTGTTACAGACTTTCTCATTGTGACCTCTAGTTACAAGAGTATATCCTGATTAATTGCCCATTGACTTTCACAACTAGGAATATTTCTGAACACTTTTTCCCATCACATGGACAGTGGAGAAGTAGAGTTGAGAGTAGGGACAGTCCTTATCTTGCTATAAAGTTTTTCTGTCATTTGATATGTTTTGGGAAGTCCTGTGAAATAATGATAATAATTAATCTTTAATAGTTATTTAAGCAGCTGCTGTGTTAGCAATTGGATAACAAAATTGGTCATAGGGAACATAGCTCAGAAGAGGGAGACATTAAAAAGGCAGTTTGATGACATATAGCAAGTGCTGTTCTTAAGCAATAACATTTTTACACACTAGGGAAAAATAAAATATAACATACTGAAAAAAATCTGATAGTCTTTCTGCCTCAGGAGCACTACTATAAAGCTGCATTTATATCTTAATACGTGTCCAGTATATTCAGTGCTGCATTAGCGAAATGGCAACTCTGACTTGGAAAAATAATAGCATGTTCTACCTCTAAAATGTGGAAAGCATGACTCATTAATAATTTTAAATTTTAGAAAATGGAACTACACTCCCATTTTACCACTCTATCGATGCTGCAAACATAGGGAAGCAATGTCTTGATACTTCCTACATATGTGCTACTAGGATTCTGAAGCTGAGTACTTCTTTGAAGTTTGATTAAACATCACACGAATTCTGCACAATCAGAGTATTACACAGTTTTTGTAGGTGGGTAAGCCAAAGCATGGAAAATCTGCTTTACCCAAGATTACACAACTAAGCTGATACCCTTGAAAACACTGAAGAAACAGTAACGTAAGGAAAAAGTATGTGAAAGTGTGAAATTAAAAAAGAATTAAATTATTTTGCCTCAAAAACTGATAACTGGAAAAATGTGTTGTGGTTTACTGAAACTAAAACACGTAATGAAATTTTGTGATGAAAGCAAAGGGAAACAAGTTAAAACTCCCTTGAAAAGACAGATATTATTAAATCAAATTTGATTTTGAAATTATCTCCCTGTTGTAACCTTGGAGATGTATTTTCAAACTATGTTGTTTTCATCAAATATCCCATAATACTTTAACCATAAAATGATTGGTAGCATTATTATTGACAATTAAAACTAAACTCTGCTTGTCAAAATAAATGAACAAAGTACACTCGGTGATGCTGTATCCTTGACTTTTTAAATCCTCCTTGTTTATTTACACACTAATTGCAAAAACTGATAATCCATATGAGGTCACGTAGGTCCATGCAAATGAGTTTTTACTGTATGTTCTGATACTGTAAATATTTATTTAGCTGTCCAAGTTATTGGAACTAGTCACTATAATTTTTCAGTAAAGGGCAGGTTTCTCTGTGAGATCTTCCTGAAGGAGAAAAGACAGTAAGAGAAGAGTTAATTGTATAAAAGTTCTTTTTAATGTTAATATGCAATTTTATGTATTTATTGTGTACTTATATAATTGCATAATAATATGACTGTATATTATCATTCACGTATGTCATGGTGTAATATATCATGACACAAGTAGTCTTATTTGCTATGTTCAAATAGTGAATTGACAATTCCAAACCAAGTTGCAGTCACCTTGAAGTGTTGGGCGAAATACATGAAAATATATTTCAGCATATTTCTGTATTTTCCACTGGCTCATTTATTAGGTTCTTGACAACCATTTTTACAGTGGACTGTGGTAGATAAAGTCTCAAACACTGAGGAATGTAACCTTTTTTATCGCAAAGTTGCTTCAAGTGCCATATATATTTGATGAACACAGATTAATATTGTCATATACTATAGAATCACAAAATCATGGAATAGTTTGGGTTGGAAGCGACCTTAAAAATCATCCAGTTCCAAACCCCCTGCCACAGACAGGGACACCTCCCACTAGATCAGGCTGCCCAAGGCCCCATCCAACCTGGCCTAGAACACCTCCAGGGATGGGGCATCCACCACTTTCCTTGGTAACCTGTTCCAGTGCCTCACTACTCTCATTCCTCCTTATGTCTAGTCTATATCTGCCCCTCTCCAGTTTAAAACCATTCCCCTTAGACCTATCACTACATGCCTTTGTGAACGGTCCCTTCCCAGCTTTCTTGTGGCCCCTTCAGGTACTGGAAGGTTGCTATAAAGTCTTCTGGGACCCTTCTCTTATTCAGACTGAACAAGCCCAACTCTCTCAGCCTGTCCTCCTATGGGAGGTGCTCCAGCCCCCGATCATCTTTGTAGCCCTCCTCTGGACCCGTTATTTTTAATAATAAATAATGCCTTACAGAAGTCTTTAAGCTTTTGTCATGCTTTTTGTACACATTTGTGTCTTGGAAGGTTGGAGTTCTAAAGATTTAGAAATATCAAGGCATCTTTAACCTGTCTTATAGTTATCCTTAACATTTCTGTTGCAAGCACACAAGGTTAAGTCACACTATGTGTCTTATGTTAAAATGTGTCTATAAATGTCAGATGCTTATGCTCTCTGAAATATTTCAGACTTCGTTATGAGTAACAATGCAGAATTAAATGGGCTTGGAATTATGTTTGTCTCTATGTATACTCATAAATTAATCTTTGAAGGAACTACAGTTTTCTGGCAAGAAGAGGTGTCATTTCTTCCACCTAGGAGGGAGTTTCAACCAGTTTCAGTCTCTGTTTAATAAACATCAGGGGAAGCTGCAACAATAATCCAGACAGTAGGGTTGTTTAGTAATCATGCTGCACAAAAAAAAGGAGGAAATCATAAGAATAGAAATGTAGTTTCTTTGTTGTTCTACCTAAAAATTCAGGGTCCTGAATCTACATCTTTGTAATAAAATACAAGTATGAACAATTGTATGCTTCTGCAAAAGAGAACTGCAGATATTAATGACACTGAGCCTACAACACATAATTTAGATCCACTGTTTCAAAATTAGTTCTACATGCAAATATTTTAACCTGTTTTAAAGCTAATTTTAAGATTATATTTATAAAAGGTCCTTCACTACCTCTGCATTAAAATATTACATCTGCATGTACATATTTAGAATATCTGCATTCATAAATGCTAGTGTGCTCTTATTCTGTAAAGTAACAGCTGCAAATCTCCAGCTGTTAAGATATTCCCTCTAGTGTTAAAAACTCAAAGTATGTATGGACTCATATTTGCTCAACAGTAGACATATAAAGAGTTAGGCAAACACTAGTCTTTGTGAATATGTTCCTGAAGCTATATATGTTGTGGAATTGTTTATGGTTAGGATTTGGTCTCAGTTTGTTTCTTGTAGTGGTGATTTCCTTCTTCCTCTTGGCCACCAAAGGCTGTTTTGTTTACCAAGCATACTCCATGTTTTCTGTTGCTACGAACTATGAAGTGTAGCATCCTTGACATTTTAAGTTCCATACTTAGTGTACTTAATTTATATTGTTGGCACACATTGGTTTCAAGTGCCCGTCTTTAACAAAAATACATTTAAAAAAAATTAAAAATTTTGTGTGGTTTTTGGATCACAAGCAGCCAAAATCCTCCAATCACTTTCAGAGATAATAGGCTATGTAGGCTATATAGCCTAGTCCCCAAAAGGCATGGAGTCTGTACTACTGGAAGTGATGTCACACCTCTTGAACCTGCAACCTAATATAAAACAACACAACTCTACCATATTTACATCAGTATAAGTTTGACAGATAAGCAAGAATGCACTCTTCTTCTTCCCCTTTCTCCTCTGAGACAACCAAGGCACTGGAGAACACAATGGACAGAACCTTTCTCCTAAAATCTGTGGGATAGAAGAGGAAATACACGAGTAAATAGGCATCAGTAACATGTTGATATTCTGCAGGAGGAGTGAAGTCAGCAGCTTGCACATATTTTCTGCTCATTTTGTTGCATTTCCTGGTAAAGATTTTAATTTTTTAACTTGAGGTACCATAGAATAATAGTTGAGGGGATGAGACTGTTGGCATTTCTTTTGTCAGTAATATTGTGCTGTGTTAGCTTTGGTTTGTTTCCTGTTGAAAGCACCATTTGAACTGGAGGTCTGACATATGTGTTGATCCTGATCCAGCGTTGATCTCTGTGTGCTTCATGCTCTGCTTCACCAGAGATGAGTTTTGCTGGCTACTCTTACTTCTCATTGTTTTCTTGCAGAGATAGCAAGTTCCCTGGGAACAGTTTTAGACTCATATGTTAAACTGCTCATCTCTCAAGTCCAGATGCAGTAGCTATGGTCCCCTTTCTGAAGCTTCTGGAGTTAAACTCTTGGAAAGCGGTAGTGTGCATAGACTTCAAATCCTTCTCTCCATTATTTCATTAATTATCAATATCTTAGGTCCAAAATACAGACTTTTGTTCCTCATGTGTGGATGATGAGCTGTTCAGACTAATTTCTATTATGTAATTAATTCCATGAATTCTGTTTGAAAATTGCTAGGTGCAAGTTACTTGCTTATGAATAAGCTCTGTTACATGAAAAATTTTATGTGAATAATCTTTGCAAGTGAATTGTTGAACTGTTTGCTTCAGCTGGTCATTCTGTACAGATCAGTCCTCAAGCCAAGTGAGTGGCCACCTCAGTTACCTAGGACTGAGTTCATGCCTTGACTGAATGACTGAGACTTTCAAAATGCAATCAGAAATTAATAATATATGATAAATGCTCATGTTCACACACGGATAGCCTGGTTTGGAATTCAGATTGTTCTTGTTGATTTAGAATATTTCTAGGAATGGCCTGAGAACAGAAACACTCATAGTGCATTCATACCACATTGCTATTAAGCGTAAGCGCACTCTCTCTCCATCAGACCTTTTGTGGTCCTGAAAGTTTTAATGGAGTTGCTTTGTTGTCACTGGGGATCCATATCCTTCAATTTTATTTCATAGTAGAAGATGGTAGTATTGCTTTATTGCTATTTGAATATACCATGGTGATTGCAATACCAGAGATCAGGTGGTATCGTGACCCTTTTGACTGGTGAGCTTAGAGTGGTATGTTGTGTTGTCTTCTGCTTTTTTTCATGCTCTTAAGGAGAAATCTGGTTGATGAAATGACAGTAATGAACTGAATTTGCCTATGCCTTGTAAGAGATAAATGCATATACACGAATATATACTCCTATATATACAAAAATACATAAATAGATACAAATACACTTACAGACTTGTGTGTGTCTGTATGTTTATATACCTCATGGTGGAGAAGACTAAGAAGCAGCTGTTGGCCAGCCTTCACAATTAATTTGGAATTCTTTACCCTCTGCAAACCTCTAAATGTACTCTCAAGAGTACAATGTTTCTTCCCTGGATGTCTATCCCTGATGGTCATTGTAGTGGGCTTATGGGTTCATGAAGCTAGTAAGGCATGTCAGGGAAAGCTACCCAATGCCTTCCCCAAGGCTGCTGGAGTGTGAAGATATTCCTTACGAAGACAAAGTTCCTAGTGTCTTCATTTTAGAAGTCTGAGCTTACCTTCAAGAAACTGTCCTAGAAATGCTTCACCCACTTCAAGTCTGCAATTGTTTTATCTTGGAAGGAATTCTCCTGGCTCATAGCAAAGTCTTAAATCTACAGGGGAAGCTGTAGCAAGTTAAAGAATTTCTCAGCTGGTTTGGACCTGAACACATGCTTTTGTCTGTGTTTGGGTTAGACCAGGAATCCAGCTCGAGAAAATGAGAGAAAAATGCATGGTAAGAATGACATTCTCCCTGCTTCTCACAGAAGCAACTGGTAAGTGACACAGAGGAGAAAAGAGACTCGGAGGTTTCAAAATTCTGGCTCAGTAGTGTAGCCTTTTTCTTCAGAAACTGGTTATAATAATGTCTATAGAAGCTGTTCATCTTTTGTAAAGAAGACTTCACCCTCTCTGTTGAAGGATGTGACTATTCCCTGCATTTTCCACATTTTTAACATCGAAATGTTTTTAGTTGAAAAAAGAAACTGTGTCTACTGAGAATATCTGCATGCCACATGGGATTCCTGTGGCCTTAAAATCTCTCTTTACGAAGAAATCTACATGATGCTTTACATTATACATATTTGTGTATCCATACTGCCAAAAAAGACCTTTAATTATATCAGCATAAAGTGGGATACAGCAGCTATCAAACATCAGAAGTTTTACCATCATGTGCATTCCTATCACAGCTATCTGTTGACTTCTTGGACTGTTTTTCCTTAGTGCAATATATCTATATTCCTTATGCAAATTCCACTGTGAATGATTTGCCTGTTTTGTAAGCTAGACTGCACCTGTAACATGTGGGATTGAGTTAAAAATGACAAGCAGACAAGCACAAGGCACATTATCTTGACAAACTCAGCCTCCGAAAATTAGCCTGTGCCTGAATTATTAAAATAACAAGGAATATTTCACTCAGCTGTGGAGAAATGCTCCTAATTGTCCACTTTAGCCAACTTCTTTCAGACTTCACGATCGGTCAATTTACGGTAGCGGCTTGCAAATTCCTGAACTCCCATTAGAGAAAAGTGCAACAGCAGTCCAACACACCCTCATTTATTTTAATAACCTGCCAAGCAGACATGAAAATGTTAAAGTTGGAAGGCTATAACATGACAGGAACCTGACTTGTCATAGCCACATTATAATCTAGTTAAACTGCTTTCTTTCTGCCTTTCATGTCTTTTCAGGTAAATGGAAAACTAATTGTCAAATTACTAATTTTGTTGGCATTAATATCAATACTAAGGCTAGAGAAGCATGAACAGATACACCTGTGATTTTTCTTCATATTGTGCTTGGATGCTGGAAAGCATTCTGAAAACATAGAAGGATAAAATCAGAGCCCAGTCTTTTTATCAACACTGACCTATTTATTTTAAGAGGCATCGAAGCTCTATAAAAAGGCTATTTAAAGTCTCTGGATTCTTTTATTATTATTTAATGCCTGGAAATCTTGTTTACTTTAATCTTGTTTCCTTTGTGCATTATAGTGCACCTGACGTAACAGGGCCAGTATTCACTTCTAAAGTATTAATGGCAGAGTCTGATCTTGTAGGAGAATACAAGGAATTGCACTACCGAGAAAAAAAATCTTCAACAGTGTCAGGGTCACACTATCTTTCAAAATCAAGTGTAAGTAGGTCATGCTTCAGCTGCAGGAAGGGTCGAGAACATTGCTGCTAAAAGTGCTTGGGAGGCTTGAGGAGCACATTGAGAGAACTGGGGATAGCTCAGGTGACTGGAAGGAGGACCTAATTGTGATGAACATGGAGATATAAATTCAGCTACAGATGTGCTGTTAGACCTATACCTGCAGGGGGTTAATTGCCCTGCATGACCTGGCTCCTCAGTGCTTTCCTGAGGCAGGACTGAATCTGTTACTTCTATCTTCAGTCTATTTGTCTGTCTGGTTGTTGGTTGTTTTATTTTTGGTTTTGTTTTTTTTTTTTAAGGAGGGGGGAATTTCTTGCTTGCTTGCTGTGGCATGGCTTCATAAATGTCTGCACAGATTTTACTGGCAATCACGGCACAGATAGCTTCCTATGAATAATAAGCCTTCCACAAAGAGTGAGATGCCTTAATAATAAAAGCAGCACAGCCATTTCCCCGCAATAAATAGAAGATTTTTCTACCAAGTATTTAGCTTTGTTTCTATTTAATCTGGAATGGGCCTGTTATAATGGGTCTAGGGTACAACAAAAAGCGTTATTAGTTGTGGTTTTGCAGGGAGCTGTGTGTTCAGATTGTAGAAAAACATCACTATTTCTTGTACAATTTGGGAAAGAATTTATTTTCCATTGTCTTTTACTTGCTCCTTCTTTTGCTCTGCTGAGAAAATCCCATGTAGGAGCCTATTTCCACATTCTCTTAGGACTTCAGTTCTGTCCTGGGTGGGACCAGAAAACTTAACATCAGAAGACAACACTCTTGATGTTACTGACAGGATTAATGAGTGTGACTGTACTTGAGTGAGTTCTGATGGCTTTGTAAATGTTTCCTTACGAAGAACATGAACATAGGGAAACTCATAACAACACAGAGAAGTGGTAGTTCTATATGGGACTGGAAAATGTAACTCTGAAGATTTTCTGTGCCTCTATCTTTCTTTATCTGCTCCTCTTCTCACCACTCTCGCTATACTTCACACAAAATAGGTTGGCTAGGTTTGGGCTGTGACTCAAACATTTGCGAAGTGTTATTATTGCAATGAGCAAGAGAAGAAGAAGAGAGGAAAAGGAATGTAGGTCTGCAGTAGCACAGGTAGGGAAGGGCAAGCTAAGTGGTACAGTTATCTCTGCAGTTCCTGGAAGATAATAAGGGTCATGTGCAAATTTGGGAATGTAAGTGAGGCAGCTAAGAATATAGGAGCAGTTAAGAAGCGCTGAGACTTGGTCTTAGAAATAACTGATATTCTGGTGTTCTGGCAGAGCAGGGAAAGTTTCTGTAGTCCCCTGAGAACTGGGTCATCTGGGAGGGCTTCACTCAGAGTAAAATGGTAGCTACTTTATGAGATGTTAACTGGCTTTTGAAAAAACTCACTGATTCCTGGAAAGACTGATGGTTTGGGTTGGATGGATTTTTTTTCTAAATAATTTTCCTGCCTAATTAAAGCTTTTATAGAATAATTAGAAATTAATAGAAATACAATGATTTTGTGTCAGTGACACTGCCCTTGTATTCACACATCTGTATGCGTGACATGTACTCTCCTGTACATGGTTCTTCCTGTCAGCATTCCAAAAAGTACACATAAGTGTGCTTTTTACTTTTCCCATTATCTGTTTTAGAAATGTCTCCATTTTGGAAGACAAGAAGACGTGAATGTTTAACTTGCCATTAGCATCTATATTTTATTTTTGAAACATTTAGAAGCTTCTGTTTTAAATGAAGATAAACACATCCCCAAACAGCTGTACAATGGATGACACAGAACAATTGAGTAAGCATCAAAGTGCTTAATAGATAAAACAGTGCTGGATGTGGTAAAATAAACAGGACTTAATCCCTTTATAACTTGGGTAAATAAATACAGCTTTACTTCAGATACAGTTTTGCCTTTAGGTTGCTCTGTTCTGTTAACACCTATCTGTCAGCGGTAATACCATGTAAATGAGCCACTCTGAGCCTTTCCCCTTGCATCTTGTTTAATCCTCTTCCATTCTTCTAATCATCCTACACACAGAGGCCAATATCTATTTTCATCTGGCAAGATAAGATCTCCTAAGGAATTAAAGACAGTTTCCACTTAGCTCCACAGTAGGCAAGGCTGGGCTGTGATCTAGGGCTTTAGGGACTTCTCATAATGCGCTGGTTCTCACTAGATCGAAGAATTGAGTTCTGGCTACTGGATTTTTAATCCTCCTGTGGCTGATGGTGGGAGCTCCAGTGATTTAAGATCTTTGATTACTCAGAGCTTGGCTCTTTGATTGAGTGAACTTCTGAAGACAGCGTGTGACTGGTTTCAAGTTAGTGGTTTTAAGCAACTACTGGAAAAAATAGATAGGAAAAGCCCTGTGATTAAGATGCACTGTCTCTCTTTTTAATTGCTTTTCTGAAGCTATCTGATGCTTTACCTTCTATACACAAAAGAAAAACTGCATAGACCAGTATTTGTTCTAATGAAGAACTCAAGCGTCTCAATATTTGTCTGTACTTGTTTGCAAAGTCTATTAAAACTTGTAGACACTAAAGGATATATTGTAAAAACATACTTCTCACAGGGCATGTGTTAGGAACTAGTAGCAAATATTGCTTAGTGCACAGGGCTAAGTTTAGCTGTTGATATAATTTCAGTCTGCAGTGCATTTTCAGCTACTGTGTATTTTCCAGCAGAAGAACTGTACATGTAAAAAGGCAGGTAGGGGTCATGGAAAGCTGCATGTGTTGGCACTTTGAAGTAATAGCAGTCTCTGAAACTGAACTTTGGTGTTTTGATGCATCTAACCAAAGTCTTGCAGAAATGTTTAACAGCAGTCATTCAGAAGTGGCTGAAACATCTTTGCTGAGAAAGGCTGCAATAACAGTTGCCTTCTTTTGAATGAAAATAGCTTTTTCCTAAAATAATATTTTAGTATACTTACCTTTTTTCAATGTGATCCTCAAGAAAAAAGAGTGCAGACATTGGCTTTTTGTATCTTAGATGCCTGTTATAAGCAATGATACCCTTCTTTTATAGGTGAGATAAAATACAGTTACAGTTTCGGTGGGAGCATTGAAGGGAACTGCTCAGTTCTGTCTCCTGTTTGAAGGTCCAGAATCTCTGTCTTAGGAAATAAGAGAAAATAAGAACAGGAAAATTGGCGTAGAAAAAAAGAGTAAGTATGCAGGAGCCAATTCAACTTGTCCAGTCATCTTATGGTTGAGCTGCAGAATTATTAAGAGGCATAAGTGAGCTGTGGAGAGGTTCCAGATTTATTTTCCTGTACTCAGTAACATTTTAAATACGAAGGGAGATAAAGAGACTGTGTCTCTGACTTATTTATATCAACATCATTTACCATTTAGGTTCACATTTAAGCAAGCCTGAACTCTTGTTGCTTACTTGGAGAAAAGAAGGAAAGAGCCAGGAAGGATATTACCTTCCCAGTGGAGGGCCTGGCTTCTCCAGAATACTTTTCATCACATTTCTTCCAGAAGAAGAACCTCACAAATTCACAGAGCAGCTATGCAAGAAGAGCACCTCTGAGTCTGTAGTAAAAAATGTCACAAGGTAAAGCTTGCCCTCATCAAAGCTCTTTTTTTCCTGACATTAGGATTATGAACTATCACTCTGGAGTGACCATGCATATTCCTTTATTGATAAGGCTAGGGCCTCTGAAGTAGGACAGTGGATTAGCTGGGAACTGAGTTTTCCTTCTCCTGTCTTGCCACTTAATTTACAGGTTTACAAAATATTGCAGAGGGATGCCGCATTTGCTCAGTGAGTCAGACAGAGTATTAACCATGTTTCAGGACGGCCACAGCTGTTACAGATACCACTCCTATTCACCTGGTATGTAAATTAATTCTATTTTTTAGACCTCCCTGCCAAGACAATAACATCAGGATCTTTTCCTTAAAGCAATAGAGACCAATTCAGGTATGTGCCATGAACAGCTAGCTGGTTGCTTGAAGAAGTATAAATGATGATCCATCTTTTTACTGGCCTTGTAGATAAAGGGTGTTTCATATATACTTAGGTAGCACATTTTGCTTATTTTGTATATGTTTTTATCTAAAAACCACATGTACACATACCCTCACTCCCTTGTATGTGTTCATATGAATGTGGTAGCTTCAGGATCTATGGCAATGTTTATTATTTCTCCTTTCGTGAAATAAAACCTTGCTTGTCTTCTCCAATGAGGGTTTCTGATGTATTCCCTTAACTTAGCTGTCTGTTAACACAATGCCAAGTTTGCCACCGTGTTTCACTCCCTCGTTTTTTTTTGCTTTTTGCGGTCTCTCTTAGCTTACTGTTTTGGGTGCTTGTCTCACAGTAGTTTTATGTCTTTCCACAGTGCTCTTTCATGAGCTAATGTTTGCAATCCTCCCAGATTTCAGCATTTGCTTGGGAGCTGCGCTGACTGGAGAATGGAAGTGTTTGATGCTGATACCCTTTTGTTCTATGTGAACATCCTCTCTAATCTTCTTGAGCAGGCTTTAGGGAATACACAACTTTGCTTTGGCACTTGAAACCGGGCTGAGTGAATATGCTAATAAACTGTACATATAAGTTTGGGAAGCTCATTTGTATAGCATACACTGCTCTGGTGAATTTCCGATGGGCACGTACTTAGTCATTTGGGCATGCTTTTATGTGTGCACGTGATGTGGCAAATCTGCATAACCAAATATCGAACAGTATAAAACTCCCTGTATAATCATTCATTAATTTTATTAAAGGTGGGCTGGGACTGGAAAGAGGATTAATTAGAAAAAGTAAAAAGCATAATTAGTAACATACATTTCCTCTCACAGCTTTCTTTTTCTCTGGATTCTCCCCTAATTATTTCCTGTCTTTTAGAATTCACTTTAATTTCAATTTAACTCTCCCTAGGCATACAAACTTGACAAGTGTGAGGGTTTTTTTCCCCAAGATTGATTGACAGCAGTTTCAAAACTGTCACAGTGCTAATTAAAACTTTGAATATGTGTCTTTATGAAGCCCGAAACACTCTGCACTGCTGCAAAATTCTGGATTTTGTGTTTTGAATGAGTTTTTTTAACAGCTAATATAGAATCATTATAACTTGCCTTTCCTCAGGCTTGATATCCAGGTCTCTCCTTCACACTTTATTTATCACTGACTTAGAGCTTATGTTGACAACATGAGAAAGAAAAGCCCTCCCAGGAAATGATACCTGCCCTATGTAGCCAATGTAATTTTAGCTTTGGCTTTTCTGCTTGGCAGAGCTGGGCAGAGTTGGCCCTTACCAAAGGGCAGCACAAGTTGACTCACAGTCCTGTGGACACCTGGGGAATTCATGTTATGGATACAGTGATCACATTTTACCATCTCTGGATTGACTGACTTTACTGGAACGGTGTTATCAGGAGACTTCAGCCTTATGCCTAAAGAAAGAATATTGATACCATAAGACATTGATTGCTGTATGCACCAGATTTGGGCTCTGCCTTCTAGCTTGCAGACTTTCTGGAGGTCAGAATGTTTGCAGAACGGTAAGAAAGGCATGGCAGGAGGCTAGAGCGAGTATCTGCCACTAAGCCACAATCGTAAAGGTAAGGTAGAATAAGAGTCCTTGCATTCAGTCAGAATGGCTGTCTTCCTCTCTCTAATTCTGTATTAATCAATTTTCCAGTAAATTACATGGAGGCAGGGTAAGGATCCTGTGTCCTTTCCTTTACAGTGACCAACAGAAATAATTAACTGTGCAAAACTGCACGAAAAGATATACCGCAGCAAGCATACTACCAGTCCTGGTCAGAATGTCCAGAGCAGGTCTTGATGCTTCTCATGGTCACAGTAGCACCGTGGTACATCTTTGTAAGTTCATTTCATTTCATTTCATTTCATTTCATTTCATTTCATTTCATTTCATTTCATACAACAGTATTTAGTGTGACAATATTGATTAGATGAATAAACTAAATGAAACTGGCCTGCCTATTTCATGTTTCCAAAACCTGCTTAAATGCACAGAGGCATCTGACTAAATAATCTGTACTATCAAGTTTGGGGTTTTTATTGGGGTGTAGTTTGTTTATTTTAAAATTGTTTATCTGAGTATAAATGTGATATATTTGTATTTTCTGCAGTCTTGCACTTAAAAATGGCTCATTTTCTCATTGTTCTCTCATGTTTCTTGTCATTAGCGTTCTGAAAGTTTGTTGTGTTTAAAGATTTTTAACTTTTTAATACAGAGTGATCAAAAATAGAAAATATTTCACTTTGTTCTTGTGTAAGCACTCCTGCACTAAATTGTGTGACAATCTAAAGTTTTACATAGTCTTTGCTGAGTTAAGGTGATATTGCTACAGGCGATAATTTTTGCAAATAAAACCCCCAAATTTAAACATTTTGGCTGACAGTTCTTTCTTCTCTCAGACACTCAACTTCTGGTTCCTTACCTTTACCAGTTTTGTAATTGTTAATTCTCCCATCCACTATGCTGCTTAGGCCCTGGTTTTCCTCTTCTACACGTACAGCAAGATCATCAGGATCTCCTGCCAGAAATGGTGCTGGCTTTTTAGTGCCTGAGAGCTTTCTGAATGTACTGCGCTATCTGTCAGACTCAGCCACCTCAGCTGTGGGCCTAAATATCCAGCATAAATCTTTTAGGGTGAGTGCTTTTGCTCTCTGTCTGAACAGCTATGTTTTCATCCTCATCGTCTTCCTCTACTGAATCAAGGTCAGCAAGACCATCCAGAGAGAAGGACAGAAAAACAGCATAGTGACAAGAGTCAGCAGAGCTCAGTATGAATTGATTGGTGAAGGATGATTTCAAAAGATCTCAGCTGCTGTAAAATCAGCCATTAAAAAATCCAACATCTCCTCTGGTTGATGATAAGGATGATCTGACTCTTGCCTCTCCATCCCCCACCCATGCACACACTCCTTATATATTTAAACTGTATGTATTTCTTAGGTCCCTGCCTGCATCACTTCTCCGTCACAGTAATTTTCATGGGAAAAATTGCTATCCATCAATTTGTGAGCAGTTGGACTTTTAGGAATACATCATAAGCACATCAGGTTGTAGAGAAAACAGTTGAAAATGCATTTAGTTATGGAGGGCAAAAAGCAGATGTCAATGATACATTTTTCCCTTCCGTATGCAAAAATCTTTCTGGCAAAATTATTATAAGGACCTAACACAGTCATTCTTAAGTAAGTGCTTTCAGTATGTATATTCAGTCTTGGATAGAAGGGCTATTGCTTACACTTCTGATTTTAGTAAAACACTTCTGATTTTAGTAAAACATTTGCACAAGAAATTGTATCTGGTGATAGTAACTGCATGCCGTGGCAGAGATTGTGCTTAATTGCAGACAGGAGATATCCATAAGTCCACTCTCAGCCAAAAGTTGCTCATTTGGGTCCCCTCTGATCCTCCTCTTTGTCAGTCCCTGAACACCCTGCACATTTTCAAATAGAAAAATTACAGTTGTTTAAATACAAAAATTTGAATTCTCTCTTCCCCACTTTTGAATTATTGGTAGTGCTTACAATAAAAGTGCCCTGATTAAGAAGTGCTGGGCTCTGTATAACATGTAATGTAAATACTCTTGCCTACAAATGCTTAGAAGCTAATTTTATGACAAGCATAATAGATTATAGCCAACCAAATACAGGATGGGAAGGAGGTAGGACAGCCTAATGATCTTGTTTTGCATGAAAAGCAATAATCTTAGTTGATCACACTCTGAGATAGACTATAGTTAAAAAAATAAGTAAAGTTAAATAAGACAGAAGATGGTAATTTATTTTTTCTAAGAAGGACTTCCTTATCAATGTGCAGACACTGAAAGCTCCTTTCTCCTCTTGATGGGTATCAGAGTGCAAAAGGTCTAGCTCATAAAATTCTTTAATGATCTAAAGGTAGCTTCGGGAAGTAAAGAATATCAGATATTGGAGGCTGAATGAACTATTGCTGTCTGCATAGTACCAGTGGCTTATCTTTCTCACACTGAAAAAAGTGACTAAAGTTTGAGGCAGAATGACTATTTGTCTCTGTAAACTTGCATTTAAACAGCAGGTGGAATAGAAAGAACAGAGCAGGGGGAACCACTGTGGTTTTCATCTTTCCTCATTTGTTTCTGTTAGTATTCTTGAACCGAAAAGAAAAAAAAATCCTGACATTGTTATTAATCATATTTACTATTGCAGTGGTTAAGGGTCAGCCAAGTATTGATCCCCTTTTTGCTAAGCCCTGTATAAACACAGAGTTGACAGTCTAAATAGACAAGTTGCAAATAGTGTAGAGTAGAACTGTAGTAAACAGGTAATAGCAGGACCCATCTTGTCAGCTCCACAATTAATTTTAGTATGAGATGAATCATTCAAAAAGAGGAGCAAAAGAAAGCTGGTGAGTGAGTGATTGATGGACAGTTAAAGGGGAAATGTGGAAAAAGCTACGCATGTGTCAAAGTCATAGAGCTGCTTACAAAGTAAGAACCACATTAATATTAAGATTCAATCGGCTACTATGGAGTCATCTCTCTCCTCCAAAACAAAGAATTATAGTCTTATGATTGACATTAAGTCGGTGTTCAGAACTTCATTCAGCAACACACATTTTGTGCTGCCAGCATGCAAGCACTTGATTGTGCCCATTTTTACAACATCACACGGTGCACCTGAAGGTGCAAAGAGGATAGAGCCAGTTTTTTTTTCAGTGATGTCCAGTGACAGGACCAGAGCCAATGGGCATAAACTGAAACACAAGAATTTCCATCTGAAAAAACCACTTTTTTACTTTAAGTGTGACTGAGCTCTGGCAGAACATGCCTGGAGAGACTGTGGAGTGTCCCACCTTGAAGATACGTGGTCCTTGGCAACTATAGCTATGTAGTTCTGCTTAAGCAGGGCAGTTGTGCCAGATAACCTCTTGGAAATCCCTTCCAACCTTAGCCATCCTGTGAGTCTATGACTTCTTTGAAAAGACATGGAGATTGGGGAAGATTCCTAGTGACTGGCTGGATCATCAAGCTTAGAGAGCAGTGGTTAGTTGATTATGGTCTATGTGGACTTAAATGACAAGAATTGCAGTGGAACCTATCATTTTAAGCACTTTTATCAAAGACCTCGAGAAAGTAATGGAGTCCTTGCTTCTTAGACTTGCAGGTGGCACCAACCTGGATGATGGTGACCAACTGTGATCAAGGCCAGGACTACCATTCAGAGACGCCTGGACAGGCTGAAAGAATGGATCAAAAGGAACCTTTCAAAATTCAGCTATGTGGTTGGGAAGGGAAAATTTTCTGCAGTAATACAGGCCAGGGACAGAGTGGCAGAGGAACAGCTCTGCAGACACTGAACATGAGCCAGCAGTGTGTCCTGGCAGAAAAGAAAGTTCTGGAAAATATTAACAGGAACATAGCCAGTGGCTGGAGGAAAATGATTATTCCCACCTATTCAGGACTTGTGGATCCCATCTAGAGAAAGACATTGTTAACTGGAGCAAGTTGCAGTTGGACTGAGTGATTGTTGTAGGCCCCTTCCAATTGAACTGTTATTAAGTTCAACTTAAGACACAGAAAGTTGGACTCAAGACCTTTTGAAGTCTCTTCTAACCTGAGTTATCCAGAGAATCTATACTCCAAACCTAGAATACTTTTCACAGTGGACGCTCACGAATATGCAAAATCCTTATAAATAGGAGTTTACATGACACTTTCACCTGAAATTTAATCATAATACTAATGATGATCTGAGCTTACCAATTGGTTCATTCCTTTAGTAGGCACTTGACTGAATTTGTCTTGTGTATTTCATATGTACTTTATGTGAATACTCTTGCTATGTGTATCTTTTCTTCTGAGGAGGATAAAGAAAAAAAAAATAATATCTTGACACAGTTATATTTACTTTTTTCCTTTTCCTGTTTGATTTTCCACATTCAAAGGGGTCTGTGACATCTGCAGTTTCACTTGCTCAGGTGAACTTTGTTTCTTATGCCCCTAAGCAATAAGTCATAAATTTTCATCCGACATTGTACTTTCTATAAGCAAAATAAGTACAAGTTACAAAATAGATACAACTTGTAACTGAACCCTTTATTAGGCCCATCTGCAGATTTCCTAATTTATTGCTACTTAATTGCACCAAGAAAGCAAAAAACATTGGTGTAAATTTTGAGTTTCTTTAAAAATCTTATAATATAAAAGTATTATGTGTTGACTAAAGAGTCTTCTGAAGATGCGCTATAAAAAATCTTGTTTCAGTAAGATAAAATTATTTTCTTAGATAATGAGCTGAGGGATCAAACAGATGTGAAAGCAGCTACAAAAATGAGAGAATGACAACTTCAGCAAATGCTATGTCCCTGCTCTTGTTAAAATGTACATTACTTGGTCCGCACTGATTGGCCTAACAGCTGAAATTTAGTCTAAACGAGGATCTTTTGGATTATCAAGGAAGGAAGCCAGTGACACAGAAAGGATGCAATTTCTTTTTCAGGATCTTTCCCTTTTAGCATTTTACACAAAAGCAGGCTGTAGATATAGCAGAGTGAATGACAGAATAATACTAGGGGCCAAGCCTTGAAGAAAAGCAGCATACGGGACACAAATATTCTTCAGAAGTTTATGAATAGAGGGGAATGACACGGTAGATTTCTTTGCAGATCTACAGAGTTCCTGAGCTTCTCCTTCCTGAGGAAATACTGAATCAAGAAAAAGGTGTTGTTTAAAAGCACTGATAAGTACCAGATTCATTGTTGTGAAACATTACTGGTGGTAAACCAGGAAGTTTCAAGGTTAGCTGTCTAATTCTTTATTCTTTGCCACCTAAGTGAGCGAAATAGTTTTCCTTTATGGCAAACAAGTAGAACCTCTAAGCAGAACTGGGCTTCAAGTGCCCGTCTTGAAAGGTAGTGTACTAGGCACTAAATGTTTATATGTTATTGATCTGTGCAGCCAGTCTTTAAAACTGCGATTAATGAAGAGCAGTCGTCACATGGAAGAATTTTTTGAAGGAAGCATAGTTTTGCTCTTTTTAGCGAACTAAAAGTAAATTCAGAATTTGCTTTCTTATCGTGTCCATTACTCTGGTTGTGTAATAGGCTATTATATGTTTCAAGATATTGAGGTTTTGGATATGGTTAGAAAAAATGTAAGTGTCACTCCTGGACTATACTGCAGGTAGTTTACTTTGTAAAAGCCAATAACTCAGCTTTTTTTCTTCTCCCACCAAAGTATAAGCGACAGTTTATTTATAAAAACACATCTTAGGTGAGTAATTCAAAGCTTAAATTTTTATATTCCTTTAAGTGTCATTTTTTCCCTAAAGGCTGTTATCAAAATAATCTAATCTTTATATTAATCGAAGAATTACAGCACTTAAATTTGTAGTTGTCACTCAAATAGTTTGTGCCTAGAGCATTTTGAAATTGTTTTGTGTGGTCTTTTCAATCACTGTATTTTTTTTTCTCAAGACATTGTCAACATGCACAAAGAATGGGGTCACAATTGTAATGAATTTCATTCCTTTGGGACTTTGAAGGTGCGGTGTAATCTGATCTCCAAGGGTTTTAACAAACCTGGTTGTTATTTCAGTAATTTTAACACTAAGCGCAGTCAACAACAACTCAGTCATGGAACATCTTTTTCAGCAAATTGAAAAATAACAAACCCAAAAGTTTCCCACTCACTTCCATGAAACCTAAATAAATCTGTAAATGAGCATCTTCAAGAAGTAGTTTCTAGTTTTCATATTGAAATTTCAAAGACAGTTAACACCTATCCCATCATTACTTTGGGCATTTTACCTTATAGCAAAATTCCTAAAACAATATCCACATTATGACTTTATTATTAGATTAGATTATTCATATCATTATTGCTAGGAATTATTTGTTCATGTAGAAACCTGGCGAGGCAAAGTATTAAAACAGTAGCGAAAACATGAATTTCTTGAAATAAGTATTTTTGTCTATAAATAACAGGGATTGAGAAAAAAGATGAATAGTTCAATGACTGATAGAATAGATGCATTTGATTATTGGACAGTCACGCATAAAATAAATGTGAAAATAGTATCTCTAATACAGTCTAATGTAAACAGTTCAGTAATTTTAAGTAGACTCATCAATTAACTGGACGTTGTTGAAGTCTAACATATATATCTTTGGCTATGTATCTTCTTAATCAGCTCAAATGCAACAAAAAGGATTAATCTAGAGACTTGTGGGATAAATAAATACAAAATTTAGCACAGAATCTTGGTTATATATTTTCTGGGGTGATACAGGGATTTTTTTTATTACCTCTGAGTGAGTTTGTGAATTAAATTGTAAAGGGTGAACAGAGGAATATTAATTATTATGCATTAATAGAGTATTATTTCAAGTCTCTTATAAAAAGTCTGTTATACAGTTTAACACTTTACTTAGCCTATTGTAGTTATGGCAGGTAAAAGAAACATAATCAAAATAGAAATAGCAATTTTTTATTATTTAACACTTAGCTGTACTTATCTGTGACATGTAATCTCCTTAAGCTGCACTAAATTAATTTAAAATTTAGGCAATGAAATCAATAGTGGTAGAAAAAGCTCAAGAAGAAATTACGTTTGGACTTGAACAAGTATATTGAAAGAAATAAAAATATAAATGTGTTCATTTTTCTTCATTTTATTCAAAGAACAGCCAGAACTCTTGGGTAATTTTCTCTACCTTTTTGACAGCCCTGACAGAAGTGAATGTTGTGGTTTGATGCCTTTTTTTTTAATCAGTAGGACAGCAACTAAGAATTTTACCCATGACAGCCAAGGAGTCAGAACAAGACAAGAAAGATAAATTTCCTCTGGTTACTTTTATAAAGTTACAGGAAACTCTACAAATCCTTGAAAACTTTTTTTCATGATTTTCCAACTATTTTGTTGATAATGTAAAAGGACTGTAGATTAGAACAAAATGTCCTAGACAATTTGCACATTTATTTTAATTCTGAAAACAATGAGATATTGAAGCCAATAAATTACCTTATTTAAATGGCTGAGTCTGGAAACCTTTGGCATAGTACTGAAGACGTGGGGCAGTTTGACTTCTCAACTGTAACTGACTCTGAGACACATTACAATAAAAATATTAATAATAACATTTTTAAAATATATTTTGATTATCTTTTTTGCTACTTATTGTTGTTTTAGTGGCTCGTTCAAATTTTTTAGCAAGATGACCTTGCTTTTTTCCTCTGTTTCTCTTTTTTGTTCGTTTAATGATGCCTTTGATGTCTCTGGATGCTATAGCAGAGATGGGGAAAGTGAGAAAGGGAAAAAACGTGGAAGTGAGTGTATTCATTGAATAGAAAAACAGAATCTGGGAAACAGTTGAATTAACTGCATTTATTAGATGACTTGCATCACATTATCCTCTTCCCACACACAACCCTGTACTGTTCTAGTGCATTTGAAATAAGATATCTGAAATCACACAAAGAACTGCAAGATCAATAAGCTACCTTAGTTACTCAAGCAGTAAAGATCAATTTTGTAATGTCTTGTTTTCTAAGCAAAGTTTGTGGAATTACACTGTAATTATGGACAAAATATGCAAAATTTAACCTCCATGAAGGATTGAAAATATGCAATTGTATATTTTTGCTTTAAAAAACTGTACTGAATTCCATTATTTAATGACATTTTAACAAAACAAACAAAAAAGTTTATCACTTAGTGCACTTATCTATGCAGTAAATAAAATAGATAATTTTCTTCCAATATATATTTTATTGCTGTTGTCGTGTGTGTATGTAATAATATGTATTCATCTTCATCCATTGTGTGTAAAAATAGAGGAAAGAAATATATCTTTGATTATAATATTTACTCTGATTTGAAAGACAGACTTATCCTGTCATGAATGGAACAGATATGCTAAGAGGGACAGTGGACAGTTCATTCTGAATTTTGTTCAGTAAATCAAGAATGCATCCACACCAGCAGCAACAGAAGAGAATGCTTTGTCAGGTGAAAAGTCTACTTCTTAGATGCGTTATATTCAGTCAGAGACTATCCAGTAGCCAGGATTTAGTGAACAACTGACTACAGTGAGATTTACATGAAGTGTTTTAGAAGCAACATACAGGAAGGTTAAACACGCCTCCCTCAGTTTGGGCATGCATCACACCTGTTTGTGGATGTGAGATAACAGCTGCTGAGTGACCATTATGGTTTTGAAGGGTACTGGACATTTCCATTTTTCAGACCTATGCCAAAACTCACCTCGCTTATAGGATCACCTTACAGTAGATTACCTAGGAAATGCATTTTCTAGTGCTTAGGCTGCTTGTATAAAAGGTTGGCATTTTTAAGGAGATGCTATCCCTCTTGCTAGTAATATTTTAGAGAACTGTCTTGTGACCTGACCTGCCCAGCAAGGAGAAAGGCTATTATCCCTATGCCAGGCAAACGCTATACCTGGTAGGTAAGTTGGATATTGTATATATACCACCATCACCATTTAACCATTATGGTTTTTATGGAGCCTGAGAATATGAAAACAATCAAAGTGAACCCTAAGTGTGAGACAGGGTGAGGTGTACCTGGTTTGAAATTCTGGCTGTAAAGATTTGCTACAAGAACGCTGTGTGCCATCAGGAGATGGGTAGCTGTATCCACATCTGGTAGCAAAAAGTAGTCTAAGCCCTCTGTTCCTCACATCTCGTGCTGTTTTTTCTCCTAAGAAATTTCAATCCATGTAACCTGGTGGAAGAAAAAGTGTGACAGTGGATAAATTTTATAGTTCGAGGCAAGTATTTAAGAAGTGGCCAAATCATATTCATTGTAACATTTTAAAAGTCTTACTAGGCTTACTACTTGCATTTTTACAACTTACTCTACTTAAATTAAATTCCAAAAGGATTTTTAACAGAATGAAAGATCCACAAATAGCATTTTCTAGCATTTAGAATTAAAGTGGCCTGCTCAAACCAATGCATCAATGAAAAAGAAAAGCCAAGCGTGCCTTTTAGAGTTCTTTAAACAGAAAGACTTATTTTGATTGTAACAAAACCACCCATAAATCTATGCACATATATATTGATTTTTCTTTCCTCTTAAAAATGACTCTGTCCCAGTAAGTTGGCATATTTCATAAACAAACCAACAAATTATTGATCCATCATATAGTCTAAAAAAAACTGTGAAGAATCTAGGTTGCTTTTAAGTTCATGCTGTACCTAAGGGAATGAGAAACTCCAAAATGAAAAATAGATATATAAAAAGAAGAACAAATAACAGAAGATGCATGGCTACTTTTACTTCTGCTTAACCTTCCGTTGTAATTCATACTTTGTTCATCAAAATTATTCTTTAGGAGCTAATAGGTTATATAATTGGAAATAGGATTCTTTGTGGTGGCTATAAGTTATTAAATTATTACATATCCCTGCAGATATCTGTGTTCCTTTTTAGCAAATGCTGTGATAGTGCATGTTTTCTTAAGCAGGAATTGTACAAAATTAAGACAGCTTAGCGTCATGTTGCTGAAAACAATGTTATATTCAGTTTGGATCAGAAATGTCCCTTTGAAAAGTATATTGCATATGATTATTAGTAGTAAGTTAATGTGCAATGCTATGCAATGTTAGCGCCAGGTAGCTTTTCAGTTATTCAACCTATCTTCCTTACACTGTTTTGAAGAGCTGACGTGACACAGAATCACCAGGAACTTAATTGTAAATGACTTCCCAGTGAAGGGTGGCCATAGGCTAACAATACTTTTCAAGAAGGAGAGAGAATTAATGATATTAGTTGGTGGTAAAATAAGCCATTGTTAGTGGCTATATATTCAGCCACTGATCAAACCAAACCAAACAGATGCAATTCTCCTCCATTAAATGTAATAACAGGGCTGCAGAAGCTAGATTATGTTCACAAAACACCTGCCTTTAAATAGCTGAAATTCTTGTACTTGGACATCTTGGTGCAAAACTGTGATCTGAAAAAGACTTTCCTTAGCAGTTTTCCTGTTTGACCTGAAAGTTCCTCATGTTCCTGCTCTTCTTTTGTCCTTGCCCTTTTGTACTTGCTCTCACCTGCACAGAAAGTTATATTCCTCTGATGGGGCAGAAAACAGTAACTCTCTGAGCAGTGTTTAGATCTCCCGTTTGGTCTTTACCAGTAGGCGTGCTATAAATTCACCTGTACACACTCACACAATTGGGCATGAGCTTCTATCATTTGTTTCTGTCTGCACAATGGCACAGCTTCTCTAAGAGGAATAGAAAGTGCAAACAGTTATTTTTTGACCCCTATCCCTTTAATTTCTTGTCTGAGTCAAGCAAGCAGTGCCTTACTTTTAGGGCTTTTCTTCTTTCTTGAGTAAGAACAAGGATGACAAGATTAAACAAACTTTTGTGGAATAACGTAGAAGTTGATTAAAGATGTTTTCAGCAGTGCATGTAAAAAAAGCCTTAAGCAGCATACAGGATCCTTATGCTAACCACAAAACCTGAAAAAAAATAGAAAAATAAAAGCTTCTTCACACTGCTGTAATGGTGCACTGAACTGCCTGAAATGCAAATAAACGAGTTGATTCCTGAAATTATACTTAATTCTTTTCCCTTCCTCTCTTGCATCACAGTAGGGTAGAGCTGTGTAAGGAAGACGCCTTTTTGAGGGCCATGTACAATGTGAATGTTTATTGTTTGTGTGTCCTCTGTGTTTTACTGTAAAGATGTGTGCGTGTTATGAGTAGGGGAAAAGCAAGCTTCTCTGATTGCTACTTTAAAGGTCTAGGGCCCTCCTAGAGTTTTCTGAATTTTCATTTGACTTTTCCAGCTTGCGTATTGAAGGAAAGCTCCAGCCTTCTTGGAGATTCACTCTTCTGTGCTGTTGCTGAGGGGGTTGTAGAGAGGAGTTTCTGAGCTGTGATGTGAAGCTGGGAAAAGAAATTATCTTATTCTGAGCTTACAGTAACATCCAGCTGAAGTTTTCAGAGAACTGCAGTAGAAAACTTCCTTTAAGCTGGATACAGATTCGTTTATTGAGGATATATGAGGTGAGAGGCATAAAGCTTTCCCTCACTTGTCTGAGTGAGGGGAAAAAAGCCTCAGCACAACAAACAGGGAGAAGTATTATTTGTATTCACTGCATCAGATGGACATCAGAATGACTCAAACTGAGCTGCTGCTCTGAAGGCTGTTTTATATTCTCGGCCCACCTGGTTTAAGACCAAGGTTTCCCCAGTACTTACACTCATAGGCTTATCACGCTTTATACTTACACTGACTTTTTTCAAAAAAATTAATCTTAAGTTAAAAAAAATTGTGAAGCTACTACCATTGAAATTCACAGAGGTACGCTTGAAATGTATTTGCAGAACAATTCTTGCATACTCAATGTGATGAGTATCTAAAAATAATTGTATCACATTTATTTATCATATTGATTTTATGGGACATGATACCTCGAATGGTTAGTTCAGTACATCACATGTTGTGTGATAATAATACGGACCTCAGTATAACTAATATTTGATTTTTTTTTGTTTGGTAAATAAGATGTGAATGGACCATTGACAGTAAATGAACTTTGACAGTAAATGTGAAAGAAATATTCTATCAGTCTTCCTTCAAAAACAAAAGATTTCTTTCAACAAAGAAAACTTGAGGGCTACAAGTACTTCAAAATACAGAAACAGCAAATGTTTCCACTTACTGTTCTGTACGAGATAGTCCTAAAGTATGAATTTCTTTTTGCTTGATCATTTTTGAGGAAAAATCTTATATTTTCCAGAAAGACCAACAAAGTATTTTTCAAGGTAATAATCGTGACAAAATTTATGATTGAAAAATACTGCTTATTTCCTCACAAAAGATTGTCAGATGCTAAAAAATAGAAATATTAACCATAAAAGTAATTTTTGTACAGCCAAGAACACAATAATTAAAACAATGCTCCTACTAAGAAAATCATATTGTGTATGCTACAGAGTCACTCCTACTAGAGGATTTATGTATGAGTACAGTTTAGTGAGTGTTATGCAGCTATGTCTAAGAAGGACAGAAATCTGTCTGTTGTCAACAAAATGCCAGAAACTATAATTTGGTTAGGATGTGAACTTTCTCTGTTACTACCAATATTTCAAGAAAATTGAAATACGTTTTTCTTCCAACAATATGGAAGAGTGATTCACCATTTTTTTACACAGCGATCAGATTTCAGCAGAGATATTCAATAACGTACTAAGTTTCAGAAAATTAGAGGTTGTTGGCAGTTTTTCATTATTTAGTGCCTACTATGCTGCTGTTAATATGGGGAGAAAACCAGTTCATGACGAATAATGGAAAAGATTTGCTTCTAGCTAATTACTTAGCTCATATACTGCATAATGCAGCAAAGTATGTGATAGATTAATCATCATTTCATTATATAGAAAATAGAACAGAAGTTTTAAATTAAAATGTATAGCAATGAGTTTTCTAGTTGCTGGACATATTTAATTTTCCTAACTTTAAATATATGGAAGTGTTGAGCTATATCACCCTGAGATTTTCCTTACGAGGTTGAAAGATTGTTTATTATTTACCATCTATTAAAAGTTAGATACCCAAAGTCAGATAAGGCTGAGATTTTTTTCATTTCTCTGAGGATGAAGAAATAAGGATTATGGATTCACATCCAGTGCTTGAATATTAATTATTTATTTTTCAGATTTGTTAAAAGATAAGTCCAAAAAGATGTAAACTATTTCCATTTAATGATATGCAATTGCTCTCAAATATCTGACTTCACTATTTGATCTGGCAAATAAAACTACTCTTACTTGATCCAGTTACCTTTTGAAAAAAAAAAAAGGTCAAGCATTCTTGAAGTCTCAGTAATGAAAAAGACGAGGTATAGATTGTTTGTCAGGAATATTATAGTGCAGTGCTCAGTAGAGCATGCATACGGCTTCACAAGTGTTGTGTTAGAAAACAACATTTCAGTCTTCAATTCTTGAGTATCTTAATTACTTAAAACCTGCGGAATTTGTGTTCATTCTAGTAAAACAGTTAGAATAATATTTCCTTGAATAAACAGACTTAGAATACAGAAATTTGTTAAAAATGGCTTCTGTAGAGATTGTTTAAATTTAATTCTACCTATATGTGACAGAACTTTTATGAATTGATTTATAGTGCCTGTTTGCATGGAACTGTATTAAGCAGTTATCGTTTAATCCTACAATATTGAATTGTATGTGTGAAGTAAAAGAATACAAATGTGGGCTCACAGACACATGCACATATCTAAATGAAAGATGTGTGAAACTAAATGATGTTCCCTTTAAACAATTCCTTGAAATACTCTTTCTAAGAAAAAGTAGTTGTTTTCCTCTTTGGAGTCCCCTGATCAGACACTTTTTGGGGGCATGAGAAGCAGGTGTTTTAATCCCTTTAAGTTGCGGAGTTTTCAGCCCATTCTACTTCATCTTCAGCGTGTGCTACAATTGCCAAGTGAAGAGTCTTTGAGTTCTGCAAGGCCTGAGGAAGCCTTAAAAATACCCTTGGTGACTTACAGCTTAATTTACAGCCCTTGTTTTCCCAGATCTGGTGTCCCACTCAGCACAACTTCATGCTTACCTTATGTTCTTTCTCTCTCCTTCCAATACATCCTACAATGAAGTACTGCAGCTTCGTGGGTACCTGAAAGTCTTGGGGCTCCCTCGGATAGCCAGTGTTGCCCTATCCCCTCCCACATGTGGTGTACAGAGTAGCCAAGGACATTTCAAAGGAGGAGCACACCACAAACTGTAGGTGAGTGTTGACATACCTTAATAGAGTGAAAGAGGGATAAATGGAGACAGGGCAGCATGAGGGGTCCAGGCCAGACCCCTCCAGTTATTCCTAATAATTGTTTCTACTTAAAATAGAAGTGTCATGTCTTACAACTTGTGGAACTGCAAATATGTCTGTGGACAGAAAATAGTTCTTGTGTATAGAGAGAACTTTTCCTGAGTATTGTCTTCCGTGTCTTTTTTAAAACTAACCTTCAGATGTCTCTACTTCATGTGCTAAACTCACTACAGGAAGCTATGATGAACATGAGTTTCTGCCCTAAGAGCAGGAAAAGATATGTGTAATCCCCTCAGGTTTCAGAGACAAAGCTATAGTTGCATTTCTGGACAGAATCACTGCCTTTGCTTTGGGCTATGCCTCAAATATATCACTACTAGTGGTGTCTGTTGTTAATTAGAAGTGCCAAAATACTGGATTGGACTGAAACTTCTGGAAAATATACATCTTGATTTTGACCTAAGTTTAGATTTAGTGACCATTGCTTTCCACATGTTTTCATGATATATCAATACTTCCCACCCCCTCCAACCATTTTCTGTTCTGTCTAAAGGTTGCACCGGTAGAAAGAAGTTCAGAAATTTGTTTACTGAGTAGTTACTAGGAACACTAACAGTCTGCCCAGTGTGTCTCTCTGAAATTTCCTGGGTGTTCTTAAGAATAAATGTTACCCACTCTTTGTACAGTGTCTTGTAGCTTTGTCCTCCGTTATTTGCTCTGATTTAAAATCCTGTCTTAGCTGACCCTATAACTGTACACAAAACATAACAGACACTGTGACTGTTCGCAGCATCATCTTGCTGCTTACACAAGAATTCTCAGCCACCCATCGATGCAGAAGAATCAGTGGCCACCTTTTATCACATTTCCACATTGTTTCATTCATTAGAAAGCCTTTTCCTAACACTGTCCTAGACCTTTACTGATGTGCAATTGACATCTCTTGAATGTGTGCCAGCCAGTCTTCTTCCTATTGCTGCCTGAACCACAGGACTTTCAGGACTACAGTTTATCTTAAATCCTGTAGCTTTTACCTCCTGCTTCTGTTTTGTTTTAGTGGGCATTTTGTCTCCCTGAAACGTCTATTCAGAATTTGATCTCCCAGTGGTTAATCTCATTACAGATAATCCCATGTACCGAAAATCCTTCCAACAGGATAATCTCATGAACAGCTTCCCTCTACTGTCTTCTCACCATTCTTTTAGGGGTGAATCATTTTGATCTATGAAATAAATGGATGTCACCTATATATACATAGTTTTGGCTAAGCCTAATGGGTTGGCAGGGAAGTACTAGTCTCATACTTTGCATCCAGTCTGATTTCTTTACTAGGCAATAGAGAATGAGACTAATGTTTTGGTCAATATTAACAAATATGAAAGAACTACATCATGGAATATTAGATTCATACTCAAAGACTGTGACAAAAGGAGGCACAGGCTTCCGAAAAATGTTATTACTTAGTTTATTAATACCAATCTATTAGGTGTGAAATATGGAGATAGCAATTAATAATTTCACTGGAAATTAACTACATGTATACCTGAATGTCATCTGTCGATGAGTGTGTACAAGATTATGAATTTATATTTGCATCTGTATGTTTACATACTGCACAAAGGACATTTAAATCATGACGTTTGCTACAACGTTAAAATCACAGTAAAAAAGAAATATGTTACATCAAAATGTGATTCCTGTTGATAATTCATCAAAATATTTTTCCTAACAATTTCTGTATTATATTGATGATCTAAAATGTAAATCTTAACTGCAGCCCACAATATACACAGGTATAAACATGTACATAGCTTCTTTCAGCATATATTTTATGTGTCTTGGCATGTATAAACAGCAGTGAAAAGGTAACTATAAAACTCTGAACACTCTCAGTCTGCTTTCCTGTATTGTTTATCCAAACTTTATCAAGGAACTGGAGAGTTAGTCAAATGCTATAAAGCATGTACAGCTTACCAAGGAATAAGGCCAATTTTTGTAAACAGACATTTAATTATTTTTAATTAGGTGGTGTCTTAGATTTTATAGGAATTTAATGGAGCTTGTCAAATACTTGAAAAAATATTCCTCAAATAAATTATTTAGCAAATTATGCCATTATACATGAGTTAATTTATTCAGTGAATAATATTCAACCAGATACAGAATTGGTCAAATGCTGCTAAAAGCTATTTGCTGAAGAATGGTTTTGATGAATAACAGCAGTACCCTTTAAATAATATATTTGACAACAGACTACTTGACCAGTTCTATTTTTATCAGGGTAGAGATTTTGAAGTCTTACAACTGAGCAGCCACAGAAACTCTAGGTACACAAAACCCATGTGAAACCAAATTATTTGAGTTGTTCTTGCTGATACAGTGAACTAGGGAATGATGAATACTGATGTCCACATACTATTAATATCTTCTGAAAATTAAGTTTGCAAGACTGCTGGCTCCGCAGGTAAAGCATCTGGTTGTTTTGGCTATTCAGTGTAATGCTTAGTAGACATTTTATTCTCTGTTTTTTTCTTTGGTGACCTGGCTATGTCCTCCAGGAGATTCAGAACTTGTGCCATATATCCAACAGATCCGAGAAGGCAGTGGAAGATACCGATTCTTTAATGTCTTTTTATAAACAAGGACATCTCTACTTTTTTAGAACCAGACTTACTATCGTAAGACTGACTTCAGGCTCCTAAAGTATTATAGATATGGAAGAGTTAGGACATGCTGTACTGACCTGCTGTATTCGGAAGCAATAAGAAGCAGGCATCAAAAGAGAGACACATTCCCTCGAGTCCATTGACCACAAGATTTAAAGGGACTGAAGCTGTCCAAACTAGCAGGCTTAGTACTTGCCTTATTGTCTCGTAAACAAGTATGGTCTGAGAAAACAGAAAATTTTTCTGTACATAGTGTAAAACGGGATTTACGTGATTTGGTTTTAAGCTTCATTCACTACAATACTTAAGGACATTAGGTAAACCGTTACATTCAGAGCTGCAGCAGGGTAAATTAATCCAAGCCAGTTCAGGCTGTGATTGCCTGGCTTTTCAGTACTGTGCTTTTAGTTTACTTTGAAGACCAGGACTCCTCATGTTCCACTTCCTCCTTTGCGCAGAAAATTTGTCCTGCCCAATATTTACAGAGAGAATGATTCCATGCAGTGTTTGAGTGGTATAGTCCATTTGAACCATGGTCAGAACTTGTGAACAAAACTGCAGAAACTAGATATGATAAAAAAAATATATATAATACGAAATAGATATAATAAAACCCACCTGGGAAGGAGGGTATTTAAACACAGATCTAGGCATCGCTGGGCTCCAGCTGCCCAGGCTGTCCTATCTTTACACACAACAATCTACTGCTGTAGCTTTACACACCACTGCAGTTAAAGCTAAAACATATCCAGATGAACTGTCCTCAGAAGATGGGCCTGTAGACACACATACAGTCTATATTAATATTAACCATTAAATCAGTCCAGCATAATACGAACAGCCTTGTAGGGCTCAAGATCTGATTTCAGCAGATGTGCCTTAGGTGTGCTGCTGGGGAGCCAGTATATTCCAGTTTAATTTCATCCAAGTAAATTCTGAGAGACTGCTGCATAATTTAAATGAAAATACAGTAACTTGGGTGGATCGAGATATTTGCTTCAAAAGCACTTTCCTCAGTTGAAGAAAACTCTAGCATCGGAGCACTCTTTATTGCTCATGGAAGTAGACTTGCTGTGTTTATTGGATTTTAGACAATCATGGAACCAACTTACGGTTTTATTATACTTCCTCATTAAAAAATGCAGAGAGAACAGCAGCTGCAGCTTTCTGGATTCTACCCTTCAGATTTCTTTGAATGAGCTTGCACTGGTGAGTGGGTTGAGCAGAGGGGTGAAGCGAGGTGTTTAGGATTTGAGAAATGTATTTATACCACAAATTAATTAAATCTGGAATTACAAATATGCTAGTGTTGTCAAAATCCCACAGCATTGCGTATACTGATAACCATTAAAGTGCATTAATACCAGTATCTCTCCTGAGCTGCAAACCAATGTTATTAGGCTCGGTTACAATGCCAAAATAAGTATATAATTTAAATCCTCATTCCTACAAGTCTCTGCTTTTTACTGTTTATGAGAAAATCCCAAATGGTATGATGAGCAAAGATTTTTAAATCTGCGCTCCATCAGGACTATAACAGTTTTCTTGTAACTGCATCCATGAGTTAGAGATATTATGGGTCAAAAGCAGGCTTAGGAGGCACTCAAGTCTGACCTAATTATCTATAGTACATTTCCACTTTTCTCCGGATACAGTTCTATATCTGGAGGCAAATTAATTTTCATGCTATGTACAGTGGAGCATATTTTTGTGTCTCTTGTAGTCACTTGGGACTTAAGACTATTGTATTATTTTGGTATAATAACAGAACATAATTGAGATATTGTGATTTAGTAACAAAATAAAGAGCTCAACATCACAGTTAACTAATATACGGACTACAGCAGAAACATACAGCTGTATGCCTAATGTTTTAGACAGGTTTTTGGGTGAGGAACACTAAATGCCAGACCTCTCAATGTCAAACATACTGGTCTCTATTTTGGCTGTGTCCTGTGTGACACAATAGCCATACTACAATGTATCAACCTGCTAGCCAAGAGTCAGTTGATCTACATGCCCTAGAAAACCATTATTAAACTGGTTTTATGATTATCCTGCTGTGTAAGTTGGAGTGAGTCATTTAAACCTTCTGTACCTCTGTTTCTTGGTGACAACATTCAGTTCTGATTTTATAGTCCTTTGATATACCACTATGGACTACTAATGTAGAGGAACTAAAACTTACTGGTAAATCATCCTAGTTATTGCCCTCTATATTGCAAATTATGTGTCCTTCTAACTAAGTGCATCCTCCTCTAATATGAAGCTGTTTCCTTTCCTGTCTCTGTGGAGTGAGTTCAAGAAGGCAAACACAGTGCTACTCATCGGAGTTGGGAGATAATACTTACATACTGGAGCTTGTAAAACTTGAGAACCAGCAAAAGAATACTTGAATGAAAGTACACAAAAAGCAAAATAAAAATCCCACCAATAAATTATGGAATTAACAAGGGCAATCACATTTTAAAAAAAGAGAGGGAAACAACCCACAATGACGCACACAAAAAAATATGCAAGATGGAATTCGAAAGACACTGAACATTGGACTGATGCTACTCCATCAGCAGGTACTTCTCAAAGCCACATGTAAAGTTTTTTCAAGTGAACTCTGTGTTGCGTGTTTTCTGTCTTGCCTGCTGTGCTGACCTCTGGCTCTTTAAAATTTAACATATGGTTTCTTAATGTTCAGCCCACATAGCTCACGCATTTGCACATACACCTCCATCTGGCATCACACTCACTCACTATTGGTATTTTAAAATTCTATAAGGGATGGTGCAATGAATGTTTGAACTATTTATTTTTCTCACTGAATACACACTGTGTACTAAGTTTTGTTAACAGGTCTGCAGTTGGGCAGCATGCTGCATTCAGGGTCAGGAAAGCTCAATAGTTGGAGAGGATGTTGTGCCTTTCCTTGAGAGTAAATCTTGTTGAGCAGCTGAGAGAGACTTGCAGGCTGCAGGATGGTGCAGACTGGGATGGCTGGAGGTCGGGTGGATTTTAATAACTTGGGCTTTGCATGAAAGAAGAGTAGGCATGCAGCTAAGCCTTGAGGTGCTGCTGATAAAAGAGGATGCTGTAGAGCTTCAGAGGATATTGTGAGGTTTGTGCATGTTAGGAGTTTTTTTATTAGCTTGAAAATCAGGGCAAAAAGGAAGTGCATCCCTGCAAGGAAGAATGGATAAAAGTTTCCAGACCTTTAGCTTCAAGCCTCTTTATTCAGCAGTCTCAAGATATTACCTAAGGGCTTGTGCTATTACCATATTGAGCCTACCTTTAGTGTGTGGGAGCTTCCTGGCGTCCTTTTTTTGGGGAGGAGGTTTGTCTTCTGAGTGCTGGATTGGGTGCTCTTGCAGGTGGATCAAATTTTGCATGCAGTTCTTGGGAGTGCTTTGGGGTCAGATTATATGATGTATGACTTTGTTTAGTACGGGAGAGCTTTTTTATTTTTATGCTGGCTAAGCTTTTAGGTGTTCTCTTTGTTTCTCTTGAATAAAGCTGTTATTGATTGTTTTACCATGCATATTTCTGTTTATTTTACACTGCTACAAGCAAGAAATTAACTAATGAATATTATTGTATAAACACACTGATGGATTTCTTCTCCCCAGTTCCATAGGTGCCTATATTATAGTGAAGAATTTTGATGTTTCTTTTGATTTTCAACTTATAAGTGGCCATCATTGGTCATTGGTATGGAATTTAAATAAACGGTATACAGCAAATTGTACTTCTTACAATGCATGGGCCTGCAATCTTTGTGGGAGAAAAAAGAATGGTCTCCTGTAGCTGAAAACCCCAAAAGAGGTCACTGCTGAGCTGCTTCCGATGCTGCCTGGAAAGTGAGAGATTAGAAAACTGCAAGTGACAGCCCTTCATCTGGAAGGCTTCATTTCAGCTGTTCAAATCTAGTGAAAAAAAAACCAATAAAATTGGTGAGAGCTGAGAAAACGGTGACCAATGTTACACTGTCAGTTATTTGGTTAAGTGTGAGTAATAAGTAACACTGAGAAACTGGGTACTCAACTTCAGGATACCCAAAGCACTGAAGTTGTAGTGTTGGTGAGACTGAGGTGCCAGGGTTGCTACATACTGCTTTCTTGCTAATGAGAAAGTAAGTCAACTGAAACTGTGCGATTCAGCTGAAAATTAAGGCACACATCTTAAATGGTGGGATGTAGTAAACTGATGAATCACGCAGTCTCAGTCTTCAAATCAAGAAGGACTACCTTTTGGAGGATAATGTCTTGTAAGCGAAGGTAAGCTGCTAGCCAGGGCAGGGCATATCTCAGTAAAACACAATAGTTTGTGTTAGAATGAGCCTTCTGCTGGTTCCTTCTGGCCTTAATATGTGTAAATTCTCATCTTTTTTACTGTACTGGGTACAGATGCCCCAGTACTAGCAGAAGGGACATGCAGGGAAGGTCTCTGTGAGGAGGTGCTGGGGCTGCCCTGTACTGGACACCAATGGATCCACCACAGGGAACAGCTGAGTCCAGCAGACAGCATGCAGTACCTTGGGGAAATGGTGTGTAAGAAATGGTGGAAAACACCATACAGGCAGGTTCCTGAAGGACTGCAGTTCATCACGGAGCAGTGTAAACTGTGATGGTGAAGGAGTAACTGAGAGGAACCACTGTGTACTGACCATATGCCTCCCACCATCATCTCCTGTGCCTTTCTAGGGTAGAGAAAGAGAGGAATCTGGAGTGAAGGACTTCATGCTGGGCACAGCAAAGTGGGGAGGAATGACATTTTTTAAATGCTTCTCTTTGTTTCTCACTACCTGAATCTGTTTTAGTTGGCCATAAAGTAAGTGAATTTTCCCCAAGATGAGTTTGCTTTGCCCACGACAATAACTGGTAAGCAATCTTCTTGCCCCTGTCTTGACAGGGAGATTTTTCATCCTTTTTTCTCCTCCTGACCCACTGAGGAGGGGATGTGAGTGAGAAGCTGGGTAGGTATTTAGCTTTTAGCCACAGTTAACTCACACAGTGTCGAAAGTCTGAGTCTGCAACATGAATCTAGGGTATCCTTCTAGGCCAGAATCTTTTAAGGGGTTTACTGCAAAAACAATGTGCACAGAATGTTTAGTTTGGTCATATTTCCTCTACATCTACAACACGAATATAACAACTACTGAATTAAACAGGATAAAAAATGATGTTGAAATTTTGGGTTCAAGAAGAAGTAACATAGGTAGAGATTCTAACAAAAGGCTTAAATAATTCTGAAACTGGCCCAAACCAGGGAAGGTCTGAAGTTTTTCCTGTAAGATGATACTAGAAAAAACATTGCTGTGACTATAATAAGATTGTCTGGAGGACACGATATTGCAGGTCAACACATGTCTATTTCCGTGTAGGCTGAAGAATACAACTACAGTCTGCAAACAAGATGAATGAATTTAAAAGAGAAATTGTAATGACATATGAGAAACTGTCCTTCCTTTATTGGAAGAGGTACTAATCCACCTTAGTATTGTGTTTTATCAGCATAGAATTTAAAGAAGAAACCTAACCAGAACGCAGCTTAATTGGGAGAGCAGTTATCTTGCAAACAAGAAAAGAAAAAAACCAAACATTCAAGAGAAGTGTGAATGAGATTTTACTTGTGAAAGTTAGTCTTAATTTTTGTTCGTTAAATCTATATAGCTTTTCTGATAAGTGACCATAAAAGTGTTTGTGACATGATGTGTTCTGCACTCTGTCCACCTCCTGGGTATTGCAAGCAGCTGAGGAAAACCTTGCCTGGGTATGGCTGACAGCGTACTAACCATGCAAAGCTTTCCAGAGCCCTTAGGGAAATAGATTTCTGTGTGTTTTAGAAGATGGCCTTCTGCTTTGCCTAGGGCTTCGTGTCTGGTATTGCTACCTAGATAGATGGTGAATCTGGAACTGAATGGAGACCACCTTTCAAATGACAGTCTGGATGTACTTGGGAGCATCAGATTTTCATCTGGCAGGGCTGGACCTGCGATCTCTGCAATAGTTCTGAAAAATGAGCAGCCTTGGGTATGTGATGTTAAAGGTTATGGACCTAAAATACAGCATATTGTGTTCCAATTACAGACATTCATTTTACAGTTTTGTCAGGCTAGGCATTGTAAGATGTCTCTTACACTTAGCGGCTATTCTGAAGTTATTTTGAGCTTCCTAACCCCTAAAAGATGACAGTAATATATGTTGGCCAGTTGATATACATGTGCTGCAGAAGCTGTGATGAAAGACACTAATGGATATTGGAAAAAGCAGGGAAAACAGAAGATGAGATTTCAGGTGCTAGAAACAATATTAAATACAAAAAGAGTATTGCTGTGGATACGTGGCAATTTCGCCTCTGGAGATGCATATATACTGCATACTTCGAGGGCATATGCTTAGTCTCCAACTTTCATGAGTTCTAAAATCCAGCAAATTTTTGATATTATCTCCATCAGACCTCAGTGATCTTTGAGGAAGAGGATTCTTTTTAGCACTGTAACATAGTGCTTTGTGACCCCCTTACTCTCGGTAAGAATATGCGTGCATGTGATATGCAGAACTGCCACTAAATAGTCTAACCAGCTGGAGTACCCTTGTACTCCTCAAGCTCCTTTCTTCCTAACCCACTCTTAATTCGACGCTCTTCATGGCTCAGTCATCCTTTGCTAAGTATGGGAGTTGCCACAAAACTGGATCCTCCTATACAGGATTTTTAAAGTGCTGCAGAGTCTCTGCAGTTTACTTATGCTGGTGTGTGGGAACGTTCTCCTGTGCTGGAATGTTATGTGCCAGCCAATGAATATGTATTATAACAAAAACTGACCAATCTATTTTACTGTGGTAATTATAGCAGACCCTGAATTGTCAAAGTTATTTTTGCTATAATCTGTCTTAACATGCTCCACTTCTGTTTGAATGAGAGTATGCATAAGGCACATACTATGAATTCTAATTTTAAGAGTTTGTTATTGAACTCTTTGTAACTGAAATATTAAAAACATTTATTTGGTGGACAATTTCAGGGAATTTTACTTAGTAAAGCTTAATGTTTTGTCTTTTTTATTTCTGAAAGCTTTTCAGGCTTTTCTTGTGTATTCTTTTCTTTGATCTTCTTTTGTAATAACATGATAGTCTCACATTTCAATAGAGAAACTGGAACTAAAGTATACATGAAAAAGTCCATAACAGCTCTCTTGCTGTTTATTTCAACAATCTTAATTAAAGAAAAACCTAATCCTACAACAGACTTGTGATTTGCCTTTTCTTTGAAGCACAATTAGTTTTCATTCATATCCCTTGATGTCAGTGAGGGAAAACTACTGGTGGGCACATCAGTGCTGATGGGGTTCAATTAATACTTTTTTTTTTTTTTCTGAAATGTATCTCACAATAAAACCATGCACACAATGCACGTGCACACACACATATGAAAGTAAGCTCTGTATTCATGCTGCCTGCAAAGCCATGTCTAAGTCTCTCTTGGCTGCTAGCCAAGGTCTCTAAAAACCCATTAAGGCTATTAGAGAAATTATTTCTCTTCCTTTGTGAGCTGGGTAAATTTCACAGTTATCATTGCAGAAGGAAATGAATTGGGAATATATCTGTCTGGGGATGGTTGGCCCTTCAGTGGGAATTAAGCCAACTCAATGTAAAACAGCAGATCTGTGTGTGTCAGTGCACGTACTTGCAGGAGAGAGTCAGTGGATGGCACTATAATCTAACTATTGTGCCAAAAATATCTTGGAAAATTGTTAAGTACTGTCTGCTATTTGTGAGTAAATTCATATCTTTTTGCCATTGTAGGCTTTATTGGAAATCAGCTTTTGCTTTAAAATTATATCTAAACCAATATTTCCCATGTGGTGTGCTTTCCAGATGTAGGAACCCTAAGCAATTCATACTCAAAATGGTGCAGTAGCATTTCGTATGGTATTGTACAGTGACCTTGTCAGACCATAACAACAATATTAAAACATACAGTACAAATTCAGGAGATTTACAAAGGTGACTGGACTTGGCCTGTGTCTTCTCTTATGCTTCACAGTTTTTTGCATTTGGAATTACCAGTTCAGGGGGAGTTCTTGATCGGCATGGAAGCCTCAAGCAGCAGAATTTCCTTTTGATTTGTGAGCTTTGGTAAGTACAAATTATGCAGTCTACCACGTGAAAGTACACGAGAGAATAGAATTGCTTTTCTTGTTTTTAAAATCTCACTTTTCAAATACTGTGAAACTTTGAGTTTCTGGAACCCACATGTCAAATGTGTAGTGGAACAGGTACAGTAAAACAAGAGAAACCTTTTAACTCTGTATTTAGTCCCACAAAAGGTTTTTATCTGTCAAGTGAAACAAGCAAGATATGTTCCTCAACTTCTTGCCAATATTTGTATTAGTGATTTGGGAAAGGGACCATATTTCTATCCCCAGGTAATTTACTCTTTCTGAGAGAGTTTGTTTATTTACTTTCTTCATCTGTTTGTCCTCCTGGATTCCAGCAACCAGCAATAATCTGAACAGAACTTTCTTACTGGTCTGCTTTTAGCCACTGCAGGTGACAGAATTATGTGTACCCTCTGATCCTACATAATTTTTCAAACCTAAATTATGACAGTTTCTTAGAAGGATTTGCATGTTTTCCAAGCTGCTTTCGTAGATCAACAGCTACACAAGGCTCAAAGGAGTAGGACAATGGCAACTGAGAAGTGAAGCCCTCGCAGTTTACATTTTAAATTATAAATGCATGAGGGTCTTTCCAAAGAGTGCATATGTTTTTTGTAAGCTATGTTATAATACTACCTGTTTCATCTAGTCCTGACTGAAAGATATTATTCCGGTACGAAACCTCTCTTTTTCTCCAGAAGGGTAGATTTAATAGCTAGAGGAAATGAAATAAAATGTGTGAACCACTTTTCGAAAAGTAAAAAAGTAGCCATAAATATGGCTTCTGCAGTTACTATGGTAATGCTTGGTATGATTTTTGCCCTGAATATATCTTGTCTTTTTTCCTCTGCTGCTATTCTGCCTATTGTTTTTTTTTTGTTTGTTTTCCCTTTGTGCTTAGAGCTCACCATTGAACTAATTCCAAAAAAAGTTTTCCCGGAATCAGAGAATTGTTTAGATTGGAAAAGACGTTTAAGATGATGAAGTTCAACTGTAAATTCAGCACTGCCAAGTCCACCATCAAACCATGTCCCTAAGTGCCACAGCTACACATCTTTTAAATACCTCCAGGGATGGTGACTCAACCACTTCCGTGGGCAGCTTCTGCCAGAGATTGACAACCCTTTCAGTGAAGCAACATTAGCTAATACCTAGCCTAAATCTCCCCTGGCACAACCTGAGGCCATTTTCTTTCATCCTACCACTAGTTAATTGGAAGAAGAGACAAACCTCTTCACTACAACATCCTTTCAGGTAGATGTAGGGAGCAATAAGACCTTATCTCAGCCTCCTTTACTCCAGACTAAACAACCCCAGCTCCCTCAGTTACTCCTCATAGGACTTGTTCTCCAGACCCTTCACCAGCTTTGTTGCTCTTCTCTGGACACACTCCAGCAGCTCAATGTCTTTCTTGTAGTGAGGGGCCCAAAACTGAACACAGTATTTGAGGTGTGGCCTCAGCAGTGCTGAGTACAAGAGCATGATCTCTTCCCTACTCCTGCTGGCCCCCCTATCCCTGATATAGGCCAGGATGTTATGGGCCTTCTTGACCACCCGGACACACTGTTGGCTCATATTTGTCTGGCTATTGAACAGCACTCCCAGGTCCTTTTCCTTTGCAGAGCTTTCCAACCGCTCTTCCCCAAGCCTGTAGCATTGCATGGGGTTGTTGTACAGGACACAACAAATAACCATGTTGAACCCCATACAATTGGCCTAAGCCCATCAATCCAGCCTATCTAGATCCCTCTGTAGTGCCTTCCTTCCCTCAAGCAGATTGACACCCCTTCCTGACCTGGTGTCATCTGCGACCTTGCTAAGGATAGAATCAATTACTTCATCCAGATCACTGATAAAGACATTACATGGAACTGGCCCCAGCACTGAGCCCTGGAGAATGAACACCACTTGTGACCATCTTCAAACTGGATTTCATTCACCACAACTCTCTGGGCCTGGCCATCCAGCCAGTTTTTTACTCAGTGAGGAGTAGATCTATCCAAACTATGAGCAGCCAGTGTCAAAGGCTTTACTGAAGTCTAGGTAGACAACATCCACAGCCTTTCCCTTATCCACTAGGTGAATTTTCTATACAATTTGTGTATTCACATAGAACATTTCATTAATTACATTTGTTTTCTCTCACTGGTTCACTGATCTATAAAAATGCAATCTGTTTTTTCAACCTATACTTTTGAAAGTTGTAGTAAAACAGTGACAATTTCAAAAGGAGTTAGCCATCATGCCAAATGGTATATATCCAAGACTTTTGAGTTTTAAGTATGGCTCAGCTGGACTTCTAACAAAACCAACAGTTTGCATAAAAACGGGCTAACTGGCCAGATTATAAGAGAGTAGACATGCTGACCATATAATTTTAAAAGGTTTTAGAGGAGCTCTGTGGGAGTATATACTGGTAAACCTTACTGTGTATTTAGCTGGAGCATCACTGAAATAGAAAAAGGAGGTGAAAGACAACAATCTATACCTGAGGGGAGACCTTGTTGCTCTCTACAACTACCTGAAAGGAGGCTGTGGTGAGCAGGTGCTGATCTGTTCTCCCAAATAACAAGCAAGAGGAAATGACCTCAAGTTGCATCAGGGGAGGTTTAGACTAGATATTAGGTAAAATTTCTTCACCAGAAGGTTTGACAAGAATTGGAACAGCCTGTCCAGGGAAATGGTTAGGCCACCGTCCCTGGAGGTATTTAAAAGATGTGTAGATGTGGCTTTTAGTGGCATGATTTAGTGGTGGACCAGTGCTAGGCTTACAGTTGGACTTGATGGTCTTAAAGGTCTTTTCAAACCTAAATGATCCTGTGATTCTATGATTCTTATCATATAATTCTGCAAAGCAAATTTGGCAGGCTATTACAAAATTCTTTGAATGCATCAATAAACGAATAGAGAGGATGTTACACGTATCTTTCAAAAGACTTCTGACAGGGTTGTAGGTGAGATTACTCAGCATTGCTAGCTTTTGGGGTTTTCTCTTAAACCCTATATTACCTCAGTTTGCTTTTTTTAAAATTCTTCATTGTGGAAGTCAAGAAATTAAATAAGAAAATTTTGTAAAAAGAAAAAAAATAAAACAAATTCCAGTCTAGAAGCTCAGCAAGTAAAGCTCATGGTCATGAATCAGTCTAGCTCAGAAACGGGACACCAAGAAAAACAGGCTTGTTATTATGTCTTAATATGTCATGATTTGTAAGCTATCGTGTGATTGTTTGGCTAGACACGCACGATTTTTTGAAGGTTGTGGATTGATAATATCTCTCCTAAAAGAAACCAAGTAGCCGTGAGGCAATGTAATATCATGGATCAAAAAGTAGCTGAGAGGCAGGAGACAAAACAGGAACAAATGGTCCATTTTCATCATGGCAAAAGGTTAATAGCCACAAGTTTCTGTACTAGGTCTGTTGTTGTGTAATGTATTTATTAGTTATCTGGAAAGAGGAAGGAGAAATGAGGCAGCAACACCACATTTTTGGTAGATAACCTCTTTGTAGGTTACTTGTTAATCAAATCCAGAGAAGCCCTAAGGAATTTCACATAGACTCAGTCAGACTAGGTAACTGTGAGGCACACGCATTTTGAAGAAATATAGAAAAAAATTAAAGTAATCGCATACACAGTCATAGTATCAGCCAGCAGTGTGGTATTACATAAAGTTTATTAGGTGTTAATGGAAACTCCATCCTGGAAAAAAATATTGTGGAGTTGGACAGGCCCAGATAAAAGCAGAGGAAAGGCTAATAACATAACAGTATCTGAAGTGATTGTTTACCTGAGGAGTCAGATGACAGTAGGAGTAATAAAGTATATTGTTAAAGAAAAAAAGAAAAAACATAATGCAGAAGAGAACAGAGATCAGGAGACTACAGTTTTCCCTGTCTCTTAAGAACAGAGAAGCACTTACCAAAAGGTGCCTATATAAACTGTGGAACTCATTGGCTCTGGGTGAAGGTGAAATAAAAAATTTTTCAAGCTTCAAAGAGGGAAGGGGCATTTATATGGATAACAAGAATATCCAGAGTTATGATAGTAATGCTAAAAAAGAGTATTTGAAGGGATAAAACCCCTCATGCATCAGGATTTAAGGGAATCTATAACTAAAGAGATTAGGATGAGACCTTCAAGGGAGCCAGATTATCCTGTATCTGTGGGAGTTTCTTGTATCTTTCCCCAAAGCATCTGGTGCTGCCTAGTGCTGGAGACAGTGTGTTAGCCCTAGTAGGTGACAAATTTTAGCCAGACTGGGAAGTCCTGTGTTCATATCTGAAAAACCCTTCGTGTGCATTATCTGTGTTCGTGTCTTATTTTCACTACAGTAGGATTTGTCTTCTGTTTATTTGCATCATGATTTTGTACTAGTTCAGGCTCATGTTTCTGATGGTACAATGTATACTCGAAATCGTTGCAATGAAGAAGTTCCATGAGCTACAGAGCACCACACAGATTTTCAGAAAACATTAACGTGATATCCAGCAGGAGAGGAGTTCCTCAGTCTTTTTCCCTCTTTGCTTCAGCTGTAAAATAGAAATCAGTAATATTTACTTCCCAAGAGGAGTTATTGAGGGGAATTAATTGTCAGTTATTCTTCGTTTGGTATTGTGAAGTGGTATAGTCAGTATCATCATGTCTTGACCATTTCAGCATGATTCTTTCTTAGAACTATATTTTGATTATATTCATTTTTTGGATGTACTGAGCAAAGTACTTTTAAAAAAAAAAAAAAAAGAGAAATGTGTGCTGCTTCATTCAGCTTAGGAGTACAATGTGTAAGGGTGAATATTTGTACTTATACCTGTGGTAGTTGTGTCCAGGCTCGACACTATAGAACTGCTTGTGTAGCTTCCAGTTTTGCAATTTCTTCTCAGTGTCTTAAAGGAAAACAAATACAACTTCAGAACCTCGTATAAAAAAAAAACTCCTAAAATTTTGCACATGGAAAATCAGTCTTTATATTTGATTAATTTCTTTTTTTCTGACTACAAAATATATCTGCCAGAATTCTGTGGCTATGTCCATGTTTCTATCATACAATGAATCTAATTTTTAATGCTACTTCATTCACCAGTGATCCTTTTCTTTTGTATCTTCCTTTATCAAGAGTATTTTGCCATAATTTCTGATTTTTTAAATTGATCTTTATATTTAATATCTTTAACTTAAATGTTAGTACTCCTGTATTTCAAGGGCTTCGTTTGGCCCCTGTGTCAGTAAGACCTGAACATGATTTTGTCTGCAGAATCTTAAGAAATTATTGAAATTCCAAGTAAGATCTAAACAACAGTGCAATCATTTTTTTGTCTCACAAATTTATTCTGTTGTATAGTAAAGTTAGTAAATTAGTATTGACCTCAGATTTCCTAAGGCTTTGGAGCGTTTATATCCACTGTGTGATGTGAATTAATTCAAAAGGTATCACCCGAAATGAACATGATAATTGTGCTAATAATTTCATCCCTATGAAGTAAGATCTACAGATACTGTAGCATTTTCCAAATTCTGAAGCATGTGTGCAAATATAAGCTTTCTGGGTCTTCAATATGTTTTTTTTTGTCCCATCTGATTCTGTGCCTCAGATGCTCCGTATTAACAGTTGTTGACTTAGTCAGATTTTATTTTTAGTTTTCTTCTTCCCAAAGCCATAATGGTTTCTCATTTAAACATAAATACTCTGTCTTCTTTTTGTTTAAAATAACAGATTAATATACATATCATATTTTTATCAATTTGTGTGAGCATGTTTGCAGATTTTTATTGTGAATTAATTTGTACATTGAACTGCTTTGTCTGGGAAGTAAGTAGTGAAATCTGGCAAATAATTTTGTCAAACTTTTAGAAAGAATGAAGGAAATTCAACTTTTATGAAAATTTTTCAGTGGCAAAATTAATAAAACTGGAGTTTGTTTCACTTTTATATCCATTTTGGCTCAATGGTAAATTCATGTATTGCATTCTGCTTGGCAAAAATTGCAGTCTGTTAGCTGTTTCACTGGGATATGAGACATCTAAATCTTATCAGAATTGAGTTGAACTCTGTTTAACTAAGTCAGTAGTTGGTGATAAGATTTTAGGTTTATGCAGAGTAATTTGTAGCCATTTCTGCTACGGCTTAAACAGAAGGTATTGCTTATTTTATCAACACAACTAGTCTCTGGGAATACTTGATTGCTTCTGAGAAAACCTGTTCAAACCTCTCTTCTCCTCCTACAGGTTTCATATGTTTGATGAAGCCAGATAACGTCAGCAGTTTATATGGAAAAATGGCAGAACGATTTCACCAAAATAGACACAATTTCAAAATTTTTACCTTTAACACAACACAAAATACAGCAATGTTTCTATGATTCTTTTTTCTCTCATTGTGGAAAATATTGTAGACTGATGAAATGGCAATATCAAAATTATGCAGTCCTCGCATATTCTATTCTCATCCTTATCTTTCTTCTTGCAATGAAATTGATAATATCTATGATTTAGTCTCTTCCTTTTTTTTTTCTTTTTACTGGTCTGCAATTTCAGAGTTTCTTGTAGTTTTAGGAAGCCGCAGAATAGCAATTAAAAACTATGCAAAAAATATTCTTTTCTAATTTTTAATTTTATTTTGAATAGAGAAAAAAGCTGAGGTTGAAGAATGCCAAACCTTGTTTTTTTTTCTTCTGTCTGCAATGTAATTTAAATTTGAACCTTTTTTTAGTAGCTACTTTAATGAACCGTTTGAAAAACTGAGACATTTATTGTTCTGGCAATATAAGAAAAAAAAAAAATTAAAGGCTGTTTCTGTAGAGAATTGTCAAAGCCATCTTAACACTGGGCTTCTTTGGAGGACAGGTATTGCGCACTATCTGATGTCACCCCCTGAACACTCAGTGCTATGTGCAGTCTTTCTCATATCATCTCCATGGCAGATAGTTTATCCCCCAGGTAGTTCTTGTAAAAATATGTTCCTCTAGCAGTGAAATTACGGTCATCTTGTAGTGTAGCTCTTTGACTGCTAGTCAGCAGTGTTGTAGTTGAGGTGAAGCTGATTTTAACTCCTTCTCTGGAAGCAAATTAAAATAACTTTCTTGCAACAGCTTTTTTAAAATTATTTTTATAGATAATGTAAGTAATACCTAAATTGATATCACTAAGAACCAAAGGGAACGGGAAAATAATATGGAAACATTTCCCCAAACTCAAGGGTTAGATAAGGTATGCTAGTTCTTTTACACTTAAAATATGTGGGAGGTTAAGGATGTAGAAAGTGGCATATGGTGTATGTCTAGCAGTAAACAGCAGTTATTTCGTGCAGTGCATATATAAATTTATAAAGTTAGTGCTTGAAGAGTCCTGCATTACAACCCCTGCCATCACTGTCCTTGCTGTGACCAAGTACTTATTTGTGGAGTAATCTTGTGATGACAAGGGCTGGTTTATTTTAATAAAGATGTGCCTCTCTGTGTTCCTTCAGAGACGCCAACTCACCTGTCGGTTATAACAGCAACTGCTTCACTGAACACCAGCTTTGAGTATACACCAGCAGCTTGGAAAAAGCATCACTACTTGAGAAAATGCAGGTCAGAAATGGCCCCAGAGATGCCAGTACAATAGTGCTCCTCTTGGCAGACACTTGTTTTGAATATAACCTTCCAACAGCTCTGTGATCCGGGCCCTTGTGGAGTCCAGGAGGTCTGGGTACTCTGAAAGAGCTAGAAGACCTTTAACATTACTTCATTGTACACAATGCTGTTATCATTCTTGTTTTGTCATACACATACAGTAATTCTAACTGCTGTTGTGCAGTCCAATCCTGTCCTCATTGCTCCTGAAGTGCCATATTATCCACGTGTCACTTCATTGCTTCTGCCCTAAATGTCTCTCCCCTGATTCTTCTGGACTTTGGGGGAAAAAAATCCTATATTATCACTTTCTTCTTCCTTGGAACCCAGGCGCTGTCCTGTCTGTGATTGATTAAAGGTAAAATATTTTCTACTTGTGTTCTTTTACGGTCTTCCTGTTTTGAAGTAGCATGATTAATCGCAGAAGAAAGAACAAACACACACTTCAGTCTTCTGATGTTTTTAACAACTAAAATACCTTATTCAGAACAAACCCAGTGTTGTTGTGTATGGGATTAGTAGTTCAATATGTGGCCTATCTCTACTTTTCATCCTTCTCAGGTGAGAGCCCTTCTTCATAGTTCTTTGCTGTAAGCAGAATCACCTTTTCAGCCGGCTTATTCTCCCCAGTCAAAGCCAACAAATTTAAACAGCTCTCCAGAGTCAACATGAAGACTTGGTCTTATTGGAAAGATCCAGTCTAAGGGAAGCTCTGTTGTAAATCCTGAACTGTTTTTACTGTGATGAGCACATTTCAATAATGTTATGGTCATGTTATGAGTTGCCCATTGCTGGTATCAAATGCTTTGGCCACAGACCAGACCCCGTCAGTGGTACTAAACAACTTGCACAATGTTAATCCTTCCGCTATGCTTATGGGGCAGTGCTTTCTTTTATTGCACTAGATACAAATTTGGAGCTTGCTCAATGCTCTCTAATATGGCCCCAATAGTGCTATGTGAACACGCTTTTCATCATCTTGGAAATGTGAACCTTTCTAAACCAAATCTCTGCTCCTTCTGTATAAATATCTTTTCTGTCACTGCCTATTGCTTTTTCTGCTATGTACAGAGTTTCCCGGATTTGCCTGTGAAATGGAAAAGAGCTGTGATTTTTCTTGAGGTGCGGTGCTCCAATTATAAAATCATAAACTAAATGAGAGCCTTAATTATAATGGAAAACAGGTTAGAATATTGTCATTTGCCTTGCTGGGGAGCCAAGGGGAGATTAAAAAGCCAGTGGCCTAAATTTATGTTATTTGTATTTCTGTGAGTCAAACCTCAATCATGTAAAACAGCCAGTAGGCCTGTATTAATGGGAGAGGCCAAGAGAACTGAATCTCAAAGGGCTGTTGCCCTTAGGACATGGTACATTATGATAATGTGATGAAGAATAATTACCAAATGTGAAATATATATTGTCAAACATAGAAGCAAGCTATTCCTGGCTGAAAATGAGGATGTGAGCAAGATAGTGAGTGCCAGTCAGCCAGGGCTATGTTTCTAAAGCACATCCACTAAAACTGGCCGTTGAGGCACTGAACTGGACTTCAGTTCTCACAGGTCAATGTAAATCTGAGGAATGGACTAAGCTTTCATTGTTCATGTTGACTCCAAATGTTAAAGCTTACTGCAGAGATTATAGATTTATATTTATGGCAGAGATAATAATAGTATCCCTGATGGTAACATTGTTATGATAAAGCCCACTGAATGGCAGTGATGCCAGAAGCGCTAGACTTCATCAAATCATATTAAGAGATGATGCAACAAAGGAATGGGAGCAATTATGTATGCATGTGCTATTGATATTGGTTATTTCTGATAGAATACATCAATACTTCCTTCCTCTTCTTTCTAAGTGTGGTAGCTTTTTTTCAGTAGCTCTTTTCATGGCTGTTGTGTGCATTACTGTTGTTTTTTGTGGCATGCGGGCTGGGACAGAGAGCATGAACAGTCCTCTGTCAGCTTTTCTCTTCATACTTGTGTGGCGTCAGGCAGCAGTGTAGTCTCTGTGCTGTCATTTCCCCTGCCATTTTTTTTTCAGGAAAACCATAGGTGTGCCGAAAAATTTGCTGTTGGTTCTTCCGTCAAAATAGCAGCCTTCATCATGGTGTGGCGTAATTGGATTAAAGCCCACGGCAACCTTGCAAACTTGTGGCTTTGGTCAAAGGGCATATACATAAGGGTAATGTTAAATGTATAGCCAGCTGGCCTGTCTGCGTAATATTTTCCTGCTTCAAGTTATGCATAAATTGTTTTGCTATATTGAGCCTTTATTACAAGTCTGTGCTCAAATTCTGGATAAAATATGCCTAAAAGGCTCAGGTAACAGTAAGATCCAAAATAAAAGCATGTCCAGCTAAGTTGGTGTGGAGGTCACAGACCAAACTCAACCTGTGATAATGAGGCAAAATTAATTTTCAATGAATTTTCTGTCTTGGGAGAGAAGAGTTGTTTGGCATTGGATCTAAGCAACTATAGACCAAAACTGTTAGCATATTTGTCAAATGTATTTTGCTTGTTCGTTTGCCAAATACCATACTTGTGAAATAACTTCTCCTTGAGATATTATCTACTTGAGGTGCTCTATTGTTGGTATCCTCACAGCTCTAAAGGCCGTTAGCTCTGTGTCTCACATTCTATAATAAAACACTAAAACCCCACGCAGCACTACAGGCTTGGGGAAGAATGACTTGAAAGCTGCCAGACAGAGAAAGATCTGGGTGTCTTAGTTGACAGTCAGCTGAACATGAGTCAACAGTGTGTCCAGGTGGCCAAGAAGACCAGTGGCATCTTGGCTTGTATCAGAAATGGTGCGGCCAGCCGGACCAGGGAAGAGATTCTCCCTCTGTACTCGGCACTGGTGAGGCTGCACCTCGAATACTGTGTTCAGTTCTGGGCCCCTTGGTACAAGAAAAACATTGAAGTCCTGGAGTGTGTCCAGAGAAGAGCAACAAAGCTGGTGAAGGGGCTGAAGAACAAGTCTTATGAGGAATGGCTGACAGAACTAGGGTTGTTTAGCCTGAAGAAGAGGATGCTGAGGGGAGACCTTATCGCTCTCTACAACTACCTGAAAGGCGGATCTTTTCTCCCAAGTGATAGACGATAGGACAAGAAGGAATGGCCTCAAGTTGCATTAGGGGAAGTTTAGATTGGACATCAGGAAAAATCTCTTCACAGAAAGGGTTTTCAAGCACTGGAACAGGCTGCCCAGGGAGGAAGTTGAGTCCCCATCCTTGGAGGTGTTTAAAAGGCAGGTAGATGAGGTGCTTGATTTAGAAGTAGACAGGTATGTTTGGAGCTGAAGATCTCAAAGGTCTTTTCCAACATAATGGTTCTATGATTCTATGAATACCTGTATCTACACACTGCATTCTTGGGTGGAATTGTTGGCCTGTTTTAAAGATGGAGAACTAGTGCTCACATTAGCTTGCTGAAAATCGAATAGGAAATATTTTGCAGAGAAGACCCTATGCTTGAGATTAGCATTCAAAGTAGTGCTTTCTCTACTTCATTGCCTATCTGGCAAATATATTTCATCAGTAAATCACTAGAATGAGTTCCTTTCCATTGTTATATTAAATAGCTTCTCACCAGCCCTGATGAAAAGTTAGCATCTTGGTTTTGCATGTAACTAAGGAAACATTTTTACTAGTTTGGGAATTTTACACAAAAGATACACAAGAAAAATACACAAATTCGTATCAGTACATTTATAATCTAATGACCCCTATCTTGGATTGTCCCAATGTATGGAGCACAGGCTAGACTTGTGAAATAATGGAACAATCAAAGTAAATGGGCACTTCTGAAAAATACTGTCTTTATAAGCAAGAGACAGAAATATTTAGTGTAAAGCCTTAAATTTGCACTTCATATTTTGTATACTAAAGGCAAAACCAACAAACAAATGAGGTTTTTAAAGACTATAACAAATATACACTTCTTTTCCCCCACTCACCTTTCTGCATCTCCCTTACAAATCATACAATTTGTAGCTAGAAGGTTAAATGGTAAACACTGAAAGATTTTCCTCATTTTCTCTTGAATTTTGTAGTGGTTTAAGGATGAAGGAAGAGTATATCATTGACTACATTCCTGCTTCTGGGATACGGGTCCGTTTCTAGAGCTGTGTTATAGAGACAGTATTTAATTTTGATTTTCCTGACTTGAATGGGAAACAGAACTTTTCTGTTCCGAAGTGTTCCAAATGTTACCTTACAACCAGGACAGGTAGATGTTGAATAAAAACATTAGGAATCATGAAATTCTGTCCATAAGCCTCTTCTTCTGTAAGGAAGAGAGGTAAAGCAACAGCTGTAGTATATGCTTTGGTCTGAAACCCTCTCTCCCTCAATTTGCCCTTAGGCCTGTGTTAATTACTGAAAAGCCGAATGGTATGAGCAGGTTTTCAGAGTACAGTACTGCTGAAAAATAAATGCAATAAGAAAACAAGATAAATACCCACTGCTAAGAAATGATGATTCTCTAGATTTCCTCAGTCAAGCAATATTTATCAGGTGAATTGATTTAACTAGCGGCTATTGGCAGTTACAAATGGATGATGACAGGAAACAAAAAACCACCTTCATTTGCCATAAGGGAGCTTTTCATTTTAATGTAATGCCTCTTGGAATTACCAGTGTCCCGACTACATTTCAAAGATTAATGAACATCATCCTGTCAGGTTTAATATATCATACTTCTCTAGTACGCTTGGACAGGGTACTGTTCTCGTAGATTTCCAGAGTTTTCAACGCACTTAAAACTTTTATCTTAAAGAAATAAGTTCTGAGAGGAACTAAATATTTAGGACTTTAAAAGAGAGCTTTTATTTCAGTCTGGATATGCAGTAAATAATATAAATTTAATTTATATCTATGGAAAACAAAAGCCTTTTAAATTCCTGCAGGATCATTCAGAAGGTTGCATATAGGTGTGTCCTATTATCCTGGAAGTAATACGCCATCATGTAAGTGGAAGGAAGTAAAAAAATTTACTCTCAGGCATTAAGTCTCATTTGTCTCTCTTACAAAAATGAGATCGAACAAGACAAATGCGTTCTTCATTTTTTTGAATTTAAACAATAGAGCACAGTAGATAAAAAAATATTAAAGCTGATATTAATAAACATTCAAGTTTTAAAGTTAGTATTCCAAAGTTATAATGATTTAAGCTCAAAAATTATTTGGTTTCGATAAGTTTACTTGATTGTCCTATAAGGTCAGAAAGGACACACCGTAATTTTCTGATTATATCACACTATTTCTGCTGTTATGATGAAATAGCATCAAGCATGTCTTCTACAAAAGAGAATAGTTTTCTTTTTTTTGAATAAATACCTTGGTTGATAGTCTAGATACTATTAACCATGCACTTCTTTTGTTTTCACCAATTTTTGGAAATATAAACCATAAAAAACCAGCACATTTTTTTTGTTAGGTATACTGTGATATCTAAAGTCATTCTTCGAATGTTTCAGAATCTTCACCAACTGCCAAAAATAGCTATTAAATGCCATATATTACTTCTGCTGTGTAGGGTTTGCTTTGCCCTTGAAGTTGGAAACATTGATTATTTCTTCCATTCCAGAGTTGTATATGAGATTCCCCACACCACATGCTCTCTGAGAAGTACATCACCTCTGGTCTTCTTCCTTAGCTATACCTCATAACCTTTTAGTCTGCATATGTGGTATTATTAACTATGATGTTAGTGATAAGCCTCCTACCCATGCTGTGATGTTACTCAATTTTGTGCTACTTAGCATGCCAGCTGCACAAATGTCTGCATGTTGTGGTTGGGTAATATTACCTCTAGGAGTTTTAAGTCTTGCTCTCAGACCTCCCTTAGTATTCCTGTATGACCACAGGTAAATTGTGATCTGGTCTCTCTGAGGTGTAAAAAAGAGATTAATATTTAGATTTCTATCACTCATAAACTTGACTATAAGAGGGGCAGGAAATTGAGTCTTCTACTTGTTCCACCATTTCTTCCTCTTTTGCTAGAAAGCTGTGGTCATCTGTTCATGTTTCTTAACTGAATTGTTAAAAATCTCGTGAGTAGATTAGTGATTGTTTCTAACTTTTGTGCCTTGAGCGCCTATTGTAAGAACTTCTGGTATCTTATAGAGACCTTTAAAGCTTTAGTGATTATTGTCACCACTTTCATCGGTGCACCAAGGTGTTGAAGACCTAATTTTATCAAACTGAATTGACTATTATGTTTTCTAGCTTCTAATTAAAGAAATAAATCTTGAAAAATATTGAACTAGTGTGTTTTGTTTCCTGGACTGATTTTGAAGCTGTTATTCTTTTCTGCAGAGTTCTTTGAGATTTCTATTTTGGGCTATGGTAAAACCTTCCAAAGTTTTATGTATGTCTTTTCAAAGCTGAAATATTTTTTTTGAATATCACCAGTGTCAGTAAACAGGAGTAGGGGAGGCCCACTTTCAAATCCTTTTCTTGATATTGCCATACTTTCATGAGTACCTCTTTGGATTGTATGTCTGTTAGAACTGTTTCACCCTGTCTATGTAATTAAACAGTGTTTAGAACAGGACTTTCATTAGAAGATGAATGGAAGGCATGGTGGGAGAAGAAGAGGCAAGAAGGCCAAGCTGAAAGATGAGAGCATACACGTAGAAGTAAAGAAAATCTTTTTCACTATGAGCATATTCAAGCATTAGAAAAAATTGCTTGGCTAGGCAACCTCGGTCCTTGGCAATTTCAAAACCCAACTGAATAACATCCTGAGTAACGTGTTTTGATCTCAGAGCTGACCCTGCTTTGAGCAGAAGGTTGAGCTACAGACCTCCTTATGTCCTTTCTGACAAAAACGATTATCCAGTTCATTCATATATCCAGTTCATACAGAAGTGGGAACCGTTAACAGTCCTGTAAGTTCTCATACTGTTTGATCACATGGTTATTAATTTAAACATTTAACTACTCACTTAGAGTTTCTGTAAGGTTTTGAAAATACACTAAGCGAAGAAAGTGCCATTTCCTCTGAGCCCCCTTTTACACATTAGGCAATATTAAAAATCTAAATAGAACTAAACATAATAGAAAATACTTTGGGGTCTTGGCCCATGTAAGGTGAACTGAATGTTCCCAGATGTAGATCACAATAGCATCAATATTTTTATGCAAGTTCAGGCATTGCAGTAAATAATCTGTATGTAAGAGGTAAGTATATCAATTACTTATATCTGTACTGTGCACATTGCTGTGTGCCTAATATTAATAGTGATGGCAGTGAATACACATGTGTATATGTAAGTTTCCTGCATAGCCCTAATTAATTTGGAATATGTGACTCTGTCACTCCAGTAAGGTGATGCATTTCGTCGCTATGTGCCTGTTCAGTGAGCAGCCTCATTTGCTCATGGAACTGACATTACAGCATTCTGCTTTCAAATGCTTTATCCATCCTGAACAGAACATGAACAACATAAAAACCTAAGAAAATGATTCTTCCCTGAAAGATAATGCCACATAATTGAGTCTCTGTATAGGTTGTTTGGAGACAGTCACAAAGAAATGTAAAACAGGATCCCTGAAACTGGTACAGCTTGTAAAATCTTGTTAAGCCATGTTAAAAAAAATACATTAATGCCCCCATTAGAAGCTGCAGTTTATTTATTGCATCCTATTCTTTAGCCCTAGTAGGCATAGGCTTTTTTTTTAATCTTCCATCCGTCCTTCCCCCTCCCCTTTGAAAGTGCACTCATTGAACTCTTGGCAATTAGTGTAATTGAAATTTATTGACAATGCGGCCGTCTGCTGAAGCTTCATTGTTCCGAGTGCTTAGTGCACAACGCTATTGAGCAATGCCATGGCAGTGTCAGACAGCTCATACCTTGCTCAATTATATCAATGGACCAGTGACTGCCAAAGGTTCCTTTGGGGGTACGAATGTTACTTAGTGATAAGAGCCTTTCGAAACAGAATCCCTGGGCCCCATCTCTAGTGGGAGATGGAAATGAAATATGTATTTCTCTGCTGTGGAAAATTAATGTAATTGGCTCCCTTAAAAAGCTTTGACAAGTTGACCTGTTTGAAATCTGAGGAGGGCTTATACTGCAGTATCATATTATCTCCAACATAAAACCCCTCCTTTGGTGGCAGTGACAGTGGGATAAAATGGAATTTGGATAGTAATATTAAACTTCAGCTCCACTGAACATGTTCATATGTTTTTCCATTTATAGCTGCATGATCTGGTCTTATAGAAATCCTGCCTTTTTTTGTTTTGAGACTTAATCTTTTTTTTTTTGTTTGTTTTGATTTATACTAGTGCAGGAGGGAAAACAATATGTGTGAGTGAGATCTCTATACTTAGCTTTTCTTCTAAAATGTACATTGATGGAGATTTAAATGGTATGTCAAGTGAGAATATTTGATTCAGGCTAATTCTAAAATCAGAGTTAAACTCTCAGACAAATGAATCAATATATTCCTTATGCGCATAAAGTTTTACACATCAAAAATAAATAAGAGCTTGGCACAGCATCCAAAGAACAAGGCTGAATATCCAAATATACATTTTATCTTGTGTTTGACTATAGATGCATACAAGAGTTCTGAATTTACTAGAATTAAACTACCATGATAGAAACAAGAGGCGTTTAGAATGGACCGTATTCTGTTCAGGCTTAAACATCATGCATTTCTACTAAATTCACTGCAATAAGGTGTTTAAAAATCAAAGAGTTAAAGTAGTGCTTTTTCTTTCAGATAATATAGTGACTTGACAATTTATTTAATAGAATATTAAAAAAGAAAGGTATTTGAACGGGACATCTCCACATATGAGTCCAGGATTTTATTAAATTGTTATTTATTTGCCTTTCTATTTGCCTTCTTTTCAGAATCTGAGTGTGATCTTTGGTAGTAACAGACAGGGGAGTAATTAGTTACATTTTAACCTTTTGCATTAGAGTTTTCTTTGACCTACAGCACACAGATGAAGTTCTACTTCTTTTATTCACAGGACTTCAGGGAATATGGGAGATATATATACATATAGGGGTTTTTAGCTGTAAAACCCTCATTTGTAACCTAAAAAGATTTGCCATCAACAAGAAGAGGCATATCTGGAAGACTGAGGCATCTGCAGTGGCAGAATCTTGAGTGAGAAAAACATAAAACAGCAGGGAAGGGGGAGTTTAATTCATCTGAGGTACAGAAAAAATGTAGCAGAGAAAAGAAAGATACAGTAAGGTAAATGAGTTGTTATTGCTCTTTAAAAAAAAAAAGAAGAAATAAAAAAAGAAAAAAATGAAGAAACCAACAACCAAAAAATCAGATAAAACGAAGTGAACAAGTTTCTTCTAAATTGTGTGGAGACAAAGGTTGGTGTTAATTTGTGATACAAATTGCTTCATCTGAATCTACCCCTGCTTCTTTGCTTAACATCACCTCCTAAATGTGAAGAGCCTCTTTCCCAGTTTTGGTTTGGATTCCAACAAAATCTCTAGACAATATCTTTCAAGATGCAGAGTACTGTTAAATTGCAATTAAAACTCTACCCAGGATTTGGCCTCAGGCCTAGAATAATCCTGCTTTTCTTCCAAATGACTCTTCAGCTTGTTGCTACTCAGATTTTAGCAACATTTGAAAGCACTGATACATTTCTAATGCTACAAGTTTTAGAAAGATCTCTGGATGTATGTAACCTAAAATTTAGCCCACTGCTAAAAATAATAAAAATAAAAACTTCTAAAATACCTTTCAGTGTACAGAATCAGCTACCTCTTATTTTTGGAAAAAATCATGAGGATGGAATTTAAGAGTCTGAAGAATTAAAATGTCAATATTTGAATGAAAATATTTTAAGTTAACTATTTTAAATGAGAAAATAAAGATTTGATACATATATTTAAAGTATATAGTATTATTATTGCTAGCACAATACTATAACTGCTAGTATTTAGTGTTATCACAGAATATATTTATACTTAGTTAACTGGAAGTCTGCTATCATAAACCAGAGTTTTGTATAGAGTCTTTCTGAATCTTGCACTGAGTGATTTCTTTATGTAGTTATCACCCTGTAATCACTGGATGGTAAACTAGTTAGTACAGGACTAATTCTTTAACTCTCAAACATGAGATATAATAAAAGCTCAATCGTCAAATGTATCCTCCTAGAGATCTGCCAACTGTGATCATCTTTCTTCTGTCTCTCCACAAGAGAATCTTGCAGAAGATAAGTATATATAATACTGGATTATTTATACAACTTTAAATAATTGCCTTTAATCGCATTAAATTTCAGTGAATGTTGTTCGTGTGATGGGTTTAAAGCTTTCATCCTAACTTCATAAAAGTTCTTTCAGAGCCTGTACTAGAGAATGATCATTCTGAATTGCTACTAACTAATGTAAGCATGCAATTATTTTAAATGTCCCTCCCAGGGATTCTCTTGGTAAAGTATTTTAAATTCATATATAAAAAATTAATGGCTATGTGAGTTTAACTTCCCCTGAATGTGGGCTGACTGCAATCATTATAGGGAGAAAATTATTCAAATATCTTTATTAAAAGTAAAGCATTGGGATGTACGCTTTTTTTGCTTAATAAATTGCTCTTCTAAACTTCATAATGTTGCCATGCAGTGAAATATACCCTATCTTTCAAACCAATATGTTACCTAATACTTGTTTTAGTAGTCTGTAATTAGTCTTAGGAACATACATTGCCATTTTCCTTCCTTGCATTCTGCATACTGGCAGATATAAAGATTAGGCAACTTGCAAGAAGCTTTAGGGGATAACTATGGTCTGAAACAATTTATAGTAGGGCTGAAAGTATTTTAAAGTTCTATTAATTTGTTTAATTCTCCCACTGCAGCAAACACAGTGTATTATTTCAGGCATTCTGTGGATTAATTAAAATGTTCATGGCATTATCAGCTCAAGAAATGGGGCAGGAGAGGGAGGGTGCAAATTGAGAGAGAGCTGAAACTAAATATGAAACTCTCGTGCATGAGTACATGTACATCTGGAGGAAGAAAAGGATCCCCATAGCTCTAAACCTGGTTACATCTGTTCTAAAACCTCATAAATTTCTGCTTAGCAGTCCAGCTGGGCAGAATCTTAAAAGAACATCAAATAGATACTTGTCTTGATAAAGCAATTATGTTGTCAGTTCTCTTGATCAGCACAAGCTTGACAAAGCATGCTCCAAACTTGTAATTTTAGCCTAGAGCTCACTAAACTTGAAGTACTCATCTATGGAAAGGAATGAATTATCTGAAGATAGAGGTTTTCATGAATTTGTTTTTAAGTGCCAAATCTTGCCCTGAAGTTATTTAAAAGTTGGGCGGTACCAGCCCTGGGGTGGAGAGAGAGAATATTTAGGCAATGTATTGTCATTCCCAGCTAACAGCTCCATACCATAACTGCCAGCTGTGACATCTATCTTAAGAGCATAGCACTTTACAGGTTCTTTTGTGTCTGTCATTCAACTATGGACATGCTGAGTGAAATCCTGGCCTTGCAGACAAGACTCCTCCTTATTGCCTGGATTTAATGCCCTCTGTGTAGAGTACAGGACAGGCGGTTTCTGCTGTGCATATTCCTGAAGTCACACCCCCACACCTGAAAATTTGGAGTTGGAGGCTCTGACCAAGCAGTTGCACAGTAAAGAGGAAAGGAAAACTTTGTATTACACTTCTCTTTTGTGCTTGGAGTGGGTCTGGGCTGGGTAGCTCCGCAGAGAAAGAGAGAAAGAAGAACTACAGGAAATGCAGTGCTTGAAAACTGTAACTTGCAATCAAAAGATTTCTGTGTAAAACAGCAAGAATTTGGAGACAGTAACTGGTTATCCACATACTTATGTATGTCTCAAATTGTTTTGTGTCTAAAGTATCTGTAAGAGTTATTATTGTGGAGGTTTTATGATTTTGTTTTGGTTTATCTTCCTCCTGAAATTATAAAATAAATTCCTAATAGATTTCAAGTTGAAAAAGAAATCTTTCTAATTCTATTTTCTAAGACATTATTGAAATACAAGTTTCTTATTTTTACCTGTATTTCACCTAGACATCATGAAGCTAAAAATATTTATGGAGCCAATGTAGTATGTTTTGGATTTTTTGACATTAAATGTTCTGTTGGACCCATGGAAGTTGGCTACTTGACAGAAAAACACATACTAGATCAGAACAGTGCTGAGTGTTTTCCTTTAAGTTTTGCTAGTTCACTGCCTTGTGCTTTTTAATTCATTCTAGTACATAAAATTGACATGTTGAAGTATTGAGTATTCAGCATTAGGTTTCTGACAGAGCAAATGCAGTCCCTGGGCTGTCCAAGAGCGTAAGTAGTTTGAAACATGATCACAATGCCTCGGAGAAATCCTTCTAATAGACACAAGAGAGGGTCGACACTTTTAAAGGATAAAAGCATATGGTAGTCATACAAGATGGTGCTCCTTTGAGACAGAATTAACATGAGATATTGATAGCAATTCTTTCAGATTAACATGTTGCATAGTCATTACTAGTTTCGTCTGCATTACTTAATGCATTTCTTCCAAGGTACTTACTTTCTCAATAGGGGTTGTCTTCTAATAAACACTCTGAGCAAGTGATGTGTGATGTAAGATATGTTCCAGCATTTTCTCTGAAAAACGTGCCGGAGGCACTGAAATATGATTGCCTGTTATGAAAGTGCAGAAATAACCTGTTGAAAGATTAAAAAGTCTGCAGAGTTCTTTGTAAACGCATATTGAAACACCTACAGTAAAGCAGAACAGAAGGATTTGTAAGCGCTCTTATCTTTTGGCCTCCCATGATTACGGTAGATTTTATTTGTTTGCCTGTGCCTTTGGAAGCTTCCTTGGATTGTTAGAGTGGTCTTTGTCAGGAGAAAATGGGGTGCAAAACCACATTGTTTTGTTTCGTAAAAGGTTGTTTGTGTTTGTTAAGTAATGAGTTTTGCCCTGTGGAGTGTAGGACAACATTAGCCAATTAATGGAACTTGCACATGACACGTTACTCTGAATACCAGCAAGGTTTAGTATAGCTCTGCTTCATATTCAAACCTTATTCTTCATACAGCCATTTAAAAAAATCTCGAGTTGGCCTGAAAAACAGCCGCATGGCTTTATGACAAAATAGAAATGGAAAAGATACATGCAAACGAATTTGAACAATGCATTACTATAAAGATAAAAAAGCTACTGCAGTGCTGGGCAGTATCACAAATGTATCAAAATACTAAGTTATCTTATAGAAACCACTTAAGCTCTTTTTGAAAAAAAATTGCCCGGTAGCCTCAAAAATAGACCTGAAAAAGTTGTATTATATTTAGTGGAGTAGATATTCATAAATTTTTTCGTAACATGAAATCTGGCTGATATTTTAAAACTGAAGTGTTCATTTGACTAAAATTAAGTAAATGATTCTATAACCTCCTGCTAGTGAGAAAGTTGTTTCTTTTTTCCTTCATGCTACAGATCCTTTACAGGCTTCCTCTCCTCTACTGTATTTTGGACAATCAGTCCTAAACCCCTATTACTACAGAATCCTGAACACTTACATCTTCTCATGGGACATAAGGGACAGGAAATGCATTTCATACAGGGAGTTTCACACATTATGTAGTGTAACGTGCACTATGAAGATGTAATAAGAAAAACTGGAAAAACAAACAACAATCAATCATCTCTAATATCCATAAATCTTCCTAAAAATAAGCCAGAACAAAACAAGCCTCAAATCAACCAAATAAAAAATAATGAACAAAAAAAACAAGACGAAAACCATTACAATAAAAAGTGATTGGAATGTTTCCTTTTTAAGGTGCCCAGGGAAGTTGCGTTATAACTTAAATTTTGGTCTATCATGATATAAACCAGTACTAAACCAGTGTAATGTAAAAAACAAATCTAATGATGCTTTTTTAGAGTTCTGCCTTTTGCTTTGCTAACTCTGATAGACCCTGAAACAGTTTTCTTCCTCCTTTTGTGCTGAGAACAAGAAAACTCTTCAGGTTTGCCAGACAACTACATCATCACTTTCTGTATAAATTCCTGCCATAATTTGAAGAAGTCTTTGGAGTGTGTTGCTTACCATAATGTAAATAAATAAAAAAAAACCAGTAGTTTTTTTAACGTGTGTCTGGTTTTGCTATAACACGTTTTATAAGAGGTATTGGCAACATAAGAGATATTGTATGTTTTCTAGTATATGAGACAACCAGTGGCGTCTTTTGGTGTTTCCTTGATTAAAGGAAAAGGAAAATCTGACTTGTGTTTGGAGTTCTGTCATTCAGGCACACTTTTTTTTTTTTTTAACATTTTGTTGGGGATGTCAGGGGAAAAACTAATTGATTAGTTTAGATTTGTAAATTACATTCAGTTAGAAAGGTTTTACCAAGACCTATACTAACTAAATGCTGATTGCTTTGAGGGGATCAGAAACAGGCCATTATATGCGTGTTTTCTCTTCTGACTCACTAGGGAAATGGGAATAGTTTTGAAAGAAGCATGTGTATTTAGAAATCCCAAACAGAATATTTATAGGCATTTCTCAGTGTACACAATTTTTATATGAATTAGTATAAACAGTGCTGGCTTGCTGATATGTGGATTACAGTAAATTTACTGATTTTATGTATAAGCAGTCTCACTTATGTAGGAAAACAAATGCATGTCAATGTATTAACCTAATCTGAAATTTCTCCATGTAGTTCTATAGGAACTATAAATATGAAGCAGAATGACGTTAGCCTGATTTTTTTAATACCAAAGGCAGCAAGTGGAAAAATGTCATAAAATCAGATTTTGTATGACTGTCACAACTTGTCACCTATGTAATTTATGCTATAAAAATATGAATACAGCAGGATGTTATACATGATTTATAAAGATATAAATAGTAAAGAGTACTTCAAATATATATATTTTATTGCTAGCTATTCTCTAACCCCATTATGTAATGCTGAAAATTTAACTTGTTTCATATTTTTTAACTTTTTGTCTCCAGTACATCATTTACATTGGAGAGGGGCATGCTTAACTGGTAGGCAACTCTAAGACAAGCTAGATTTCTGAAACCTAACAATCAGGGACATTTAAAGAATCATGTAAATATAGACTCAGACTACTAGTAAGTGACATTGTTGTCGTATTTGGAACTATGAAAAGCTAGAAAAATTAGGGACCTTTTGGCAGGTGAATGTTTTGTCTATGTTGAAGAACTCTGGCTGTACTTCTGAACAATGTGAATTTACTAAATCTTGGAAAGAAATAGAAAAAGATATATTTTCAGGAGTAGGGGGAGATGGAGAAAAGTGACATAATTTTTAAGGGTGCAAAACTTAGATAGTTTACAATCTATCAATATCATCAGTGAGTTTTGACTGCTTTTCTGGACATTAATTGAGAATGCATTGTTATGTGTAATACTAGGTTGGGTCTCTGTAGACTGATATACAGCTACTGATATGGTATTGATCATGAGATCATTCATATCAGGGGTAGGTAGGCATGTCAGTAAGTAAAGTTCATTCACTATGGTTCCCATGTGGGTTCCATTACTGATTTCTACCTAACCTTCATATGACTTTGTTAGGCATTAAGACCGGATGTTTATCTTAGATGTAGACATAGAATAATTTCTTAAGCATTTTTTGGCCTTTTTTTCCAGCACTTTTTAACCAGGCAGCCTGTGCTGTCTCCTAAGCCAGTCTGAATTACTTTATTATTGTTCTTGTTGTTATTGTTATTATTATCATCATCATAATCATCATCATCCTCATCATCATCATTTTTGAGTTGGTTTCTTGAGCTAGGATATCAAATGCTTTATGTCTTGGGGAATATTTTAATGTCATGTTATTTCCATCTCTGGGTAATCATCTGTCACTTTAAATACCAGTGTCAAGTACAGATTCCAAGTCCCTCAGGCCAAAAAGCTCATGCTTTCCTCCACTATAAATTAGGGCACATTAGGATTTACCTTCTCTTACGCTTTTTTTTTTTTTTTATCCCATTCTTGCTGATGATGACCACCTGAGCAGAAGTTGTTCCTTGAGGTATCTAATATTTAAGTTGCTGTCTAACTTGTGGCAGAAAAAAAAGGAGACTTGGATGATAACCTGGTATTTGGAAGAAGGACGAAGAAAACCTCCTGTTATCTGTCCCACAGATGCTTCTGAAGGCTCAGCTCACTGCATTGCTACATTCTGGATTGCTTGTTCCTTTCTAAGGAGAGCCTCGTGACAAAGATGGGCTTATTGCCAGGTGCCAAGAAAGAGGTGGTGCTACAAAAAGGACTGCTCATCTAAATAGAGGACACTTGCTGCATGAGTGCAATCCCAAGGTCTCTCTTTTCAGACATCTCTCATTTTCAAAATCTCATGTTGACAAACCATTCGAGAGTCATTGTGAGGACAGGCTGGAACTGTTACAGGATAATCAGTGTCAGGTTGTTCAGTTATTGTAGGTTAGTAGAGGTACTAAAATTTTGTCAAGTGTGTAGACAGCAAACCTTGTGAACCTTGTTCAAAGCTGCTTACTGAGGAGACATTCTTTAACCACATCAGAAAAAATCCATCTCTGTGAAGTTCAAATGAGCTGAAGATAATGGTCTAGGTGGCTGCATAGAACTGCCCATCCTTCTGAAGCAGACTCTGTTTGCTAACGCAACATCTGTCTCACCTCTTTCCTATTAATTTCAAGTCAAGCGTGAGGAGAAAAGGATAATGGAGAACTCCTGAAAACCCAGGAGGAGTGAGTGCATTGCCCTCAGGGAACCATGGAGGTTGTAGTAATCCTGGATCTTTGATGAGTGTATGAAAAGCAGAGAAGCTTCATGCAGTTAGTAATTATTTAATTAGTAGCTGAGATTTGATAAGTTGCAAGTTCTACACTACCTGTTAATCAGTAGGAGCTTCTAAAGCAGGGGCCAGGTATATCTTTGTACATCACGCGGAGTTGGCACCATAACTTGCACACACCTTCCTTAATGGGAGGTCAGAAGACTTGCCACATGTGTGAAAGAAATACAGATTTTTTTCAATGGGACCTTGGCATAAAGGTAACGATTTTTTCTTTCATTTGACTCATGATATCTGAATGTCTGAGACTGGTAACAACAGTATCAAGGAAGAAATATTAAGGCCTCAAAATTTAAGAGGTCTCCTCACAGCTCAGGAGGGGCTAAAGCAATACTCCGATTATGCAAAATATATTCTTCAGCTAAACATCTCACTTTATACACTAACATAGGAGAACCGAGTACAATAGGAGGGAATTGAGAAATGGAGGACCTGGGACATAAACTGAAACATCTGGTGGTTCTTTCAGGTTTCCAGCTGTTCAAAGCAGTGTAGATCATGCTTTGTGGTCATGTTTCTTCCTTTTATGACTGTGTAAGAAGAGACAACCCCTTTGTTATGTTCCTCTAGTTGGATATTTAAAATATAATAATAATGCTGGGTTTAGGCTTTTCTCTGTGAAATACTTCTGTCCTGAAGCAAAATGAACTGCTCTAATGAATGACTGGGAACTTCATAGTAGACTAAGCCAAATATGTAGATTATTAGGAAGCATAAGACCTGGATTCATCTTTTCCCACTTCCCTGCTTTACTTATTGGCTGCTCGATAGTAGAACACTTGAGTCTGGAGTTCCTGAAGTGCTGGCTAGATATAAGCACAAGATGTATGGAAAAGATCGACATTATTGTAGTATATTATTTATGCTATTAGCCAAAATTAATTGTTGGTATTTAAGAAAAGTTTTGCATCAGTTTATGAAGAATGAAGGCTGCTTCATCAAGTCTGCTTACGGAGTGACTTAATCTACTATTCACACAATTATGGAGCAACATACTGTATGTGTATGAATGAGTTTTGTTGTTGCATAAGTATGCTAATATATTTATCCTGAGGTGCCACAATTTTTTCAGTGTGATGCTGAGTGTACGGCAAAGTATTACATGCTGTCTTTACCTGATCTGTGATTTTTCCATGGAAGTTCTCACAGGTCTGGATCTCAAGCCTCTAATTAATGCTACCAGAACACAAGTCAAGACAAATATTTCCTCCAGAGAGTATTAATATCATATTTCTATCATCTAGAGAGGTATACTTTCGAAAGTATTATTGGTGTCAAAAAGAAGTTGTCCAAATGACATTTTATTAGTCATTCTCCCAATGTCTCTGGGTAAGCCATAAATATTTCTCTTTCAGGGAGAAATTGCTTCCTGACTCCTCAAATCACTGAGGCACGAGACAAATCTTAAAGCCACTATCTAAAAGCAGGCTAATGTACCAGAGGTACATACTCCATCACCGGAAACAGCTTTGGAAACACTGCAACCAGGATAAGGAAGTCCAGAATTGACATGTTTTTGGTCTCCACTGATGGAGAAGTTTTGGTGTGTATAGCAAGGAAGACAAAATTATTGATTTCAGCTGAGCTGATGGACAGAATTCTCATCCCCAGATCCCATTTTGTAGCTATCAGTAGACAGATTGGTTCCGCAGTCCATAATTTACCTGCACAGGCCAGGTGGCTGAGGTAAAAACTTGCTTCCAGATAGGCAGATTGAAGGCTGCTCTATTTACATGAGGACAGGAGGCACTATACGTGCAAATGACAAGGAACATACCTTTGCACATTGTCTCTTCTAGGGCTTTTACTACAATCCACTAATACTGTAACAAAGATCAAATTTGTCTTCTAGCATTGAGACAAGCTTGGGAAGCCATAACATACTCAGCATTCAGTTTTCTATGGCTGAGACTAATGAGTATAAAAGTGCTGTGGAACTCCAGTTTCTATGTAAATTTAGCCCAATTTTTAGCCGATTGTATAAACAACATAGCAGTTTAAGAAATTGCTTAATATAGATTAAGCATAGAAGAATTTTGGAGATCATTAAGAAATTGCTTAATATAGATTAAGCATAGAAGAATTTTGGAGATCATCTGGAGTAAATATTTTTATATATATATAAATGATTATTTTCCCCCTAGATTTGTGTGTGTTTTAGAGAGTTGGTTCTCTTTAGTACATAATGATGTCAGTTGGAATTTTTCCCTCAGGGGGTTAAAAATGCTAACACCTACTGAAACTGTGTTAAGAACCATTGTCTTCATTGTCTGACTATTTTGTCATCTGCCCGAACCAATCTTCCACTTAAATGCAGTTTATTTTGTACGTCTAACATCAAAGGAGGTTTCTTTGATAATACTTAAAATACGTGCCTTAGGTTTTGGATTTTTTTCTTTTTCTCTCCCACTGGCACAGTGTTTTGTATGCTAAAATTATTTCAAGGGAAGATTTTCCCTTTAGAAACTCACTCTTCATACATATGCCTGAAGTCAAGAATGCATACTATTCCATTAGATCACACAGCAAATTAATCAAGATTTGAATGAGTACCAAGATGTAGCCTTCATTCTGTCTGCTTATTAACTTTCATTATGTGTAAATCTAAGGTGTAATTGTTAACAGGATGGATTATGCTGTAAAGTTTTTTTCATGTAACAGCATTCCTTCACAGGTCTCCTTATTAAAGCATACCCAGGGTGATATATTATGTTAAGAAGGTTTAAAATATAAGGTGACAATGACCTTCCCTTTAATTAACTATAATGGAAATAAAGGTGAGAACAATGATGATGAAGCTCTGCTGGAGACCATAAATCATGTACGGCACTGGTTGGACAAGACACAGCAACAAAAATAACCTTGCAATTCACAGGTTAAATGGCTCTTGCATTCACTATTGTTTTTATTTACATACTTCCAGATAACTTCCATTTTGCAGCAGAGAAGAAAAAGTCTTTGATCAAACAATGAGTTATTTTCTGAATATACTTGAAAATGTTTATGTATTTTGTTTGTTAAAATATTGCTCAATATTCCAGCTTTTAAACAGCAAAGTGGTTACACAGCAATGGAATGCTGGAATACTTCTGTGTTTTTCTTCTGTGTTTTTTTCTGTGCTGTAAAGGACAGCAGTCAATATAATATTTTAACATAAACCAGTTATTTGTTTCTCCTAATGTTTCTGGACCTTTGCCATACTATGTAATATGAGTTTGCCAATTACATTTTTCAAGATCTGACAAAGTTTTCTAAATCATTTAACTAGGTTCAAGAGCATATCACATGACCTTAGCAATAAGACTACTTCTTTTTTGAAATGCAATACTTTACCTGAGAGTTATAGTCCTGTACCATTGAGTATACCAGTATTGACTATATAATGAGAATACTGAAATTCTAATTACAGTTCAACAGAATTCGTGAATATATTGACTGGTGTCAACTGCTGCACACTAAAGTAAGCAAGACATTTACCCTCTTGACTGCCATCATTGCAGAAAGGACATTAAGGGCTTCCTGTTCAAACTGATGTGTGTTGGATAATCCCATGAGATCATAATAGATTCAGAAGACTTCCTTAAAGGATTTAAAGAAACCCAGACAACAAACAACCAAAACATACTAGTGAAAGTACTACACAATATTTCATTCCTCCTTTAAGGTTTATGTTTCAAAAGGTACTCTCAGTGTTTGAGACTGGTAAATCTAAACTTGGCTGGTGAAAATAAAAATTTTAGAAAATTTCAAAGTGGATGTTAACAGGCATTAAGCCACAGGATTTTGGGATATTTTTGCAAATGATAAGAAGGAGGTAGGTCTTGTAGAACTGAAAACACCCAAAAGAAATAATGAACTGTCTGTTCTTTTCTGCATTGTAATGCCAGGATGCATTGCTGGTGTATGTTTTGGGTGGCAGTTTTTTTTTAAATTTCAAGATAGGAGCATGGAGTGTTATCTTAGACTATTTCCCAGCTGCCTGAATTTAGCATGTTGAGATAAATCATCAGGGCAGTTTTGGCTGTTTGAAGTGCTGAGGCACAAATGAAGGAATCATGGCTGGAAAGCTAGCTGACTAGGAATTACTTTTGAGCAGACAGACTTCCTAGAGCAATGAAATGTTGTAGTTAAGTAACACTGGTATATTTGATTGTCCCTTTATATGTTTAAACAGAGTGTGTAAGAAGGAGATTAATTATTTGTCTTGTACATATGTAATTATATGTCTTGTACATAACACTTCAGCAGAACATTTTTTTCAAAGTAAGCAGTCTGTAATAGTCCGTGCTCTCTTTGCCTGTGGGGGGCAACGTGCACAGATCTTGAGACACAGGAAACACTACTTGAAATCAAGTTTCTTTGTGAGCTGGCAAGTCTGCAAATGATGCATACTGTATTTTTCAGTCTTCTTTCCCCTGTTATCCAGTCCGTAACACAATGGGAACATTTCTGTAATATCCATTTCTCTGGTGTCTTCCTGCACATATTGAGCAGGTAGGAGGGGGGACTGGTTTATCATGACTTCCAAATGCCTCAGAGGTATTAGGGAAGTGATGAGGCAAGATTCTGCCATACAATCCCAGCATTACTCTGTATTGAGTAGTCCTGTAACTCAGATGATAACGGTGATAATTCCTTCTCGGAACACCTTTAGTGCCCACTATGATGCTTGCCGTTTAACCAAGAAATATCACACCGATGTGGAGAACGATGCTCAGCTTTTGCCGCAGCTCATGGTCTTTCACACTACTCAATACGCTACCTTGGTCAGTAGGTGGTCTCCAGTACTTCTAACCTGTCCTGACCTCAACACAGTCAGTGAAGGAGGAGAAAAATCCTTTCCAGCTCTTCAGGCAGTTTACCCTGGAACAGAAAACTTGTTTTCGTGCTTTAATGTTGCATAGAACAGCAAATGTTCAGAGCATCTTCTAGACAGAGAAATAATACAAAAGTATATATTTAGGTTGGAGAGAAAGGTCCAACTATTGCCAGTCCCTAACAGATTCTTTCTAACATTTCCTAACAGCTTTCTAATATTTTCTAATATCTTTCTAACATTATTTGCACATTTAATGTGGCTCAGCTCCTTCAGATGTTATCGATCCCCTCGAAACTCTGATGGCTTTTTTCTACGTGAGATACAGCAGCATGTCTTTGAGAAGAACTGCAGCCTCAATCTGCTTTTTCGCAGTCTTTGGACCTTATTTTATATCTTAATAAATGTTTCTAATGGAGAATATTTTTGCTATCAAATGTAGAATCATTTCTAAACAACAACATTCTGGTGCTGATGCAACATGCTTGCGTATTTTAACAAAACTACTATTTTGGAGTCAGTGGAGAAAAATGTTGATATCAGAGCACCTGTGAGTTGGAGAGGTAAAATGCTGTAATAGGATAATCGAAGTGTCAAGCACTAAGAGCAGAGGTAGTGAGAACAAGAGGCAGATCCTAGTTTGGCTTCTTCCTGCAAGAATGGCAACAGAGTCCACAATTTCAGGCCAGAATACAAAATCCATTTCCTCAGTTTAATTTTTTTTTGGCATAGCTGGTCAATAGTCAATCTCCTATAAGAGATAAGAGGAAGACTTGGAGGGAAAATGAGAAATTGCTTTGCTGCTGCTGCTATCACCTGTTCTTCTCTGGGTTTGTAAATCTTTTGACTGTTATGAATGAATTATGGCTGTTATGAAAAGGATGAATTTTTACTATTGATGTTAATTAATAATGAGAGTGCTTAGGTAGTTCCCTCCTACTGTAATACTTTACTGCTTTTTTGGTTGGTCTTTCCACTAGGGATAGATTTCTACAAGGTGTTTTAATTACCTATTTTTCATAATCTTGCATTCATACCCTGACTTAACAAAATGGTGAAATTCCACAATACTTGATTGGTATTTCATAGGCCTCCCACAATTCCTTACTATTTTTTTCTTGTCTGCACATTGTTGCCATTTGGTCCCCAAGTTTTTCTCTCAGTATTTTATTTTCTCATTCTAACAAGTTCTTCAAAGCTGACACCCACACTGGAGCCAAAAATAAATTTGTAATTGATGTGAGGAAGCTGAAAACTGTTTATTCTCAGCACTTCTTTTGACTTTCATGTTTTTAATATAAAGAGAGATTGTTATTAAATTCTGTACTGGAAATTTGTAAGACACATGAACAGTACTGACCAAATGATAAATAAGGTAAAGAAGAGACACAAACAAGGGGCAAAGATCAGAAATCAGTGAGCATAAATGAGATTACTTTTTAAAGTATTAGGTTGGCTTGTTAATGACAGGGAGAGAATAAGGAAAGAGAGTGAGAAATTGTTGCATGTTTACTCATCTAATGACTGCTAGAAATCTGGAAAAGTTCCAGTGAAGATGCATAGGTATACAGTTAAGAAATGTGGTTAGACTTGTAAAATCTAATGTGAACATTGCTTATTTCTTCTCTGCCAAAGGAGAAACATTTCTTTTCAATGACTGAGTTTTTCTTTATTTAGCTTCTGATTTCTTTTGTAATGGATTGGAATGGAATTCTCTAGTCTTACATTGGAATCTCAGCTTAATAAAACACTTTGAGCTTTGGGCAGCCAAACTGAATGCATATTTATGGACGCATTTAACTTCCAGAAGGTTTTAAGGTAAAAAAACCAACTAGGCTGTAAATCTGATTTGGATCATCTCATAATTCCTTGAGTTGGACTAGATGACCTCTAAAGGTCCCTTCCAACCCAAACCATTCTATAATTCTTCCCATAGAGTCTGTGCAAAAATGAGTTGTGACCGAAGTCTGGTTTTGTAATAACGTAAGTAGTAACAAATTTTGCCTTTTTAGAAGGGTGTAAAATTGGTAAACTTTTCAGTGCTATGCAACGGGCAGTTAAAGAATGTTGCTGATCATATCTCAGTGTGTTGAGTTCACTTTGTAAAGGAGACCTCAGCCACTACCCTGACTCAGTACATGCACTGTGTGTTTGAACTGTGCCGCTGTGGGCGACTATACATTGTGTACCCATTGAGAATAGATTCTTGGTACATGATATGCATATGCTGTATTTACATCCTTCTAAAAACTTATGGTGAATTAGATGCAATCACTGTTTCAATGTTGGAATAGGTTCAATTACACCAGGTAGAATGTTTCAGTATAAGAAATGCCATTCACCTCACAGTATTCTGTAATGTAGACTCATATTTAAGGGAGCTGTCAATAAAACTTCTTTTCTTTGGTTAAGGAAGTTCAAAAACAGGAAAACCCCAATGACTATTAGAATCTAGGGAAAGGCTACCCTTACAGGACATTTAATGTCAAAATTTTATCCAGTTTCCTGGCCTTGGGATGAAAAATATTCTTCTAGACTCACTCTCGAGAAGAGTGCAAAAGTCTTGGGATTTTTTCTTGGGAATTCTGAGACATATTGAAAATGTCGAGAAATGTTGAAAATATGCTTAACTAGCCCAGTTGTCATCCAGTATAATGGCTGAAGATTTTTTGTTTACATGACCTGTTTTTTTCAGTCACAATCTGGTAGGAGAATCAGCCAAGTGGCTTAGGATGAGAGAAGAATAAGGTAAAATCACAGCATGATTAGGGAGTTAAATAAATGAAAACCTCCCACCCAAATACTCAGTAAAATTATCTGTACTCTAGTATTAATAACTGTCATGGTGCCAGTGGGTTGGTAAGAAATTCTATCCTGAATCATTAATTAAAAAAAAAAAACCAAAAAAAAGGTGAAAGGAACTAGAATCTGTAGCTGAGCAAGTGAAAATCAAATAAATTTGACTCTATCTTATTAAAATCAGATTTTGCTGTGTTTGTTACCATTTTAATTTTGTTTCCATACTTGTTGCTAATCAGGCATGACAAATAGGCTCACCTTTGAACACACTTTGCGCTAATAAAGTTGTAAAGTAACTCCCTTTAATTGGTACCTCAGGCCACTCTCATCAAACAAGCTCATAAAAGAAACTAGTGACAGCTTTCACTTCTACTAGATTTATGAAAGACTTCTCACTTATGCCCAGACAGTGTGTATTTATGTTACTATTCTAGGTCTGACCTTTGATCAAACAAGCAATATATTTTGTGTTCCCCAATGAACTCGCAACATCACTTCAATTCAGACATTTATTCTTGCAGGGAATGGCTACTATGAAAATTTGCACTTAGAAAATATAAAGGGCAGCCAGTTTACAGTCAGGCTTACAGTTCACTATAATGTAGTAAATATAGTTTGGAACCAGATACATAGTTTAAAATTAATAATTTATTTCACAATTGATATTTTTTTCATCACAGATTGTGTAAGTAGAGACTCTCATATGCGCTCATTATTCAAAACTATTCACCCGATAACTTCTGTGAATAATTCTTGGTCTTGGTCTGTAGCTCCTTCTCAAGGATCTCATTGTGAATATTATATCATTGAAATTCCAGCTCACTGATTCATCACCTAAATCATATGGTCTGCTTTTGCCAGGATGGAGGAATACAGCCTTTAATTTTCTACTTAATGATTCAGAAAGTGGTGAGCACTTGTCTTCTGAAAGTCAAGGCCTTTTGTTAAATATCCAGAACTTGAAGTCTTATCTTGGTCACAGGTTTTAGCAGATGCTGGAGGTAATAACCAATAAATGTGGATTTAAAATTCCTTTTTTTTAACTATTGAATTTTAAATTGGATGCTTTGATGAATGTTCTTTCTTTTCTGTTCATCTTTCCAGCACGTATTCCAAGCAACTAACATGAGTGAAATCATTCAATGTGTGTTTTCAAAAAACATAGGATTTATAGTAGCAGACATTTCTCCTGGTGCTCAGTAATACGTACTCATGAATTGTATTATGAACATAAGAATTTGTTTTCTGTTTAAAACAGAAAACTTAAATTATACTTAAAGTATAATTCTGCTTACCTTTATTTGGGATGGTTGAAGCACACCTTATGATCTAGGTGATGAGTCAACGAACTGGAATTTTGGTGATCAAATATTCACTATGAGATCCTTGAGAAAGAGCTACAGACCAAGACAAGATTTATTCACAGAATAACCAATTCTGTTAATCTGTTCTGGCCAGGGAAAGTCATGGAGCAGATTATCTTGAGTGTTATCACACAGCACACACAGGAAAACCAGGTGACCAGGCCTGGTCAACATGGGTTTATGAAAGGCAGGTCCTACCTAACTAACCTGATCTCCTTCTATGGAAAGGTTACCCACTTACTGGATGAGGCAAAGGCTGCGGATGTAGTGTAAACTGGACTTTAGTAAACTTCTGACATCATTTCTCACAGTATTCTGTTTGAGAAACTGGCTTCTGCTGGCCTGGACAGGCATATCCTCTCCTGGGTAAAGCACTGGCAGGGTTGCCAGATCCAAAAGTGTGGTGGTGAATGGAGTTAAATCCAGTTGGAGGCTGATCACAAGTGGTACACCCCAAGGCTCAGTGTTGGGTCTGTGTCTGTTCAATATCTTTACCGGTGATCTAGATGAAGGGATTGAACATATCCTTAGTAAGTTTGCAGAAGACTCTAAACTGGAAGGAAGTTTTTATCTGATAGTAGGTAGGGAGGCTCTCCAAAGGGATCTGAATAGGCTGGATTATTGGGCTCTGAACAGGCTGGATTATTGGGCTATGACCAATAAATTTAAACAAGGCCAAGCACTGGGTACTGCACTTGAGACACAAGAACCCCATGCAGCACTGCAGGCTTGGGGAAGGGTGGCTAGAAAGCTGCCTGGCAGAAAAGGACCTGGGGATGTTGATTGGCAGCCATCTAAAGATGAATCAGCAGTGTGTCCAAGTGGCCAAGAAAGCCAATGGCATCTTTACCTGTATCAGAAACAGTGTGGCCAGCAAGACCAGGGAAATGCTTATGTCTCTGTGCTTGGCATAGGTTAAGCTGAACCTCAAATACTATGTTCAGTTTTGGGACCCTCACTACAAGAAGACATAGAGGTGCTGGAGTGTGTTCAGAGGACAGCAAAGCTGGTCAAGGAGCTGGAGAACAAGTCTTATGAGGAATGGCTAAGGGAATTGGAGTTGCTTAGCTTGGAGAAGAGGAGGCTGAGGCGAGACCTTATCACAGTCTACAACTACCTGAAAGTATGTTGTACTGAGGTGGGTGTTGGTCTGTTCTCCCAAGTGACAGGCAATAGGACGAGAGGAAATGGCCTCAAATTGCACTAGAAGAGGTTCAGATTAGATATCAGGATAAATTTTTTCTCCGAAAGGGTTATCAAGCACCAGAACAGGCTATCCAGGGAAGTGGGTTAGCCACTGTTCCTGAAGGTGTTTAAAAGATTGTTTTAATGAAGTGCTCAGGGATCTGGTTTAGTAGTGGACAGGTATGGGTGCATTCAATGATTTCAAAGGTCTTTTCCAAACAAATGATTCTATGATTCCTATCTAAAGAACATTAGAATGAATAAGTTCAGCAATCAATGATATTTATGATTCATAAAAATGTGCATTAAGTGTTAACAGTGTGAAGTACAACTGCATCAGTTGATAATTTGCCCTATACTCTGATTGTTATAGTTGACTGCATTGTGTCCCAGGCTCTCTGGGTTGATAGGGATGTAAGTTAGCACACTATGAGAGATATCAGAAAAGAATGAATGATTCTCAGAGTCGTAATTCTTCCTTCTTTCCCCTCCTTGTTACAGCAGTGAGAAACTTAATTCATTATTTTTTAATTTATCTATCCATCTGCCCTTCTCTTGACAATCTATACAGATCAGTTCAACTTTGGTGATACATAAACTGTGATTCTATCAGTCTCTGTAAAAGAAGACACTCCCTGTCAAATGTATAAATGTACTATGAAAAGAACAGGTTGGATACTGTACTGAATATTGTTTATAACATTTTATTCCCAGTTGCTGACTTCTGTTTTATAAACTACCTGTTGCTGCTTACTATATGAGTAAACTATACATACATTTAACTTAGACCTAGTTTTAAGTAGAATATATATCTATGACAGAATTATGCTAATGAATTAAAGCATTTAAGACATGTTTTGTGATCATGTAAAATTATTTAACTAGGTTTTATGATTATAATTTATATAAGAATAAATGTATTTAGAACATTCTGCAGCCCACAACTTTCAGGAAGAATAATATGAAAAGATTTTGCTCCAATTTGAAACATTCTAGTTGGATTTTAATGGTGTTTAGAGAAAAGGTGACACATTGCATTTAAATGAATGTTGCAAAAATAGCTTGTAAGTTACTACGTATTCAACATTAATACAGATTTTACTATTCTTTTTTTCCCTGTGGGTAAAACTTTTATGTAAAATGCTATGACTTGCATGGTTTATACTTGATAAAAGTTTCAAGCAATGCTTTTCCATTTTTAGGCTATGTGCAAAAATTTGCAAAGCAGTCAGGTAGTGATGCTAGATATGGCAGTAGACATATCTGGGAAAAAAAAACCTCTCAGTAATGCCACAAAATGCTATTTCCTAATATGCTCTGAGGTTTAAAAATTTAGCCTTCCAAATATGTGAAAAGTCAGTATGGAATAGAAATATCTAGTTTTTCACACTGAAAAATTCAAAATGTTCTGTTAAATAACAGTTGCCTTTAGCGAGATGAATTCATTTGAATAAGTTTTTTCTCAGATCCAATAATTCCCAAGCGGGGTTTTTGGTCTCTTTGATTAATGATAGATTTAGTGAAAAGACTAGAATAGTTTAGGAAATTCTGTCTTCTGTTTTCTAATAAACTTCCTTTCTCAGTGCTAGACAAGACTGACTATTTTCTGTTGATCAATATTCTTTTCAAACACAAGGCCTGTCTTTACCTTATAGCAAACAGATAAGGGCTGGTGAGGGGAGGATGTTGCAATGCTTCTGCTTTGGGTCTGAGGAGATGAAGTTTAGAATGATCAAAATTTAAGTTTAAATTCTCATCATGGGAAGCAGTAACTGTACCTTTTAATACAGAAGTATATGGTGAGAAGCTTGAAAGCGACCCCAGTGGTTACTTCAATTCACAAATTTTATTTACGTTGCAGGGCTTCTTTCTAGAGAAAGAGAGGACAGGAAGGGACTACTAAACATGAAGAAAAAGGCCCTAACTTCCTGTAAAGCCACCAGACTGGAAAAAAGGTAATTTTGCCTGAATCTATCCTGCTTCACTAAGCCAAATGCCTTGAAAACTGCGTTGTACTTTGACGTTTTCCTGTTCTGATTTATTCAGTTGATGCTGGAAACACAATAAAGAAACCAGTCAAGGATGCCTTGCTTTGTAAACAGTGCAATAACAAAGTGCCATTAAGGATTTAGAATTAGAAGGTTGTGCACTATTTTCTTGTGTCAGTTAACAGGCACAGTTCATACGTAAAATCTCAGTCCTTATTAAAGATACAAAGCACTAAATTAGTGTTAGTTTAAAGGATTTCTCCGAATTGCTCCAGGAAAAGGGATATTCTAAAGCTAATGTATTAAAACCTGTTTTTCAGATACAATTCAGTAGAGATTTTTCATGAATGCAGGTTACTCTGGGTGTGAAGTTAAATCAAGGTAAAATATCTCCCATTTCCTCCCCTTATTGAATCTTTCCAGACTTGTTTTTTCTGCTGGGACAGATGGTACCTTAACTGTAGAGCTGATGCAGCTTTAGGTCACAGGAGGGAAGACTTTTTTGAGGAAAAAAAAAAAAAGAAGCAGATGGCGAGCATTTAAAAAAAATGTTTTCGAATATTCTGATGTGTCTGCAGGTCAGCAACAGAGAAAGAGGTAGGTATGGTTGGAGATGGTCTTACTTCTTGTACTGGGGAGGAAGAAATTGATATGATGAATCACAGATTTCCACCCTTCTCTCTCTTATGGTAGTGTGCTGGTGCAGCCTTAGTGACTGCAAAAACTACCTGAAGGAGAAATTCCTTTCTTCCAAAGTTAATGTGATCTAGTTTTCAAGTGGTGTCCAGAAAAAGTATATTAGCCCTTTGATGTTTTTAATTACATGTACTTAGAGTAATGCTTTTAAACTCCTTAATTTTAAGAATTCCCACCTTAAGTATCTAAAAATTGTTTGCCTTTGATGAATGCAAACATGATAAAACACCTGAAAGCATGTTAGCATTCAGAGCTGCCGTAGACTTGCTTAAATAGTGTTTGTAGTGAATATGAATAATTTTAATATATCTAAATTTATAGTGCACTTTTTAAATAGAAGGTCTCAGTACAGTCTCCACATAATAGCTCAGGCACATTGTGCATCCCTACACTTGTTCCTATGAATGACAGAATTCACACAATTAAATCCATTTATTCCAGGGCAGTATCGTGAGAGTTCTGTATTAAAACTGCTACTTCTCGCATAATTTACAGCTACGTTTTTGCATTTTCTGTGTTTGTGCTGTGTCATAAAAGAACTGAAAGTACAGTTCCAAGTGTATAAGTGTAAATAATTAAACATTGAAATAAAATCACATTGTTAAGGATGTTTTGCTTTTTTCCTCCTCCTGCAAACGACAGAAGCTTTTTTTTTTCTTATTTTCCATCTGTAGTTGCCTACCTATGTTGAGTGAAGTGCATTTGGCCAATATTTAACTCCTTTCTTTCTGAATGTTTCTAGGTTTATGAAAAATACATGTTTAAAAAAACCAAACAACCAAACATCAGCACCAAAACCCCTCAGAGTAAGCAAAAGAATTACCGGCAACTTGTCAGGATTTTTTGTTTTAAATCTGCAACCCCAAAAATAGGTAATAAAGGACCAGTTTTAAGTGGGCTTAATGTTTTTACTTGAAGCTTGTAGAATTTATTACCTTCATCCCTGCAAGTGTCAAAACATTAATTTGTGTCAAGAACATATGCTTTCAGTACTTAAAACAAGCTTGGTTTTGTGCTCTTGCTCTGCCTTGTTAGTTCTTTCTTACACTTCAATTGTCTGGAAAGGTTACCCCTCTCTACTACATAAAAAAAGGGCCAGGCATAATTTCACCACTGATTGAATGCATGTAGGGAAGAGTCATTCCTGGCGGAGAAAGGCTGAGCCTCCTGCCATTGTTCTCTTGACAAATAGTGAGTGTCCTCCCTTTCCACTGTCTGACCTTGACTAATTGTGTAGAATTGGTGCAGCTGTCCCTGACTCATTCAGCGCTGCAACACAAGAGCATGTAAGAAACTTTAGGCTGCCATCGTAAAACTCCAGTTTGAGGACTTCATCACAATGTGTGGTGCTCACTTTTTTTGTTGATACTGTTTAGTTTGTTGTTTTTTACTTCCTCTGATAGCACCTTTCATAGTCACACTGAGTTTCCTTCTCTCTTGCTCTTGTATATATATTTCAGAAATCTGTGGACAGTGGTAAGAGAGTATTTCTAAATGTCCAGATAAAGTGACATAGAAAAATACTTATAAAGCCATTAACTAAAAAATTATATAGGAATTTAAGTTTATCTAGAACCCGAGTGGAAAATGCTTTTGTACTTCTATCTTTCCTTCTTACTGGCTCAATCTATATTTGGATATTTTTTCAGTAAAAAGCTTCAGCATATTAACTTGGAAACTGAAGAATATAATCAGAAAAAGAAGTACCATGTGCATATTAATACAGGGATAAAATTTTCTGGTGCTGCTCTTAAATATTAAGCCTAAGTGAACATTTTAATTATTTTCTATACCAAAGCAAGTAAAGTATTTTTCATGTACAGGTAACTTTTCATAATAGAGGTACTGGTTAAAGACATATTAATGAAAATATAATATACAGATAATGTAACCTAGAAATTTTACTAGAAATATCTTAATTTTTTATTATTATTTTATTTACTTTATTAGGTTGTAAATTTGTCTTGTGAAGAGGGAAAATTCAGGGTGTCTACAACACCTTTAAGTCAAACACCTTTTAGTGTTAGGGTTAAATGGACATTTTTGAATAGTAAACAAGTCTTGAATTTGGGTAAATTTTATTCATATAGAAAGAATCATTGATTTGCTTTTATAAAGGTAGAACCTAGTTCAATAAAGATCATCTACTGTGTCTTTTTCAGTCATACTGCTTCTCAGTGACAGATCCCTTTGGCAGAATAAGCAGATTTACGTAAAATCATCCTACAAAAATGAAGGGTCTTATTTGTCTGCCCTAACTGTATTCTAAGTCCCTTCAGAATAAAGAAAACTTCTGTTTCCTTGGATAGTGTTCCTGTCAACAGAATGACTGTTCAGGTTAGACACATGAAATAAATTGAGAAAACCAAATAAAATCTCCACAATAAGTTTTCTGCAGAAACACAAGTCTCAGATTATGTGGCAAAATACTTATTGAAGAAATACACATGACAGACAAATTTTCAGGAGATATGAGTATTTGGTGGCTTATGTAGACCTGGTCAAGTCTAAGTTAGACAAAGCTGGCAATATAACACTTTACCCCGTGGTCTACTTTCCTGGATCTGCTTCAAGATGTGTGACTTGCAACAGTGAGTTGGAGCACTTAAATAATTGTGTTCATGAGATCTTTCCTCCACAAATACCCAGCTGACAGGCAAACCAGGTGTCCTGCCTGGCATGTTGCTTTCCGCAACGAAAGAGTGGCAACATGCGGACTGAAGTACTGTAGGCAGACATTTCAAACATGACTGGTTTGGATTCCTGGTATTACAATGCTTTAACAAACGCTTGGAATTCTCTTTAAAAAAACTCCTCCCTGTCCCTGGTACTCAGGTCTGTGCTGGGAAAGCAGTTAGTGCCAGCTTGTGACTCATTTTAAATATTTCCAGTGAAATTAGAATTTGGGACATGTGTTGCTTGGTTAAAAATTCAGGCCAGAATGAGACCTGGGCAGTGATGTTGCTCAGCTGTGCGGTGCAAGTCCCTCCTTGGTTTGATGTGAAGGCACATGATGGCCACTTTTATAAGAGCTTTCTGACAGACTTTGATCTTTCTCCTTTCTCTGCCTTCTTTTGCAATGGATGTAACAACCTTGTGTTACCTAGAAGCCTGGTTTTGATATGCAAAAGTTATTAGCTCATTTGAAACTTGGAGCAAGATGTATTAAGAAGTACATTGCCAGATCTTAAGGGTTGTAGAGTCATGTTTTAACAGCTCATATGCAGGAAATTTAATTTGTAAAATAGCAACAAATTAAAATACATATAAAAAGAATTGTTGTTTTGAACGACTCTCTATGCTATCCCGTAACATGATCATGACATAAGGGCCCTGCTGCACCCCTTGCTGCTGAAGGTGAACTGACAGCCTAGGGACACGCTGTGAAGTCAAGCCTAACTTTGTACTTTTACCCGGCTTCCTGATGGAAGATGAACAGTGTGGCCCTGGTCGTAGATCCACACTACATGGTCCTTCAGCAACGATGTTAATTCCTACTTGAAGCTGCAGATATTTGTTTCAGCATGACAATGTGCTGCCTTCCTGCTCGTGCCAACACAGATGTTTCAGGCAGTGAGATGGCTCAGGGACATATCAGAAGCCAGTTAGTGAGGCTTATGCTTATCCTTCTCCCATTTTATAGGGAGTTAAAATTGAGAAAAGGCTGAGATATGCTCAATGATGAGGGATATTTTTAACCCTGGTCACACTGACAATCTGGCAGTTGCAAAGGCACTGCTAGAACATGTGAGAGTATTGCACTTGGGTAGTAATTGGAAGGTGGTTTGAAGTAGAAATATTTAATCTGATTCTGTTACCAAGCAATTGCTCTGTGGAAGTGCACACGTTGGGTGGTTTTAACTGTTGGTGTTCTAGATTTTCTATTGTGTATAGATTAGAACACGATTAGCAAGAAGACCACCCCCAGGCTCCCTGTCTTCAAGTCCTCTGTGAGTCTTGATTTGAGGCACAGAGAAACAAGCTTATTTCTGGACTGGGTGTAAGGGGATGAAATAATTTCAACTTGTAATTTTTTTCACCTTTTCCATTTTCATCTGCCCAGCAGCGATCTAAGAGTTCAGGAAAAACAAGGAAAAGCAAGGAAACATAGTATTTCAGGGCTGCGTTTAGGTATGCCTTTGCAGATTTCTCGGCTGTGGCTGGCAGTGTAGTACTGGCTGAGTGGTATCCATTTCAGGCTCTCCTACTTTGTTTTCCAACAGTCTTAGAAACGTAAGCCATCAAATGGGGTTTTCTGTCTGAGTGGGACACACAGAAGAAAAGACAGGGTAGCTGTGTTATATTCAAGAGAAGATTGGATAGAGGTGGCTTTTGAACGTGTGTAGGTAGATTCTTTCTCCAGTGTCCCTTCTGCTCGTTTTCCTTTGGGTATCTATTCAATAGCTCTTTTCATTCCTTCCTTTTCTGATTTTCTGTCCCAGCCCCTGTCAGAAGAGTGAGCAAGTCCTGTTTCAGCCTCTCTAAACTTTCCCTGCTGTGGGAGGGAAGAAAGAATCACTGGAGACCTAAATCAGAGCAGCAGTGAATGCAGGTTGTAGGCAAAGGTAGAATACCTACCATATTTTATAGCTTGGCACAATGCAAATAAAAAAGTGTAATGCTTCAAAAAAAAATAAACCCAATTTAAATACAGATACTCTATTGCATGACTTAGAGAAGCCTGTTTGTTGTACTGGTAATTCACGTACTTCTGATTCTGTGTGCCTGACTTCTCTCCTTGGGAGTCTGGAGCAGGACTGCAATCATCGAGTAGCAGGAATTCAGACGGGGTCCTCAAACTCTCTGGCTGTGCTTGGAAGTATTGGTGGACAATATTCCACAATTGAATTCTGATTTATCCTCAGCTGGTTGAATAACCGTCTTGAATGCTGACTGTCTTTCATAAATATGCATGTCTTGTTTATGTTTGAAAGGAAACCAAGACAAAATGGCTTTAGGAACACAGCACAGAAATTGCAAACTGAAGAGCTTAATTTTTTATTTAGGAATGAACACTGACATTAATTAGTTAGGGCCTGAATAAAGTAACAGGTTTTGTGAGATTATTATGTAGCTGGACACATCTAAACTCCCCTACCCTAAGTGTTTTAGAGCAGATTTATTTATCAAGCAGAAGTAAAAATCAGGACGATCAAATTTTCTTCTTGGCGTTATACTGCCTGCAGTGTTTATGGCATTCCATGCACAAGGACAGATATGCATACAGAAGTAGGGATAACATGGAAAGGATTACAGAAAAGCTAGCTAAACTGTTTGATTTTCATATGTACAGGCACATGACAGGACATGACTTTAGTACAATGAATCTGTTCCTTAAAACCCTATGCACTATATTAACGAGAAATTCAAATATAGCCTTGGGTTTGCTTTCAAGTAGAAGAGAGATTGGCATTTTTAGATTTAATGTTTCTAAGTTCTCTTCAGGAAAACAAAGCATCAAACAGGGTTGGAGTGCAATTTTCTGAGAAGGAAGACAGTGCTGCTCAGAGACAGAAGACAAATTATTATGTGTCTTATTTTTTGCAAATCTTGCTTCACAGGAATTGTAAAAGCCAAGTGCTGAGAAAGACATGCAAGGGTTAATATGATTTTCATTCCAGCGAGTTTTGCTTGCCATTATTTTCTTTTTCTTTTCTCCCTTTTAACTGATTCATAGCATAAAATCTTCCTGGACACCTAATTATCAAGCCAGCTCACAGTCACAGCTGTCTGCTTGGAGAACCCATTAGATGCAGCAGTTGAAGCCTCCATAATTCCCCAAACTTCCCGGTTGTGAATATTAAGAAAAGATTTTTACATGTCATATGCAATTCGGAGGTGGTGTGAATGGCGTTGGAAATGACGAGCTCTGAATGCTTGTCCATCACTCCATTCACTGGTTACAGGTGGTCTCATTTTCCACTTTCAGATATCGGCTAGCTATGACAGCAGGCACTTAATTTGCATGTTCGACAGACAACAAACGGCCCTGTGCATGTCAAAATAGGTGGTGATGCGTGACAGTTTCTACACAATACTGTCTCCTCTTTGCTTGACCTTTGACCTCCCTGCATGTCTTCTTTCACAATCAGAAAAAAATGCACTTTTCGGCTTTGGAATAAATTTGATACCAAATTGATTATTTTCCTTTCTTCTTTTTATTCTTCTTTTTCCTTCTCCTCTACTTTTAAAGTATGCATGCATCCAGGCTTTCATCTTAATGGCTACAAAACTCTGCCAGAAGAGTCTCATAAAATTTAAAAATAGGTAAGCAGTAAGGACAGGAAATAGCCTTGTTAAAATTCATTGTAGTTAGATTGCTCGAAAGTTCTTTGTAAATGCAAATGTAACCTTTAAAAGAGACCTTACATTGGGTTAATATTTGTTAAAAATAAAATTAAGTTTTAAAAAAATCACAAAAGTGCTTTATGTTCATTTTTCCTCGGGCCGTATATCCATCTTTATATTTGCAAGTTGAGTAGTTTAGTACTCATTTAGTCAAGACATTCCTCCAGTGTTTTTATGGCTGCTGTGACTTATACTAATGTTTAGTAACAAGCATCAATCTTTTAGCAGCATTAGAAGCACATTTAAAGTTTACAGTTTTCTTTAAAAAAATGCTGAGAAGTGATTAAAGTGCAAAAATGTTTGAATGATGGCAGCTCTGTACAGTTTATTGGGTTATTCAATGTTTGATTCCTTGGGATTAGTGTGTACTGCTTCCTGGTTAAATCATATCAAAGGAAAAGCTAAAGGCTGGATTCAAGCACAGCTCAGCATTGTTGAGATCACCCAAGCACGTGAACTTTAATAGCAAAGATACACATTCCCCCTTATTTAACCAAGAATGACCATAACCCTTTCACAGATCTTATCTGAGCTGTAGCTGTTGTTTTAATTAAGAATTAAAGCATGACAGTAGATAATCACACCTCTGGGGTGTTACAAAATATGAGATGTGGTTGCGTACCCAGTACCCAAGAGTGTGATTATTCTCTGATAACCCCACCCCTACTGAGTTGTCCTATCCAGGACCTCAGTAATGGGCAAAACACATCACTATTGGCTTGAACCATTGAGCTAGATCAGCAATACACAGTGGCTGATTATAGGTGATAATGCACTAGTTTTTTTGTTGTTGTTTTTAATACATCTCACCTTTTTTTTTTTTTTTTAGGTTTTTTAGACTATTAGAAGACTTGGCAAATATTACGCATTTTTTTCCCTGCCCCTAAAGTAAAGTCTCCTCCATGAAGCAGCACCTGGTGAAATTTGACAGATAAATAACTTCAGTGTTAATTTAAAATATGAGGTGATCTCTGATATTGAGCTGAAGTGTTTACAATATTACCTTGGTGAGGTTTTCCTGACTTTCCTCTTGTTATACAACAACTCATTGTCGGTTTGAATGGTGGTTGAGGCTAGCTGACCACATCTGGCTCCTCAGGAGCAAGAAATATTTGAACACGATTGATCAGTTAAGAGTTCAGACTCATAAATGCAGTTTAAGATATGCAGTTCATTATGATATGCAGGAGGACAATTTTCTTACAGAAATCCATTCCTATTCCTAGAGTCAATCATGCTATTGACAGGTGGACTTTCAGAGCCGCGCCTTAGGTATCGACTTGCCTGAGCACTGTTTAAGGGATCAGGAAGGAAGGAACTGCTGCTGAGGAATGAGGCAGTCCTAGTTTTTATGTCTGATGCTGACACAGAGCTGCAACAGAACTGCTGGTCAGCATTGTTCAGCCAGCGTGTACAAATGGTAGTTTCCTTTCAACAGGAAATTTTGTCAGTAAGAGCAAAATGAAAGAGAAGGTAGGATGACCCTATCTGCTGTCAGTCAAACTGTCTGCTGAGAGCTCAGGAAGGCATTTTAATCTTTACCTTGCCTCTGTCCATTGGCATTAACAAAGGCACTAACTGAGGAAACAACTGTTTTGCTTTGAGGGGAACAGTTGATCAAGCTGGCCTGCTCTTCAGCAACCTTAATGAGCTGACTGAGCTGCTAACTCTGCTCTAGTCGAGGCAGAGATTTACTTCTGAGGGGAGATCTTTAAGACTGGATGACCAGTGAGGCTATAGTCATTTATCATGAGAAAAGTTTTTTTTGAGGAACCAGGTCCAAGGCACCAGGAGTAGTTTGCTCTGCTGCTCACTGTAAGACTAGAAAGGCTTGAATGTAAGTTCTCAGTTTCAAATATTTTATGTAAATTTTATTCTTATGTCAAAGCATTGTAAATAATTACATGGTTTATCTGATGTATTTACTGCTGAACATGGATTTCTGATTTCATAGGTGCCAATATCAACTTAACAGGCTGTACAAGAACAGCTGATACTCTGAACAGGCTGAGGCAGAGCTGAAGTAGCTGCCTCTGTTGACACGAAGAAGGCGTCACTCATGAAGGCTTGGGTTTATAAAGCTTTTTAGTGCCAGAGTAGTCGTGAGTTGTGCCAGGCTTTATGGATATCTTAAGCTCTAAAGTGATGAAATTTTCAAAGCTGTGGAGGTCCTAGGGCTTATCACTTTAAACAGAAACAAAGCTGAGAAGATAAATTTACTGTTGTTAATTCGCTTAGTAGAAGGTGAAACATTAGAACAATAGGAATCAAGATTAGCCTAGTCTATTTTCTCCTCAAATCTCAGGATTGTGGGTAGAAGGCTTAAAAGTTCTTGGTAATCTTTCTGTTTAAAAAAGACACCCTTACTTCAACACTGTATTTGCACTATCTAGTGCACTGAAATACGGCATTTAGTAGCACTCCATTGCTCCTACATATATTTGCAATATGATTGCTTTTTATGGTGTAATTTTGATGCTAATTAAAAGAGTGTAAATTTTATGGTCTGGGGTATTTTTTTCCCCCGGTGTAACCTTTCTGGGTAAATAAAGAGGAAAGGAAGCCAGTGTGATGATTGCTGTTGGATCCAAGGATGACACAGTACCATCTACCTGTCTCCCTCCTTTCAATTCAAGTATGTATACCAATTCATGATTAATTGCTTAATGCTCATTAAAATGTCTTTTGCCCTAAGTTTAACATCTTCCTTTTTGATCTCTTTTTAATTGTAATTGAAGAGCAAATCTAAATTAGTAAACAGCAAATTTACAGTGTACTTACATTTTAGATAAATTTGCAGTACATATACTCCTCAAAACAAGAGAGGACTAAAACCAGAGAGACAGCAACTACAGCATCCAAAAAAAGTATACAAAAAGAAGGCTTTGTTTTTATTCTGTTCAAAAGCCAGCAAAACACAATTGTAACACATCTGCATCTCATTTCAGGTTAGAAAGTGTTCCATTTTATGAGATCTGGAATCGACAGTGTCTGTCTAACACCTAGCTCAATGGAGCCCAAGATCTTGAGAAACTTTTCATCAGTGAGAACAGCCAAAAAAGTTTTAACTTGCCCTTAAAAACTGGCTTATTTTTGCATTAAAAGGAAAGATTGATGCCTTAAGTTGCTCTATCATAGTAGAGGTCTGTTTTCACTTGTTAAAATTATAAGATCACTTCCACTTGTCTTTATTTGTACGTATGGTGTAAATGAATGAAGTTCCTCTTTCTTCTCAAAATGTTTTAGAAGCCCTGAAGCATCCTGCTCAGGACATCAAATCTACTGTGCAACAGCTTTGGGAGACTGAATCTGGAACAAGATCCAGAATTTGAGTAGGAAAATCGTACTGTGCATGGGTGGGATTATCTAACACATTTTAAAGTCCTGTGTCGAATTTAAGTTCATTACTTTCCTTCTGTAATCAGGAGACAGAGTTTGATTTTTTTCAAGAGAGGATCAAATATACCAGAAATACATTGCTTAGTGAGGGAGTGTAGACCATACTAGACAAGAAACATTCAGATGGATGTTAAGTCATTGAAGTTTTCTTATGAATATTTCTTTTCAAGGTAAATTGTTGATACTACCTTGTAACAATAAAGTCCTGAACAGCATATGTGAAACGGTTTATGGTCATTGAATCACGAGAAATTGTTTGGCTCCTATGGCTTATAAGGTGAGGGATGGCGGAGATGTGATCACAAAATGCTGAGAAAGGGAAAACAACAGACTGTTATTTCAATGCATCTTCTAGGGTTGGTATGTTGTCATAAAGTCTAATGATGTCCTTATTGTAATTCCCAAAGGAGAAGGAGGCAAAGGACTTCTCCCTCGTTGGGTATAGTCCTTCTTTCATAAATGGAAAAAGATGCAGGTTTTACAGATCGCTCTTTCCAGCTTGAGGTATAGCTTTAACACTGTTTATCCTGAAGCACTGGTTTTAGGTAACTGAACTAACAATACGTAACTATTAGAACTTTCACCAGGGCAGTGGTTCATATACATGAACAATAAAGTCAGCTCCCAGATCGGCCCAGTTCAGTGGACTGCTTCTGAACCTTCACCTAAAAAGCATCATGAGTTTCATTGATGGACTTGACAATTTGGGGTTTTTTCCTTGATTTTTTTTTTTTGTGGTTTGTTTGTTTGCTTTTGGAAGCAGGGCTCTGCTACCCATTTTGACAGTACATTTAAATTACAGCAATCCTACAGCTGGCCTAAGCTTATTTGCAGATACTTTGCTTTTTCATTGTTTAGAGTTTCTCGGCTGTTGATGTTTCAGCTGTCAGCATGCACATAGCATGAATAAATTTTTGGTTTTAGAAATTTGAAAAGGAGATAAAAGCCTACTTCTGACTATATATATATTTTTTTTTTTTTGTTCTTAAGTGTGATATGTGGTGACAAGTAGATAATGTAAAAGTCAGTCTATGGTCAGCCACATCTAAAACTCAAAACCTTAAGGCTTCGCATTGCAGGAGACCGTGATAGCCCTTCTGAAATAATCTTTAAATACATAATTTATGTATGAACTCTCAGGACTTCTCTTCTGTGAGTATAGCATTACAGCATGTTTTCTATTTGCATATGGTCACAGTGAAAAATGCTGTATATAACCATTTGCACAGGAGCTACCCACTCTTGATCCTTTTGCAAGATACTTACAGCCCTTGTGCTTTGGAGACCGCAGTGATTCTAGTTGTGCTCTACTGCTGTATGAAGTCTCTAGAGTGAATTAGAGAAGGTTTCACCTAGAGCACCACTCTGTTTGCTCCAGATAGGATCATGGGCTGTAAATGAGTCTTTACGATTGAAAAGTCAGCGTGGCACTTTCTTTTATTTCCTTTTCACTTGTGGGAGTTGTGTTCAGGTAGAGGAACTCCCCCAGTTGGTGGCAGAGCTCAGGGAAGAGGTGAGTAGGCTGAGGACAATGAAAGAGTGTGAGAGGGACATCGAATGGAATAACACCCTGTGCTCCCTGTCTCTGACACAACAGGCTGGGTTGCCTTGTATGACAGAGGACTCCCCATCCTCTCTCCATTTAGACAAGGAGAGAGATTTAGGAGTTGGAGGGGAATGGCAGCAGGTTCCTGCCTGACACAGGTATGTCTCCCCTGTTCCAGCCTCAGGCTCCCAGGTTTCCTTTGCGCAGTAGATATGGAGCTCTGCAAATGGAACCAAACCTCAATGAGGACAATGTGTCTCACAGCCTGGAAATGTTCCCTAGGTTAAGACACACTAAGCCTCCATTAAAATAACCTCTGTTTAGAGGAAGAAGTGGGTTATTGTCATAGGGGAGTCTCTTCTAAAAGGAACGAAAGGAACAATCTGCAGACCAGACCCATTACACAGGCAAGTTTGCTGACTTCCTTGGTTAGAAATACAGAGAGAAAAATACCAACTATGGTCAGACTCACAGATTACTATCCTCTGTTGATTTTCCAAGTAGGAAGTAGCAAAAAAACAGTAAGTAATTTAAGGGTAACTCAAAGGGATTTCAGTGCCTTGAGACATTTGGTGAAGGGTTTGGGGCACAAGTTGTTTTTTCCTCTGTTATTTCATTTAATGGGAATGATGAGGGAATGAATAGGAAGTGCTGGGAAATAAATAACTGGCTCTGAACTTGGTATGAAGATCAAGAGTTTGGGTTCTTTGATCATGGGTTGATGGGCAAATCACCAGGCTTGCAATCCAAGGATGGGGTACACCTGTCCTCAAGGGGCAAAAGGATACTCACCAAGAAGATAGTGGGGCTCATTAATAAAGCTTTAAACTAGATGTGAAGTGAGGGGGGAACATAACCAGGCTTGATTGAAAAACGTCTGGAATGGCACTGCAGTTTCTGAGGGATGCTGTGCCGGCAAGGACCCTTGGTCTGTAACCTCATAGGAAGTGAGGAATAGTACTTCAAATGGTACCACAGAAGGGTTAGATAATTCAGTGTAGAAGGTGCCCCATTGGACCTGCTGTTCGTGAATGGAGAAGGACTTGTGGGAGATATGACCGTTGGAGGACACCTGGGGGCATAGCGATCATGAGATGACAGAATTCTCTGTTCTAGGAGAAGCAAGGCAGAGGGTCAGTAGAACAGCTACATTGGACTTCTAGAGGGCAGACCTCAGTCCATTCAGAAGGCTGGTTGATCGTGTTGCGTGGGAGACAGTCCTTCAGGGCAAAAGAGCTCATGAGGCTAGATGCTCTTTAAGACGGAATTCCTGGAGGCACAAGAGCAAGCCGTTCATGTGTGCTGGCAAATGAGCTGGCAGGGAAGAAAGCCAGCCTGGCTGAGCAGAGAGTTCTGGGTAGAAATCAGGAAAAAGAGGAAAATAGATGAACTTTAGAAGAAGGGGCAGGCATCTTGAGAGGATTACAGGGAAGAGGTGAGATCATGTAGAGAGAAAATCAGAAGGGCTAAAGAAAAATTAGAATTTAGATTGGCTCATATCAACAACAAAAGAAGGGCCATGGAGAATCTCAATCTTTTACTAGATGCAGAAGGAACAAAAGTAACAAAGGATGAGGATATGGGTGAGGTACTTAATGCCTTCTTTGCCTCAGCCTTTAATAGTGAGGTAAGATGTTCCCTGGATACTCAACCTCACAAGCCAGTGGACAAGGGAGGAAGGGCAAAGCTCCCTGTTTAGAGACCTGCCGGTCTATGGGGCTGGATGGGGTCCACCCAAAGATATTAAGGGAGCTAGCAGAGAAGCTTGCCTAACCCCTTTCCATCATCTACCAGCAGTCTCGACTGACTGGGGAAGTTCCATTGGACTGGAGACTGGCAGATGTTTAACACATTTACAAGAAGGGCTGGAGAGAGGATCCAGAGAACTACAGGCCTGTAAGTCTGACCTCATTACTGGGGAAGGTTATGGAGCTGGTCATCTTGAGTGCTATCTCACTGCACACAGAGGACAACCAGGTGATCAGGCCCACTCAGCATGGGTTTATGAAAGTCAGGTTCTGCCAAACTAACCTGATCACCTTCTATGATAAGGTGACCTTCTTGATGGATGTGGATGTAGTGTGGCTGGACTTCAGTAGAGCCTTTGACATTGTTGCTCACAGTATCCTGCTTGAGAAACAGGCTACCACTGGCCTGGACTGGCATACCCTCTGCTGGGTTTAAAACCAGCTGGATGGACAGGCAGAAACAGTTGTGGTAAATGGATTTATATCCAGCTGGAGGCTGGTCACAAGTGGTGCCCACAGTGCTCAGTGCTGGGTCCAGTCCTATTCAATATTTTTATCAATGGCATGGATGAAGAGATTGAATGCACCCTTAGTAAGTTCATAAGTGACACTCAGCTGGGAGAAAGTGTCGATCTGCTTGAGGGTAGGGAGGCTCTACAGAAGGATCTGAACAGGCTGGATTGATGGGCTGAGTTCAATGGGATGAGGTTTAACAAACCCCATGCAATACTACAGACTAGGGGAAGAGTGGCTGGAAAGTTGCCTGGAAGAGAAGGACCTGGGGGTGTTGGTTGACAGTCAGATGAACTTGAGCCAGCAGTGTGCCCAGGTGGCCAAGAAGGCCAATAGCATCTTGGCCTGTATCAGAAACAGCATGGCCAGCAGGACCACGAAAGTGATTCTCCCCTTGTGCTCAGCACTGGTGAGGCCGCACCTCAAATACAACATTCTGTTTTGGGCCCCTCACTAGAAGAAAGACATTGCGGTGATGGAGCATGTCCAAGAGAGTGATGGAGCTGGTGAAGGAGCTGATATGAATTAATATGAATACAGTGATTCTGTTCACCCTAAATTTAGACCCCATTTCAAAAATTTTACATGGAAATTGAGAGCATGTATTATCTTAAGAAAATAATTAATAAAGGTCTTTTTCTCATATTCAGTGTTTTAAAATGTATGCTTGGATATTAGAGTCACTTTTTAAAAAGTCTTGGCTTTACTCTCTTGCCTGACACATTCCATTATGGAATATTACTCAATGTGTGTAGTGGGTCTTTCCTTCACACTTTAGAATACTATCTAAAAAGAGAAGCTGGGTTTTAAACAAAATTCTTTATTTGAAATTCAATCAGTTCTTCCTTGAATTTCTAAAATTTAAAAAAAAAGAAAAAAGGTACATGCTTCTCAGAGTTTCAGGAGAGTAAAAAAAAAAAGAAAATGAAATATTGTAAGTTTTTCCTCTTTACCTTTATCCTTCTTTCTTTTTTTGAAAGATATTTTTGAGTATTTATGAATTGCTTTGGATAAAAAAACCCCATCTTCCTATTGACTCCAATAGGGGAGAAAAAATAGTTCTTATGTTCTTACTTCACATTTTCAGCCCACCACAGAATCAGTGAGAACAATCATGGACAGCATAAAAGCTGTTTCTCTTCTACCTTGGTAATGAAGAGCATGAATAAGAGAATTTTCAAAAAGGAAGAGGTTTATATAAAAACTGCATCCTTATTTGAAAACCTGGTAAGTAGGAAAAAGGTGCTGATGAGCTTTAATTCTGAAGATTTAACTCTAAAGTATTCCTAACCATTTCCTTCAATGCCAGGTTAAACTTTCAGAGTTAATTTCCGGTTTAGTTATTTCAGATAATCATCCAACCTTCTGGTTTAATTTAAAAATTTACCAGCAGTACTGTTTGTCATATCTGGGCCCTGATTTTATGAGAGAATTTTCATGATTAGAGTCTCAAGATGCGGATTTTTGTGATTAAAGACTCAAGATGCTGAAAATCCATAAGTGGTGATTTCAAATTTGCCACCTCCAAGACTATTATATAATCAATTCTCCTCTTCAACAGATAGTGCTATAAAATTAAATTCTTTATACCAAGACATGGAACCATAGTTATCCAAAAGGCACCTTTTTTCCTGCTTATCATTTTACATTGATATAAATTTTAACAGGAATTAGAAGTTCCCTCCATGCTCTGCATCAACGAAGATATGAATTTCCTTTTTTCCATAAATGTCAGATTTTGCGCGTATGACCCAGGGCAGAATTTTAGCATCTGAGATTGGATCTGTACACAAACTGCCTGTGGCACCATGTCACCTCAGATTTAGGTTTCCTCTGCTACATGTCCGCATGGAATTCTTGACATTGCCAGTAAACTGTTACTGGTTCAGTTGAGCCTAAACAAGATTCCTAAATCATTGAGATGACCATATGGCTGATGAAAAAATTATTTACTGTTTAATGATCCTCCTGATATACCTTCTAATAATAGGAAATCTGATAAATAAGAAATAATCAAACTAATTGTTTAAGAGTCAAACAAAACAGAGAAAAAAATCTTGAAAGTTTCCTCTAGAACTTTTGGTGTGATTTATTGCAGTTAGGCCGAGCAGTAAAAGTATGTCACCATCAATTAATAGTACTTCCACACCCATTTCCATCTTCTGCTGCAACTCCGATATTTATTTTAACCCTTGGAAACTATTGTGATACGAAAGGATTTTTAATTGTATTTTGTTTTTAAAAGAGTAACTCATTTTCAAGGGGAAAGTTAAGATCTCACAATATTGTGCAATATAAATATGAAATAGAAATATTTCATACTGCTGGCAGGTAACTCCGGTAAAATATTTGAAGGAGAAAAAACCTCACTTTTCCTGAGCCTCCTATTTCACTTCTATTTTGATATCAAGTGCTGCTTTTCCTATCAGAAATTTCCCATCTTTTCTTATGGAATGAATGTGGTAAATAGATGTCATAGTATCTCCCTTTCCCCCTGCTTTGTCTAGCCTTCTTTCTCCAGTCCTAAAGGATAAGTCTTTTATTGGAAAATACCAGTTACAAATGCTGATATTAAAGTAATAAAGATAATTATTCTCATTTCCACTGAAAATATTAATGAAATATCCAGAAACTCTAAGTAGGACTACAATGTTCAGGGCATTTTTAATAATTAATGGCTGTGTGATAACAGACTGTAGTGTTGCAGACATCTCTATCATCTTTGCTTCTAAAACTGTTTTCTGTGGCAATACTGAAGCATTGCTATGTTGAACTCTCAAAATGACTGTAAAAATTTTTATTACATGCCACCTGCCGAAATGGAAAGATTAATGGAAAATTTAAAGGAAGCATAAGCATGGGCCAGTCATAATTCCTGACAGTCATTGAGTTCAACAGCAGAAAAAGCAGAGAGATGGTACACTGTTAAATTAATCAAAGTCTCATAAACATTAGTAGGTTACAAGTGATATCTCACATATATATTATAATAGCTTTGTAGCCATATTTTTTTTTTTTAGTTTTTATATGTGCTTTGTGCTGCTAATTTTTATCTCATCGAGTTGGGCTTTTCATATTTCCTGTTAACAAAATTCACACAGAATATCTGGAGTTTTGGAAGAAGAATAATCTTGATTTAGACAGAGGTGCCACATGAAACCACTCGCAGCACTGTCTTGAAGTGAAAATGCCAAAACCACCAGAAAGGTCAAACTCAACTACTTTTGTTTAGTTATGACACAAATTGAAAAAGTATCTTTTGAAATAGAGGAATTCACATCTGGAGAACGGATATGGACCAGGTAAAATCCCAAACTATTTCCAAAATTACACTTTGGGATAAAGAACAAGGGAAATATTTGTTTTAATCCTTTTGTTTTCTGTACTTGCCATTTGTAGCTTACCAAAGACTTGTTTCAGGTCTTACACCTCAGATGGAGGTTATACTGATCTCATTAAAAGGCATTAAATAAAGCAAGACCATAAACATAGCTAATTTTCAGTCCTTAAATTACTGCCACTGTATAAAAATGTGGTAAAGATATTAATAATTTTTTGTTCAGTGCTAACTTTTGTAAGCCTTGATTGTAGCTACATGATATTTGAAGTGGAAGAAAATTGCAATGCAATCAGCTGCATAAGTGGCAGGATTATTAGTTATTTATTTCTCAATAAATTCTGTCCTCCTTCTGTTCATGAAATAGTATTATTTCAACTGAGTGTTATTAATAATATTATACACACTAAAAATATTTTTGAATGCGGTTTTGTCTGGAGGCTAAGCAGTTATAAGTTTAGAAATGACAAGATTAAAAAATTGAAGTGCAAGATCAGCGGTTTGGATCTCAGAACAACTAAAAGAACATGAAAATATGTGTGCCTAAATACGCACACAACAATAAATTGGAAGAATTTGCTGTAAAGCCAAGCAAAAAGATTACTTAACTGGTAGACTGAACTATTCTGCAATCACTGAAAATGCTAGGAATTGCCAACACAACTGAATCAATCTGCAGTTGGAAATGTATGAGAGCTATACCAAGAATGTTTTGTGTGTGTGTGTGTGTGTGTGTGTGTGTGTGTGTGTGTGTGTGTGAGAGAGAGAGAGAGAGAGAGAGAGAGAGAGAGAGAGAGAGAGAGAGACCTGGAAAGTGTGTGTGTGTGTGTGTAATGTTGGGCTGGACTGGGAGACGAGTTCCTGTACTTACAATGATGCAAAATCAAGAAGTTATCAAGTATTTGCAGCATTGTCTCCAGCCACCTTGTAGGAGAGCCAGTTATTATATTACCCCTGTTAGCTCCTGGAGTGAAAAAAGGCTGGATAAGTTCAGGAGGCCAAATAGTTCTCAGCAATTTACGTGGCAACTCCTGTGTCTCGAGTGAAAATAACTTCAGGCTTGCTTTCTTTTTCTGTCATGTTGTTGCTTGCATTTTGATTATAGTAAACTATAATAAGGTTGAAATGTGAAGCATCAGAAGATAAAACACATTAGGCCTTTTTTCTTCACAATATCTTTTCCTCAAGTGATCTTTATCATTTTTTCATCTCCTGAAACAACCTGTTGCAGGAGCTGGTTACTTGCTATTGTTTCCCAGTGATGGTAGTGGTTTTCATTACCCTTTGTTGGATAGGTCAAAACTATACACAAAATATTTTGTGCAGCTCACCTCTTAATAGACCTTTTCATAAACCCAGTTAAACAAACATAATTTCAGCCTTTTGATCTTTATTTTCTCTAATCTTAAATACTTTGTGTAAATTTGACTGTAAATGGGAAGGATGTGTTTCAGTGTCTTAATCTTGAATATCTCACTCCTGTGCTGCTGCTGTCATTCACTGTGATTTCTTTTCATTTCATTGAATGTTATTTAATGACCACTCTGTTCTTCTTTTTTTCCTGTTTCTTCTGTGCTTGAAACTGCAGTGCAATGCTCTGGGATTGTTTTCTTGTCTGCCCAGGCTTGGTGATATGCTTTTTGCTGAGAAGATACAATATTAAATGAGAAATACATTTATTTCTCATATGTTTTATGGGTTGGGGTAGCATATAGAAAATAGGTATGTCATCTCTCCTATCTGCTTTGTATGAATCTTCTTCCCTGATTACTATAAATTGTATGCATGGGTTAACTTTGTAGTAAATGAATGGTGAAGTTAACAAAAAATTAAGAGATGGTTCCTAGAAACAGAAAAAAATCTTTCTGGTGATTTTAACTTAATTAACCATACTTGGTAAGATACACTTATTCTCACCTATGGTTCCTGGCTGTCAAATGCACAAAGCTGTTTTTGCACCAGCTCATATGATTTCAGCACAGAAGGTTTATCCAACAAGACCTGTTGCTTTCAGGTCATGTGCTAAATCTGATCTTCCTTTCTTCAAACTGTGAACACAAAATTTCCAGCGTAAAAGAAAGAAGTGCATTATCCCTAGAACAAGGCTGCCCTGATACTGGATTGAGAGCCCTCCTCAGAACCCCAGCAGCTGACCTCTTTGTACCTGGTTTCTTAATGTCTGCACAAAACTTTAGCTCTGCCAAGGTGTGACTTCTGCTTCAGAAACTCTCTGCCTCTGGCCTGGATGGGCGCACACTCTCCTGGGCTGAATACTGGTTGGATGGCCGGGCCCAGAGAGTGGTGGTCAATGGAGTTAACTCCAGCTGGAGGCCAGTCACAAGTGGGGTTCACCAGGGCTCAGTACTGGGTCCAGCCCTGTTCAATGTCTTTATCAATCACCTGGATGAAGGCATTGAGTGCACCCTCAGCAAGTTTGCAGATGACACTAAGCTGGGTGGAAGCGTGTCTGCCAATGGCATGAGGTTCAACAAGGCCAAATGCCAGGTCCTGCACTTGGGGCACAACAACCCTATGCAGTGCTACAGACTGGGGGAAGAGTGGCTGGAGAGCTGTACAGAGGAGAAGGACCTGGGGTAATGGTTGACAGCCGACTGAACATGAGCCAGCAGTGTGCCCAGGTGGCCAAGAAGGCCAATGGCACTGGTGAGACTGCACCTTGAGTACTGTGTTCAGTTCTGGGCCCCTCACCACAAGAAGGATGTTGAGGCTCAGGAGAGTGTCCAGAGAAGAGCAACAAAGCTGGTGAGGGGGCTGGAAAACAAGTCTTATGAGGAGCGGCTGAGGGAACTGGGGTTGTTTAGCCTGGAGAAGAGGAGGCTGAGGGGAGACCTTATGGTTCTCTACAACTACCTGAAAGGAGGTTGTGGAGAGGAGGGAGCTGGCCTCTTCTCCCAAGTGACTGAGGACAAGACATGGGGGAATGGCCTGAAGCTCCGCCAGGGGAGGTTCAGGCTAGATATCAGAAAAAAAATTTTCATGGAAAGAGTCATCGGTCACAGGCAGAGGCTGCCCAGGGAGGTGGTCGAGTCACCTTCCCTGGAGGTGTTTAAGGAATGGGTTGATGAAGTGCTTAGGGACATTGTTTAAGGGAGTGTTAGGAATGATTGGACTTGATGATCCAGTGGGTCCTTTCCAACCTGGTGATTCTATGATTCTATGATTCTATGACTGCTACCAAAGAAGGTGAAAGTAGAGAAGCTACAGATATCTCATTGACATTATTAATGAAGCCACTCCTGTCTATGGCTTCCTCCTTCCTTTTCTGTCCAAGTCTGCCTGTTACTGTTATAGAAAGAGTAGGTATGTTTCTACTTTGGCAGGTGCGTTGTTGGGATGTAGCATCCATTCAAATTGTTTATCCCACTCCTCTGAGTTTATCGTGACTGCATCTTGCCAACCCTTGGACACAGTTATACGCAAGGCTAGGCTCTCTGGGTAGGGTTGGTTTATGATTTTGGCTTGGCTGCATATTAACAAAGCTATAGGGAAGAGGTGTCTAGAGCAGGCTGTTGTAGCCTTGTAGTTTCTTGCACTGCATGCTCAGTGCTGAGTCTTATATGCCAGCAGACTGAGTGCACCACTTCTTAATCTTGATTCAGAGCTTTCTGTTCTGTAGAAACCCCAGTGAGATGTATCTAAGCAAGACTTAAAGAAATACATGTTAAGTACTTTTTCTTATGAATGTTTCTTTTCAAAGTTGTTCAGTGCGGAAGGATTTTTGTTGCAAGGATGAGGCATACATTTTTCTGCTCTCTTGCATTAAATTGCAGAGTTCTGTTCCAATAATGTTTTTGAGCACTGGAGTCTGATATGAAAGAAATATCAGGCAATCAGGCAGCTGTTTTGAGATGCCCTGCAGCACATGAGTCTTGTTTTACCAGTCCTTTGTCCTTGTTGCTAATGAAGATGCTGCTGAAAAATTTCTAGAGAAATAACTCTTTGTAATAAATTATATTCCTAATTTGATCATTCTAAAAAAAAAGTGTCTTTATATTATCTGCAGAAAGGATCAAGGAAATAAAAGGAGTACTGGCTAAACCAAACAAATGTGGAAAAAAAAAATAAAAGTATTTAAAGAAAAAAAGTCTAAGTGATGCTTGCTTTTCCAGGAGAATAAAATTCTAAAGAGAAGAATAGAGGCATTGTTAAATGAGAAGACGTGACAAGTAGCTTTTCCTTCATTGTTTCTGCAGATAACAAGAAATTCAGCAGGAGTGAGTGGATTGTTTAGTGCGTGTGGTTAGATTTGAAAGCTAGTATATGGATCAGCTCTTTTCCATTTTTTCTTGCAAAACTGATTTTTTTCAGATTCTGTCATGACAGCAAAGTGAAAGTTTTGACAAACATAGGAGGCACGTTGGTAGAAAGAATAAAGAAACCATGCAGGAATATATTTCTAAATATTATAATTTGAGGAGAAAAAATTAATGTAAACACTAAATATTGACAACTAAAATGTTGCTGTCTGCCTTCTATCCAGTTGTGCGGAGAGTGAATTCGAGGAGATGAAGGTCTATTATAAAACTAAGAAACTGTGAAATAGCTGTCCCCTCCCCCCATTTCAAATGAAACACTATATTGCCAGAAATCAAAGCTGGTATAAAGATATTTTGGTTGAAGATGAGGTCTTGGGAGTTATTTGCTTAAATATATCAATTATCTCCAGTTGATCTGATTGTTTTTATGTTTATGGTGCACACTGAGTCATGTTTTACACTTCATTAGTTGTGGCTCTGCACTAGTAAATTATTTGATCCTCATTTGTCACTAATTAAGAGTTGTGCATATGTTACTGAAAAATAAATTTCTTCTCTTCTTCCCATTCTTTGATATTTTGTAGAATGTCAGTCTTCATTTTATTAAGCCTTAGCAGCTTTGTGATTGGAATTTAGTTTTTAAAGCATCTGCCACTAGTATTTAAATGGCATAGTTAAATAGCAGTTTTTAAACCGTTTTCTAATAACTTTGACATCATATTTTCAACTGGTTTTCTGAAACGATTATACTTCTAAAAATATTTGGGAAGCAACTCTACAAATGTTTCTAGGAAATGGTTTGGATGCAATGTTATCCAAATAAATTTATTTCATTATGTTTACTGAATAGGCTTGTATGTGTGTATACTTCATGTGCTTTAAGTACGACTGTTTCCATTTCAGACCTGAACAATAGCTTGAGTGCTTGAAAATGTATCTGTTTTTTCAATTGCATCAGTTAGTGTAATAAAAGACATTAAAATAGAGTATATGCTTATCATATGTTTTTCATGCAGATGAAATGAAAGTGGTGAAAACTACATGATAACTTGTTTAATAGCAAAGCAATAAACCAAAACTACTTAATGTACTTCCAGTTCATTTTAATTATGTGCAACGGTGGAAACAATGAAGAGGCCAGCATGATGCAATCCTAAAGCATCATGAAGTGCTCCGTAAGAGTAGTAATTGATAATAGGCAGTATTTTAGAAAGAGATTGTGTGAGCCATAGTAAAAATAAAGATAGATTGGAGTTTCCTTACTGAAATTTATTTAGGAAGGATTCTTTACAAAATCTGAGTCTGTCTTTTAAACTTTACCCTTTTTACAGAGAACCATATCCTGAACAATCTCTACTATTCAGACAGTTTCTCTAGGTATTGACTATTGAATTAACATCTGTTTTATTCAAATCAGAAAACAAGAAAAATAGTAAGGTCTCTTTGGATACAAGATCCCACTAAGAAAAGCATTCTTTGGCAAATGTTCTTTCCTTAGCAATAGCTGTAAACAAGATGCAGACTGCATATCTCTACAGCATCAAACTCTCATCAAATAGATAGATTCTCATGCGTATAATGGACATCAGAGGTAAATCAGTAGTAATAAAATGCAGCAGGCAAGGTGATTCAGCAGTATTTTTAAAAACAATGTACTCAGAACTTTTAAATCCTTTAGGCAAGTTATTTTGCGTAACTCTATATGGACAACATCCAGTCCTGGTCTCAACTGGTGGTTTCTCACGGGTCCAAACAGACAAATAATATTCATTATCTCTCAAAAAAAGATGTATATTTCACCTTGAAAATATATAGAGTGGGTTACAGATGTCACAGAAAAACAGATTTTCTGCAGCTTCTGGTGTACAGAAGTCTGCATTTTTTTCCCATTGAACTGTGCCCTTAGCTAGTAAAGAAAAGCAGTTTAAAATGTACTTTGGCAGCTTTAGTATGCTCAAAATGTACACTTATTGCCATATCATATCAAACACATTTGTAGCCTCTTTCACGCTAAACTTTTCTTAATGTGCTTTACAGAAAGAGATCAACATATTAAAGGGGCAGTGTCAAGGCTGTTAGTCCTAAAAATTGACCTATTTTGACACTGGTCCCATGCTGAAGATTTTACCTCTGAGGTTTGTTCTGTGTACTTCTTCCTGGATAACTGTTCTACATGAGGGCTAGACATATAAATATGCATTCAAATTCATTTTATATTAAAACGGGAAGTTGAGAAAATATGGTGTTATGGGCAAAGTTTAATTTAGGGATCTTCAGCTGTGTTTCTTCTTCAGGTTCAGATGTAACTGCTGTTGCTGTCAATGTGAGATTTCTGAGGAGATTCCACAGCAAATGTGTGACTCAGAGGGCTGAATGTTTATGTGTTCGCTGATTGATATATTTAGAAGTGACCAAGATCTGTTGAATGACTGCATGGAATAAGATGTCCATTCTGACAGAAATGCTTTTCTGGCTTCTTAAAACTAATAAACACCTTCCAAAAGATGACTTGCATTTACTCGGAGCAGATATTCCCTGCTTTCCCAGAGATTAGGCGTTACATTAGGAATGAGGTACTAATTAACCACTTAAAAGCTTGGATCTACCAGGAGCTTAGTTTATGTGTACTGATTCAGTAAAGGGTTCGTGCAGGTCATTGCTTGACTGACTGGTAAAAATAATACCACTGATGAATTTATTGCTATGACTATCTTGTGCAAATCCTGACTGTTCCCTAGTGTTTTATATTCTTAGGGAATAATCATATGTATATATACATATATATATAAATCCATACTCTTCAGAAAAAATATTTGTAAAGAAAATGAAATAAACTGACACCCAGCAACTCTGGATTGAACATGAGTACCTAGCTCACATTGCTTTTTGTTTCCCTCCTAATTGTTGGTTGTTTCATAATGACAGCTATTCTGAAGTACAGGGCAGATATACTTTTGAACACAAAATGTACTGATCCAAAGTGTGGGCATCCAATTAAAAATCCAAAGTTCATATTTCTATTCTGGGCAATTGTGTCACAAAAATCCAGTTCTGAGCGCACGGCTGCACATGACTGGCATCTCATTCCCTCTCTATTTGTATTGGCTAGTAATATTAAGAAAAGAAATTACTCATAACTGATGTTTTCATGACAACAGACTTGATGTTTTTACAGGAAAGCTGACATTTGTAAACTCTTGTGCCAAATCCCATGCCAAGTCCTGCATTTCCCAGGAGGTGTAATCTGGCAGTAGTTTTGCTGGATCCATACCAAAGAGAGAATTTAGCATCCTCTTGCAAATAACTTGCAAGCCAATGCTACTGGAGAGCAAGTGAGCACTACCTATTCATCTGCATTAACTGGTTTATTGTATTTAATACAGAAACATTTTATTTCACTATTCAGTCATAATCCGTCTCAGTCACACTTGTGTAGCTAACAGAAAGACTCACTCTTTGTTTCAAAAATCTAGTTCAAAGAGATAGAACAGCAGCATTATTTATATTGCTACTATATATCTTCAGTATCTAAGAGTTCTTCATGGTACTAATATTTGGGGATTTGGCTGTCATCAGAAATGAACTGTGAAGGAAGAGCTTCTTTTAACAGATATAGTATATTGAGAAGGGTATAGACTTGCACTTCAATTTGCAATGTCAGAAGAATTTGCTATGTTTTGATTTTTTCTCTTGCTCTTTTCTTTGGGGAATTAATTTCTACAACAAATGGACATTACAGTTGGATTTGAGAACAGATTCTGTGCAGTTTTCATGGACGCCTCTGGCTAGCTGAAGGCTGCCATCGCATAACTGTTGCTACCAAGCAGGCTACTTGGTCGGTCTTAACTCCTATATTTCCCACTTCCCCTCAGGAAAATTCACCGAAGTTTGTATCCCTCCTGGCTAACCCTGTAGCTGTCTTAATATCCTGAAGCCTGTCCCCAGGCTAGTTGTCTTGGTGTTATCTCATCCTTTGTCTTGCAAACCCAAATGTAGTTATTGCGACTTTAGTAGAGGGTCAGGATTTTTCTGTGTCCATTGTCTACTCTCTTCTGAGTTTCTGTGCTGCTTTTTGTTCTGACACAGGGCTCCAGCAAGAGATGTACCTAATTCTCTCTAATATCTATATGTAATTTCTGACAGGTCTTCTGTGTCCACCTGGAATACGAATGGGTTGCTTAGAGCAGGAAAATAGTAAAGTGGTAAGTGCAGGGTTCAGATATAGTTATGAGCCAAATACATAATATATATAAACCTAGCAATTCACTTGGGGTTTATCTTGGGATGAACAGGATTGTGTTGCTACATGTATGGCACAGATGAGAATTAACATACAATTTAGCTTTCTTTACCACTTTGAAAACCCTTGTGTACAGACTTCATAATTTTGAGCACTTTATCTCTATCATAAACGTGTAAGTGAAGAAATATGATTTGAAACCCAAACATAAAAACACTGAAGGGAATTTTTTTGAAATCTGTTTTCAGTTTATTTTCTTTACCATCCTTTATTTTTGTAACTCTGCAAGTTCTATGGCAATTATGGTTTTCATTTGTACTCTGAATTCTCCTGCTTTTTCAACACTTCCCAGAACAAATTTTCTTCAGAAAGATTTGCTTCAGAGTGTCTGTGAACTGTCCTGTAGCCCCAATATTGTGCAAACAAACTTTTATGTGTCTGCCTCATTTGTATTATTTCTCAAGAGCTTCATCCTGTCTGCAATTCAGTGTTTATAGTTCTAGATATAGTTTTTTATCTTTTCTGGTTTGGTTCCATAGTAATTGCAAGAGCTAACAAATATGTAAAACGCTGTATCTAAGAAATTTGTGGTACAGCAGAATGCAGCACACATTTAAGCTTCAGTTGCTGCATGTTGGGAATGTCTTTACTGACAACAGCCCCAAAACTGTAAGATCATGTGGGACTTCGTTGTACCAAATTCCTTCAGCTACTGATTCCCAAAATAGCTTTCCACAAGGAGCTTCACAAGGAGAGGTGTTTCATTGTAGTTTATAGAAAAAAATCCAGAATCAGAGAATAGTTGAGGTTGGAAAGGAACTTTGAAAATTGCCAGGTCTAACTTCCTATTCAGAACAGATCTAACTTAAATGTTAGGTCATGTCACGTCTCTCTTGTTCTTCATATTTCTTGTTTGTATACACTGTAGTGGTATATACATGTAGAAAGTTTATTACATAGGTCCTTGGTCCAGAAAAATGTTGAGAATGTCACCGTACATTTTTAGTGCACATTCATACATTGAAACACCTTTCAAACTGTACTGTATCCCTATAATCCCTGTAAAATATAATGTAAATAAATTATTCGTTTACTGTGACTGTCAAAAATGATTATAATAGTCCTGGATATTACTCCTTTAATTCACAGAATCATAGAATCATTTGGTTGGAAAAGACCTTTGAAATCACTGAGTCCAACAGCACCTGACTCAACCACCTGCTCGGGCAGCCAACGCCAGTGCCTGATAACCCTTTCAGTGAAAAAATTTATCCTAACATCTAATCTAAACCTTCTCTAGTGTGACTTAGAATCATAGAATAGTTTGGGTTGGAAGGGACCTTAAAGATCATCTATTTCCAACCCCCTGCCATGGGCAGGGACATCCCACTAAATCAAGTACTCCCACTAAATCAGAATGCCCAAGTACAACTTGAGTCCAATTCCTCTCATCTTATCACTTGTTACTTGGGAGAAGAGACCAACACCCACCTCACTACAACGTCCTTTCAGGTAGGCAGTGATAAGGCCACCCCTCAACCTCCTTTTCTCCAGGTGAAACAACCATAGTTTCTTCAGCCACCTCTCATAAGCCTTGTTCTCCAGCCCTTTCACCAGCTTTGTTGCTCTTCTCTGGACATGATCCAGCACCTCAATGTCTTTCCTGTAGTGTGGGGCTCAAAACTGAACACAATATTTGAGGTGGGGCCTTAACAATGCCAAGTACAGGGCAGAATCACTTTCCTGGACCTGCTGGTCACACTGTTTCTGATACAAGCCAAGATGCCATTGGCCTTCTTGGCCACCTGGGCACAAGGATGGCTCATGTTCAGCTGACTGAAAACCAACATCCCCAGGTCCTTTTCTGCCAGGCAACTTTCTAGACACTCGTCCCCAAGACTGTAGTTCTGTATGGGGTTGTTTTGTCCCACGTAAAGGACTCAGCTTTTGGCTTTTCATTGTATTTAGGCAATTTCCTTTCTAAAAATTTCATGGCCTTAATGGCTGAGGTCAACGTCCTTTACCTGAAAGGATTTCCAAAATGCGGGGAGCTGTATTTCATTACTTTCATTTCAGCTTTTCCTTATGCTTTCCAAAGCGAAACAGTTATGAATGATATTTTTTTTATATTGTTATTAGTTTCTTACTTCAATTTTTCTTTCAGTTCCAAGTTGACCTCTGCCTTGCTGCTGGAACACATACCTGTCACTTGTGAAACTAGAGCACAAGCCATCTTATTTTTGTATGCTGTTTTTGGCTCATGGAATGTCCAATCTTCCTCTGAGTTTAGTCCTAATATGGGACACCTTGCTGATTTAATTTTATTTTTTCTCTGTCTACCATGTTTAATTATTCACGTGTTTTCAATTTTAATGCCCCTTTAGCAGCTGGGCTGGACTTTGTGTTCTCCTGGAGTGGTTAGAGTGCACAGTATGGTGTCTCTACTACCAACATATCCAGAGGGATTCTAGGAAGAGGCAAAGCATTCTCACTGGTAGAAGAGAAAGAAATGGAAATGGAAAGAAGAGAAATAAATGGAAATATATTTGCAGTGATCCTAGCTGAAGTACACTTGCTTCTGTTCATGTGTTTCTCACAGAAAGAATTTTTGTTTATGTTCCAATGAAAAGAGTAAGAGATGTTGTTCCAAGCATGCCATTCAAAGACAGATGTTTCCTTTTCAGTAAGAGGGATCTGGTGGTCCTCTGTGACAGTGATGATATAAAAATGCCACTTACTTGATTTTTAATGAAAGCATGAAGCACATATTTCAAAACTACTCAAAGAGAAAAGCTGTCTTGGTTTTCCTGTCCTGTGTATTCACAAGGAAATACAACTGCATTGTTCTGAGGTTTGACTCTGCACTTTTGCCTAATCAGAGCAATTTTCCTGGTTGTCATGCATAACATTACTACAGCTTTAAGCAATTAATTGGATAGTTCTGTACTAAGATATCCCCAAACTGGAGACTTGCAGAGCATAATAGATGAGCTGTCTGCATCAGAACTGCAGCCTTAAAGATGACAACCTGCAACGTCCAGCAAAATTTCTTTCTTGAGTGGCAGTCCTTTTTGCTGACACACATTTGATGTATGCTAAGCACTATCCATTACGTGTCAGTTTATAGACCTTTAATTCTGCAGACTTTTCAAATCTGTTTTGAAATTCTCAGTACGAGTTTTAGCCTCATAGACTTAGATCCTGCACAGCTCTGCTTCAAGATTACAACCTCATTATAAACCTAATTTTGTAGAAAGTAGAATGTAGGTGTCTTTGACCAAGTTTTCTTGTCTTACCATGAAATGTACTGTGCATTGACTGGCTGTCATGCTCAGCTTGAAGGAGCTGAATTTATTTAAAACACACTGTAATGGTTTTGGTAGGGAATGGTAAAAAAATGGGTCATCAGTAATGATGAAAAATGTGATATAAAATAATTGAAAGTGTAAGGGTTAATTTTTCCAATAGCTCAGAATTTCTACAGGAGTGACTTATGGAAAAAAAAACTATTTCTAAAAATTTCTGCAGCTACCGAACAGACAGCACTCCATCTCGGTAGTACCTGTTTGTGTATCATTGGCCTTTCTGTCACGAATGAAAATGAAAAGCCATCAGAAAGTTAGAGCAAACAATCCCCTCAACTCAGGTGGTGCGTAAAACTCTATTCCAAAGTTGCAAAAAGCAAGTATGGGGAATGCTCATCCTGAATAACAAAATTACTAATATAGATTTTACACAATTATTATTATTTGAATAATTTTTTGTTATTAAAACTTCTCTTTTGAAAGTAAACTATTCTTATTAATTTCACAAGAAAAATGTATGTTCAGAAGAAGGTAAAGAAGTGTGATGACCAACTTAAACATTAGGGAAGGGCAAAATTGTGTGGGATTTCTTTTGTATTACTTCCCAGTCTTTCATTAAATTTTATTCTATGATTGTAAATTTCTATATTTCCGTTATCTATAGCTTTATGTATTCTAGTGAGTTGCACAAAATATATGAGTGATAAGATACCTGTAACATTACTATATATATTACAAAATCTGTTTATGCGTTTTTGCTTTCAGGCTTAGATGTTCAGATATTCTGGATTGCATTCCTGTTCTCACTAACTTTTTTTTTGTCATAATATCATGCCTTTTTTTGTTTTGAACTGTTTATATGTTAACTGCTGTATTGTTCTTATTTAATACAGTGATCCAATAGCATCTTTTAAACATACTCCTTATTTCAAAACAGCTTTAAGTAGGTTGAAAATAAAATAAACTGTTAAATAGCTATAAATATATTTTGGATCCATATACTATGACTCTCCCCTTTAATTCTCAGATCCATAGTGTGACGTACAGTTTTAAATTCCTGTGAACTTTCTGTCTACATGTACCATATATTTTATTCAAATTATATTCAGGACAGCCTAGAGTAATTTAAGGAGCTATACCCACTTAGGGTTGTTAGTTCACTATTTTCCCCCTTTTGTCTGGACTGGTGCAGGCTTAGGCTGGTTCTGATGTTCCAGGACTAATGGGGTTGTGTTGTTGGCCAAGTAGATGCTGAGAATGCAGAAAAGACTAGCTGGACTGCTGAAGTCCTGCCCAGAGAACTTAAAGCTTGCCAACATCTTGCTGTAATTTCTGATTCAGGTAATACTCTATCCAAAACAGCTATTTAGGAACACAAAGTCTTTTGAAACTCCTGATTGAGAGCAGCTGTTGTCACATTAAGTCCTCTCAGCAATTAACAAATTGACTGGTTTCAGTAGGGCTCATCCTTGGCTTTACAGTCCTGTTTTTAGGAATTACAATGGTTGCTGTCAGCCAGGATTCATCAGCTATGGGTAGAGGAGCAAAATTTAGAAAATGTTAACAAAAATTGCTTTTTCTTTGTTTTGTGAATTAGATGAGTAATTTAACAAAAGTCAAAAAGGTTTAAAAAACAAAAAAAACCCCATGCAAAGTAAAACAAGTTAAAGATGAGACCTGTTTGACAGTTACTTGTCTTGGCATATGGGCAATCTGTTAGTTCCATGGAAATTATCTTTGTATTTTTTTTTTTTTTTCTGAACTAAGGTAAAGTAATGGACCATGCTTCTCAGATCTCTGAAGTGCTTCATGTGACCTAGCAGTCCAAATGACTTGGATTTCTTCCTGTGGCACAAAGAACCCACACTTGCAGAGGCCTCATTTTCCCATGAACAATCAGTCAATAGGATGGCTGGTCAGTATGCACGCTTTGGCAAAGGTTTTTGGGCAGTATTATGGCAGAAAAGATTTTGGTTTTTATCACAATCCACAATCTGTGTATACAAGTAGCTACTGGGATACTGGCTTACCTAAATAACCACTGACTTCTAAACAAAAATGCTTTGACAGAGAAAGAAAAGAAGAAATGGAGAACATATAAATTACAGGAACATTAGCTACATATTGGCAGAAGATACTAACAAAATCTGTTTTATATCAACTTGCAAATGAACGCTCCTGTGAATTGGTTAGCTGTGACTAATTATGGGGCTTTTTTGACTGTAAACATTGCTGTGAATAGTCCTTATATTTATTTAAGGAGAAGCAAGTAAAATGTTTTCTTTGGTAAAGACTATTACAAACCCTTGTCTTTCATTTTTTATTTGTAATATTGAAAGGCAAATAATTAAAATATACTAAGATGATTTAAAATGCCATTTATTTAATCCCACTTTGTCTAAATGAATAGTGTGTTTAATTTTTTTATGCTAGAAACTACAGTTGCCAAACCATAACCAACTTCTGACTTGCATAAGAAACTATGTATAGTACATTGTTCCAGAAGTATATTCAAAATACCCAATGAAATAACAGATGCTTGACTTATTAATGGGATTTGATAATAAAGGAGTGAATATTCATTCATTCCTCCACACAAACAATTAAAATATTTCAAGTTCATGAGCAGGCTGAGTTTGTGAAATAGAATAGAACTTTCAAGCCACACACGCATGGGCATTTTTTGTGGGGGAAGACGTGTGGACAACCTGAATATTTAAGGGAATTCCCTGACATAGAGTTTAATGTAAAAGCCCAAGCAAGTGGTAAAGAAACCTATCAAGCTTTGCCAGTACAGTAATAAAGAGCACTTGTTGCCATCACTGTAGTTAATGCTATAAACAGTAAAGCAGATGCTTTCTGTGTCAGTACTAAATAATTGTAAAAGTGGTGCTTTTCGGGGGAGCCTGACCTCTCCCTTGCAGGTGTCACCTAATCCTATGCCTTCATCCATTGTCATAATCTACATTTTGCTTCTCCTACTTTGCTCTGGCAATAAGTATTTGTCACATGTCACTTCTTACTGCCAGTCTGCTTCACAGGAGCAGGAGTTCAATCAATTTGCTATCTTTACTTGTACACGGTGTTCTTGTCCAGCCCCTCTGTAGCACCTGACACTTGTTTTTTCCCTGCTCTGTCTCTCTTTTGCAGAGGACTGAGTTGTTTTATCCCCTAATCCTTTCAAACTACTGTGTACCTTTCTAAATGATGGCAACCTTCTGACAAGCCAAGAAGATTAGAAACCTCGAAGCCACATCAGGAAGACCTGCTAAGTCTGTTGTGACAACAGGGCAGGAATGCTCTGACTTGCTCCGTTTAGGACTGAACAAACCTGTGCTTTGTTTCTGACAGAGATGGAGAGCGGGTGGGGACCCAGTTCTGGTCCTGTTCTGTGCTGCCACTCAGTCCAGCCTGCATCACCATCCCTCCCTCCCCTCTCTTCTGTTTCTTCCCACTCCCTTCCTAACAGCTGAAGAAAAGGCAAAACAGCAGAAGGCTTTGCTGAGAATTATGCAACTCTCATGAAAATAGATAAATTACCCTTTCCTGACTGAAAAAGCAGAGACAGTAAGAGAAGATAATTTGTGCTTTTGTGTGTCACAGGCACAGCATTTTTGAGTTCCAGCATGGTTTAGTAGTTATTTTAGTTCTGAATTCACTTTAAAGAAAAAGCTGCATTCTTTCTTTTTTTTTTTGCCTAGTAATGTCCTCATTTACATGTAGCTGTCAAGTGTTATGACATTTAATATTAATAATGCCACTTACATTCTTTTATTATGTGTCTACTGCACTGTTATAAGAACCATAAGTATGAAATATAAATGTTTCTGGTGGTACTGCCAGGATCAGGGACACTGAAAGAAACTCTGCTAAAATGCATGTTAGAGGTACCACAGGAAGGACAGACGATTTGCTATCTCTGTCAATCCACTCTTGTGGGCCAATACTCAGACTGTTTGTTCTAGCATTGTAATAATATTTTCTAATACCATTCTCAGAATCATGCTTTTTTGAACTCAGGTAACTATAGAAAAGGAAGCTTAAATTGGTGTGCTCAAACAGTCTATCTATATTGTTGCTGAAGAGTAGGAGAACAGCTTCAGATTAAAAGGCATATTCATAATCTCAACGATTTATTCAACCTGCAAAGTCATAAAGGGAAATTTGATGCCAGAACTTAAATGAAGAGACAAATGGAATATATGAAATATATGGAAATATACCTACTCATAAATACAGTTGTTGCTACTACTATAAGCAAAAAAAAATGTTTATTTGACTTCTTGCATTGTTTTTCTTTTTTTCTGCACTGGTCAGTCTGGAACTTCTGGCGATGAAATTCATGAAGAGACAATAGTATTATTGTGTTTGTTCTGTACAGTAAAAGCACATGCAATGGGTTATGAATTAAAAGTCCCAACAGCTTTCTTGTGATGGATAGGTTATTATATTTGTTTTATCTTACAAAAGGGAAGGTTAGCCAGGAGGATGGTCAGAAAACTTTTCAAAAAACAATAGTAAATCTAGGGTTATAAATCAGTGTTTTCCTATTCTTATTTCTGTATGTGCACTACCCCATGTGAGAGAGACTGTCCTCATAAAATTCCAGCTCAGGTTTAAAAATCCAGGTGTCCTGGATAAGCATAAAATTTTGCATGCTCCCTTCTAAGAGAAAGTTCAAAAGACTTAGAGGTTTTGTGTAATTGGGATAAGCAACTAGAATTTCATGCTTATCCAAATAGTGCTAAACCTCTCAGTCTTTGAACTTTTCCTTAGAAGGGAGCACCAGAAGAAAGTTAAAGGGATAGGAAGGGGCACGCGTAAAGGCGTTCAAGGAAAGAGAAAGTACAGAAAAGAGAGGAACTATGTGTGTGTGGTTTTGTCTGTGAGTGTGAATATAGAAGTGTATTTTGCACTGATAGGAAAGATTTGCCTTGAAGGTAGCAGAAAACAAGATGATCATGGAAAAACTTTGCATATAGTCCAGCATTGTACAGGATCAATCCTTTAGGTCCAGCCTTTCCAGAGCTGAATTTGTATTTAAGCACACAAGTATACTTGGTAAGTTTATGAAAGTCATTGAAAATCAGTTCATGTATAGCACAACAGATTGAGATCAGACTTCAAATTCTGCTCTGAAAACAGAGATTATAATTATGAAGCGGTAAACCAATTTTCTTCCTTGCATTGAAAATGACAAAGTCATTAAGCTAAAATGTGTGCTGGTAAAACAACTGCAGATAACGATTGCTTATGCTTTAGCATGATTCTCAGAAATGCAGATTATTTGCAATGAAATATGGGCTTGATGATTATTAATCAAACCAGGACTTCTAATACAGTGTTTATACTCTCATGTTTCAATGGCTAAATGAATTATTTCAAGACAGGATGTAACAAGAAATAATAAAGCAAAGTAACATTTAAAATTATTTGAAAAAGGCAAACATATTCAAATCACATGTCAAAATGAACCATGGCTACTTTATTGAGCTTTTTATTAGTTTACCAGTCAAACTGGAAGATCTAATGGGAACTTTGTCTCTGCCAGTGGCTGAATGAAAATAATGAATCTAATTCAGAAGTCTAAAACTATGATTTAAGTGAATACCCATTTAACTGAAACTTATTCAATTTAGTGCAAAAATGTTTTCCCAAGTAGTTTTTATTCACAGCTAATCCTACTAGTGCCATCCATTAAATATTCATTGAGAACGTGATTATGATTTTCCTTGTGTCGATAACCAAGTTTTGTTGAGGTTAGTGATGTGACATTTAAGTACTTTTAATGTTCAAATCAGTTCATTACTTCCAGAAGGTAAACAGTTGAAATTCAACATAAAAGAAATAAGCCTTATTTTTTAGGATATATGCAAAAGTACTAGGTGTTATCAAGTCTAACTGTATGATGAATCAGGGAACTCTTTAAGTCAAAATTCACAACTGTAAACTTATATCTTGAGAGGCCAATAGATTCATGTGACATTATAAACCACCATCAGGGCAAAATCTTCTGGCTTCAAATGACATTTAACATGGATACTCTAAGTTATTTGGTTTTTTTGTATTGCTATGGTGAAATACTTTAGCTGACTCTGTTCCTGCAACTCTAGCACTTACTGATGTAAGAATGTTAAAGTTTATGAGCTGAAACTTTTTACTGATTTTAAAAGCATATTGTACATGAGTTTAAATAACTGTGCTATCAACTCAGTAAATAAGTTTAGATACCATAACTTCAGTTGCCTTGAGAACTGCAAGTGCAAAACTTGCCTGAGAAATACATTAAATCAATTACAAACAACCTCAGGATGCTGTGTCTAGGCTGCTTCTGGTGTTGGTTGCAGCTAGAGCAACATTTACTTACATCTCTCTTCAGTAGTCAGTGCAATTGCAGAGGAGATACACTCATATGTGGATTTTTAAAGTTGTTTAAGTTATTTAGACACCCAAATGTTATTAGAAGCCAGTAGAGTTCAGATACTTACCTGTACAAGGCTTTTTTGTTAGTATTTTTTAAATACCTGCAACTAGGTCATCTAGTTGCATCTTGGGCGGCCTTTATTGGTCATTCAAAGTATCAGTCTCTTTTCCACTATGATGGTTGGTTGTGGCAGTTTGAAAATCTGGATGATAAGTCAGTCAGAACATCAGGTAAGCTTCATGTGAAGTGACTGGACAGCAATCTCAATACATGAAGCATTTTATGTTCCGTCTTCTCAGAAAGAAACAAGAAAACTTTTCATCCTTTTTCTGCCTGCACAGTGTTGCTGTAGGAATTACTCCAAATCCTGTAATAGTTGAATATCATGTGTCATCCTGTTTTCATCTCAAATTTTCAGCAATTCAAGAAAATGAAAGGATTGTTCTGAATATTCCCTGCTGGGATCCTGTATTTTGAACCCAGCGAGTCACTGTTTGTCACAAAAGTACTGGACTAGTGATGTAAACTTGCTGTAAATTCCCTCTAATTTGGTAGGTTCTCCATGACTAAGGGTGGACTGATAATAAGAAAGTCCTCAATACAATCAAGTTCTTGATAAAATCAGTGGAGTCAAATCAATGCTGATCTCATTTCTTTAGAGCTTAATTCAGTTGCCTGAATACAGGCCTCTGTTGAAAAGTTGACTCTAGAAAAACTCAGGTCTGTTTTTTGCTGTCATGCGAGAAATATTCTGCTCTCCCATAGGACCTGTGTCATACCTGCCTTATCAATATGTCAGATAAACCAAACAGCTCTAGATGCCTATGTTTAGACAACTGAATTGGCCCATAGTTCTCTACTGATGGAAGCTCAGACATCCATCTTACTTGTGGACTTCAAAATTTAAACCAACACATGAACCCTAACCAAAATATCATGGTAATGACTGTTTATTTCAGCTATCAAATGGTTAATGAATGCCAGTGGTAGATGATCAGCAAAGTCGCTGTCTTACAAAGCAAGTGACATATTGAATGCTTACACAGAAAACTTCTAATGTAAGGAAAACCAAGTCTTGATTGACAGGTCAAGTATGTCACTCCTATTGAACTGAGGCTCAGGTACTGCTGACTCAATTTCTGTACTGCTTCACAACTCACAAAGTAAGATTAACAAAATTCTTCAGATACTTTATATGAATCAGAAAGTTTACCCCTTGGGTAATTCTTTCACTTGCTTTAATTGCTGAAATGTTGAGAGCAAAGCAGGATGTCGCACAATATTTCTTACAGGATTTGGGATAAGATTACTTTGGGGATTTATCTAGTTCATGAATCCCATTTTTTTCTTAATAAAAAACTTTCCTCTTAAGATGATCTTCTGGGTAGAGAGCAAAAGTTCTTAGCCAGGTGCAATAATTATTGCTTCATTTAACTTAGATAATCTAAGTGCACAGTAAATAACATAGGAATGAAGGGGTAATTTTACCAGATATTTCACCTTCTCCTCATTGTTCATCTCAGACTGTACTGGGTGTAGACAAACTTTTCAGCTGAAAGAAGTTATGTGCATTCACAATTAACTAATTTATTCACAGTTTTATTTAGCATACAGTTAGGTGTTTTTTCTAGTTGTTAGTTTATTGTTAGATGTGGTAACAGGAACCAGCCAAACCTGAGGTTGTTCCAGACACCATGGAATGAATATCATTCCCTACCTAAAGAAGGCACGTTCTTAGTACAGAAGATAAGACAAACACTTGTAAGAAGGTTATGGAACCCACTTGGTAGTTTTTGAGGAACATTTCACCTCCACAACAAGAAAAAGCCTTATTTTCTTTTGGTTTGAGGGATGGTTACCCATCAAACCAGAAAGGAGGCAGGGAGGGCAGAAGAGGGAAGGGAGGTTTCACCACAGCTCCTTCATGTTACTTGGCAGTCTGTTTTTTGCAGGTCTGACACTGAAGCAAAAAGTGCTTTGTGGAATCTTGCTTGTTTCATAACAGTGTTAGGGAATTTTGAACATCTCTTTCCCTTGGACTGCCATTGGCTGTTCATACTTCCCTGTAGTCGTTTGCCTAAGCATCAAAGAGGTTGAAGTATTGCTTAAACTTTTCTCGATAGTGCTTTAGACAGAAGTCATCTGGCTTTCTCCCTATGTCATTTTGGAAAGGAGTGTGCTACTGGAATGAAGGTTATTAGTAGTAACAATGCAGTTTTTGCTTGGGGTAACTTTTGTCCCCCATTTTTTTCCAAAAGCTTAAAGACCCTGCTAAGTTTCTGAAATGACTGGAGTCCTATAACTGTAGTGGGAAGGTTTATCACTGAAGATCTGTACCTCTGTGAGCTGGCACCTCTCTGTATTTCAATATTGGCATCCCCTCTCACAAGACAGCTGTTGCATGGTAAGCTGCTGTGAGACATCTGCTGTGATACAGATAACATATCAAAATAACATAGATGTAGATATTTCCAATCAGCCAGGAATACTTTACTTCCATGGTTAAATTGCACATCTTCTAAATAAGACAGCCACATCAAATTGCACTATCCTGCTGAAAATATATTTCTGTAGGAATAGCAGCTCTTTGCAATACTCTTAGCAGCAGACATTTAATTGAATTTCATACTTCAGGCAGGTTTGCAGCTAACAATGTAGTCTATGCAGAGAAAAAAATATCATGGCTGATAAGGTGTAAGAAGGGCAGATTTATAGTCAGATTGGGGTATTTGAGAGTTTGCATGAGTCTAGTCCACTGAGAAACAAAGATTTACTTCTTTGTTATTAAGATATGTTGGACACTACCATATTTTGGTTTCACTTCTATTTCACCCATTTTTGTTTCTCAGTGTGTGGAGATATACATGGTGAGATGACAATAAAAAATAATGATACATTCATGTCCTATCTTTGCTTGTCTTCTGTGAATTTTACTAATCTTGTGATTATATCTTCAGTGAAAGATACTGAATTATAATGTGTTTTGCTCAGATGAGGCTGTATCATGTACTGACAGAAGGGATAGTATCTAGCTGGATCAGAAAGATATTCAAGAGGAAAGACTTGACTGCTATTGCTTAATAATATTGAATCATAAGCACACAGAGGTACATAGAGCCTCATTTTAGTACTTACTAATACCCAAACATTTTTACATGCATTGAAAAATTTATTGCACACATGTTGAACAGAACATAAAGACACCAAAAAACAGGAAATGAAAAGCTAAGTTACCTCCAGTATTGCATGCAGAAACATATATTTGTACCTATTGTATTATGCATATGCACTCTGACTATAATCTTTGAACTCCAGGAAGATGTTAGTCTTCAACAAACCTTTTGTACTACATGTACATTCCATTTTTTATAGATCTTTATAACTACTTTTCATCACCGTGTTATTTAAGAGGCTACTAATCCATTTTCACTTCAGGGAATGTTTTTGTGATGCTATTTTTATTATTTTATTTCTCTCACTGTCACACTTACATCTTCTCTTTTATTTTTTTTTCTTTCCATTTAGGGTGCCAGAAATTAACTCCGGAAACAGACAAGCAAACACAGCAATAGAATCAAACAAATATGATCTCCTGTTTTTCCCTGGTGAAAGTAGCTTTACTAATATTTCTGTACAGGTAGTTCCCACTCAGCTTTATTTCAGCCAGACTACGTACTTACATACTGCACAGTTCAAAGGTTGGAATCACCTCAATGCTCAAAAAGCTTATAAATTTGTTTGGAATAACTCAAGGTTGAAAATGAGGTTTATAACCTTTGTTTGAGTAATATTTTTAAGGGTAGTAGAGGCTAGCCATCAGACATGTTTCAAAGTAGAACTTGTTAATCTTTTACAAGTAGCTGTATGAAGTCATTTAGGTAGATTTGATGAGCTTTGATATCCAAGCCTGGTTCCTTTGAGTCCTGTATGTTCCTTTAGCTCTATGACTTTACTAATTTTACTCTAACTTGAGAATATAAGATCACAACAGACAGAGCATAAGGAACAGCATAAGAACAGCACATGATATATTATTTATTAGGTATACATGAGGTCTGACACACAAAAAACCCCTGACGCTCTGCCTGTAACTCTTTTTATTTAGCAAATTAAGAAAATGTACTATGATCACCTTCAAAATAGCTCCCTTCTGAGTTGACACACAGCTGCATATGATGCTGTCAATGTTCAAAGCAATTCTGCAGATCATTTCTGAAAGGCTGTTGAGGATCTCCATCGTTTCTGCTTTCATATCTTCTACCAACAAAGATGGGCTCTGTAATGGTGTGTGGTAGCATTATCTTCCATGAATTGTTTTGATAATTTATTGCATCAGTGTGAATTTTATCAGCCACAGAGTCTTCTGGCACATATCTTAACATAAGTTATATGAAGAAATCTATTTCAGTGTTGTAGTTGCTGAATTGAATATGGAACCTATTAATCTTAGTTCTTGTCCCTAGCTCCTATATTGATGAGAAATGATGAACAACTATTCCCATTTCAGTGTCTTCTTCCACTTTAGATTTTATAGACATCTATTATATCCCTTTCAGTCATCACTTTGTTGAGCTAAAGAGTCCTAGTCTGTGCATTAGCTTCTCTTCACAATTTTTTTTTTACCACTGAGTAGATATTTTCATAAAGTCCCTAATATATTCTCCAAATTTTTTTATCTTGGGGTAACCGTAAGTCAAGACATCATCCCCATTTCTGGGGGAGACTAAGAAAATTTCTTTTCCCATCTTTTTTTAAAAACGGACAATCTATCTTGAAGCTCATCTGTCATTCCATCATGAAATATAGAATCATAGAATTACAGAATGGTTTGGGTCAAAAGGGAACTTAAAGATCATCTAATTCCATCCCCCCTGCCATGGGCGATGACACCTTCAAATAATGACATTAGTCTATATCTCTTAGCAGTCAGCCCTGATGAGTAACAATAAGTTTTATCACCTCATCCTCTTCCAAGAATGTTATTATGTAACTCTGTCCATGGCATAGCCCCTTGTCAAACTTCAGTTACAACCACTTGAGATGGTCAAAACTGCCTTTCAATCAGTTCCTTAGTCCATGTGCTGATACATACCATCCCACTGAATTATAGTTTCTTTAAAAGTCCTTAGGGAAGGACGTCATCAAACAAACCTATATCACTGTCCAACCGTATTAACATTCTCCTTCACCCACCTGCCTGTTCTAATGATAAATATAAACTTTATTTTATTTTGTATGCAATATATATCTGTTACAATTTAGCTCATATATTTCACTCTTATAAAGATTAATGTTTTCTACTTTATTCAATAAAGTTGAACCATATTCAGCTTCAGTTAGTGGTTATATATCCTATGAAAAAAATTGAGTTCTCCTCTTTTTCCGAGTCTAGTACATTTAGAGGTCTAGTCCAGTAAGAAGCTGAATCATACACTGTTTCCTGCAGGATCATAATAGCTCCTGAAGATTTGCAAAAAGTAAAGGAAGGAACATCTGAGCCTGGAAGTTGGGTTGGCAGAACCTAGGAAGTCGTGGGAATTTCAGATGTAGAAGCAGTTGCCAAGGAATGTGAAAGTTTGCAAGAGTTTGCAGGAGTTTACCCTCTTAATAACACCTAATTTTTTCTTGTTTGTTTGATTGCTTATATTAATTTTTCAACCTCCTGGCTCCCAGGTACAAAGCTGATTAGTGACTTGGCCTTACAAGTCTATGCCCTTAGAACAGTACTTCCAGTAACACAGATCTGCTGGTACTTTTAGCAAACCTCACTGTTAACTTCATGTTAATTTTAATAAATTCTAAAGCCACAAATCCAAATTTCTTTGCTTCTGCTTTATTTTAGATCTGAATCTCCTTGAGAATATTTTTACTTCTTTGCTCCTTTGGCAGATGAGTTAATATCCCTTCCAAGCAAGCAAAGCACGTAATTACTTACATGAAAAGCAAGCTCTTTGGGAGGATTCTCAACTAAACCTACCCCTTAGAGGAAAATAGGAAGGGCACTGGCAATTAGATAAGCTGCACTTCAGACATGAATAAACACATTTATCAGATAATTAGCAGATACTTTTCTAGGTATTTTTGGCACCGAAATCCAAAACTGTGCTGAGGCAGGTAAGCTCATGTGATGAGAAAAGCCCCGTGGCTGTAATAAACTGCTAACTTGAGAGGGAGAAATGCCATGTATTGTAACTCCTTGGCTGCTTCAGACGTTGAGGGTTTTTTGTCCTGAGTCTTCCTTGTTACCTACTCTCCTCTCATAAGCTGGAAGGCAAGAAATGTCTCTTTCAGAGAAAGAGCAGCCTCCTGTGAACTATCTTCTGCTTGCAGGGCAGTAACCCCACCTTGAAGAACCTGAGAGAGGTGTTTTGGGTAGATCAAGGTGAGGGACAAGACACGCTGAAAAAAATTACCCAGAAACCACTTCTGGTTCGCATTTCTTCTTGGAAATCTGGATTGGGTATACTATGCTACGAATAGACCCAACAGTATTGTTTTGGTTGAAACTATCCTAACAGAAAGTTTACTACTGAGGTGAATGGCTCCAAACAGTTGACATTTCTGGAGATTTCTTTCTGGATCACAAGCGACGTTTAGAATCAAATCCTGTAATGCTTTTTTTTTTTTTTTTTGAAGAGAGGACAGTTAATGTGTTTGTAAGGATGGGAATGTTCTGACAGTTGAAGTAGATAATGATGGAGATATTAATTGTCTGTCCTTTGCTAGTGATTGAAAGAGTGGAAGATACTGCAGGGACATAATTTCTATCTTTATTTATATGTATCATGTACATGTATTTGTGCATATATATAAAGAATACACATGAAAAAGTCTATTTGCCTCCTTTCATAGATTAGAGATTGATTCTTTTAATGGTCAAAACTGTTGAAGGATTGAATAACTATGTGACTTAATAATCTGATTCATTTTTCATTCGATAAATAAAGTATTCCAGGCTAGTCAATACTATTGCAAATAAATTTACTTTTAAAAATACCAAACAATTCTGGTTTTTCAAGTAACAAGTTTCTGAAACAGTCTTTAAGATGTTCTTTTCCCAGTGAATGATGAGCTTGCATAAAGTTATTAGAAACATTTCTCAGTGATCAACATAGTAAAGCATAATTACCTGAAAATTTTAAAATGATCTCCAATGTTACTGTTTTTTCTCTTCTGAATTTCTCTGGATAAATGTATAGATTTGTAGACATGTACATTTTATAACGTAGGGAATACATGCTTATCTAATAGTATACAATTATAAAGGTGTTTTTGACACTTCAATGATTTTTTTTTATTAGATTGATACATTTTAAAAAAAATCTCAAAAATAGTTTTTTTTTTTTTTCTAATTTAGAACAAACACTGTGTTAAAAAAGTAAAGATTTTAAGAATAATGTTGATACCTATTTCCCAGCTAGTCTTATGATATGGACTTACCATACTATGCATAGTGTACTATGATGGAAAAGATATGTCTTAAGTTGCAAATTTTCCTCCAAACTACCTTAGAAATATATTTCTTCACTTAACAAGATTTTAAAGTATCTCAGTATGTTTGATTTTAATCTTCTGCTGTATGATAATTGCCAATCACATCTTGCACAAAAATGAAAACTTGTTGTAATTTTGGCACTGCTACTAAGAAGCATTTCCTCCAGAAAGCAGTTTTCAACCCCCTTTGTTTCACATTTATGGTCATAGGATGAAATGAAATTTTGTTCTTATGCACTAGAATCTATCCCATGTGTGCTGCAGTAATTTAAACAGCTATACAGGAAATAAAGTACTATTTTGCTCAGTAGGTAGCTAAATTCATCAATGTTTGTAAGACAGTTGGAAAGCCACACACAGAAGGTACTATGAAAGTGACCATGTGTGAAGGCAATGAATATTATACCAGCTGTGTGGCTTTATAGGTAATATAACATAGAAATGCTTTACTCAGACTGACTGAAGAAGTAGCACTATCTATCAAGTTTGGGAAAAGTTAATGCTGTTGGGAGAGACCCATTACCTCCTTTGCATGCATCTACACAGTTTTTTAAATACGTAACTTGTTTATTCTGCATTTTTATTTTCATTTTGGAAGTGAGATCACAAGACTTTATAAAATACCTTCCTCTAAATATCTATTCAGAGTGGTATTTGTTTAATGTAAAGTTAGCCATCTGCAAGCTAGACGTCTAAATGCACTGGTCGTTCGTATTCTCTCCGTAATCAGCACAGAAAAACACACATTTCTGAGGGCAGCTCTTCCTGGGTATATATCAAAATTAGGTGGGATGAAACACCCTCTGGAGATGCCTATCTCCATCCATTAACTCTAAAGGGATCCTATTTTAGATTAGCTTTATCTATCTTGAATTTAAAGATCGAATGTAGCCAAGGCTCTCCCTCAGTGAAAGATGCTGACAACCTCTCCAATTAATTTCTAAAAAAAGATGGAATAAAAACATTGGCCCTGCTAAGATCAGATACTCTACAAACTTCAGCAAGGCTACTACTGCTGCCTCCAGGTTCAGGTCTGTTTACATGTGTGCAGAATTTCCAACTTCAACCTAGTCTTTCTCCTCATTGTATAAAGGTTGTGATTGCGTAAAATTATTTCATAAGCACAGCAAGCTTCTGCAGATTCAATGTACTGATTCTAGGAAGAGCTATAATCTGTATAATGTTTGTGCTTTGCTAAAGTGATTGTTTACCTACTTCATTTAATTCCTTGGTTATTCAGTTCAAGCAAATGCCTAAATATTTCATGCCTTTCTTCAGGTACCTGAAATATAGATAGTCTGCAAATAAAGACAGAAGTAGAAATGGTAGCCAAACAGAGATAACTTGGGCCAGCTTTAAGCAGAGATTGAGCATGATTAGATGGCACCAGCTATGTAGCAATAAAAAATGAGTTTTTCCCTCCCACGCATGAAAAGCAGGTGAGAGACTTTTTCGCCTGTGCTACTGAGAATCTTTGGGTAGGCCCATGAACTAATGGACTCCTTTTTGGTTTCTAAAAACATCTTCCTCCTGTGAAGGGTGCTGAGTGACTGTGAGTGGGAGCAGATACTTTGTCTGACTCAGACCGCCAGAGAAAATAGTCAGACTTGTGGCAAACAAAGAGAAGGAGATAATGGACTTTTACAGTAGTGTCTTTTCTGTCTGATTACTAGAGAAAAAAATATGCCTTTACACATTCAGCCAGGATTGAGCATTACTTATATGAAAGGATATCTCTAAAATGGGAAAGGTTCTTGAAACACAGAAGACAGTAATGTCAGATGGAAAAAGAATTGCTAAGAAGGAATTTAGAATAAACCTCTTCAGAGAAGGAATTGGGCAGGTTGTAAATACCAACCCCAACAAACAACTGCAACAAGAGGAGGCATATCCAGTATTTTCTGAAGAAAGAAATCTTCTAGTCATGTGCACTGGTTTTGATAGTTCATTAGCTGTGCAATAGGTATCAAGATATATAAAATATTGAACACATATGAATGCAGACTTCCTTTACTTCCAAGTTATTCTGTCTAATAGAAATAGAGGAGCAATAAAAAGCAGATAATAAGTCTTAGTTCCAGAGCCTGACACCAGTGTTGGTTCCTGGCTACTCATTCCCTTTCTTTAGCCCAAGGATGCTCCAACTAAAACCTTTGGGATTGCATCTATCATACCCTAGCATATCTCTTATTCAGTTTATTGTTATCCTTATGCAGTGTTATCCTTATTCAACAAATGCATCCTTTATTCAGTATTTAGTGGTTTCTTGAACTGGCTCCCTTGGTGAGCTTTTGAAGACATGGAGCTCATGCAAGGTGTACATATATTCATTACATAAGCAGCCAGTCTTAGAAAGTACTAGGTGACCTTAAAAGTGATGGTACCAGATCTCTCTGTCCTTAAGCAAACCAAGGTTCACAAGAACCACTCCATATGGTTTAGATTTCTACTTCCTAAAACAATAAGACTCTTACTGTCTTAATCTGTAAACACCTTAAGAACAAACTTAGAATCTGGCAGAACATATAGAGGATACATACAGTTGTCGTAATTTTCCTTATTATATAGGAAAAGCTCACTTTTTAATATTTGCAGCTGCTGGGAAATCTCAATAGCAGGGAGTTCATATCATATTTTTTTAAGCCATTTTTTCCCTTTTCTTCTAAGAGTGCACCTGTCTTGTCTTTAAGCAATACCAATGGTATCCTACTAAACTGGATGCTCTGAGAAATCCAGGGCAGCTGTTAGAGACCATTTTTTGCTCGTTTTGTGTAAACCTTGTGCGTCTCTTTAATAGCCCGTGCTCCTCCACAGCATATTGTGTGGGGTCAGGAAGGTCAGGATGATTTGCGAGCTTTTCCTTGTGCGACAAGTTAGTTTTAGCCGCAAATGCACTCAAATAGCATATTATGCACTGATGGCTTTCTGAAGTTGTTCTGCTCCCACACCCTGAAGAAGATGGATTGTTCATGATCTGTGTGCGAGATGCCGCTGCTGTAGTCTGTCTTCAGCTCCAGCTCACATATCTCACCTCTGGGCAACAGCAGTGTGTAATTGATGTTCAGTATGCCTCAAGGGGTTAAAAGATTAATGCACCACAAAGGTATGCTGTAAGCTGCAGTTTTAAGGAGCTAGACTCTGATCTGCAGTATTAGATTTCATTAAGAGGTTAAAACTGAAGTTGTACCAGAATGTATATTAGGCCAGGAGCTCTAAATAGTTGAATGGAGTCATAACTTTCTGAAAGTTTTTGTTGCTTGAGTATATGATTGCACTATAAACACTGAGTAGGATTATATTTGACAGCAGTATTTTCTGTAATACAGGTAGTGAATCAGTATGCAACAATGGTAGTTATTTTAAGAATTTAAAAACATTTTACGTAATTGTGGGAATTCTAAAACGTAACTGAATCCAGAAGCCCTGATTTCCCTGCTCAGGTTATAGAATCTTTTTATAGCTTCAGTGAGAATTTGCATATGTTGAGACCAGAAAAAAATCAACTCCAAGTCTGCTTGTATGTACACATACAAACACACACACATATGCATGTATACATAATATATGTAAAAATGTATATATGTGTCTTCTCACAGTCATTTCTGATTTTTTCTGTAAATTATTAGCTCTATGAACATTCTGTCAAGGACATTCAGAATAGACAGATAAAGTGTTATTGCAGTGATTGTATGGAAAGCTAAGTAACATTAAATTTTGAATATGAATAGATTTTTTTTCAAGTAACAAGCTTAGATTTCATATCTGATTCAGGCTTAACAATAGCAATATAAGGGAAAAGATCAAAAAAAAAACCCTTTATGTATATTCTGTTTAAATTAAGTGTTCTTTTTAAATTAGATGCTTAGAAATTATTTCACTGAAACTGGAAATTAGGTTCACTGAAAGCATCTGACAATTAGCATAAATATCATAGAAGATGATACAAAAAAAAACATTAAGAAGAGGCATGACCTGAATAAGCCATTAATATTAAAGCTGCAGTTTGGCAGATATTTAAACAATAGTGAACATCACCCTTCTGGCCTGTCTCACTAGAGGAGTCTTCAATAAAAAAGCGTTTTCGGTGTCATCTGAATCCAGACTCAATTCTTGCTATCTATATATAATAATAATTTGGTCATATCTGTTGCAATTTGTTCACCATTGTCAGAGAATTTCAAAAGGCTGGTTTAGAACAGGTATCCCTGGTCTTCAGCCCAAGAAAGTGAAGAAAAGAATGTATCACATAGGAACATAAGACCCCAAACTGATGAATCGTCCGCTTGCTTCCCTCACCCGTCGTAGATGAATTCCCAGATCACCCAGCAGATCTGTCCAACCTCTGCTTCTGCTACTGATCTGCAGATATAACCCCCATTTATGTCAATGTTTGGTCTGCTTGTAGGTAATTAAATGCTTATATAACCCAGTAATGCTTGGAAAATTTGTCAATTTGAACTGAAAGTAGTTAGTGTTTTCTTTCAGTATTTAGCAAAACTGAACAGAGTTGGAAAAAATATTAAGCAATTGATCAGTGGGTAAGAATAATGAAGAAAACACTGATCTCCCTAATAATGATTGATGTTTAAAAGGTGCTGTGTTTTTAGTGAAGAATTAGGGAGGGCTTTTTTTTCAGGTTTCTGTAGAAGAGTGTGGGTTGAGAAGACTGTGTTTGCCTCATCTTGAATTGGCTTGAAAATCCTGTGTTTGAAAATTCTCTCAATGAATGAAAAAAAGTGGTTAGAGAAATGCAGTAAAACCTTGAGAAAAAAATAAGCAAGTTGAAAACAAGAGCAAAAAGCAGACTGTGGAAAGGATGGAGGCTCATATAAAAATGAGACACCTAGAAAAAAATTAAAACTCAGCATACTATGCCATATGCAGTGCTTAATGTATCTAGATATGAAGAAATCTTCCTAAATGATAGAAACTTCCATGTATGTAGAATATGTTTATCACTGAAAATGTATCATTTATTCACAGAAATATTATTTTTGGATATTAGAGAGATTACCAATATCCATTTAAGTATGATGGCACTCTTCAAGTTGGCTCAGCCCCCACTTCATTCTCCCAGCTACGACAAACTAGCTTGCAAGCCCTCCAGACATCATAAAGTTCACAAGTCTTCAAATACCACATTATTTGACTGTGTCAAAATCAACATGTGCTACTTTGTGGTAAAAAGGTGCAAATCATATGGCAAGTTGCTGGAAACAATGGCAATTACACAGTAAGTTAATTATATAATCACCAGGAGATAAACTGCCAGTGGTAAAGTGAATTGTAACACCATTGGAATGCCAAGGGATATTGCAATCTGGAGTCAACTGGTGTTAGCATTAAAAAAGCACTAGAACACAAAAGTCTGAGGGGACAAACTATAGAAATTGGAATACCTTGCAGAGGTGATGACTACAGCATTAGGAGAAACAGGGATCTCTGCATGATGACAAATCTCGTCTAACCTTGTCACATTGTTTGCAAAACAGATTTAAAGGCATCATTTGGTTTGAATGACAGGCTACAAATTAAACAGAAAGTGTAGCCCATGAAGATTTACTATTTCATTATACACTTAGCAACAAGCTGATAGTACTACCTGAATGCTTTTGCTGCAGTTGCCAAAGATTTTAAACAAACTCAGCTGTACTGTGGAGCAAAATGTTATGATGAGAATTAGAGTATCTTCTTCCTGTATGTCTGGTCTCATTAACCTCATACTGCAAACTCTGAATTAGAGAGCTGTTTACTACTATGGGAAGAGACAGTGCCCAATCTCACCTGGGCCTGTAGGCATAATTATAAGCAAGCAGTAATTACAATCAAATAAAAAAATATTTTTAAAAGTTCCAAATACAATCTGTCAGGTAGTTTGGGGGTGATTTTAAGGAAGTGCCTTTGCAGTAGAGAGCTTTTGAAGAGAGCATCATTCTGGAGACTCTGTGAATCTTAGCAGCTGTAAGAGCTGCGACTGGAGGGTAAATGAGTGTGGAAGGAGATGGAAGAGGTGAAAGTGAGCTCAACACAGGCAACTAGGCAACTCAAGGAGGAAAAGCATCACTGTGTCTTCTAGCAACATCAGGGAGGAAGCTGGATACGTTGCAGGAAGCTAGAGGGTGTTCAAGTTGAGAAGGAAGACATGCTACAGGAAAAAACTCCCTCTAAGGTGTTGAGAGCTCACCGGCCCATTTCTTTTTACAGCATTGAGAAATATAGTGCTATTGCTGTCACTGATGCTTTCAGCATGGAAATGATACAGTGGTAATGGAGCAAAAGTAGTTGTCAGACTAGAAACAAAACAAAGGACACAACAAGAGCTTTCATTCCTTTCTCTGGATTTGCCACTAAGCAAAACTATTTTGTTAATATTTTATTGTTATTAGTCATAAGTACAGCAAGGGAGCTATTACAAGTGAAACACTAGAACAGACTGAGCTGACAGTAAGCTAAAAAATGCCTGGGGCAATAAACTTTTTTTTAGTGTTATGACTTTCTAGTTTCTGCTTGTAATGAATAACATGTCAATGGAATCCCTAAACTCCTTTACTGATTGCTGAGGTTGCTGATCAAACAGTCTGTACACAATCCAGCCTTGGGATGACATTTGGAAATCACTATTTCCTTTCTGCTAAAAGATCCATCTTAACCTGATCTTTCAGATCCTTAATTCAGATACTGGCTATGCATTTACTTTTCCAAATGAGGCTGACCGCTGAACAAGAAGGTGGTTATATTTTGCAACTTCAGTCCTCAGAATGTCAACAAACCCTTCCCCTGTCCCTCCTTGCATTTTGTGCTCTATCATGAGTTGACTAAACTTCAGATTCCTACTCCTAATGAGAAAAGAGTGTAACTGAATGCTTTCCACTTTAGGCATTGGTGAAAGGCCTATTTAAAGAGATGTGCTTCATAAAATAGGCCATGAGAGCTGGGCTTGTTCAGCCTGGAAAAGACTCCAGGGAGACTGTCCTGTGGTCTTTCAATATTTAAAGGGGGCTTATAAGAAAGATGAGGACAAACTTTTTTAGTAGGGCCTGTTGTGATAGGGCAAAGAGTAATGGTTTTAAACTAAAAAAGGATACATTTAGATTGAAGATGAGGAAGAAGTTAATTATGATGAGGGTGGTGAAACACTGGAACAGGTTGCCCAGAGAGGTTAGATGTCCCTTCAGTGGAAACATCCAAGGTCAAGTTGGAGTGGGCAACCAGATCTATTTGAAGATGTCTGTGTTTATTGCAGGGTGGTTATACTAGATAACCTGTAAAGGTCCCTTCCAGTACAAACTACTATATGGTTCTATGATAAGCACAATGCTTATGAAGTAAACTGAGAATGCTGATCTGAGACTCATTATGATGACTGAAGGTCAGGTATCTGAAGCCAAGAGCAATTCAATTTTTTTTTAATTGTGTTGTGCCCGAGTTTGTTCTGAACTTCAGCTCATGTGGCTACATGAGTTATAAACTTTTTTTATGCTGTTCTCTTCGTTTTTAGAATCTTGAGTTGGTTGCAAATGGATTTTCATGGGATAAAACATGTTTGGAAAACCAGAGTATTTTATCTCATGAAGGAGTGCAGGAATCTGTATTTTCTCGCTATACTGGCTTACCTCATAAAAGGTGTTCTCTCTCCTTACATATACTGCCTTACTGATTTCTGTTAACATGATACGTAGTCTTAAATCAGTTACATAAACTCCTTATAAAGTCTCAATTAACATCTTTATTTTAATGTTGTAAGAACAACAACTGACGTGCCACAGCTCCTCCATTCTTCTGGTGTTATTGCACATATAGGAGGGAATTACTACCACTTTCCATGTCCTTTTGGATCATGCAGCTTGCATACTTCTCCACAGTTAACCCTCTCTACTGAATGTTGTGACTGGGAGGGAAGGGCAGGCTGATATTAGTGGGGATAAATGACTTTTAGAAGTGGGTGAGCAGCACGGACTGAAGTGCTCGATACGGAAGGGACATGTTTTGTCCAGTCGGTGGAGCTGCTGTTCTGAGTGAAAGCCATCCCCTTCTATGAGCTTCTTGAGGAGGACAGTACTGGATATGTTTCTGTTTTTTCACTGGTGTATTATTTCCAGTAATAGAGTTCTTGTGGGGAATGAAAAGGGTTTCACTGGGCAGAGCAGAGCTTGCTTCTGCATCAGACAGCAGCTTGATTATAGAAAAGATGAAATTATTCTCCAGAAACTGAAGATATTTGAAGTAGAAGAGTTTTCACATGACATTGTAATGCATGTGATATGTGACTGCACCCCATATGACATAAGGAAAAAAATTGTTATTTTAAGAAGGTATAAAAAATAATAAAAAAAAAAAGTCTATTAGGCTCATTTTTGCATTGTGTACTTTTTCAAAGGAAATATAAATAATTCAAAACCTAAGGAGAAACTAGTGATGAAAAATTTCTTCAGAGTGAGGTACCATTTACTCATTCATTCTTGTTATTCACAGGTACAGAAAAATTCTTAGTTTTAGAAAAAACTCATTTTTTATTTCCCAGTTGAGTCAGAGGTATGAGAGAGAGATAGATCTTCAGTGAACAAAGTCAGATAGGCATAGCAGTCCTAAATCCATTTCACGTGATTCAGCAGGGAAATAGGTATAGGCAGCTACTTTATTCTTACCAGTGTTCTCACTGTGTTAGTAGACTATCTGGTGAATGAGTCAACAAATTAGTCACTGTTTACCATTTAGAATATATTGTTCATCCTTCTGTTTTAGGAAAGGTTTGGTTACATTTAATCCTTCTAATCTCTTGATTGTACAGAATTATTCCAAGGCACGTTGCCTTTCTCCCCACTGAACTCAGCCAACATGACACTATCTTGTTTTTCTTGTAATCAGAAGCTAATGGGGACTATACAAACTGCTCCCTTTCCTCTACCCATTCTTCTCCACCTCCCTCTGAGGCAATCAAACTGTGTAATCATTAGAGAGACTAATCGAGACAACAGGATTAAGATCCAGAAGCTCACTCACTGTAAGCCTCCACTGAATAGTTTTCTCTAAATAGGGCAAGAATGGAAGCATGAGTAATTCAGAAGTTCTCTAAGACAATCATAGGTCAAGTATGACAGAAGGATGTAAACTTAATTTTTGGTTATTACATTAGCTTTCAATTTCTAAAGGATACATGTTCTTTTTAAAAAGTACCATCATTTATATTTGGTATTTGTTTGTGCTGTGTTAGCTGTCTCATAGAATTCATTGTAATGTAAGAATTTATTTTTTGTATGTGTATGCAGTGATGGTCTGGCAGTAAGCTTTCATGTATATGAGTGCTTATTCAGCAGATGTCGTCTCAGAATCTGAGGCGTAAAGTGTATTAGAAATATTCAAAAGCTTTGTGACATGTAGGAAATAATGTACATAGAGCACAACTCGAGAAGAAAAAGAGAATCAACTCCCAGTTTTCTGTGTGCCTGAGAGATCATGCCCATGTAGGCATGCTAGTCTTTCATAAAAATATTGTTTAAGCATGAAGAGATGAACTCTGCAAATAAAGTGAAGGAATACAAAGAAACAAAGATCCAGAGAGGCTGTGAGGAAATAGCTTTCAGCTGTTCATTTCTGACCATATTAGAGCTAAATAGTAGTCTGGATTGCCAGAAAATCCTTTTAAACTTATTTATTTATTTATTTATAAAAGAAGGCATGTTTGTGGTTGGCTATACATCTAAAACAAAATAAATGCAAACCAAAATCTTTCAAAGAAGAGAAACCAAAGATCTAACATGGATCTTTAATCTTATTTTAATAGGCCATACTTGCATGCATGCACATATGTATCTAGGTAGATATTTCTAGAGACAGAGAAAATGCATAGTGTTTGTGTGTCTGTGAGAGAATACAAATGAGTGTTGCGTGAATAGAAGATAGACTGTCTGTGTATACAATAGTTGGTAATGGGCAGTAGTAAATCAAATAAAATATTTTACTGTGCACATCTGTGCCGTGGAACCTTTTGCCAATATGCTATTATTTCACTCATTTCAATAATTTGTTACATAAATATCAAGAGGAAAGAGCGTCTGGGATGTTAGGAAACTACAGAGATGTTATGCTAACATGCATAGACAAGAGAGAGTATTAAAGGCTCTGCTGAGCAGGTGTTAATGACTTTAAGCCTGTCAAGAATGTCTCCAGCTTGTGCAGAAAAGACAATTCAACAGATTAATAAAAAGGTGTGACATTTCCTACAGGTGAGCTCAAGTGATCAAAGGATATAATAGTGCTTTTGTTACTTCATTGAAAGAATGCATTCTGGAGTTTAACCTTTGCTTTTGATGTAATGTCATCTTTGAATGCTAACAGCCTTTTCTAGGTAGGATTACGTTGTTTGAAGTATTTTTTGGTTTGTATTTAGGACATGACTTTGGAAACTAAAGAAAGTGTGGAATAATGTGCTATAAATCATGGAAAGGCTTCAAACAGTAATATCTAGAAGAATAACTAAAACTTGTGAAGGAAGAGATCAGGACTAGATGGTTGAGTTTTGTTTAATATAGATGTCTAGTGTTTACGCACATAAGAGAAAAGTAACATTTCTGGAAGAGAATATTTGTGAAAGGCACCAACTAGATATTTTTTGTGGGTACAGTGTACTTGTATTTTCATTCTGCAATACAACTTGTAGCACAGGAACTGGATATACAACCAGTCATATATAACAACAGGAGAGCTGCAGCTATAAAGATCTAGTTTCTTCTCCAACTGTCTGACAGATGTTTCTGTTCTTGAGGCAGAGAAATTTTATTTCCTAAACCCTTACAGTCTCCACCTCAGCATTTGTGAGAATGTTACCAAGCCTATGACTGTGGCTGCTCATGGGCTATGCAAAAGAAGTCCTTGCATTTGGGATGGTAAAAATGGTGTGTCTGGCAAAGAATGGTGACTTTTGCCATCTTATTTTAATCCTACTTCAAATACTTGTTAAGAGTCCATGGTCACACTTTCAGTGTACTGACGGATGGAAAAGTAGAAGCCATAGCTTCAGTAGATCTACCCAAATTTGTACTGCTCCTAATAAACACACTCTCACTTTTCATTCACAAAAATGCAGCCCAGCAAACAGAGCACCTTATTTCCTTATGCTGCACTGGTACAGGGCAAAGCACAAATACTGAAAAATAATATGACACCTGACTTTCCAATAAATTCAGATGTAATGCCATCTAAGACTGAGAAAAATATATAGGAAAAATGAACAAAAGCGACAGTAGGAAGGAGATGTTAGTGTTTTTTTCTGAGCAATGAATCCAGGTAGTCAAGGATGATTCTATTGATTGATTGATTTAGGCTGGAAGTCCTAATATATCTCCATCCTCTGGCATAAGGTGGTTCAGGTTGTCTTTCAGGAGCGGTTGAAAACAGAATGTTAGTAGGGATTGTAGAATGGTTTTAGGCAAGGGAGAAATTTGTGGGAAAAATCAGAAAAGGTATTCGCGTTTGGTATTCCAATGGTATAGTTGGACTTGAGGCAGGAAATTGTCCCAGATTATTGGATCAAGTTATACTTTCAAAATCTGTAATAGAACAGTGTGGAAGTATGTTGGTGAGTTATCTCTGAAGAAAGACCCCTTGCCTGATTTTTGGTTCTTACCCTCCCCCCCCACTTTCCAACACTGGAGAACAGACAGTGAGCCTGGGAAAATGACCATAAGAGACACATTTTAGATTGTCAGAAACAATTGAATTATGATATATTTTAAATTCAGAGTGAGATGCCCTCTCTCAAGTCACCGCCTTCAATGAGCATCTCAGTTTTGCTACAAATACTGGCTTACAGTACGTACTGGCACTTCAGTTCAAAGTAATAAGTCCCTTCTTGCACATTAATATCTGTACATTGCCATGGTTCCAAAGTGTTTCATAAAAAAGCAGTGAAATTTATTTGTGTCTTTGAAGTATTTTCACACAAATGGAGCACAGATATTAGACTTCATTCACTGCTGTTGGCTGTGGAAGGTGAAGGCTGCTGAGTCAGCACATGAAACTCTACTGAAGCACTGCCATGGATGGAAGGTATACTGCAGAGATGTTCTGAGTGAAGATCGCAGGTAAAATGCAATTCTGTTCACGTGACAGAACTCATCATAAAATTATTTTTAAGACTTCTTTTCATACGTGACTTCTTTTTCCAGCCCATAACTTTCCTTTAGGCAAAGGCTCTCATTCCTGATGAAAAGAATGATCTTCATGGGAAGATCTTCAGACTTCCCTGGAGCTGGATTGCATCTTCAGGCCTTGTGGAAGAATGCTCAAATACTTTTTCAGACAACACAGACAAGAAACAAGTGTGTCTATGTGACTCTTCTGAGTGGTGCAAGAATTATGAGGCTGTCCAGATACATGCATTTCATCTCTTGGGGGCCATCAAAGACAGATGAAGTGAAGTGATCCAAAAGAGCTATGCTGGGCATCCATATGTTCCTCTAAGTTTCTTACCCCATTTTTCCTAAGTGATAACATGAAGATTTTACTGTGGCCTGCATTAAATCAGAACAATGCCACGTATCCTTTGTGTAATATATTTAATAAAAGACACCAGAGAAAACGTTCCAAGAGTAAAAAAGTTTTCTTTTAGGAAGTTAGAAATACTGACATAATGTATATTTGATAATTGAATATAGTCATTATGTGTACTGTTTAAAGCATGTTTATGTACCTACAGGAGAGCATTCAGCAATCTGTTCAACAAATCTTTAGGCAGCAAAGGTTAATTACCTAATACATGTGTTTGGTTTTGTCTGTTAATACTGAAAAATCCACACAAATACTTCTCAAATGAAAAAAATGATTTGTGATACACAACTTTCAAGAATTATACTGTTTTAAATTGAGACATTATTAACCAGTATATTTATGAGAAGAAAAGAAGGCTCTGGGGAGACCTTATTGCAGCCTTTCAGTACTTCAAAGGGGCTTATAAGAAAGGTGGAGACAAATTTTTTGTGAGGTCTGTTGTGATAGGACAAGGAGCAATGATATTAAACTAAGAGAGAATAGATTTAGACTACACATAAGGAAGAAATCTTTTATGATGAGGGTGGACTGGTGAAGCTTTGGAATAAGTTTTCCAGAGAGGTAGTAGGTGCCCCATCCCTGGAAACATTCAAGGCCAGGTTGGACAGGGCTCTGAGCAGCCTGATATAGTTGAAGATGTCTGTGCTCACTGCAGGGGGTTTGGACTAGATAACGTTTAAATGTAACTTCCAACCCAAACTATTCTATGATTCTGTAATATGTAGTGATTAACCCTTATGAACTGTGTGTTTCAACAACAGTATTGGACAAGAGGAATGGCCTTAAGCTGTGCCAGGGAAGGTTCAGATTGGACATCAGGAAACACTATTTAACCGAAAGGGTTATCAAGAACTGGAACAGGCTGTGCAGGGAGGTGATTGAGTCACCATTCCTGGAGATATTTCAAAGATATGATTTAGTAGTAGACACATATGGTTGGACTTGGTGATCTCAAAGGTCTTTTGCAACCTAGGGGTTCTATCATTCTATGATTTTTTTTTCCATTTTATTGAGGGGGAAGTTTCTAACGAGAAGACACAGCTGATCCTGTCAAACTGTTTGAGCGTATGAAATCAACACATATCTTGAGTGAATATGTTCTTTGATTTAATAAATCCATGCTATAATGTTATTTCCAGAAGCATCAGTGAATACTAAGTCGTGCTCACTGCTTTATATCTTTTCTCATAATTTTTAGAGAAGTAGCTGATGTTTCTGATCAGACAGTGAAAAATGCTGACAAAGAATTGTAAAATCTTCCTTGAGGTTCACTTGCTGACCTCACTATTTGCTTCCTTTGCTCCTGCTGCTGAGAGGAATGGTGGTGTTTTATATTTATGTTTATTACCTATATGTTATGAAAATGAATGTTTTACTCTGATAATTGTCCTTGAACTATGCCACAGGGATATTTTGTTAAGAAATTCCTACTCAGTGGAAAAGTGTGCTTAAATTATGGAAATTCAGATATATAATCTTCCCGTAGAAAACCAAACTAACTGACTGGAATGTCCCAACTTGTATACCAAATTATCATTTTGTTGTCTTTTTGATATTTCTGCTGGTCATGCATTTGTTTTCATTGTATAATAGAAATAAAGTGTAAATAATAAAATGTACTCAATTACCAGACAAATCTGCGTACCTCCAACTACATAATACAAGAGCAACACTTAAAAAACTTATTTGGTATCATGCAGTGATTTATGAAACATCTAAGACAGAGTGAGGCTACTGCTCTTATTAGCTACAGAAACTGTGGAGTTTTGGTTTAGTTTGCTTTACTTATAAATTGAAAAAAAACTTGTAAAAACTTTTTTTCTCTGAATGGGTTTCTAAGGAAATCTAACAGCAAAAAATGTTTGGTTAGGGAGGAGAACCGGTGAAAGTTGCCATCTCCATTCTTTGCCTTCATAAAAAAAGCCTTAACATTTAGGTGCAAATGTGAAATTTGAAAAAAATTAGAGTTTACTTTTTTCATTTCCACAGCTATTAGAGAAAACAGTTCTTTAGACATTTATAAAAGTAGAAACTTTCTGGCTGTGTATCTTATTATAATGTGTAGTTCACACCTGAAATAATTTTTCACTGGTGTAATTCTAACTTTCCATGGACTTCTCAGATGCATTTTTTTGAATTTGAAGAGAAAACATAAAGAAAACCCTAGACTCACCTTTCAGATTTTTAAAATCCATGCACTACATGCAGCAACTTACATGTTTTTCTAACGTGAAAAGTATCTCTTCTCCAAATCAGCATCTTACATAGGAAATTTAGCTTATCTTACAAAATTTTATGCTCTGGAATTCTTTCTGGACATTGAATGAGGAAAAAAAAACCCTGTTGTTGATTTTGTGATTAAATATTCAGAATTTGTCAATGCAGTGATCTGCTTGAGACAAAAGATGTTCCACGTGCATTTGACATTGTGTAGTGCTCATGTGCAATGAGTTACAGTTATGTATTGGTTTCCAAGCCTTTCTTTTTCATGACAGCCAAACTTTTGTCAGTTTGTTCTTCTGTTAGGGCCTGAGGTTTTGTGTCAGAAGTGGTGTGGTAAAGGACATATAGGATATTTCTGAATAACGTTCTTGGACCTCTAATCTTTCTTTGTGCATGAAGAAATACTGAACAAATGATTGGACAGTCCTAGCAGCATTATTTTCTCGCTGTAGCTCCTGTCACCTTCAGTCAGGTTTTGAAGATCACGTGATCAGTCTTTGCTGTTCTCTCCGTGTTTTTAGTCATTCTACATGTTAACTGCTATCCAGGGTCTCGTTAATGTTCAATCTGCAGCAGGAAATGATTCCCATATAGTATAGAAGTTGGATTTAGGAACATAAACATTTAATCTTCGTTTGTGATAGAAAAAGAACTCTGTGGAAAATATGATATTTAGCCCTTCTGTTGTTAATCAGATGTTCTCAGTTCACCCCTTAGGGAAGAGAGAGACAAAAAAAAAATGTACATTTTAAGTTTCACTATGGAATCTCAGATGTTCAGAAGAGAGACTGTAGGACGAGTGCGTGTACACAACAGGTTATCTGTTTCTTCTTAAAATTTACTCACTGGGTCGAAATTAGTGAAACATCACAGAAGGGCTCATGCTCACCTTGTTCAGACTAGTATTCTTGCTATCCAAATTCTGTGGTTAAATTTCAGATTAGATTTAGTATTTCACATACCTTAGGTGTGGAATAAATTTTCTTTCTTGTGTCCAGTTCTGCATTAGAAATATTAGTCATTCAGTTGCTGTTAAGTCATGATTTTATCTCACTGTTGTTTGTATAAAAATGTATTTTATTTTCAAACTACTCCACTATGAAACCATCAAAGAGGGGAGTTAGACCAGATTCTGCCAAGTACTAGAGAAGAAAATCACCATTGAAATGAAGCATATATATATGTGTGTGTGTGTATTTACGCGCACAGTATGTAATGGTGTATAGCAGAAGACTAGGGGAGAAGATATTAGGATAACAGTTGCACTGAAATAATTTCCTGGGAGAGAACTTAGCCTAAAGAAATCAAATGGGAATTACTGACTGGAAAAGGATTTAACTGTTTGCAAATGCTGTAACGGTTATTAAATGGACATTGTGTGTGCATCTAATTCTGAGGTTGCATATATGAATACGCAGCTTTCTCCAATAAAGGTGCAAAGAGGAATAATTTTCTTAGTACTCAGAAATTCAGGGCCATGAAATTTTTTCCTCTCTGTCACTTTTTCTACAGTATAAAGTTAATAAGAAAAGAATGTATTTTAAATCTTGTAAGTTAACACGCTTACTAACATACTCATTTGTACCAATGTTATTAAATTTCTTGCCATGGTTGGTTCTGGAGAGTCTGTGGCAGGTGAGCATTCCTAGTTTCAATCAGTGACCTTAGTTAGATGTATTTCATCACTGTACTACTTTCTGTAAAAATAGTATTTTGGAAGACATAATGATACAGCAATATCAATACTTCGCCAATTGCCAAAGGACTTAAAAGAATACATGCACAGGAGTCTGATCTGTGGTATGTCCCAGGCTAAATTAACTGTGTTGCATCATAAAGTATAAATAGTACCACTGAGTTTTAAGGATAGACTATGCCAAACTTCCTTCTCTGTGGTGCAACCTTCATGTGGAGCTGGCAGTTCATCAGAAATGCCAGTAGCAGCATTCAAAATACAAGCAAAGGCTTATGTTTTGATCTTGTACAACCTAACTGCATGAGACTATATCGGGCTGATGAAGATGAATTTGTTTCTCATACTCTTTGTATGCAGAGTAATCCAGAACTAAAGACTGTATAATTGTACCTAAGGAAACAGACACTCTTGCCTATGAGTTGTAGTTGAGGCCTGTTTTTATGAACGAAACGTCTCGTTTTCTTTTGCCTGGACAGTGAATTAGAATATACTGAATAGTTCCCAAGGTAATGTCATGTAATATCATGGCGGAGGGACCAACTGATCAAAAGTAAATGCTGTTTTTCTAGAAAAGATAAAAACCTGGGTTCTAAGATCTTGAAGCCTGGGTACTAGCAGGCAGAAAATCAGAAACATTTTCATAGGGATCATGATGTTTATTGAAAGTGACATATAGCCCCTGAATTTTCTGCTGTTGAGCAAATTTTTCTTCTCTGGCCCCACCTCCCTCTCCCACCAAATGACAAACAAGTCAGGTAGTTTTGAGTGAGCTGCAAGTATGGACTTTTACTCTTGCTTGCAAGTTCTACTTACCCTGGAGGAGACAGGGCATCAACTTACAATTCCTCCTGTCATTGGACATTGAGTGTGATGTGACAGAAAAATACAATCTCAAGATAGCAAAGTACAGGATCACTGCAGCTTTGACGTGTCTAAGCCTTAGATGACGCACCTCTTTATTTGTGTGTGGCAGTAAGTTCCTGTATGAAAACTGATGTTGCAGACCACATTGACTTCCAGTGCTGAGGGACAGGCTTCCCTGGAACCTGCCGTATATCTGTAACACTGGCATGGGATATTGGACTTTTCTATTTGAAGTGTGCAGGCAACAACACCCAGGAATGCAATCTTCTGGCTGATTTCACCCCAATAGAGCTCTGAAGGAAGGCTAGGTCTTTTCTGTCCCTCCCTCAGTGAGTCTGGACTCTGGGATGCCAAATATTTTGCAAAAAAGTGAAGGTCTTCAAGAAATGTTTGCGACATGGTCATTCACAAAGTAGGATAAATGCATCCTAAATTGTTCCACTAGACTGGAGGCTGGCTGATGTTGTGCCCATATACAAGAAGGGTTGCAGAGGGGATCCGGGGAACTACAGGCCTGTCAGTCTGACCTCAGTGCCAGGGAAAGTCATGGAACAGGTGATCTTGAGTGCTATCATGAAGCACATGCAAGAGAACCGGGTGATCAGGCCCAGTCAACACGGGTTTACAAAAGGCAGATCTTGCCAAACTAACCTGATCACCTTCTATGACAAAATCACTCAACTACTGGATGGGGGAAAGGCTGTGGATGTAGTCTTCTTGGACTTCAGTAAAGCCTTTGACACAGTTTCTCACAGCATTCTGCTTCAGACACTGTCAGCCTCTGGCCTGGACAGGCACACACTCTCCTGGGTTGAAAACTGGTTGGATGGCCGGGCCCAGAGAGTGGTGGTCAATGGAGTTAACTCCAGCTGGAGGCCAGTCACAAGTGGAGTTCCTCAGGGCTCAGTACTGGGTCCAGCTCTGTTCAATGTCTTTATCAATGACCTGGATGAAGGCATCGAGTGCACCCTCAGCAAGTTTGCAGATGACACTAAGCTGGGAGGAAGTGTCGACCTGCTGGAGGGTAGGGAGGCTCTGCAAAGGGATCTGAACAGGCTGGACTGCTGGGCCGAGACCAATGGGATGAGGTTTAACAAGACCAAATGCCGGGTCCTGCACTTGGGGCACAACAACCCTATGCAGTGCTACAGACTGGGGGAAGAATGGCTGGAGAGCTGCACGGAAGAGAAGGACCTGGGGGTGCTGGTTGACAGCCGACTGAACATGAGCCAGCAGTGTGCCCAGGGGGGCAAGAAGGCCAACGGCATCTTGGCTTGTATCAGAAATGGGGTCACCAGCAGGTCCAGGGAGGTTATTCTCCCTCTGTACTCAGCACTGGTGAGACCGCACCTTGAATACTGTGTTCAGTTCTGGGCCCCTCACCACAAGAAGGATGTTGAGGCTCTGGAGCGTGTCCAGAGAAGAGCAACGAAGCTGGTGAAGGGGCTGGAGAACAAGTCTTACGAGGAGCGGCTGAGAGAGCTGGGGTTGTTTAGCCTGGAGAAGAGGAGGCTGAGGGGAGACCTTATTACTCTCTACAACTACCTGAAAGGAGGTTGTGGAGAGGAGGGAGCTGGCCTCTTCTCCCAAGTGACAGGGGACAGGACAAGAGGGAATGGCCTCAAGCTCCGTCAGGGGAGGTTCAGGTTGGATATCAGAAAAAAATTCTTCACAGTAAGAGTCATTGGGTACTGGAACAGGCTGCCCAGGGAGGTGGTCGAGTCGCCTTCCCTGGAGGTGTTTAAGGAACGGGTGGATGAAGTCCTGAGGGACATGGTTTAGGGAGTGCTAGGAATGGTTGGACTCGATGATCCAATGGGTCCTTTCCAACCTTGTGATTCTGTGATTCTGTGATTCTGTGATCTTTATGCTATCTTTTGCTTTTCTTGTGAGATTTTTCACAGTCCTGCATCCTCTAAATGTGTCACACCAGCAGAGCATATCAGTGAGATGGGGTTACATGACTATGTCAAACCTCTTCTGTCATTCCTCAGATGAGACTGAGGTGCAGCAGACAGCACAGAATATTCAGTAAAGTGCATTTACCCTTTTCTATCTGTCAGGTTTTTAAACATTGGTATTAGGAATTGTTTTGTGCTACATTCTTCTAGCTCAATTACAACACCAGAGATGTTGTTAGTGTTCATAATACAAGAGAAGTTGTTAAATCCTATCATAGTGAATAACAAGGGCTTTATGCTCATTCCATCTGATTAAACAGAGAGGCCTGTAGGGCCTGAGAAGTTGAAGTTCTGTCTCTAAATCCCAGGACAGAATCGTTTTGACTAGAACCGCTGGCTGATTGCAGTCTTGCGATGTTGCAGATTTCAACAAATGTTGTGTTCTGGATTAAGTCTATTTGGGTCATTGAGAGAGTATGTTAGGAGGGCAGAATAATAGGACCATGTATTTGCTATCCTAGATTGCTGTGCAATGTTTCTTTATATTTTTAAACTGTTTTTCCTGTGCAGACTAGCGCTAGATGCTGTCCTTGAACAGGTAGCCTGCTACTTCTTCAGCTGATGTTGCCAACCAAATTCCCAGTAGTGTTAATGGGAACACGATAGCTGCTGGGGTTTATAACATGCTTAGGACCTCCTTGGCTAAAAAAACCAAATGATGAAACTCAAAGTTTAAGCAGTGGTTTACAAATTCACAAACCATTTGAGATCTGTGTTTTATTTGCTTAGATATAAAATTTTGTTCTGCAGTGCTAGTGTTCCTTTTGAGAAACAATAATTCAAAAGTAGCTGCCTGTGTACTGTTTTGTCTGTTATTAGGATGATTAAAGTGAGAGGTATTCTTTCAGGTTGGGTCGTTCTAAGGAGCTTTTCATTATAGCTTCTCTCTGACAAAGTAGGGCAATTCTGGGCAATGTGAGAGGATAAGGGGAGATGAGAGAGACTATAAAGTTTTTCACCTGGAGCAGAGGATATCTTTCTCCTATAGCTGAGTTAAAACATGTTTTCAGCTTCTGTGACTTTTCCTAATCCTGTTCCTTTCAGCTGTTTCAGCATGCAGAGCATGTTTACAGACAAGATAATGTAGGCAGGATCACTAGCTGGTTATAAGAGTTATTCATAGATCTATGCATAAGTAAGGATAAACAGAGAAGTTTATTTTCTTGACAGGATTTACTGTGCTATAGTTAGGTGGAGCAGGTTTAGTATGTTGTCTTAATCCAACTCTTACTAACAAATTATTTATTCAGCAAATCCCTTGCAGTGGATTGAAATCTTAACCTTTTGAGTCCTGCAGCAAGAAGTTAAAATCACAAACAAAGGTAGCCTTGAAAATATTTCTTGGTGATATATAAATATTTGAAAGGATGTCTTAGAGTATAAACGTTCAAACATAATGACAGAAAACATGTACTTGAGTAAAAAATAGTTAGTGAAAATAGATCTTAATTAACTTTTCTCATACATGGGGATCTGAATGGAGACTTTCCAATTAAGATCTACAAATAAGTACTCACTCAGGACTTATAATATGTCAAGAGGAGCTATGGGTGAGGCAGAGTAGCACTTTCTTGTGTAGACAAATGATTAAACTAGCCATTTGATCAAACTTTTTACCTCAATTTGAGTCACTTCTTGTTTTACTGTATCTTTAATAATTAGATTCTCTCCTGATAAAGTTTCTTCTTATCTTCTTTTTTCCCTCTGAGTAGGTATTCTGCCATTCTGCATGCTAGAAATATGTTATTGTTTTATACTAAAGACTTATTCTATGGGGGCTTGCCAGAATGAACAGCTTTTGACATTCATTTTAAAACACATTTTAAGAAGTTTCACCCATGTTAATGAATGTGCTTCCCTCTCAGAACAAGTGAATGTTTTTCTCTTAATACTAGTCAAAGTTATGCCTACGCAATGAAGAGTGAAAGTCATGGACGTAAGGTATGACTATAACTATCTGTTCAGACATGGAGTAAAAACTTTGAGACTCTAAGCCTTACACAAGACAGAAGCAAAGCTGCTGTTGAAAACGGGAGACTATGGGATTTCAGGAAATAATCCAGAATTCCAGAAATTATTTAGATATTGCTGGGTGCCAAGTTTCAAACAGGACAAGAGGATATACAACTGAGTTCCCAGTGAAGCCAGAGGTGAAAATACCATACCACAAAGCCTAGCAATTTTTTCTTTAATGTGTAAGGAACCTCTTCTTTCCTAAGCTAATCTAGCCTTGCTTAGATTTTAACCTTGTCCATGTTAGTTACAAAAGCTCTTGCTCTCCTTGTACAAATCCTAGCTGAACAGATTTGACCCTTTTCTGCTTTCTGTCTGTTGGTCTTTTATTCTTGTGCCCAACAAGGGAAAAACCTTTTGATGTGCAGTCAGCAGTCTGGTATGTGATACAGCAGAGATTGTGTGAGTAGCAAACCACAGCTTCAAAGGTGGCATGTGAATAATTGCTGTTAAGCTGTTGGAGATGCCAGTCTGGCACACAGGATGGTGCCTGCTGAAGAGCTCAGCCGTGCTAGGAGAAGTCATCATTTCCTTCCTTGTCTTTTCTGTACACAGGGTGGGCAGATTCCAGTACCCATTAGCTTTTTTGTTCACTATCACTATCAGTCATAAGCAGCTGTCACATTCCGTGTTTTCCATTCTTTCAAGCATCAGATGTGGCACTACTGAATAACTGCAGTGCATTGATTCTGGAGCAGTGGTTACGCAGGGTTGCTGAGTGACTATTAGCAGTGGCAGGTCGACAGACTTCTTCCCAGTAGTACTCCTAAGGGGGTCCTCAGTAAAGAGGAAGAATGATTTTTGAAGTTTCTTTTTCTATCTGACTGCCAAGAGCTTCCAAATATAACCCCTATTGCTCCTGCTATTAGAGCTGAGGCTGGAGCTATGCACGCAGGGATCGTTCACTGGGCTCAGCATGGATCCTGGCATTTCAAAGCCAGTACTACTTCCTGTGCAATTCAAGGAGAAAAGTACTTACACTCCTTGCCCTGTAGTGGGCTAGGCCAACTGTCCTGATGAATTTACAAGCTTTAACATTTCACAGCTAGTTAACATTAAGCATGACTTCTTCTCCCCCCAGCCCTCCTTGGCTGCCATAGCAGCCCGTTCAGTGCCTTACCTAATTGGTAAGGCAAGATAATAATGAGAGTAAAAGAGAAGCGAAGACAGATCATTCTTAAATGAACACAGGGGAGCTAAACCAGCAGGAATAAGAATAACTGAGACCTTGTGCCTATTGTTTGTACAACGTCCTGTTTTTATAAGTGCTGCATCCTATCATCACTCCAATCACGCTCATAAACACATGGAAAAGGATGAATGCAAGTGCTCGTGATACAGTAGGGATGGCTGCACAACATAAGAGGACCTGCTGTACATCTTTTCAGAACAAGGACAAAAAAAAATCCTGTACACTTTCTTTGCCAAAGACCCCAGTATAGATTTTCTTTTTTTTTTTTTTTAAAAAGTGGCCAATTTAGCAACACAAAGGAAATAAAAATTCATCTTCGCACATCTTTATTTTAAAACTGACTCTGCAGCACCAAGGTCTCTATAACTTTCATAAAAGCAATATTCTAGCCTTTTTTTGGATTCCTTAAAAGTGCTTATCAAGATGAATGAGAACAGTGGTGTGTAATTTCAAAAATGTAATTGCTTTTCTCTCTAGCTTTCTCTAAGCATTTTCAAGGTCGCCCATAAAAAGAGACAGATAAACCTATAATCCAAGTCTTCTCCTGATATTCCATGCCAGAACATATTACTGCCCAAATGAAAGTCTTGTAACTTCTTGAATTGTTCCCTTCCACTTTTTCCTTCTCTTAAAGGAGAATACGAAACTCCTGCCAGTTTGCATATCGTGTAATAACATTAAAACTCTGAGGGACCATGAAGCAAAATATACTTCCATGCATTTTGAAGAAGAGCTGCAAATAGATAAAGAAAATTTATTTCTTTGTTATCCACAGCATCTGTCAACTTAATTTTACTTGTCTCACATGTAAAGAATAGGCTTGTTGAAACGGGCTGCAAAATTCTAACTTGACCCTGCCCTGTATGATATCTGCAGGCCTCCTTGAGAAGATGATTGTCTTCAATGAGTTGGTCTCTCCCTTCTCCTTGGGCCACACTCAAGCAGCTGCTGTGATTTTCATTCTCGCAATAGGACCCTTCTCTGGAGGGTCTCAGGAGGGGGGAATCCCACTGCTGCGCTGTCCCTGTATCTGCCTATCCACAGCTGAGAGGTCTTGTGGGACAACATCCCGCAGTGTATTACCAAATTGGACGCTTGTCTTCGACCACAGCGAAGGAGATAGGATGCACTAGGAAAGGGAGTATGTAGGTGCTGAGGTAAGCATTTTTTGTGTACGCAGGAAACATGACTAAAATATTTTACAAATATTTACAGAACTTTGTGCTACTTGGAGTCTATGACATTGCTTCTTCCAGTGGATGACAACTGCTGCATGCTTATGCAAGGAAGGAGAAAGCAAAATACTTCTCTGCTGCATTTAGTCTTGCAAGGGAGCAGCTGCTACCACACCAGCATTTAACTTTCTTCACCAGTTAGGAGCAGAGTGGCCAGCTCTCTCTGGCTATTACAATTCTGTGGTGATGTACTGGCATGTGAGTTGCATTTAACTCCTCTCTTTACATTGGTAACAAAAAGTTATGCACCTTTGTTCAGGTAGTTTACAAGGTGCTCGTCCAGTCTTCTGGAGACTATGTCTTCTACATAATCTTCAAATGCTTGTTTTAATTTTCTTAGATAACAGGACACCTTTCTTCAGGTTATTTTAAGAGAGAGTGAAGCCAGGAAATGTGCTAACATTCTAACCATATAAACCAGTTGGAATTTCCTTCTTTTCTGCTAAGTACCTATCAAATAGGAAAATCTGCTTCTAGGAAGAGCCACCAGATGCAGTTACGCCTGATCCTTACCTTCTACCTATCCTTGATACTCTGAATCCAAGGCAGTGAGGCTTTGGTGAAGTTGGTCCCTCAGGATCTCTCTCACTAACTGCTGAACCTCTCTACCGAAACATGAAGGCATTCTACTCCCCCTGGAATGAAAAGGGTTAGCCACATATTTACCAAACTACTCTGGAAAGCAAAACGTACAAAAAAGTATAATAATTGCAGTAGTTCCTTCATGTTTTGTAGGGTTCTTTTCTGAAAGCCGGTGAAGAGAAAGCAGAAGTAATGTTCTGATATTGATTCTTTTGGACTCTTTGGACCCAGGAGGGATTTCATTTTCCTCGTCCTACAATGGTAGAAGGACTTTTGGAGGACTGTATTTTTCCAAGTATTTGGCAATGTTGCTGTATCAGGCCTATTTTGGAATAAACATGTTTAATAAGTACAACTGTTTTGTGCAAAATTTCTCTGACGGTTTGTAACTTTAGTTTTTGTGATAAAGTGAAGTGGGAAACCTGGAAAATTGAATAGGAAGGCAAACTGTGTAGAAATAAAGAAGTAGATATAAAGTACATATTTCTATTAAGGCCTCTTTTGAGGTCTGCTTCTTGAGGTTTACTTTTCATACTTAGTGCCAGAGGTCCTCTATACTAGCTGCCAGTTCCATCATCATGTGAGGGGTCTATGAGGAAGTTTATTGCTGTCAGTGAACATCATTATCTCTCTTTCATCTGTGTGGTAAAAAAGACTTGGTAACCTACATTGAGTAGGGTAGTACCTACATCTCTTGTAGTACTGTGTTGTTACCAGTTTTTGTAGTGATGACCCCTCTCTTACCCATCTTTTTATTCTGGATTTGCAAATAAGATGTTATTTCTGTGTACTACTGTCCAACAGAGCAATGCATGTGCATTCTTACATAAAAGTGCATTTATTATGAAAGCAATGTAATTTCCTTTGGGATACAGAGACACACATTAAGCTGACAAAAAATGAAACAGTATTAGTTGAAAAGATACCCTACTTTTAGTGTAATTTCATGTAGAGATGCATGAAACGCAGAAATATTGAAAGGCTACTGGAGAGTAGTTCTTCTGGAGAACTACTTATTCCTAATTTAGTATCCCGCTCTGATCTACCAGAAAACCAATTCATTAATCTTTTAGACACACTGGAAAATCCCATCTATTTTAATAATCACAGGACAATAGAAATGGTTGAGGGTCCTGTGATTAGGATTGATCTTTGTTAGGTAATCTATGGAAGACACTCCATCAAATTATGTTGATTGACAGCATTTGAGTTTGTGATGTTCAATTAAGTTTTTTAAGGATTCCAAAGCAAATTGAACTTGGAGATTTTTGTCAGTGAAATTATTCCTAAATCAATTATTCATAAGTAGTTCAAATGATGATCAAGTTTAATGCAATGTCTACTCAACAGAAGTAGAAGAGCTATTAAGAAAGTGTTCTTTGAAGAGTCAATTTGCCTTGTTCCATGGTAATCCTAAATTGACTACTGACCAAATTGCCTGATTTTCTATTATAATTCACTATTTTTACTTATGAGCCTTATACAGGTTTATGAAAGACAGGTCCTACCTAACTGATCTCCTTCTGTGACAAGGTTAGCCACTTAACGGATGAGGGAAAGACTGTGGGTATAGTGCACCTGCACCTTAGCAAAGCCTTAGACACCATTTCTCACACTATTCTGCCTGAGAAACTGGCTACTGCTGGCCTGGACAGGCAAACCTCTGTTGGGTAAAAAACTGGCTGGCAGGCTGACCCAAAGAGTTACGGTAAATGGAACTAAATCCAGTTGGAGGCCAGTCACAACTGGTGCCTCCCAGCGCTCAGTGTTGGGTCCAGCTCTGTTCAGTATCTTTATCAATGATCTAGATGAAGAGATTGAATGCACCCTTAGTAAGTTCACAGATAACATTAAGCTGGGAGGAATTGTCCGTCTGCTGGGGGGTACAGAAGCTCTACAAAGGGATCTGAACAGGCTGGATTGATGGGCTGAGACCAGTGGGATGATGTCTAACAAGGCTGAGTGATGAGTCCTGCACTTGGGACACAACAATTCCGTGCAGCTCTACAGGCTTAGGGAAGAGTGGCTGGAAAGCTGCCTCGCAGAGAAGCACCTTGGGCTGTTGAATATGAGCCAGCAGTGTGCCCAGGTGGCCAAGAAGGCCAATGGCTTCTTGGACTGTACCAGAAATAGCACAGCCAGCTGGACCAGGGAAGTGATTCTGCCTCTGTACTTGGCATTGGTGAGGCTGCGCATCAAATACTGTGTTTAGTTTTGGGCCCCTCACTGCAGCTTCAGAAAAATTTTTTTTCACCAGAAGAGTTACCAGGCACTTGAACAGGTTGCCCAGGGAAGTGGTTTAGTCATGATCCTTAGAGGTATTTAAAAGATGGGTAGATTAAGTGCTTAGGGATATGATTTAGTAGTGGCTAGGTACGGTTGGACCTGATGATCTCAAAGGTCATATCCAACCTAGCAATCCTGTCATTATATGATTATATTTATTCTGCCTTACATAGATTTCAGTTATGGTTTTCCATGAGTATGGCCAAATAACTCTCTTCTGTTGTGGTTATAGCCAAGGGTATCCTTACAAATACAGTGCCAGTGAATCTCTGAGGCAAGTGACAAAAAGATCAATAGTGTTGCAAGAAAAGAGGAAGGCTCAAATGCAGTATCATCATCCTCTCTAGCCCTGGTTATGTAGGAATGAGAACCTCATCTGTTTTGTCTAAACTGTTAGTAGAAGCAGGGATTTTTGAGAACGATGGGGTTTAAATGGTTGTCTTTAAGGTTGAACAGGGACCGAACTGTTTGCATTTCATGTATTTGAGAACATTCAAAGCTATTTCCAAAGCATGGAATTCTTTCTTGTCCAGGATTGGAGAAAATTGCTATTTCCAACTTCATTCAGTGAGCTCAGCTGAAAAGAAGCTTTTGTCTGGGGTGTTTCCCATGAAAGCTGGTAGTATGTCAACCCTAAATGAAGAAGGGATAAGAAGACTGGTATTCTGTCTCTCAGATATTTGTCTACCTCCAAACTCAGATGACACTATCCACCTTCATAAGCCAAATTAATCAATCTAGTTATGAGTATCTTGAGGGGGTTCATTTTATTGGGAAGAGCTTGCTTGCATCATGCTTTTCCAAAATAATTGTATCAGAGCATTTACTGAAGCAGATGTATCCTGAGCTGTCCTCTGGGCTTCAGAAAATATGTAATAACTTGCTGTAACAATATTAACAGAGAAATGAGAAAGGCTCAGTTACAGACACTACACAATCCACTTCAAACCTTGTTTTTTTTTTAAATATTTTTTCAAATCAGAAGTGTAATTTAAGGATAAGACATTGTTAGCTATCCTGCCTTGCTTGGGGCTTCACTGTAGAGTGACAGGTCTTTCTTCCTCCATAGACTGAGTGCTCTAATTACACCTACTGTAAGTCAGAGCTACACTACTACAGCATCAATGCAAATGTCAGATGTCTTTTCACTTTAAACTGTCTAATCTCTAATAACAGTGTCTCATTTTCAGGAAGAATCGTTAGGAATTTTCTTTATATTTAGATACCCTTTATTTGTCTCCTTCATCTTTGTGTCGCTAATTGTGTTCTATATCATATTTCTTTCCAGAGGTCTGAGTGTAATGCTTTGAAAGTTTATATGTTAATTGCCAAGGTCAAAAGAAAGAGAAAACATGCTCAGATTGTTTAATGATAAGTAGCGTGATCCAAACCAGAAGTTTAATTGAGTGTTCTTTGTCTGTTAATAAAAAAATACTAATTTAGAGTCATTGAACATTTGCAATTTAATTCAAACCCAGCCAGTATACAGCAACAGGTTTAAAAATACTTTTTAAACATCATTTACCCCCCCTTATTTCTGTACAATTTGAAAGCTTGGAGAAGACCTCAAAAGTAATTTGGCCTGATCATGCAGGCCTTTGTTCTGGGAAGTTATCTATAATGCCACTCTTGCATATGCTTGTAAAGCTGTGCTCATTGATACCCTTTTTTTTCTGCTGCTAAAAGTCAGTATCTAAAGTACATGAATAGATTTTCTTGCAATTTGTGCATCTCTGTCAAAGATGACGACTGTCTTTGGAAAGTCTAAGAGAATTCAGAATTGGCTTATCTTTTCTGACTACGAACCTGATCCTGCCTCCACTGAAATCAATAGTGATTTACAATACCTCAAGTAGAAGCAAGATCTGTATTACTACATAATATTTCATTACATTACATAGTATTGAACAAACTTAAAAACACTGAATAGAATCACAGTGTATTTTGCAGAACAAGAACAATTTTGATCATAGCTTTTTCTCCCTCCATTTAGCTCCTGCAAAAAAGCATAATTAATCCAGTTTCTTGACTTATTTGTATCTGGTTTCCAGTAATAAATATATCAATCCCATGTTGATCAGTACATAGATCACCTATAAGCTACTATCTTGTAAGCAATTAAATGCTGCACTTTCAACTGACTTAAATGTGTTTGAATGAATAGCATTCAAACCTTTTGTAAAAAGTCTCCTCTTGTTCAGAGGGATAAATGTGCATACAAATTTTTATTGTGTATGTGTAATATATTTGTGTGATAGAGGACTGCATCTTGTTCATTCTATGTCCATGGCAACTAAGACTATTTTCCAAAAAATCAAACAGTTTTCTTGCAGTGTTTGTCGTCACGAGAGCTATGGCACCATGCCATTTTACTGTTCCCTGTAACTGTATGCTACTTTGACGTTCAGACTTAACTATTAATGTTTTGGGATAAAATTAAAGGGATTTTGTTTTGTTTTTAGAAAAAGTGACCACAGTCTTGGCTTTCAGCCCAAGCAAATATAAAATTTAATTTGAAATGTTATACTAGGAAAAGGGTTACTTCCACATATATTCTTCTCTTTGTTATCTTTGCAAGTATCCAATAGGGTAAATATCGTAACAGCAGTAATAAGCTACAGATATGTCAGTGAACACATACTGTTTTTTTCTGGAGTGGGAGGGTTGCTTTTGAAATACCACTTTATTTTCTTACAGCTCAGGAAGAATTCTTTCCTAAATGGTTCATAAATATAAAATACAGGTTTTTTTTTTATTCACTTGTATCTTTAAAACAACAATGAATTTTTTGGCAAGTGAAAACCACTTCAACTATTTAATTTGAAGAAAGTCCTCTTGGAGACATATTGTCATGTGTTCATTGTAAGTCAGTTCTTGCGTATCATAGATGCTGCATTCATTTGGTAGGCAAAGTTAAAGGATGTTTCTGATTCAATTTGTAACTTCTCTAGAGTCAACATTAATTTCAATACTAAATGAGGACTTTCACATAACAATAATCCTGGCAGCAGCTCAGAATTTATGGTAGCAACTTATGGTAGCAATTTATGGTGGTATGGTGGCAAAATGAAATTCAGATGAAACTAAGCACTTTTTATTCAGAAAATAATTGTTTATTTAGAAAGAAAATCATGTTTTTTGTTAAGGAATTCCACTGGTTGGCAACATCTTGAAAGATTATTGTTCATTATCATTTGCTGTTGGTATTGCATAACTTTTAATAGAGAACAGGAAGCCTGGTGTTTAAATTCAGGCAGCCTTCTCAGTGGCCAGTATCTTAAATTCTCTGAAGCACAGACAGAAGATTACATTTGAGTTTCCTCTAATTTTTAATTTATTTCTCAGCAAATCTCAGTGATCAAAAATAAGTACCTTGCAGTCATTTGAGGTCAAGAATTGCAAGTTTCATTTTTATGTTTTCGTTTTTATAAATGAGAAGTACCATTACAATTCAGTGTAGAGTGGGCTTCCATTGCCTGTTGTGTTTCTCCCGTTTCACATCTGGAGCTGGGATGAGACGCAGATACAAAATTTAAACTCAGAGTTGATCTCACAAATCAGTCTTATTTGAAGGAGAAAATAGTCAGATCTGGACTTTTGGTCTAAGTCCTTTGTCATCTTGAAAAGCCGAGCCAAAGGAAGTCTTGCCTTTCCATTTGGCATCATGATTGCCAAAGCAGATAAGACTTGTGCCAGCTGCTAGTGGCTTGATTACAACATTTTACAAGAAGCTATTTTCTCAGCAAGAAAAAAACATGATCACTCACAGCAGTGCTTGTGGATATCAAAGTTGAACGATATTTAAATGCAGATTTTAGATCAGATATAGTGGTACTGCAGCCAAAGTGCAAAATCCTACATTAGTAGAAACATGTTCTTGTAACAGTCAGGCCAGTAGTTCAATTTAACTATTATGATATACTGGAAACTTAGCAGGTGTTTGAGAGTATTGGTATTTTTCTTTTTTTAAACAAAGACTACTACTTTATAAATATATTTATTATTATCATATAAATTTATAGAAAATATTTAGTCTACAACTTTGTAACAGCAGATAAAGGTGACCTTTAAATGCTGATATGGTTTTGGCAGTAAGTCTTTAGATGCTAGTATATGTTGTAGGTTTCTTTGAGAAAGCAGCATGGTGCCCACAGGAGACTATACGTAAGTGAAAACTGCAAGAGCCACTGGAGTTTGGAAAATCATGTCTTTACATTTCAATTGGGCAAGCAGTTCAGAGAGGAAAGCAGCTGGCAGGGAGACTCAGGATCACATCAACTAATCTAAGGAACAACTCAACTGTGCCATTCTTTGACATTTTAATTGTATTGTTATGTAACTTTTAAACACCCACATCATTATGCAAATGTTTTTTTTTAAATGCACACCCTTAGGTGCCTTAACTAATGATCAGAGCTTGTCCACTGCTGGAATCGTTACCCTTAACCTATCTGTCTTATAATGATTAAACATAATGTAAGAAATTCAGGGATTTAGGCCAAAGAATTGCTACAGAAGGTCCTCCAAGGGCACTCTCTCTCTGTCTCTTACTCTGTATTGGACACAACTTTCTCATGATTAAAATTCAGGTGCAGAGGCTTAATCAGGCACAAAGAAACAAGAATTATGCTTGTGCAGGACTGACTGCGTGGGAGAGCTGGTGGGTTTGCTCTGAGGACAGGTTCTGTTGCCAGTACCCCATGCTTCCTCTAGGGTCTGACTGGGGGTGGTCACCTTAGATTGACACAAGCATTTACACAACTAATAAAAGCAATTACACAAATAAAAGGAGCCTTTGCTTCCTGATTTGGTCTTATGAAGACAGATTGACTCCTGCAGTTGCTGCGAATTGAAATTACGCTGTATGCTTAGTGCTGGCCCAGTTCTAATTGCTGCAGAAGCAAACGTGATGATGGTATGTGCAGCATATGAATATGAAAATTTAGACACATCTGAAGAAAAATGCAGAGAACAGAGATAAATGAAAACTTGCAATGTCATTGTCCTAAGCAGACTTGTGTGGATAATTACACAAAATCAAGATTTTGAGGAAGAAGGGTCAAAGTAGTACTTCCAAAAGACCTTATGGCATTTTTTCAACACCTACTTGAAAACACATGCACATATCCGTGCATGTGTGTGCTAGAGAGGTGCAGTACACAAGACACGGTTAGATGGTGAGTAATTTTGAGATTGCCCCACTTAAAGAATTCTTTGCAAGGAGTTTTACATCAGATCCTTCTTAACCAAGAGAATCCCCAGGTGATGTCATGAACCCCTGCTATGGAAATGTAAAAGCACAGGACTAATGTAAGCCAGGCATTGAGAAATCCCCTGCAAAACAGTCCCAGGGGAGGGGGATTTTGTGCTTGACAGGGCACAAATCCATCAAGAGTCCCCCCAAAAGTCTCAGTGAGAACACTGGGAAGTGTCCACCTGCATCTGTGCCATTGAGGACTGTCCTTGAGGTGTAGTCATGATTTTTGCTGATTAAATGGCTCTTGCAGCCTTTCTCACTGTCTAGGCATGGCTTTTACATGATTCTGAGAGCTGGATGGTGTTTCAGCAGAAGCCAGGCTGCTTTTTGCACTGCTGTACACTTGATCAGCAGGAATAGCTGCCGAAGTAGCTCATCCCTTAATTCAGTTCTCCTCTGTTTAATGCTTTAGTCCTACCTGGTACCCAAACATACAGAGCAATCTATAGCCTGCAATGGGAATGCTGTTGCAATGTTTTCCCCCTCTACTTTTCAGCTTAAGGTAGATGAACTGTTCAATATAAAACATTTCGAGGAATTCAAAGAGAGAATATTTCTTGAGTATGGTTAGGTTATAGTTCTCTTTTCAAAAATTCTCTTTTCCTTTTATTAATCCTATTTCCTTCTGTAGGTATGTTTATGTGTGCATTTGTATGCACTGATGCACATGCTGCTGTGTAAATTTTAGAAATAAAACATTGTTATTACAGGTTTTCAATAAGACAGTTTATATATTTATAGAAGAGGCATTTTTATAAGAAAACAATTTTCAAAAGTCTGATAACTAAGCAATAAGGGTCATGTTGGCAAGAAGGATACCATAGGCTACAGTGATATAAATGCTAGGAGTTAAATCTCTGTTTAGAAAAGGTGGCTATATTTGATAGAGGCAAGTAGTAGCTGTCTGATATTTATGTTTGCCTTTCCAGGCTATTTGATATTGTAGTTGCACATAGGATAGCGAGTTCTCAGTAGAGAAGGAGATGCCAAATTGACACTACTATGTCCTAAGTGTTATAATATCAATGAGTGACTGGAAATTCTGTCAGGTGATGAGAATAAACCAGTGTAAGTTTTCTGCAAACAGCGGGGCTGGAAAAGCTGGAAAGAAGCCTGGAAGTGGATCTCAGAGGATGGTGAGACATCGGCAGGTGGCAGCATTGTCACAGACCTGGCAGCTCTGGTCGGGTGACAGCCCCCATTGTTCCCACTGCAAGTTTTACATATGGAAAGTTCTTTGACCTTTCATAAATTTATTGTCACCCTGGTTGAGTGGCACTAGGTGCAAATAGTCCAGCCCTCCTCTAGTGTTTGTCTGTGACTGAATCTGGTAATTACAGATTTCCAGCTCTCCGAGCTGCTCAACTCATTTGTTCCACTCATTGTTTTTGCTACGTGACACGACCTAAATTCTCCAGCTTGTATATACATGAGTTGGTTCTCAGCCTCATGCAGAGAGGAACCGGGCTGCAGTCCATTAGGCTGTGAGAGGTTGGGTTTATACGAGAGAGTGTGGGGTGGAGGGGAAGAGGTTTGGGCTTGTTAATGGCTGCCTTTAATGAGCATGAGTTTGATGTTCAGAGCCAGCATTTAAGTACCACTGGTAAAATCAGTAACTCTGTGCATAATTTCAAGGGCAGTCTTTTAGACGGATTCCTAAAACAACCTGATGGTTTTGTTTGTGCTAGCACTTCTGGCTGATAAACCCACGCACAAATATAAATGTTTGTTAGAGGGAACATAGTATCCCCATACTTAGGATGAGGGAACAGTTCTGACTTAGACATTGTAACCAGCCACCTAGTTCTGATGTCAAATAGCAGCTTTCAAGGAGTTTGTTCTTTCTTCTTTTTTTCTCCCATATATGTAATACACTTTCGGAAAAAGGTACTTCTTTTTAGGTTTTATCAGACTCAGGAATCAAAGGTCAAGCACAAGATAATGACACCTCCCCGCCTCCAAAATTTCAACTAGTCAGTTCACAGTGAGGTTAGTTTATCTTCAACTATGAACCAATTAGACTTTCACCCCTGACACGCTGGTGAAGTGATAGTTTTTTTTTTTTATTCTTTTTAATCTAACTGCTACTGCAGACACAGAATTATTCAGCCTTGATTAAATATTTTCAAGCTGTCTCACCAAGCCAGTCATGTGCACACACATTTTCACACACATTTCTCACAGCAAATTAGTAACAATTGCTTATATGGTTAATAGTTCAGAAAATGAAGTTGTCCCTTCAGAGGTGTATTGTACTGCCATAATATATGCCCCAAATTGACACTACATAGTTGTGTATGCAGGTTCTACTTAAAGTGGTGGTAGACTGAAGCACCAGGATTCATTAAACTGAGCAGAGTTTCTCATTAAATGTGTAGATTGACAGTCAGAACTGACTGTCATTTGGTTTTTTGCAGATGTTTTTTCATACCATTAATGCTTTATTTAGACTGAAACTTTACCACCTGGTGGCTGAGAGGTAGCTGGTTTGTGGGGGAAAAACAAGTAGAAAAATATTTTGCATTATTATTTTTCTGGAAAAGACAACTGGAAGCTTTTCAGATTTAAATTCTTGATCTTCTCCTTATTTTTTTCCTGGGTCAAATTTATACACTGCACAATGTATGTTATCTGGTTTGCAATATGCAGTGTATACATGTGCATTTGTTTCTAAAGGGAACCCCGTTAGTCCTCATCTATTTTCTAATATAAACTCCTCTGCAGAGGTGTTAGCAAGTGTATTTCATTTTAACTGTGCCCTATAAATCCTTCATGGAAAATTCCAATTAATATGGTTATGCAGCAAGCTGGGCCAAAAAATTAAAGATCTGTTCTTGCTCGGCAAAGTGACTTGATGAATACAGGAATGGAACAGGGCTCAATACAAATATACTGTTTCTCTTCAAGGAGCTAGAGTCACCAGGTGCCACTGTTTTGCATCTTAACATAAAAATCTATAAGACTGCACCTTCTGGTATTAACAGATAACACCAGAATGCTCTACCCCATAGCAATTTGCTGAGATGCAAGATATCAATGCCCTGAGACTCTCAAAAGACTTTTTCTTTCCGTAATCATGGGACCTCGGTCTCTGAAGAGCAGAACCTGAGGAAGACTGTCTTGTCATGCATCAGCCTGCAGGGGGAATGCTGACTTTAGGAAAAGAAGTTATTCCTGGGGGACATTCATAAGTTGGAGAACTCAGAAGGGACATCCCTCTGAAATGGAAGGAAAACTTCAGATATTGTTAAGGACATAAAAAAAGATGAAGTCTTTGGAACACAGTGTAAGCGTACAGCCTTGTGAGGAAAAGTTTTAAGAGGAGAGGGAAGCAGGGAAATGCTGCCTCTACCTCCCAAGTTATAGCCTGATGGCCTCCTGGGTTAATGGAGGTGCATAGAATAGCTTTTGTTATATATCTGTACTTCTGACTTGTGACATATTTCACAGTATGACTGAATAGTTGAAGTTGGATGCGACCTTTGTAGCTCATCCAGTCCAACTACTCATGGCTCATGTAGGGCCACCTAGACCAGGTATCCCAGGACCATGTTTAGTCAGCTTTTGAATATCTCCAAAGATGGAGAGCCTCTGACCTCTCCGGGCAACCTGTGCCTGTGCTTGGTCACACTCAGAGACAGAACACCTTATTTTTCAATTTGTATCCATTGCCTATGGTCTTTTCACAGGACATTGCTGAAAAGAGCCTGGATCCCTCTTCTTTTCACGCTCCCCTCAGGTATTTGTACACATTGGTGAGATCCCTCCAAGCTTCTCCAAGCTGAACAGTCACAGCTCTTTCATCCTTTCCTCACAGGAGAGATATTCTAGTCTCCTAATTATCTTCGTGGCATTTTGCTGGACTTTATCCAGTAGTTCCAACTCTCTTGTATTGGAGATAGACCTGGACACACCATTCCAGCCGGGGATTCCCCAGAAGGACCACCTCCTCAGCCTGCTGATACCACTTCTTGATCACCATCACCAGACAATCTACATTACCAGACTGACAAAGGTGAGCACTGAGTAGTGTAAGTGAGCGACTATTTGTGGTTCTAGTGAAACATCAGGAGGCTTCTTCTTCCAGGTCTTGCACAGCTAATGGGCCTAAGCAGTACAAGGGCCACCAATGTAACTTTGTTGTATTCAGAGGTGCTCAGAGCCCATGCAGATGGACGGAGGGCAAATCCTAGACAGTTTCAACATAAGAACTGCTTTCACACACCATTTCCATACAGCACATATATGGCCTAGAGTCCTGATTCATCTTTGAATATAACATCGTAATTTTCTGACTTTTTACGAAATACCCATCTTCTAAATACTCTGCATTGGAAAAAATAACCCCAGCCTATGTTCCCAAGTAGGCTGTCCAAAGTCATATGTGCTTCTTTTGGTGAAAGAAGTATGTTGTCATTGTGGTCATGTCATTTTTCCTGGCATTATTCATAATGATATTAAAACTGGTGTCTTTCAACTCTATAATAAGAGTAGGGGGGAAATACTTTTCCCAAAATCTTTCATGTAAAAAACCAAAAAAATTAAAAAGGCATAATTCAGGAATATGAAAGCTAATTTGCACATGAAAATATCCCTGTTCTAAAAGAAATTTTGCTCAGTTTCCAAATTCAGACCTGTCAGATTTCATAAGTCCTTATAAGTCAAGCTTAACTGTTTGTTAAAAAGTAGACTAGTGTTTAAAACTGTTCCATTTATATTGGTCATGATTTCTCCTACCAAGATTTGTATCCGCACAAAACTTACTATGAATGCAGCTTATGTGTTTGTAAGTTTAAGTCAACAACAACAAAAAAAGAATACTAAAAATATTATGATTCATGAGTGTAATGTGAGAAACTTAGAAAGCAACAGTTATGGAACATCTTTCGAAAATGTAGTTGTTGAGAAGTGGATGTTTTAGATGGATACAGTTATTAGGGAAAAATATACCAAAATCTTACTTAAGATTACAAAGCAATCAAGTAACGTCTTTAAGGAACAGATTTCAGTTTATTGATTTAGATTCCTGTGTTTCTTCTACACAGACCAGCGCTGTTTTAATTGTCTTGATTAAGCTTTAACAAAAAGTGACAGAGCTGGACCAAAAATTGGTCAAACCTGAATGAGTTCAAGCTCACAGCTTTCATAGTATCATAGGATCATTAAGTTTTGAAAAGACCTCTAAGAACACCAAGTCCAACCACCAGACCAACACCACCATGCTTACTGAACCATGTCTTGAAATGTCATGTCTACAAGTCACCTTCAGGGATGGTGACTCCACCACTTCCCTGGGCAGCCAGTTCCAATAATTCACCACTCTTTCAGTAAAGAATTTTTTCCAAATAACCAGTCTAAACCTCCCTTATGTAATGGCCATTTCCTCTTATCCTATCACTAGTTTCTTGGAAGAAAAGACCAACACCCACCTCACTACAATCTCCTTTCAGGTAGTTGTAGAGAGCAATAGCCTCCTCTTCTCCAAACTAAACAATCCCAGTTCCCTCAGCTGCTCCTTGAAAGATTTGTTCCCCAGCCCTTTCACCAGCTTTGTTGCCCTTCTCTGGACACACTCCAGCAACTCAGTGTCCTTCCAGTCTTCATGAGGCTGGCTAGAAAGGACTGAATCTCTGTTTTCTTGTTGAAGTTAGGCAACAGAGCAGCCATGAATCCAAAATCCTTGGGTTCAGAGAAGGTGAGGTATGACTTGGTAGCATGGGACCAGGGACCTGTATTGCCAGAGAGAAATTGCTGGGATCCTTGTGTTGGGTACCTGGGGATCATCCGTCTTCTATGCAGGACTGAGTGCATCATGGTTCTCACCATTTCTTATTGGCTAGTTCAGATTATTTCTCTTTCAGTTTCTGGAATTTGTGAATTCCTGTTTTAAGTGTTTGTTATAATATTTTGGCATATACATAGGATATATAAGCTACTTTTTAAATTTTGAGTAGTGGGAAGGTTCAAGTTTGATTTACTTTACTATATGTTTTTGCAAAAAAAACTTAAAATGGCTGTGAATCTCCCTTTTTCCCTCTACAGGAAAATACATTGCAAAGAAAATATGTACTGGAAACTTGGAAAGCACTGATATTTTCAAGAAGAAAACATGATTTCTTAATTCATTCTAGGCACTGTGAAAACCAATCTCAGAGAGTATGAATAGTAGAATTTTCACCACATTTCTAAATTGACCAAAAATTCTGGAATATATTTCTTTCTTTTTATATGCTTTCAAATATGTTGATGCTAATTTATTATAGCTTTTTAGGGTCCTAATTAATTAAAGCTAGTGAGAAAACAATTATCTTGTCTTCATAGCTGGAAATGACATCTGTAAGATAAATTTGCAAGTATATTACCTCACACAGCTTTGTCCATCCTTGTAAATATTTTTATATCTGCCAGTAGTTAGCCTGCACTGGATACTGTTTGAGAAATCAGCATGTGTCATTAGCATATTACAGAAAATAAGGTGCTCCAGGCATTTCTGCCAATAGGAAACATTTATTATATGGATTCTTAGTACATAACTGTGCACTACTGATCATACGTTGTTTAGTTTTGAAGAATCTGTTCTCAATCGGCTTACTGGGAAAAAAATGACATAAACTCTTTTTAAAAATGTATTTTATATTTCTGTTATCCTGCTTCCTTTCTAAAGGCTGGTTCACTGTGTGCTTTGTGTTTGTTGGTCTTTTGACTGCAGAAAGGATGATACTAGAGAGTCACTGTAAGAAGCTGACATCTTTCAATTTTTTTCAATTCAACATTTATTTAATGTTTTACTAATAGTTCTCTATTTAGATAATTTTGCTGTGAAGAACAGAATGTAGTACTAAGATGAACTTGGAGAAAGGAAACAGGTCGTTCATCAGCAGAGCTGGAAGAAGAGTCACCCTGTAACTTTTGCTCACCAGAAGTGCAAGTGCTCTAACCAAAGGAACATCATATCTAAAGAAATGCTGGAAAAGATTGCATTCACCTCCACAACCTATTAAACGTATAGAGCTTGGAGGTATCACAAATCATTGTTCCTCTATGCATATCTGAACGCATGACACCACTTTACTTGGATTGTCTTAGTGGCCAGTATGTTTCTTCACTAACTCCATGTCTGTCCTGCTTTGGAGCCAGAGCTATCTGTGAACGCACTAGTTTGATATCTTGTAGACAAAGCCTACTGTAGAGGAAGAGATTGTATTGTGCTGGGTGGTGATTTATTTCACAACTAAGCGAGAGCACATTGTCTTCAAAACTAGCATAGCTGGTTTATTTTATTCTGAAGAGTTACATCTGCACAGAGGCCTGGTGAAATGTATTTTTTGACTTATGCTATTATCACGCTTTCCTTAAGAGTTATTTGGCTAGGCAGCATGCACAAAGAAACCAATTTGCAGCCTGTCAATATTGCCATATTTGTAAAGTATCCTGGAAGTCTGACTTGCTTTCTAGGCCTTAGCACATCAGCACATCAGCAATTTGCCTCAGGATCTGGCTCCTTAAAGATTATGGTGATGACTACAGCTTTTAAGTAAATGGTCTCACACTTACATTTCTAGATGCAAGCTCCAATTTTGTGATAAATCAAAGCAGTTCATGCTCTGCTTCCTGGAGGTCATAGCAAAGCTAAAGTGGATTTGCTTCATTTATAGTTACTGATATACGTATTTTGTGAATCTCTGTATTTTCCCCTTCCCCCACAGTACACCAGCACAATCGGTGGATGCATTACTCATAGACAGTGCTTGTGGGGAGGTATACCAAGAGACGTCTCAGCTTCCAATAAGTACATTTTTATAAACACTGGACTCTTCTAAGTTGCCTCTAAATTCCTTTGTTACTTTCATGAACCCACAGAAATTTTCTTGAGCTTTGGAAGAAAAACATGAGTGAAAGGAAGTGCATGGCATGAAGGGTACTTAATTCCATTTTCCGTTCATGACTCCTGTGTTCTACCCACTGCCCAGAGAAAAGAAAGTCTAATGTCATGCTTCAGAACAGAAAAACACTGTTTAAGAGGGCAGGATTATGCCTAAGTTTGCATTCTAATTAAATGAAGGACAAAAAAAGCCAGACAGAAAATCCCCAAATCTTTCCTTTAACAGAGCAGGAAAATGTTTCCTCAACAGATACTGGCTATGTGTGAAGTGTATAAATACCTATTTCTTATTACTGAAGAATTTATACAAGGTACCTGAATGATTCTTTCTAAGGCATTTTTTTTCTTTCAGAGTTGAAATAGTATATGGCTTCTCTGAGGGGAAAATTAATCTACAGTTTTCTATAGAGTACCATGGGATAAAGTAAACAGTGCTTTAATATCTCTTCTAAAGGACATACTATAAAAATAAAAGTGACACATTTTTTACTTGTTTTGAGTGCACAATTTTTCACACCACAGGTAACTATGTAATTTACTGGAAATTACACATTTACTTTATTCATTAGTACTTGTAAAAAATAATTGAATTACTTCTAGCCTATTCTAGTTTTATGGAAAATGAAGAATGACTTGATTCAAGCATTATTAATGAAATTAAGTAATTCTTTATGAAGCATTTATTTCCAGACTGCCAGGACTTTCAGCTGCAAATAAGCCCCTTAGACCAGGGTGGAGATTAGCTCAGTGAAAACACAGAGTTTCTCATTCTCACTTTATAACATTCATCTCGTTAGGTCATGCAAGATCTATAACCCCCAATAACAGAGAGAGAACACGAACTTAAGTTAGAAAGCAAATATATGGAAAGGGACAGAGAAGGAGAGCTCTTTCCTTTATCTGTAAGAATAAAGTCAAGTCAAATCTATGAAACACTGTTATAAAGTAATGTGTTTTTCCATTGGAGAAGATGAACACAATTTGGAACAGCTCACTGCCAACCTTCTTCTATGTTTTCACTGTTTATAGATGTGTTGTAGCATGAAGGTTACTGGAAAGTATGGCAGCATGCCACAAGACCATATGATTCAACCTTTGCTAAAAGGATTGACCATGGTCATGAGTTAAGGCTCACTAGTGTCGGGGTACAAGAACAATCAGTCTGCAGTAGGGAAAGTGCACGTTCTGTAGGCACCGTAAACCATGCGAACCAGATGAAACCCACTCTGTGATGCTCACAGATCCAGATGAAGCAGTTGCAGACCAGAACCGTGTTTTCTGAAGCCTTGTGGATGTTACACAAATGAGAAAATGTCAAAGCAGATCTTTAGATATGGACAAGAAAGGGAAGAAGTAGGAAATATAAGGTAGTTACAGAAACTTCTGTTCCTAGAAAAATACCCAATAACAGAAGAATTTGCAAACACCTGAGTGATAACAGAGAGGAATAAACATCCAACAAGGAATTGTGAGGGGCAAATCATACCAAAACCAATTACATATAGATGAAAGAAGAAATTGACAGTATATGTCTTTTGGTTAGACATTTTGCACTGTTGTCTCACAAGAAAGCTTGGCAAATGTGGTTTAGGTAAAATTGTCACTAGCACAGAAACTGATGGGAAATCACATCCAGCTAATCACTAATAGTATTATATTCTCAAAATGGAAGACTGCAGTGAATGAAACTCAATAGATTACAGTCCTGGTTTGAGTTTCTCACTAGAGAATTGGGCAAAGGACTTGAGAGGATGCTTCAGGAATCTGTAGATCATCTGAAGCAGGAAGCACATAAGTGAGCATGATTAGAATTAAAAACAGTTCCTGACAAATTGAAAAGATAAAGATACTGAACCAGCAGAGCATTGTACTTAGATAAGAATAAATAGTTACAAGAACAAATTCAAGCTGACTAGACAGGAGGAGTGAAGAATGAGGTCTGGAGGTTGTCATGGATCCTAGCCTGAGTCAACAATGCCAGTAGTGTTGCAAAAACCCAACCAACACCTTGGGCTGTCAAGAATACACCCTGAAAGACATGTGACCTAATGCTTCTACCCCGCTCACTGTTGGAATAGCCCCAGCGAATACACCATATTCAGCTTGTTAACATCATGTTTTTATAAAAGAAGAGGAAGAGCAAATTGGTAGAGGAATGACAATGATCAAAAGCACAGAAAATGTGACCTATGAGAAAAGGTTCGTTGAAATGATATTATTTAGTGTAGAGAGAGACGCAGCTACAGGGTTTCTTTTTATATGATGGGAATGAACCTTTTTTCCTTTTCAGCAAAAGATATGGATCCTGCATTAAGACAAACAAAAGAAAAAAATCTTCTCTTAAAGTAACAAGTGCATGGTTCTGCCAGGCAAGTTGTGGGATTTCTATCATAGAAGTTTCCAAAAAGAGATTGTCCAAGTGTCCGTCATGAATGATGAAAGTAAAGGTGGTCCTGGGTAGGTAGAAGGATGAGATGACCATGTAGGTTCTGCCTTTTCTGTTTCCTATGACTTGTTTAAGAACAGGTGACTAAGCGAATTAGCAGTTCATTAATCAGTAGATTTTATTGTGACAATAAATCATGATTGCTTAAATCATAGAAGTACTCACAGAAAGGAAAAAAGACTTGATGCCTAATTATAGTTTTTGTGAGACCTTTGATACCACACTGGTGAAAAGAAACCATAGAAATGTAAAGAAACCATATAATCAGCCTGAGTCTCATCCTTAATATCATATGTTGCTACCCTGCAATATGTAATCCTAATATTTTAATAAAATATACATATTTTTAATTAAGAGTTTTCAACTATTTGCTGTTTCAAAACAGGAACTGTTTTTCAAAATCAGTGACAATGCACTGCAAAAAAAATGAAAAGGAAGAGAAAAATAGCTTCAACTCTTATGGGTAATCATGCTTGATATATAGCAGTCTCAAAAGCATAAAAGCAAGTAAGTTCCAATGTTCTTTAACGTAGAGATTAAAATAAGTAAGGAATCTGTTTTGTTTTATAATTATAATGTATCTGTGTAGTAGTCCACATGGATATGCAAAGCATTCTTTAAAAATGCATTACAAAATTGCATTGCAAACACAGTAAAAATGTAAGCATTAAAACCCAGCTCTTCTTTTCTTGGTTAAGTGAGTTTACTTAAGCATATGTTCAGCTAAAACACAATCCAATTATTTTAAGCGGGCAAGCAAGACTAACAGCCTGAGATTTCACCTTATTCAGAGCTGACAGACCTTCATGAAATTCTCTATTAAAGTCCTACTTGTATCCAATAACTGTTGCTACACAGTTGTTTTTGCAGACTACACAGCACAGATAGGACAGAATTTTAGATGTGCGCTGCTTCTAGCTGAAGACTTCTAGAGGCCATGAATTTTCTTGCTCTCCTGCCAGCCTGACCTCAAGAGAGGTCCAACTGAAAAGTCGTTTTTCATCTGTTTTTTTGGTCAATTGTTGTAGTTCTAAGGGGTAATGGGTTGGTCACAGCATCTTTAAACATTTGGGAGTCAGCACGTCAACAGCAAGATTTATTTTGTTGGTTGATACAAGGCTCGTATTTCTGTAACTGGAGGTGTCCCATGGTCTGGACCATGGCTAGACTTCATGACCAGTCTCAGTGTGCATGTGAGTTTCACTTTGCTGACACAAATTTAGAGATTAAAATATTTTCTGAGAGAGGAGTATGTTTATTAAGCATGTGCTTTCTATAGCTAAGAACTGACCGTAAGCCAGGGTGAAAGTTGTTGTATCATTTAATTGAAACAAAGTACTGGAAGATTTGGAAATGACTGTGGGTAACATGTTGTATGATGTATGGGGAAGGATGTATGCCCTCTAAGTCACTCTGTGAATGGCACTCTATCAGGTAGTTTGAAAATGAATTTACATTATTTCTTTAGTTCACCAATGGAGGAAGAGGAAATGGGGATTTTTATTAATAATTGTTGACCCAGATCTTATTTGTGCATTAGCAGGATTGTAGGATTCAGCAAATTTTTAATATTTGTAGGGAAATTGAAGAAAAATACACATTATTGGAGTAGTATATCATTTGTCTTCTACATATTTGCAAAGAATAGATAGCTAAACAGACTCTTTAGCAGGTAACTTGCCTTTAACCTCATCTGCCCTAAAGGCCTGAAGTCGTAATCTATGCTCTTCTAGTCACAATTTATATTTACAGTGTCTAAATACTTTTATTTAAAATTACGTTGTTCCATATGAAAGTATTTTTTTGAGAACAATTATGCTCACCATTCCTGATTTCAACATCACCGAGTTGGTGCCTGAGGATCAGATTTTCTTGATTGTACACATATCGGAACCATGAAATTCATCCTGCTATCTTCTTCCTATAGGAAACACAAAGGCCAATAAAGTTTGAAAATGGTTATGGTATCACACACTATAAACAGACACTGTATTTTTGAGCCTCACCTACTTGTGTCCTTTTAGAATATTTTCCCAACAATTTCCCATTACTGCAAGAAACTGTTGTAATCCTGCAGATAAGAGCTACACAGGTAAAGTGATGAAATCCTCTTCATTTTGTGCTTGTTCATTAACTCTTTTACGTGTCATAGGAACACCAGATATCGTCAATACAGGTGGGTTTCCCTGTCAAGGTGCAGCAGATGCCGTCCACAGGAAACTGAACCACTGCTTTTGTTTGATGTTTAGTCCAGGCATGCAAGCAATCAACCCAATCTGCCTGCAGATTCTCTTCCTTACAGGTTTTCCAAAGGCAAAATTACTAACACTGTATAATGACTGTGTCTGTAACATTCTAATGACATCATAAGATTTCTTGTTCAGTACAAAGGATCGCTTTATGATGAACACATCAAAGGGAGCAAAATATTAAATGAAAAATAATGTCTTATATTCTGTATAAATAGTGCTTTGACAGTATTATACATATTTTGTTTGCCAAAGATTTTATTAAATGATAACTAGCACAGAATTTCCAAATATCATCAAGCTTTCATCTTTGTTAGTACTGTAGAGATCCAGAAAAATCTTGTCCCAGCTTTACAAGTCCATGTTAAATGCTGTAAGTTTTTATAAATTAGAACTCTACATTCACTCTAAAACCCCACAATTTCTTGTCTCAGGCATTAACATTTCACTGATAATACTGTTTTCATAAATCTTGGCATTGCTGTTAAATTATTCATATAGTGTTATATGAAAACACATGACAATTTTTTGAAATGTATTCGTCAAGCATCTTGCAATCAGCTAAGATGCCACTCTGCTGGTTATTTTTCTGGATCTTGCCATCTGAATGCTCTGAATAAATTTGATTTTATTCAATAAGTTTCACTCTTGTTTCCAAGCATTCCTTTTATGATTTCTACAGCTTCGCTTATATTGTATTACCCTTCTGTTTTATTTTTTTCTTGTCTTGATTTCCCTTTCTGTCTGCCATGTGCTCTATTTTACCATTCTTGCAATCTATCATTTCAGCTTTGAAAAAGATATTCCCTATTATCTGATCTTCCCTGGATGTTCTTAACTTTGTGACATTCTTCTTCTCTGAGTGACCTTTGCAATATAAAATTTCATCATTGCCTTCTGAAAGGGTATTCTGACAGTAAAGACTAGCACACCTTCAATTCTTAAATACAGAAACCACAATTCTTGACATTCCCATATCCCTCTCCAATGCTTACATTTCAGTAATATGACAATTACATAGTGTTACTAAGTTGCATTATACATTTCCTTTTTTCCTTTTTTGAACTGTCATACATTATTCCTTTGGTGTTGATTCAGAATGTGATGAAATATAGAATGGATTTTCAACTGAGAAAATAATTCAAGGCAAATGAAGCAAACAGAAACCGAACTCAATAATAATAATAATAATAATAATAATAATAATAATAATAACAACAATAATCATCTTTGTTAATATGGTGTTAAATTGCAAATAACTTTTGGTTGTTTCTAGCATAGATCTCTTTAGAGTGTGTTCTCAGGTTTGTTCTCAAAAATCAGAAATAATTTAAACCATGAAAATGATATACGGTAGTTTCACTTTGTAAAGCACTCAGAGCATCATGAGTATGGAGAGGAGCAATTAAGGCAATCCAAACAGTCTTAACCCTCTCCTTACAACATCACTTTGAGAAAAGCAGTGAAACTTCAGAGAACTCCATCAGAATGCCACTGGTTTAAACCCCAATAGCAATCACAAGCTGATGCTACTCATTATCTTAACATCTCCAAGACTGTATAAAATAGGAGCTTGCTGTAGTTTTAATTTACACTTGTAAGATTTTCTGTGACAGTCTGGTACTGTTTTGCATCCCTTGAAAGTCTGAATGGATCTTTTTATTGAATTCACTAACACTTGAGTTAGGAAAAATATGTTGGTTAAAAGAAAACAAACATAAAACCCAAGACAGTCTAAAGCAATCTCAAAGTACATTTCATTTTATTTTATGATATTTTTCTTAAAGAGCAGAAATTTTAGACTAGATTTCCAGACTATTACAGAGATGTAACAAATTGGTCTGAAAGTCCCCAGTGATGATTCTTGTGTTAGAGTTTGTCACGTGCTTTTTAAGTGTGAATTTAACATGAGTAAGGCATAGGCTTATCTATTTTATTAAATGGGATGAGTGAGGAAGGAAAAGAAAATTGCAAACAAAAATAATTGAAATTAGATTGTTATCCTGGTTTGAGCGTTGAGTGACATTCTGATGAACATTTCAGTAAACTTTGTTAAAATGTGATAAAAATTACAAGAACACACAACAAAATAATTTTAAGGACCAGTTTTCAGAAAACACATTTTGTATCCAATTGAGCATATTTGCAAGTTCCTGGAATTTAAAAAGGACACAGAACTGAGCCAATGACCATCAAGCTTCTTGATGACTTCTCTAGGCTGGCACAAAACTCCCTAAGAGATGCAAAATATTAAGTCAGATTAGACATACTGGCAATGTGTATATTTTCCCCTGTCCCCATTTAATTCAGCCGGAGTTTTCACATGGATGTCAGCTGGCCAAAATCTAATTTATTCCTGAAAACTCCTCCAATAGATTAAAAATGAAGAACAGAAACTCTGTACAAATTTCAGCACTCCTTGCTTCTCCGCTTCAGTCATATTATTTATTTGTGACATATCATCAAGCTTAAATTTACTGTACTTTGTTCAAATAAAGTAATTATTTATCTGAGATATCTGCTGAACATAGCATAGAAAATGTTACTTTTTTCTTAAAATCCTGATATTGAATAAATAATTACTTTCAATAACCATTTTCTAATCCTTGAGAAAACACATTAAAGATATTTCATAAGAAGACTATAAAATTTTTAGGTAATGCATAAAGCAAATGATAAGTCTATTTTGACTAAAAAAAACCCTGATCCCAAATATGCACTTCCAAGAAAAAAAGCCATTTTAGGGGAAAAAATCCTCGTTTGAGTCACAACACTGCAGACTGTTATGTTGAAATATTACTAATTGACATGCATGCACTATATTTTCTCTAGCAGGCGTCTTGGTAAACTAGGCATCAAACCCAAAACAAAATATTCAGTTAATAAATAGTGGAAAATGTCATGTCCTTACACTGAAATTTGTTTCTTTATACTGAGGTGAACTAGAAGGTTTATGATAATTTAATGTAGGAGAGCTTTGAAAACCTCACTCTATCGTTTCCAGTCAGACATTACAACTTACCTTTACTCATTAGATATTTCTGTCAATAAAAACCTTTAAATCACGGCACTTGAGATAAATTGAAAAGCAATGTCTCAATAGGTCTTATTTTTATAACTGAACTACCACAAAAAATAGCAAAGTATAACAAATTATAAAAATGTATTCTAGGTTAATTTACTAGTTTCTAAATCTAAACAAACACCTTTTTAATGGAAAAGGATAATTACTTCCAGTTCAGAACCTGCTCAAAAAAAATTGTTATAACCAGATACCAAAGGAAATTACTTTGGATAATGTCTCATAATCCTGATCATAACCTAATTCTTTTGCAAGTCTAAGGTAAAACATGACTTTACAGCTTCCCCAGAAGCTAACAGATCCTCTGTTGGCATTCAAGGTAAGCAGGTAAAAGCAAGAGAGAATACTCTGACAGCAGAATTTTCACTTTATAATCTCAGAAGACAAGAACATAAAATTACCATATTAGATCAGGCTAAATGTCTGTGTAACTCAGTACTACATTTTCACTGGTGGCTGCTACAGGGCACGTAAGTTCTCTTTACAAACTTTGACCTTCTGTTCATTTCATACATTACATATCAAACTTGGGGAAATAATCCAAACCCTGACAGATTTTTCTTTTGTTATTAATGTTTATGGGTTTTTTTTAATGCTTTTAGGAAGTTACTACCAAAATTATGTGCCTTATTATGATTAATGAAGTTTTTCTCAATTTACACTTTTTAAAGACTTCTTCAGTTGCATCTGACGAATTAGGATAATTTACTTTTTTTTAAGATTTGCTATTGCCTCCTTTATATTTTCTGTTCAGCTATAAGGTTTCCTATGGAACACACTAGAAATATGGTGATTCATATGTTATTGTGAATGTCTCATACATTCTCGTTAAAAATGTTTTGCACTACTTGTAGACATTTTATCCTTTTTGCTGTTATTTTTATTTAATATTATCTAGCTGTTTTCTGTTTGAAGAGCGGATTTTTTTTCTGCTGGTCTTAGCTGCGGCAGCAGAAGGTAATATACCTCAAACAATATAACACCCTGCTGACGTAATATCATCACTTTTAACTACCCCCAGAAAAAATATCCCCAGAAATGCCCACTTTTAGCTATCACCACAAAAGTGTTGGCAACACTGTATTTCGCCGGACAACAATAATCTTTTTGTGTGATACACTCATAAGCAGACTGCCTCATATTAGTTTAAATTTCTGTTTGCTTTCAGCATAAAGCCTAAGTGGTCAGTAAAAATGTTCAAAACCCATAATCTTCACTTATTTGTTGAAATCCTTTGAGATTATTTTAGACTCCAGAATAATGGCAAAGGAATTTTATCATGGACAATGGTAATAGACTTCTTCAAGTAAAAAGAAGTGGTTAGGTCTTGCCTCTTATCCTTTGCTCCAAAGGGTGTTTTCCACAAGCTATATAAAAAAAGATTTATGTGACTCAAAAAGAATTCTCTGAGGAACTATAATCTCAGGTACAACGCAAACTGAAGACCAGAGATTCCCCGCAAAATAAAAATTGTTTCAGGTAACCACATATTAAGACAGGATGAACCAAAAGATAGATGAAAAAAATAGGATCTTCCCTCGTTCCAGGCTGCCCAGTGTACCCTTGACAGCATTTTAAGTTAGAAGTTTGGAGATTGTGCAGCTTCTGTGCGCTTCTGCGTTGAGATACAGGAAAGAACATGAATCTGTCTGGTTTTGACTTAGAGTGAGTTGGAGATGATTGTTCCTGTGATTTCAACTTTCAGATCCCTTTCTTTCATTTGAAGGAAAAAAAATAGAGTGAGCAAGTTAGTGATGATCAATACAAAACATGACTGAGAACACCTGTTTGCTGACAGCTTCATTTAAGAATTTTTGAAGGGAAACTGCAGGGCTGGAGCAGCTAAGGCTCCTGGTACATTCCCTTCCAACTTCTTAGTCAGTAGAATTTTGTTCTGCTTCACCGCATTGGCAACTAGCTGTTGTGGAAAATTTAATAGCGATGTCTTATGCAAATAGTGTGCTCTACAAGTAAAACAAATAAAAATGAGGAAATGTACACATTGTACCTTTGAAAGGTTGCAAGCAGTGGCGCAGAAGACTTGGGTTACAATAACAACTGAAATGAGCCTGGGAGTGGGAACGCAGCAAGGCTCATTTCAAAGAGGAGTCAGTTCACTAAACACTAGAGTGATTTAATGCACCATCAATTATTTCCTGCTTGTCACTTAAACAGGGTTCACATATGCATGGCAGGTCCATGAGTGCAAAGAGGTGGTAGAAAGCATGATTTATTGGCTGGGGCAAACACCTGCGAATTAAGCAGCTCAGAAATTAGCCACAAGTAGCATATTAGTGCAGCTAATCAGGCACGGTTCAGTATTTCAGTTTCTTGATTTGCCCATAAATAAGGCTGTATGTGGCTGCCCTGGGGCGTTCCTGTGATTAACAGTCTTGACCTACGGTAAAGTGTGCAACATAAACAATTTAGTAGGGTCTGCAGGTGTACATTGTAAGCTTGTTCCTTATAAGGCTGCAACATTCTGTATGTAGAAAGCTCCTGGTATCTGGATGTCTTGTTCATATGTTTTATCACACCATTTAATGATCAATTTTCTTTTCATTCATTTACCAGAGCCTAGTAACATTAACGAGTTTTAAACTATGAGGCACTGATGCACAACTGTGAAAACACACTTGTCTTCTTTGTCTTATTTGGATGCCAAAAAAATGAGATCATAACTCTTTGCAACGCATTTTCATATCTCACACCACAGTTACTGACTTTTATCACAGCTGAAATGACAAGTTACTACTTGATTATTTCAAGATCTGTTGTTGGCTACCTTACCTGTTGATTGCTGATGTAAAAGCACCGTGTGGAGGAGCCTGTACACAGCCAACAGCAATCTGCTGTTCTGATTTTGCAAAACACTGAAACGAAGACAGAACTTTTTGATCACTGCATACTGACGGATTAAGCACACATAGTGGAGGAGGTCTGAAGCTCTCTTCAAACAGTATATGTGAACTCATATAAAGCTCAGCAGTTGCCATATTGACTTTAACTGTTAAAAAAAAATGACAATTTTGAGAAAGAAAGGAGAAAAGGCATCACCCAAAGAAGCAAGATACTGGATAAGGCATCCTGATTAGCCAGAATGCTCACAGTAGCCTACTAATTCCTCTCCTCCAATAGGACAAATGAGGACATGGACAAGAATGAAAATGAATGACTGGTGGAAAAGTTATGTCTTGTAGCATCACTTGTGAGGGAATGACACTGTATAAATCCAGAACTGTCTACATTTTTATATTAAGAAAAATGCTAGGACGTTTTAGGAAGATGACACAGAAGAATCATAACAGATATATGACTGAGAAAAAGTAGGGTGACCAATGCTATTTACCCTTTTTCCTAATGTAAGAACAACATCGTAGTGCTTCTTGGACTGAAGACAACAAATTTTTTTACACAGCACATGATTAATTACTTTAAGATCCCATTGAGAGAACCCAGAATTCTTTGAGCAAAAATTATTAAACAATTAAACATAAAAAAGTAAACACATTCATAAGTTAGAGTCTTACTTTTCATAAGGGAGAACTTTACTTACAAGTGGTATATCATGTCCTGTTTTATATTTAAACATTAAATTTACTTAATGCTTTTTTTTTACTAGGTCAGTTCCCTTTCCATTACATCACACTGTACTGACGACTGCTGGGATACCTGACTCAGTGTGATGCTGACCTTTGCTTATATTTACAGACTGGAGACATTAAGGCCCACATCCTTAAAACTACTCATGCACCTACTTGTCTGTATAGATACCCAACACTGTTCTCAACATTGCTTCCTAGATGTCACCTACAGATACGAAAGGCTATGATTGAAGAAATTGACAGTTTTCTTGCTGAAACTGTGTCAAGATTTGACACACTTAGCGCCCTGTCCCCTTCTTCTGTTATAGGTTGCTTTCCACATAGTAGGATTGGCTGAACAGTATTCGCTTATGAGCTGGCACACTTCATATTTCCTTGTATTAAAGTAAATCTACACCTATTTAATTTATAACCTTGTCAGATCATCAGCTGCGGCTTTTGCTTCATGATCCTTGCCAAATTTAGCATGAGAGCTGAGAGGTTGCTTCTGGTATTTGCTTACCCCCCATTACCTTTGTGACTTGCTTCAGAGAGCCATTGCATTTCCCTGGTACATTGAGGGAGGGTGGGTGACATCCATGCTGCTCATGGCCAGCTCTTCAAGCAATGTTTTGACTGATGTGCATTCATAACAACTTCTTGGTGATCTCTTGTTTGGTATTTGATTCATAGCGCTTTGCATTAATGCCACTTGCAACATGATCATACCAACTCCCACCTTAATGGAGGACATTCTTTGATTTTTTAATTTGAGGTTGTACTGTTCATAACCCTCAGTACAGAAAGCTGTGATGGGTTCCCCTAGAGAAGTGTAGAGAGCACATCCCTCTCTTCTCACTGTGTCATCCCATGCCCCACATCTAGGCGAGCTAGAAGCCCTTGTCAAAGTCTGTTTTCCTTCCTGGTCTAGAGTGTATTTTTTTCTTATTAGGAGACTGAGATACTTACAAAATTTGCTTAAATTTCTTTCAGAATTAATATAACTTTTCATTGGAGCAAACACAGCTCTAGGGCTGCTTTCCACCACTCCCTATTTCTGCTTTAATAGCATGATGCTGCAGGTGTGTACCGTGTACAGAGAAGGGTGGGATGATGATGCTGGATGTAAGGTGTTAGCAGATTGAGACGGGCAATGGAGCAAGCCACCTCATCCCAGAACCTGACTACCTAAGTTTTTAGCCAGGCCTGGGTTCTGTCTGGGTAAGGACCTCATCACTCCATCCTGGGAAATATCTGGCAGTACTGAAGTATGACCTATCAAAGAAGTAGGACCTCAGAGTGAAAATTAATAATTAAACCAATGGCAGAGGAACACCCTCTGCATTTTTCTGTTATTTTCTCTGTTTAGTTGAAGCAGAAATCAAATGGGACAAAATGGTTTTGCCATTTGACATGAAAAACTGCTTTTATTGGAATAACTTCAAAAAAATGCTCTTCATGTTTTATTTAGCATGTTGTCATCCTCATACCAGTATATTGAAAACTCCTCATAAAAAGAAACAGAGATTAAAAAACATAAGAGAAGACAACAGAAATAATGGATGCTGTTGAGAGCTTTACAGTGTTCATAGAATAGAATAATGGAATCATTAATGTTGGAAGGACCTCTAAGAGTTACAATATGTAAGTGAAAGAAAACACTCGAGTAAAGACTTGATATTGATAGTATTGATAAAAATTAAAACAACAAAAATATATTGTATAATCTAGAATAGAAAGATGACAGTGCAGGGACAGAATCAGATCTATTAAGACTCTTCAGATGGATCACAGGATTTTGACCATGTCTTTGGAAAAGTTAAAGTAACATTTGAAAGTGTAGCTATGTTTTTGAAAACTGTATAGTATCGTCACCAAAGTGTCAAAGTTCTTGTTATAAAACAGCTTTGCCACTTGGTAAAGGAGATGTTAAATTTCAAGTACAGCAAACTCAAAATGGCTACACAAAACCAAGCAGAGGTTAAAAAAAAGCAGATCTATTGTGAGATTTCTGAAATGATATCTAGATTATCCCCTGAGCAACCCCTGAGATGTCAGAGATGATAATACTGTAACAACATTTGGGAAGTATTTCTAGTTTTACACTTAGCCTTTTGGCAGGAATTTATTAAGACAGAGTAAGCCTGTGACTTTTCAATTCAAAGTACAATTTGTTTCCCTAATATATCTGCAGGAGTAATGTGTGATGGAATTTTTCCTTTGCTGGGCCCAGTAGTAGTGGGTGATGATGTACTATAATAGGTTCTCACAGGCCATATCTCAGCAAGATAAAACACAACACATGTACATCTGTGGCCCAGTGTCAATGACTTAAATGTACATCAGAAATGCATTAAATCTTCTGATTGCTATTTTGTTTGTACAGCTCGTTGGTTCAGAGTTTTCTCTGTAATGTAACCTGCTGATTACCTTGAATTATTGGCATATCCTTGGTAGAACAAGCACACCTTGTTCAGAAATACAGTGTTACAGATGTGGCTCGAATCTTTTCCTTCATTAGAAGAAACAGAAGAAATGTTCTTCAGGTTATTGCAATACAGTTTCTGAAAGCACATGTCTCGGAATCAACTGTGTCTAGCAGTGCTTTGAACCAAAGGAAAGGCGTGTGATATCACATCAGAAACTTATCAACACAGTTGCTTGTGTGTGTGCATCTGTGCTTGTGTCTCTGTATAGTATACTATACTGTATACTATACTATTCTATACTGTATATATAACAGTATAGAAAATAAAGTATTATGGGCAGCTATGGAAAATGGTGCATCAGAAGAGGCACTTTTAGTTTGGACACTCTTTCCGGTCCATATTGTCATCTGGATTAAAGTTGTACATCTTACGTGGTCTTGCTTGCTCATGTGTGAGACTTTTCTTTTTGAAGAAAGTGGATGTTTTACAAGCAATCTTGCACTAAATATTAACAAAAGCCATTTGATAAAAATGAAACAATACATAAAAAATAATATTAGTTAACACAGTCCAGCTCCAGTTGTGTTCCTATAACACCACATCTGAGCTCAGTTATTCTGCTGAAAGCATATACTTAGGCACAGAGATAAATGAACTCACCCTTAGGCTTTTAGTTTATGTCTAATCAACTCATAATGTATCCAGGGCGAGATGGTGACTGCTTTTGTAGACACATTCTCCCTTTTTTCCATTTGGCAGACAACATCAGTTGTGAGAATTTTGTCTCTGTGTCTGTGTTGACAAGTTGAGGCTGGTAACTACTCCATGAACTGCACACCTGTGGTCTCTGGAGAGTCCAGATTGGAGAGGTTAATGGATTGGCTCTTTTCTCATTCACATCCCTGGGTTTCTTTTCAAAGGGGATCATGGGAGAGCTACCCAAGGTATAGCAGATGTGTCTGCCCGAGGATAGGCACTCAGGCAGATCGCTGACCTACACAGAGTTCAAGGTGGAAGATTTCTGGCCAATTCACATGGCCCACATGAAACACATCTTGTTAAAGTACATCTCAGTTTGGGGGAATAAAAAGTGATGCTTTTCTGTTGTCTGCTCAAAATAATTTTAAAATTAATTTTATATGTGATTGCAAAGTAATGTGTTCTCAGCAGATGTGTGGCACTTCACTGGAGTTCACAACTCCTCACAGGTGGATGAAAAAGTCACAGCTCTCAGGCAAGAGGTGAGTATTGACTAGTCTATGACTTGGTCCCAGATGAACAGCTGTTTTCCACAAGACTGTAAAGTGGTCAGATCACATTGACATTTCTGCAAATCAGATTTAGTTCATACTGGTGTTTAGAGAATAACTGTCCTTTGCATAGGTGAATGTATTATTGCTGTTGTGACTATATTAATTACTGCCTATAAGTTTTAGTTATTCAATTGGGAAGGTGAAGTATTATCATACAAGGTAAATGTTACATAGGAAATTCAAAATGTGATTCTCGGTCACTCAGAATACAAACTAGTTTGTATAAACTTTTCACTGCATAGGGATGAGTAATCAGCATATTCCTAGAAATTAAAATATGCATTTCTTCTGTATTGGTTCTATATTTTATTACAGCTAATGGGACTGGTTTGAGAGGTGAAGACTGTAGAAATGATACCTTGGTTGTAACAACCATCTGTTAATTATAATAAACAACAGTTCCTATTCCCAAAGGAATTGAATAATTTTATTGATCTGCCAGGTCCCATGGTTGCCACAGATGCCTTTTATATTGACTTCAGTAGAAGCAGCAGGCCAGGGTTACAGCTAAATAAAAGAATACTTAGTTATTTTAGTATTAATAAGACATATTGAATTACTATGTAGGAACTTGAACAAAGGCAGTTGATATGATTTAATTTGGAAATATAGACTTATTTCTTTCTAATAAATATATTCTGAAGTGAATGAAAGCAAAATTGGTGTTACATTACAGATGACCGCGTATAGCTGTCTGTAATGTAAAGAAATAAAGTTTAGGGGAAGGGCAGCATCTATGCGAGTCTCATGTTAGAGTCAGAGCTTGACTTCTGAAATAGTCTCTGCAAGCTTCATTTTGAATTTAACTAATGATCCCATATATTGTAATTTTATATTAAGATTATAGACGAAGTGATTTAAAGTTTATTTCTGTGCTTCTAAAAAGTTTTAAACTTTTTTAAAAAGTTTATTTCTGTGCTTTTTCACTATAAGAAGTGAAAGCAATGTGATTCTGTATTTCTAATGAATGTATGGTGTAGGCCAACTGCTTTTATCAAGTGCAATTAAACCCATTATAAAGGTAAATCCTGTACTGCCATATGTATGTACTCGTTTTGTAGCTACAAACATCATTGGTGAAATATTGAAGGTAATCTTTGCGATCAATAGCAGTGTTTAAAATATCCACAAGATATTACGGATAAATGAATAATTAGGTTAAAACTGCTGAGGACTTGTGTAATGTTAATAATTGTATTAAGAAGCAGGTATACTGGTTTGAAAAAAAGCTGCTATTTACATTGCATAGATATCTCAATACAAGCAAAAAAAGAAAACTAAGCAGATTATAACAGTAATAACTGACTTATTTAGGAATCTGGGCTAGTACATAATTTGACAAGTTCTTCCAGTATTTAACGCTGTAACCTGTTCATTGTACATCTACTGGCTCATCATACTTCCCTATTTCTGCTAATACCATTCTCCTAACAGTTCTGCTTCCAAAATATTCTTTATACTCTTTTTTTTTTTTACTGTCCATTTTAAAAACTTGTTCAGTCTATACCATTTGACTTTAGCTTATATATACATGTCTGAGTATGTGTGTGTGTATAGTGTAAAAGTTCAAACATTTATATATGCACATGTGTAGAACTAGATAATGAGCATGCAAGGAGAAGAGAATATCAGCAGCTAGTCCAGAGGTAACTGTGCTGCAACACCAATGGAGTAATATTTAAAGGCATGCTGTGATTATTTATTTTACATTCTAAGTTGGATCAAGGCCATGGTGGATTTTATTATTAAAACTTTAATTTTTTTTTGGCTTCAAAAGTAGACTTTCAGTCTTTTCCATACAAACCTATGATGTGATTTCAGTAGAATAAATTCACTTCCACAATTCATTCAACACCCGATTAATTCATATTACTGAGGCAACAGAGATATGATTGACTTATTTGTTTCTTACAGTTCATAAACTTTGCTATGGATAACAATGAGAGCCACTGCTGATACTTTATTCAATAGGTCAGCTTTAGGAACACCAGTAGAGAGTCAGTTTTTCATTAAATATTGTTGTAATCTAATTTATTTTTAAAAACTAGTCTATTACTTGCAACTGCCATCATATGCCGAATAAAATGGAGTATAACATTAAAATTTTAGCATTCCTAGAAGAACTGAAAAACAGTTATGGGAAGCTTATTGTGCTGGCATCATTTTTAGATAATGTTCCAGAACTTTTTCTATATATTTCTAAGTGGGTGAGGTATATGACTCAGTACATTCTTCTGGGCAGTCTTCTCCAGTACTTCATTACTGTGAAAAAACACATGGCAAGTGTATTCTATCAAAAAAGATGCTTTGTAAACATATCCTTTCCTTGAAATGATAAAGAATTTATATAAGAAAATGCAATGACCAGATATGGTGTCAGTGCTTTGTCACCCTCACAGTAAAAAAGATTTTCGTGATGTTTAGATCTTCCTTTGTTTCAGTTTGAGCCCACTGCCTCTGGTCCTGTCACTGGGCATCACTGAAAAGAGTCTGGCTCTGTCTTCTTTGCACTCTTCTGTCAGACATTTCTACACTTTCATGGGATCCTCCTTGAATCTTTTCTTCTCCAGGCTGAATAGTCCCAGCTCTTTCAGCGTCTCCTCATGAAAGTTGCTCCAGTCCCTTAATCATCTTTTAAGCCCCTTACTGGACTCCAGTAAGTCCATTGTACTTGTACCGGGAGTCCGGAACTGGACACAGTGTTCCAGGTGTGGTCTCATGAGGGCTGAGCAGAGGACAAGGATCACCTCTCTCAACATGCTGGCAGCACTCTTCCCAGGGACCTGGAGGAAGCTAACTGATCTGTTTTCCCCCTATTCTTCTTGAAAAAAGGAGTGACATTTGCTTTGACACGTCATGAAAGTTGGGAGAGGTTTCCAGTCTTCAGAAACCTCTCCCAATTTCCATGATATGTCAAAGATAATTGAGAGTGGCTTTGCAATGACATCAGCTATCTCCCTCAGGACTTGCAGGAGCATCAGTGCCCATAGTTGTGCATGTCCAGTTTATTTAAGTGCTTCCTACCTTGATATTCATCCACTAAGGGTAAGTCTTCCTTGCTGCAGATTTTCACACTGGTCTCAGAGACCTGAGGATCCTGAAGGCTCCTTTTAGCAGTGAAGTCTGAGGCTGAGAAGGCATTAAGTAGCTTAGTCTTCTCCATGCCATTTGTTACTTGTTCTTTTGCTCCATTCTGCAGCAAGTCCATGTTTTTCCTACCCTTCTTTTTGCTTTTCACTTACTTGTAGAATCCTTTCTCATTGCCCTTGCCTCCAGATTCACCTCCAGTTTTTCTAACTCCATTTTTGTAGTGCTCCTCCTATATCACCTGCACCTCCTTCCACCTCTTGTATGCTTCTTTTTCGTGCCCAAGTTCAACTAGCTGCTTCTTATTTTTCTGTGCAGGTCTCCTGCCGCCTTTGCTTAATTTCCTGCTTGGCAGGATGAACCATTCCTGAGACTGGAGCCTCCCTGAATACCAACTAGTTCTCCTAGACCATTTTCTCTCCAGGGCAGTACCCAATGGAAGTTTCCAAAACAGATTTCTGAAGAAGTTAAAGTCTGCTCACTTGAAATCCTGGGTCATATTCCTGCTTTTTTTCCAACTCGTTCCTTACAAGAATCCTTAATTCTGCATCTCATGGGTACTGCAGCTAAGGCTGCCTCTGGTTTTCACTTCCCTGACCACTTCTTCCTTGTTTGCAACTATCAGGTCAAGCATGATGTCTTTACTTGTTAGCTCCTCAGTCAGGTATGTCAGGAACTTGTCTTCAGTGCACTCCAGAAAACTTCTAGATTTTGTGCCTTGCTGAATTGCCCTTCCTGCAAATGTCAGGAAGATTGAACCCATGGGGATAGGAGTCTATGACTGTGAGCCTTGAGGAAGGCTCCATCTAATTCTTCCTGATCAGACAGTCTACAACAGCATCCATGTTGATCTGCCTGCTGATCTTGACCTACAACATATGCTTTTGACAGGCTTCTGATCCATCCCAAGGCAGAGCTCAATGCACTCCAGCTACTCTCTCAAGTCAGGTGCAATACCCTTTCCTTACTTTCCCTGCCTGTTCTTCCTAAAGAGCCTGTATCCTTTCACCACAGCATGCCAGTTCTGTGAGATATCCCACCATGCCCCCATGATCCTAATGAAGTCATAGTCCTACAAATGCACAAAGACTTCTAATTCCTCCTGTTTGCTCCCCGTGCTGCATGCACGCACTAGTGTAAAGTGATTTCAGAGAGGCACCCAAGCATGCTTATTCCCTGGAATAGAGTTTTCCCTTAAGGTCATTCCACAAACACTTCCTTTCTTCTGTCAACCCTTGAAGTGATAAAATCTAACCCTTGTTTTGGTTGCTTACGTACTCATCACCTCCAGTCCTTGACTCATGTACCTCATCCATATCTACCTCACTTGTTTATTGAAGAATCTCTTCCTACCCCTTCATTCCCAGTTTAAAGCTGTTCTCACCATGCTGGCTAGCCTGATGGCAAACATATCTTCACCCTGCTTAGTCAGGTGGATCCTGTCTCTTTCAAGCATCTGTTGACATTCAAAAGTGGGTCCCATGTTTGTAGAAACAGAAACAGTGCTGCCAACACCAACTATGCCAATAATTGTTGATCCATAGGATCCATCCGATCCTCAGACTCTTCTTCTTTACTGACAGGATTGAGGAGAACGGCACCTGGGTGTTCACGCTCTTACCCATTGCCACAGAGTGACATAGTCACATTTGACTTCCCAGATCATCCCTGGCAGGCTGATTGATGCCTATATGGAAGAACAGCAGGGATATTAGTCAAAGGACCAGATGAGCCTTCATAGCAACTCTACAACACTATTAATGCAAGCTCCCAGAAAACAGCAAACCTCCCTGGATGACAACTCAAGTTTGCAGATCAGGGCCTTTGTCCCACACAGAAAGGAGTCTCCTACCACTGTCACTCATAACTTCCTCCTAGTGGTCTTGACTGATTCAGGGACAGCTGCCAAATATGCTACATAGATGGCAATCCCAGCTTCTCATCCACTGTGAGGACACTGTACCCATCCTGTTACTGCAAGTCTTCAGGTACAGTGTGAGAAGTCACAAACTTCTACATTTTCTCATGATGAGAATTTCCACTTTGTATTTTTGTGTGCAGAGGCTCTTCCTGCCCCTCCACTATAGTTGAACGTTCTGGCTTTTGAAGGTGTTGGTCTTGGAGGAGAATGTGTTTATAACTTTCTCATCATTTTACTGCAATCCAGAGGCCTCCCTTGCAGATCTTTTACTTGGCAATATAGCTCATTGACAACTGCACACTTCCTGTAGGCTAGAACGCTGTGTGCCCCTGGCTGAGCCACGTACTCCCTGCAGTTTGAGGTTTGCAGAGCTGCACCCTTCTGTGAAGATCCATCTGGGTCCAATCTCCATCTGATAACAAAGAGACAATTTTTCTGGTGGCTTGTGGAGACTATGTTGTGTGGCACACCACCATCGTAGCTAAAGATGTGTATACTAGGCAAAGAAAGTTTGCTGGCTTCTCCTTTGTGCCCTTGAGTGCAAAATATTGCATCCGTAGGTTGCACATGAGAATCTGTGTCTTGTGCCTGGCTTTTACTAAGGCCTTTCCCAAGCATAGGCTAAAAGATTGCTTGACACTCCCTTATAAGGGAAGGATAATTGCTAATTTGAAACTGTGACTTTGAGATTAATTTATGTTAAAAATATTCTGAACAGTTCTAACATTTAATTTCTGCAGGGCAGAGTTATTGGGTCACTAGCACCCTTCTTGTCTCCATCTTATTTCTGGATTTATGTCTATAAATATCCCCCACAAATAAAATGATTTTTTTCATATAATGATTTTCTGAACTAGCTGATAGTTTATACTGTTCACATTTGCACAAATGTGATGTCATTTCTGGTACTCATATTTTGGGAGAAGAATTTGTTTGGCAAATGAGGAGGACTCCTTGGTGAGTTAAATGTAATCTGAAAACAGGTAAGCAGATAGCTGGAGAATGTGGTCAGTGATTATGAACAGAAAGACTGGTAGCTGTCACCTAAACTGATTGTAACGGTACTGAACGTCATCTCCAGCACATCTAGTCTAATACGTTATTGAAATGCTCTTGCTTGATATGGAAAAAAAAAAACCCTGAAACTCTTTTTATTACTAAAAGCTGAAGTCATATTGTGAAACTGAGGAATAAGAAACTCCCTGTAGTATTTTTGGTACATCATACATGACATGATACATGACCCTACATGTATAGGGTCAGTTTCAAAGAGATGATGACTTTTCTTCTTCATTTGAAGTATGATTGCAAGTAAAGCAAAAGTGAAATAAACTCAGCATAGACCAAACAAATTGTCAGTTCTGGAATGGCTACTATACTGTCCTTCAGGAAGCAATCATTCCACCTGTCCTGTGTATTTGCAGCAATGCTTGAAATGGGTTAGTAAGAGCACTCTACAACTCATTGCCTAAATGTAATGAAGAAATTCTTCCACTCAATTTGTGGCATTTCTGTGAAACAACTTTAAGCAAAGAATAAAAAAAGATGACATTTTTTTCCAGTCAAATATTTGATGAACAGAAACTGAAATATAGGGTGAATATGCTAAATAGAATAAAGTGAAATAGAAAATATAATTATTGTGCAATGCATAAAAGTGGTTGACAAATTAAAATCCACGCTGAAGTTATGAATAAACACAGGCAGGTGTATAACTACAAATAGTAGAGTAACCAGGGAGCTCATACTTCTGTTAAGTTAGGAAAGTCAGTCTCAAAGGATTGAATACTAGAGTTTTTAATTGATAAAATAGAAGTGTGTAATTAATAAAAATTTATTAAGAGAGGACGAGAGTCTATCATAAACTATGATAATGTAATGCTAGTTGTTTGAAGAGTTGGATTATTCATCACAGATAATAACTGTTATCAAATTTTGCCCACTTTGGCTTGCTAAGAATTCACAAACTGTCTCTGACATCTAAAACATATTAGTTTTCCAGAACTATTTTACTTTAACACATTTCAGAGAAGCCAGTTTGAATTTTATATTTTATGCAATTTTGGAAATGGACTGCTAAATCCACCCATTTTCCATTTCTTCTGCTTTAGTTCTCTTTGGATCTGGCCACCATATGGTAATGTCTCTGGGACAGAGATATTTTTCTGTGTGTTGATTTTGTGATTCTTGGTTGTAGTGTGGGCTTGTGGAGACTATTGCAAAATTGGGCATACATGACAAGACAATAATAAGCTTCAGCAGCCATTGTGTTCTGCTCTGAGAGGTAATCACAATATATTGTGATTTGTATAAGCCTCATAGAACAGGTCTTACTTCCCTTTTCAGTTTATTATGTCTAAACGCAACAAGGAAGGCAAATGATTTGAGTTCACTATTTGGCACAGTCCTTGTGAGTAATATCTGCTTTTGCCTGTAGTACTACTTTGTTACTTGCTGAAGTTTTCTTACATAATGACTAATTTTCTTTTAATATCCTCATTCTCTCACAACAAAAAAGCTCTGTCTTTTGTAGAGATTCGTATTTATATGTCAAGAAAAAGCAGTCATGATGAAAAGTTAGTTGAAATGAAACTGAAAGTATATGTAAAACTAATAACTTAATTCCATTGTCTTCCATTATTATTCTTTAATCAGATTTATAAGGCTTTTTTTTTACAGATCTCAAAGTGTTCTATGAATTAAAAATTGTGGCTCAGCTAAAGTCCTATAACCAGACTATACTATCACACAAAGAACACTTCAATTACAGCTAAAAGTGAATGTGCCATTTAATGATAATAAAACTTTATAGTGATAATGTAGCTATCTTCAAATCAAGGAAATTCAGAGCTAAATTTGCACTCAAGAGATAATTAAAAGTATTCAAGTACAAACCCTCCCAAAGACTTCAATTTTGATCTCAGATGATGCTATGCGGTGGCCAAAACATTATGATTACAGAGTACTAGCCCTGGAGATCCAAATTCCATTTTAAAAACTATTTTAAAGTCAGTAGAGTAATACTGTCTCCTTTTGGTTCCTCCCAAATGCTAATATCTTCTTCGTATCTAGAGGGAGATCTGTATCAGCTCTGATTCTAAGACAGGCTCTTTTTGTAGGGACAAAGTACTTTTACAACTACAAGGACCGTAAATGAAGGACCTAAATAAATCCAGGAAAGTAATAAAGGTGGACATTGACATTCGTCTGTTTCATATGTATGAAGTTTTAGACAGTCTTGATCTCAAAAATCTTGTGGTTTTGGTGTTAGTAGTTTAGAAGAAAAAGTAAGTAATACTAGGATTGTATGGTTGGATTGTTTCTAAAATAGGTGCTCCTGCAGTGATCTTGGATGAGTATATGAAAAAGACATGTGAAAGCCTTCCCTCCCCCTCCTTGCCCTCACCAAGGCGGTCACAGAGTTGTGGTGAGAAGGACTGCATTTGGCCAGTCTGCAGGAACTCTGTGGGAACTTCTGCTGCAGTCTTGTATGCATTCCAAATAAAGCAATTTAGTTTAAGAGCATCTGCTTTTCCCTGTTGCAAGATACCGTTAATCAGCCAATTGACATTGTTTCACCTCTGTAATGCCAGGGGCTCCTGAATAAAAACATTAGAGCTGCCATGCTGGATCAGATGAAAGAGTCCATCTTATCCTGGTTTCCTTTCTTCATTGGTGACTAGCAGTAGATGCTTAGGGAAGCATATAGTGATAATTCTCTCTGTGTACCCTCCTGGCTGCCAGAAATGTGTGGACTCAATGAGTCAGTGGCAGTATCTTTCAGATTTTTCTTACATGAACATATCTAGGATCTTCTGCTTTTGCTTTTTGTGTTCATTATGTGATAGGCGATTGCTTCTTTTAAGCATGCTATTTCAATATTTTTTTATTCACTCAGGCCACTTTTCATTTTATATCACTTTCTCATAGATCTGTTTATAGACCTTTGTTATTTTTCTTCCAGATGGTAGAGTTATTATCTCTTTAAATTTCTTTTGATATAAACTATGCCACACATTCTTCTTTCTACTTCTTCCAGTGAGATTTTATATGGGACCAGAATGGCACCGGATTTGTTTCTCAGTTTTCCCCTTAATAATGGTTAACATTTGTACTAGGCATTTCCATTTATGCATTCTAACTTGAGAACCTGAATGACTTAGTAGCATCAACTTATTTTGAACACTGTAGATGCCAGTGCAGGTTTCTATCAGAATCCATTTTGACCTACCTCCACAGAGTTACCATTTATCCTACTTTTATCCTCCTTAATATACAAATGGGTATTTTTGTCACCCCTTGGTGTTTTAACTTCTTTTAGCGCGTATCATGAGAGATGTGGCAGATAACTTTGTAAAAATCCAAATATAGCATGCCAGCTGGATCACCCTCACCTTCAGTCCTACAGAGATCATTAGTAAAGTGTAAGCATGGCGCTTCTCTATGAATACCAGGTTATTTCTTCCCCATCGAATCACATGTGTCCTTGAATCAGTTCTTCCTGTAATTCATGAATACTTTCTACAGATTTAGTGCCATCCTTAATGATCTGGAGTTCCCCAGATACTTCTTTCCACTGAGACCATTTAAAAAATTTGGTATCCTGTGTTTACAAGCAGTTACCTTTTTTTAGAAATTTCTTTTATGGATTACAATGGTTGACAAAACATAAAGTAAGAACAGATGTGTAAATCAATATTTGGAATGATTGATACTGACTTCCTGGCAATTTAATTTCTTCCCTTTCTATTAAGTGCATTGAATCCCATATATTTCTTGAAAATATTTTTTCTTCGCCTAAATTGTAGCATTTTAGTTGTGAAAAATCATGCATTCAACCAAAGTCCTCTGGGAAAGTCTTGTCTGTGAAAGGGTAAAGAGAGTGAAATAAAGAATATTTTAACAGAAGATCTTACAAAAGTGGTGTGTCATTGTATTACAGAGAATATTTAGAAAAATAAAGAACACTATAATATTCTATTTTCTTTTCAGATTTTTTTTTTGGTAGGTTTATCTCTTGGGCAATATCCCATGAACATGAAGTAAAGCTACTTAATTTCCTTGAAATATTTGATATTTCTTCAAAACCAATTGTTTATGCTAAGAAGACACATGTTTTGTTAAAAAATTAGAGAATTTTCTGACGGAATGGGAAATGAAGGGATGAAGTTGAAGCTAGATTAAATTAGACAGAAAGCCAGACACTGTGTGGATGCGAGTAACAAGAAATGCGTGGCTTAAACTTTGCCCAAGACTCCCAGATTGCAGTGCTGCTTTAGCGTATGGAACATCTACGAATCTATGAACACATTGTGCTGATGCTTCCTGTCTATCAGGCCTCTTTCTTGACTCAGTTAGACGTAATTGGATCATGGAGTTAGTTACGTTATAAAGACAAAGTAGAATTTCAAAGTAGCTGCAATAATTTTATGGTGATTATATAATGGCTCTCTGGAAGCTGGCTTCCATTAGTGAAGCTTGGAGTTAATAAAGAAGTTTGCATCTTGAGATATGTGAAAGTTGTTTCAGCTGAAGCGTAAAGGCTTCTTCAGACCACATAGACAAACCCAAAGCAAGATGACTGAAGAGTTGAAAAGATTTGTTATAATCTTATTAACCCAATCTTGCAGCCCAGCTAAAGCTACTTTAAACTCCTTTTACATTCTTGAAAGAAGACAAAGTAAATAAGTATATCCATGAAAAAGAAGCTATGCTGGCTTAAGAGTGAACAACAGAAGCCTGTGGATCAAGAATCCTCCCAGCTTCACTCAGTTCTTCCACTTTCGGTTTGTAACAAAGAGAGTCTTTGTTGGGATGATGCACATTAATAGTCTGTGACAAGTTATAAATACATTGTGGTTGAATGGATTTTTTTTTACAATAGATTCTTATAGGGTTTCTCTATCAGAATCATATGTATGGATTTTAAACAGCTTGAATAAAGTTTTGAAATTATATCTCTGAAAGTTGACATGATAGGCAATAATGCATATTTAAGATGATACAATGTAAAGTCATTTGGCAAGTCTATGACCCAGTAAGGTAGCAAAGAAAGTACGCTTAATAAAAAACCCTCATTTTTTTATTATGAAAGAGATTTGAGAAGTTAAAAAACGTCAATCTCACTCAATGTTTGCTACATTTTGTGGTCTGAATTTAAGAAAGGAAGAATAACTGGTAGTATCCTGATTTAATATTCTGTGTTATTGAAATATATCATCAATGAAAAAAGGATAGTATTGTCATACTTCCTTGAGAGCTAACCCACAGTTATAGCTTTCTGTAGGGACAACAAATTTTCCTTCACATTATTCTCTTATTCTCCCTTTGGAGTAAATACATTAATGGTTGAAAAGAATAGTATACATCTTTTATTAATTCATATTGTAATTAACAGAGGAAGCTTGAATCATTAGAAGAAGCTTAGATTCTCAGAACTCCTCTAGAATCTTACAGAAAAAGTGCAGTAATCGATGTTAAGATGATTTCGTTTGTTTCCAAAGGAAAAACGTGTGTCTGCAATTTGAATTTTATGACATCCAAAAACCAGAAGACTTAACATATGAAATCCAATGGAAAAATTCTAAATGAAAACAAATGGTTTTGAATATATACTACAGATAAATTTTCCTGCAAATACAAAAAAGAAAAATGCAAAGTTTCTTTTAAATCTTAAATAGTCAAATTTAAAACTCTCCTCTGAATGAAAGGGAAAAGTTTTCATAATTAATAAGAATGCGAATAGCATTCCATCAGAAACCTGGTTTTGAGCTCTCTCAAAACATGCCTCTGGCTGAATACTGAATGTATTAAATGTATATTAAAATGCATGTCACTTGAATACCCTCATGGAGCCATGTGAACTGACTGTCTCTGAATAAGCAATATTCTCATTATTATTTTTACTTAAAAAGCCCTTGCGTCATCAATACACCAGATCAGTTATTTCTTATGAATGACTGAATTATTGAATATACTGACCAGTATTATTTACAAGAAATAATCCCATTAATTTCTTTCTCAATATATTTGGTTATGAGACCTGCCAAATTGTTATCAGTTCAGATAACATATATTCTTTTAATTTTGTATACCGTGGTTATTTAAATAGCGCTAACAAAGAAAATATATAACTTGATCATCTTATATTTTAATGGCTATTTTCAGCTGTCCAATTATTTTTAATTAATATCGAGTAAGTAGACTACTTAAAAATTAATTGATTTTATTTGCTGCATCTTTTTTCTAAGTATGCGAGATAGCGACTTAGAACTAGCATTGCCTGGGAGACAGATGTGTAAAATGTAAAATTACATCTATTAAATTCTTTAATTTTAGTTGCAGGATTGCAAATCTACTGTGGGATATTTTAAGGTAATTAAAGATTACCAGTAGTTTACGTTTTACATCAAATTTGAGGGAAGAAAATAACCATAACCACTTCAGTACTGATTAATATAATAGTTTTCTAATTTAATTTTTTTTTAAATGTCTTTTTGTTAGTTACTTATCTTACTTTGGGGAAAGTGGAAGGGTAAGAATATAGTAGTTTGTTTTACTAATCTTACTTTTAACCTGTTGAACTTTTTCTCCCAGTCTGGTAGTCTTTAATATTTTACCTAGTGATTTGTGGTCCCCACAGATGGTACGGTAACTTAAGTTTTTCAGCATGAAAACCAAATTGACTGCTAAGGAGGGAGTTACTGAAGACTAGCCCAGTCTGACATGCTTGAGCATGCGTGAGTTGCTGTCTCTTTCCAGGAACCATAAAAGAGAATTTTAAGCTTTCTTCTGGAGAAACAGAGTAGACTTGCTCCCTGAATACACAGAAGAAGAACTTCACATTGTTGTTAAAACCTCTGTATGGTGTGTGGTTTGCTTGGATTCTTCAGCCTAAAGCTGTTCAGACCAAGATGTTCTCCTCTGTCGAGGGTACCTGTACTACCAGACTACAGTCATTGCCTTGGGCTGAAAGTGTTCCTCTATATGTTAAAACCTTCAATGTTCACAGGATTTGAAGAGTGAGAGAAGAGATGAGAGAGATCATGTCCTGTAACCTGACATTTATGTAGGATATTTTGAAATACTGCTTGCCTGCCCTTGTTTCCAGGGTTGTTTGTACATTCTATCCAATGACCATATAATACATGAACATTGCTATAATGACATTTTATAGCATTAGGAGACTTAAAGACTGAGAATTATAAAAACAAGTTTAATGTAAGGGACGTATGGTCTGACTTGTGAATGAAATGTGATTTTGATCAAAAAAGACTCTTAATAAATGAAAAAGAAAAATTTTATAATTTGAGAGCTCGTCCCTAAAATACATGAACAAGTCTTACTTAGTAAGTGTTCAAGATTAATTGGAGCTATCACACTTGGACTTTGTCCCTTATTTTCAAAATATGCAAAAAAAGTTTTCATATGAAAGTGTGTGTATGTGGGACAGCAGACTAGCTTTTTAACTAATCAACAATTTCTTTAACTTGGTATTTGATAAAGTTTTTAAAATTGCAAAAGCTCAGATAAGTATAACAACTTTCTTGTTCTATATCAAAGTGATATAATAACTGCCATATTCTCTATATTTTGCCGGCCACTACACGTTAATGTAAATTTGTTTAAAAATGAGTTTGGATTGATTTAAAACTCACCTTGTATTTTCCTAGAAAGATGACCACATCCACAAAAGCCTTGCAAGAAAGTGCAGCAGTTTTTCTGAAGGCTGATAAAAAATGTTTTTTGGTTTCTTTTTGTATCTTAATGTTCAACACATTGGTTTACTGAACATTTTAACAGATTGGTGATACTTTCAAAATGTTTTTGTTTTAGCAAGGAAAATTAGGAGACTCAGGTCATAAATTGCTTTTCAATTTTTCATTTACATAGGAAGTGCGGCCTGCAATTACTTTAACAATTTTGGATCCTTTGCCTCTTACAAAAACATATTTCTTTTCTGGTGGATTTTTTTGAGGGATGTGCATGTTTGGGTTTTGTTTTGTTTTTTAAATGCTGAAGACTGTTACTTCTAGATTTTAGTTATGACCTACAGGGCATGTGGTTCTTTGACATGAAGTTTATTTTTCTAAACCCACAGCTTGATATTCTAGCACTTAATTTCAGAATGCAGCTTAAATCACAGAAGCCATAATATGTCAAATGATCCCACACTTGCAGGGGGAAAACAGTAAGTAATGAAAAAGCTATGATTGCTTTTCTGTCCCTCCAAATGACAGTTATCACCTCAGTGACCTGCTCCGGGCGGACCCATCTAAACATGACACACTAAGGGATAACGTCATCTAACAGGGTAGTTACAAAAATCAATACAAAACCCATTTCAAAGATACTCTGTATAAGAATCCTGATGTAACATTCATTTATTGAATAGGCCTGAGGAAAAAAAAAACAACTTTTCTGATATATATGCTTTACCTCCTAAGCAAAGGAATTCTGTAGGTAAGCAATAATTGTATTTTTCAATCTATTATTTAGTCTTGCCAAAGCTCAGCCTAGAATCTAATATGTGGATGACTGCTATAACTCAATTATGAAGCCTAAGCCAAGCTCTAATGCATCTGTAATGCAAAAGGAACATAACAAGACAATTGACTGTACTTCTTTTAGTTGAGGGGTAGCTGTCTGCATTTGTGCAGGGATGAACAAAAACAGAGGCAGACCACAATGTTGTACTTTTCACTGAAGGATTGGACATGTTCCGTAGTTATCTTCGCTCATGAATATAGAAGGTATGATTGCATCGTTGAAACAACTGCTGGCTCGCAACTGACTGAAAATAGGTTTTGATTATTTACTTTCACAAATGACAATAATACTGAAGCCTGGAGCAATTTTATGCCATCATATGCCATATTCTGATTGGTTAAAAAGTAATTTAGGAAAAACTAGTATTTATTTCCTTATGCTTACCAATCTCTTTTCTAAGCTCTATGAGCTCTATTCCTCTCAAGAAATAAATAATAAATATGCTATAGATCTTCAGTTTTGATTTCTTACAAAAAGACGCAGTATAACCTGGTAGTTTTAAACAAAAATCATAAAGATGGTCTTGCTGGATGTTAATATGAAAACATTTTTTATGTTTGGGAAAAAAGTTTTAGTAGATATCAGGATTTTTTTATGTTGGCTTTTATTGCCACTTAATCGCTGTAAAGATCAGTATTTTTTTTATTCTAATGACTCTTGAGGAGTTTTGTAGTACAATATGGGATCAATCTTGCCTTCACTCTGAATACAATTCTGCCAATTCCACAGTCATATTGAGAGGTGTTTGATCACTGAAATTGTCTCACTGAAACAATCTTGCAGACTTTGAAATTAAAATGTAAGTAGAAGATTAAAAGAGGAACAGGTAGAAGAATTAAAAAAAAAAAAAACAAATATGACGGTTTCTGAGAAAAATGTAATGATAATTTATGCCTTTGGTAAACAAGGGTTGCTCTTCCAGTCTAGGAAGACACCCAGTCATCCATCCTCATGCCTAAAATATCAGTAAAATTCAGCAATGAATGTCTCTCATCACAGAATTCAAATAGGAATGTTCAGAAATGTTAGTTGCAGTGTTCCCCAAAGCACTGATCTGCTAAAGAGCTGATCTGACACTCTTTATGTATCTCCCAAACCCAAGTAATCTTGTAATAGGCATCTCTCTTCATTGGATCATCTCTACTTTCTGTTCCTTGCCATAGATAGTTGCCATTTCACATGCAGAATGAAACCTGGCAACTGAAACAAAATTTCCTGAAGCAGAATTTCCTGTGAGACACGACCAGTATTCTCTTTCTGAGAAAACTGTACCTTAACGGTGTCCTGTGTTTCCTCCAAAGACATGAACTGCTTGAATAATTCATGTGCCTTAGGCCTTTGTATTCAATTCAGTCTGAGAAGGCCTGGAAGAAGTAGCTCTTGAAGAACAGTACCCCATTCAAAACATATCCAAGTATGAAAAAGAGATGTGCTACAGTCTGTGAATATACCACATAAGTTCCATGCAGAAATATACTATTATGATTCTTTTTAGCATATCTCATTAATTGGCAAGAAGGACTTTTTGAAATAATTTAGGAGGCTTTTAGTATTCATCTAATACGTATTCAAGTTATGTTAAAGAAGAACAGACCCTGATGCAATTGGCATGGTAAAGCTAATATTGAGACATTTGAATATGCATCTCATTAAGAAGTGTTAGTTAGTGTTAGAAGAACACCTTATTTGGGAGCGTGATTAATATCAGAGTTTTCTTTAAAAGAAAAGAAAATGGGGGAAGGAAGAAAATCCACTGCCAATTATCACTGACTAGGAAACATCAGCTGATGTTGCGCCTTAGTTTAACGGCTGTTGTATGAAGGTCTGTTTCTTATGTTGCTCAATTACAGATGTTGGTATACTTTTTTTCTGCTTTATAAATAGTGATTGCTTGCTTTCATCTTCCAGTCTCTTGTTCCAAGCAATATATAACTGCAAGAAAAATCTTGTGCATAAGCCTACCCTAAGAGATTTCAGCTACTATCCCCACAATATCTTTTGACTAGGGCTCCAGTTCTCTGGAAGTTAACTCATGTTTTGGTTTTGGGAGATCTACAGCACAGCACAGGCAGGAACTGACAGTCCTGGACCAGGGCAAGTGGCAAGAGGGGGACTGAAATGGGCTCCCGGGCCATGGGTGGGGAGGAGAATGTTCTGGGATGGGTAAGCAGGGACAGTGAGGGCTGGCAGCACCTTAGGGCACTGACACGCTATGTGGGAGCTGAGGTCTTTCTAGGTTGTTCGGTATCTTAATGATCGCTGTGCTATGGGTAAACATCATATGAAATCAAAAGATGGGATATTTATGGGACCATAGTTTTCCTTTATAATAGTTATGATAACTGTATTGGAGCCGGGAGGGCACATCTGGTTTTAAAGATGTCTTTAATTAGTGAATACCGTTTCTCTTCAAGCAATTAACACTAGAAGTTTGGTTTCACAAGGACTTCATATTAATAAAACTCTTAAGAATAAAAGGCTATAGCACCGTGCTTATTCAGATGTCTTAAACCACAAATACACAGCTGGAAATGATGTTTGGAAAAGCAGTAACAGGCTGTACCAAATTGTGAGCTCAAGAAAGCAGTCATTGTGAAAGTGCAGTTAATGAAAAAATGGCCACAGCGCCTTCTAATTGGTATCTTACAACACCTTGGAGGAGCAGAGGCCTACAGTGGCGAAACAGCCCAGTAAGGAAAAGAGCTAGAGTCTGCATGATTGGTTGCCCACTGGGAGCATACAAAAGACTCCATCAGCTGTTCTTCTGATGTGTCAGTTTGCATCTTGAGAAGAGTAAATGGCTTTAGAGGAAAAAGCAGGGACAGTATCAGATGTTGCTTAAGCCACAGAACTTGTGGCTTTATCGTTAATATCCTGGACCTCTATCACCATAGAATTTCTTCTAACAGAAATTTGAAGATCTAAACTGATTATTAGGCACAGGCTACTTTACAGAGTTACATTCATCCCTTTGGGATAACTCAACAGAAATAAAGTAATCTAACGGTCTTGATTTCAAGGTGGATATTGTCTAATCGAAGTGACACTCCAGGTTCAAGGAAGAACTGGTTTAGTTTCACTTGTCTATTGCTTTATGAGGTCCAAGTGCTTTGGAGTGTCTTAATAATGTCAGAAAACAAGTATGATAGACTCCAGATTTTGAAATCTGGAGTCGTCTTTATTTAGCAAAATGTCTCTATTTGTTTCCACAAAGATTTGGGGGAACATTTTGGAAAAAAATAGTGGACTCTAAAAACATCAACATTCTTAGAGATCAAATTTCACCAGCATTTTAGCAAAGAGATGCTCCCTTTGTCCAAGAATGCTGTCAGATGCTACAAATGCCGCCTTACTGTGACACATAAGGGGAACAGTTCCAATTACATGACTGAAGCATTGACACTTGGCTATGCCACCACCTCAGGAAGCTGCATGTCCAAGTCAGCAAATTGCAGCAAAATTAAAACTCCCTTTCTGTTCTTATCAAACACAGTTGTGCGGATCCTTGCTTTCTTGGATGTTATTCTGTAACTTGATCTCAGTACCGAATTCTTGTCTTATTTTTGCAACATATTGTTGCTTTGACCAGAGTGTGAGGGGGATGCCATGTTTGTTGAAGCTCTTGCAGATTTTTTCGATAAGCACTTTGATTTTTATATTTGAGTATTAGAGTGTTTGCATAGTAATTCACATTAGAAAAAAAACACAGGGAATATAGGAAATCTGAGAAGGTACTTCTGGTTCTCTGCTTTTGGTAAAGGCAGTCCACGACAAATTCTTCCTTCTAAGCTGGACACTCTGTCCTCTATCTTCTTGCACATTTTCTTTCTCTCCTCTCAGTTACAGTCTGAATCTTCTCGTGCCCATGCACACACACAATCTGACTCTCCAGAAAATATGTCAAAGCCTTTTAAGATTTGGTTAATTAAATACCTAGTTAATTTAAGATCTAGTTAATTTCTTTCCATTAAAACAGCATTAAGTACGAAACCATATCATACCTCAGTCATACCCTGGAAAGTGCTGCAGAAATATCAATCACCACTTTTATAGTTAACACACTTCTCAAGACAAGAACCACTTTATGTTTTCATAGGACTGGCCAGTTCAGCATGACGACAATGAAACCAATGTAATTCCTTGGGATGTATATCAAGATAGTAGCAAAGCACATCTAATTAATCAAAGGGGTAGAAGTAACTGCAGCACATATGTAAAGCTGGGGATGTCCTGAACCAGAAGTAGCCAATCAACCAGTAGACTGAAAACTAGTTGCATCAAGACAGGTGTATGTTGGCAATGGTCTAGCTCATCATTTCTGGTGGGGGAACATCCTTAGATTTTTCAAGTATTGCAATGACCATCTGGCTCATATTTGTAAATCAGAGTTAGGGACTCATTTATATTACAACTGTGCGTTTTTACCTTTGCCCTTATTAGTTCAAAAAGAGGTGATATTCTATGAATAAGATATATAACCTCATTAAATTACTCATGAAGTACTTTCCCTGCGTAGTTTTAGCTGCTGTTTAGTAACAGCATAAATGTTTGCATTTTTGAATGGTAAAACTGGGTCCAGATTGACCGTGATCAAGTTGGGCAGCAGGGGTGAGAGAGGGCTCTGCAGTTGAATGACAGGTCAGTGTCATGTGGACTGAAGCATGCAAACTGTATTAGGCCATGGTAATTGGGAGGGGAAGGGATTCAACTACTTTTATTTTCTCTCCTCACCCAATAAGTACACTCTTGAAAAATGTCAGATTTTTTTTCGTTCTATAGGTATTGTAATGCATTTATGAATTTTTGATCTAACCAGAGATACCTTCAGAATATTATAGTCTTCTGTGTATTACCAGTGTCACTGTGCCTGGATAACACATTGCCTTCATGTCGCACATCGGTATTTTGGAGTAGCCATTTCAGAAATCAGAGTCAGCCAAGTCAGATCAGGTCATAATGTTAACTATACTGTATCTTGAGGGAAACTCAATCAAACCCAACCAAACTTTTTGTAAGGCATCACAAATCAGCCTGTATTAGCATCACATGGATTATTTATGAAAATGCTGTTGCTTGTCTGACAACCTAGGTGACATTACCTCTGGAGGATGAGCATCACCATGGCAAAACAGACATGTCACCGTTAGACATTAGTCTACTGTAACTAATTTATAAGGCTGTCCTGTAATTTGTTTTGATCAGGCAGCTTGAATATAGTTGAAGCGGATGAAAAGGAGGAGGGAGTGCAGGGAGAGAAGAGGGAGAAAGAAAATTTAATATAATTATTAACTAGAGAATTAAAAATTGTAAAAAATAAGGGAAGGAAAAGCTTAGCATTTTTTCTGTCTCTATAACTTCTGTCTTTACACAAAGACATAGCTCAGAGCCTCTAAAACAAGGTTTCTCTCTGTTGTGGAAAATTTCCCAGACTATTTCTAACTATGCTTTCTACGTTTTTAATTTGTTCAAGATATTATACGATAATAATCTTCCTCCTTGTGGTTCCTTTTTTTAAAAAAAAGTATGGATTTACTCTAAAAGCGACTTTATGAAAATGGCAGTAGAGTTAATCATTTTACAATAAATGTCATATCAAGTTTATCTGTCAGGAAGAAAAAGGGAGTGTTCCAAACTGTGAGGCTTAAAAGCTGAAGCAGTTACAAGCTGAAGCAAACATGTAAAAGTGGAGCTTTGAGCTGTGTCTCTTCTGACTTATCAAATTCTTCAGTAAACCTGCAACTTAAATAATCTTTTTTTAATGCTAGTTGATAAATAAAATTAGATATGGAAGAAAGAATCAATAGGCTATACATGAATATGTAGTAGTGAGCAATTCTTCAGCTATAGTTGATAACCGCTAAAAACAGATGGACAGGTGTCATAATTACATAATAATACTTCAGACCATAAACAACCTTGAAATTATCTAAGTTAGCATAGACCCTGCTTATGCCTGTACTGGCATATATAAAGCATCCTTTCGGGCTGTAATTTGCATGGCTCCATCCTGTAACTCAGTTTTGAAGGACGGTATTTTCTGTAGCAAAATGGAAGATTACTGTTCCAAAAGGAAAGGTATTCTGCTTAGAGTCAGAGGCAATGAAGGAGGAAATCAGAGATTTAAGGAAATTACTAAGCTTTAAAAATCCTCAGAAAAGTACGTCATAGTTCACTAAAGTGTTTAGGAAAAAAAAAAATCCGTAGTCTGAGAAGATGCTGATGTTGTCACAGAAACTAACAATTTTGGAGCTGGTAGTCTTCTTGTTAGTTGTAGTAAAATTAAAAAAAAAAAAGTTCATTCTTCCTCTTTTTTTTTCAAGCAACATCCACACCTTTTCTCCAATTTTCTTTCTCAATATTACAGCTGCAGAGTAGCCAATATTATAGTGCTGATACTATATCCCTATTAATTCAATCAATAGTAAATAGAGAGGTAACAGAAAAAATATAAATGGATTTTGATTTCTTGTAAGCAGAGATACCAAATATGTTAACATTTCTTTTGAAGAATCCCATCAAAATTTACCTCTTCTCTCCTGCAGCGTTTACCAGACATTGTACAAACTTAAAGGAAAACCTGCCTTCATCACAGCTTCTAATCTAAATAAAAAAATGCAACAGGATATATAGGGATGAAGGGTGGAAGGATAAGCAAAGTATCAGGAACAAGGACTGCTAATAATAATTAGATTTGCTTTTTCCTTGTTTTATGGCTTCTCTGATGAATCAGGGAGGAAACCAGGACAAATACGTGGGTGTAATTTGTCTGACAGTAATGTGAACTTTTGCTCTATAATCACAGGATAATGGTTTCTTTACCTGTTATTACTTGCTGGTGTCTCAGTTCCATGCTGGGATCTCTGGCTTCTAAAAACATGGCTGGGAGTGTCTGAACTCTTTAAAATCTTGGTAGACACATTTGAAAGAAAAAGAAAGGAACTGAAGAGGGGGAAGTACGCTGCTGGTGTTTTCACTGCATTCATAATTTGAGCAGTTATATAAAGTATTTGTTCTATTTAATTAGTATTATGAAATACCACCAACTACTAGGATTGGAAAACATATAGGTCTCTGTCATCATAACTTAGCATAGTTGCATCCATTTGAGCGAACCAGTTTTTCTGGTAAGTTTTTTCTTGATTTTGGTAGGTCTAGTTTTTCTCAGTCCCTCACAAATTTTCCCAGATGCAACATTCTTCAGTCCTCCCCGTAAAGAGCTTGCATTACTGGGAATAATGCCATGTTTTCTCCTATATTTTTCCCTGATTGGCAAAGTATTCAAACCACAGAGCAGCATGGTATAAATATGTTTTCCTCCTGCCCCTTCAACCCCTTCAATTCTGATCTACTTACAACACATTTTTGTTGTACATCAGTCATATTTCTGGGAAAGACAAAAAAGAAATGCAACTAGGAATAGCTTCTACAATCATCATCTATAACTCCTCTATAATATCAATTAATTTCCATATTGCTAAGAAATTAATTAATACTGTCATAGAGTCCTGTACAGGCAAATTCCTTCCTGAATTTGGAATATCTACTATGAAAATATTATATAAACAAGGCAGCAGTTTTTCTTAGCTCAATTAATTACCAAATTTATCAGTTTTTCTAAGAACTGCATAGAACATAATATTGCACCAAGCTAGTTCTTTTCCATAGTGGTTCTAAATTCCAAGTTTAAATTGTGCTATGCAAACAACCCAGCATTTAGATACCTCCAAATATATCAAGTTATGACATGTGCTTGGTGAATATATTTACTCTTTAAAGAATATTATCATATGATATCACCATTTTATAGTGATCTCTTCATTGGAGAGAAGGCAAATAGTAGCAGCAGCAATATACCCCACATAAACACATTTCTGTTTTAGTAGTTTTCTATGCATTTCTTGCATATACTGATCTTTCATTGCTGCAGCTTGTGAAATTTCATCATAAAACAAAAAAACCCCAATCCTTCAGTAAAATCAAGAGCAACTATATTAATCTTTAATTTGAGGCCCTTTCCTAAAATTCCCAAAATAATTTTTCTGACAAAAAGATGAGTTATTATAATGTTTTCATTAATGAACTAATTTTACAAGTATCAACCCAAGGAGAAATTGTCTAATAAAAATACTTGTGGAGGGTTTTCTTTGTTTTACTTTTCCCTAAGCCAACAAGTTTGGAAATTGAATAACAATTTTAATATAGGTGTTGGGTTTTGGATTTTTTTAACAGTCTAGGTTATTTGAAAACTAAGGGGTTTGTGCAGTTCATTATCAGTCCTGAATAAATCTTCAGAACAGGAGGATCTCATTTATCTTTTTTAAATTTCCATTAGGTATACAGTGACCTGCAAAATATCTCCTCTTACACACAATAAAGGTTTGTGACAAGAAGACGGAAAGGCGTGAGAAGTTCCTCTAACCCCAGGATGGATATGTAAGCAGAAATCTCCAGACTCTACCCTTGGAGACTGAACTCCAAGTAACTAGTTAGGAAACCTTTTGTTAGAAGAATGTGGTGAAAATGTTCTTTGTATCCTTACAGGTAAACTGGTGCAATTGTCTTCTGACCGAGTGCTTAGGGGGCTGCTACCAGTTTTATGGTTTTACTTTGTGCAGGAAGGCAGCTTTAGGCCTGCTGGGCAATTTCTTCTTGATTCTGCTGAGATTGTCTCAAGTGAGAAAAAAAACCTTAAAATGTTTGCATCAAACCCATAATTTTGACATTTAGTTCTTCATCACCTTCTATGATGTGAAATTCTGCTGATCCTCTAAATGACCAGGGCTGGAAAACATGTTAATCCTTCAGAAGTGTCTTTCTCAAAATAGTTCTAGGAAAATGAGGAACTAAAATAAAAAAAAAAAAAAAAAGGAAGGCAAGATGGCCCAGGAACAAAGTAAATAAAACAATAGACAAGACTGCTGTACTTTGATGTAACTTCACTGCTGTTACTTATTCACTGTTGCATGTGAGGAAACCTGGGAAGAAATATCTTTGGCTGCACTATCCCTCTACATACTCCCCCATATGCCTTATTTACTGTAGGAAGGTAACCCAGGTCAAAAAAAAAAGTAAAAGGCATAAATGTCCCTTGTAAGTAAAATTTGTACCTGTAGAATTGCTGCCATGATTCAATTGAAATCACAAAATGGAGTAATTTTACTATCTCTTCATTGGCTGGACAAATCCATTTCTGGAAAAAAACCAAATGCTCATATTTTGGGCATTCTTCCCTTCACTGTTCCTTTTGTTGACAATGTCTGAAAAAGTACAGGAACTTACAGAACAGAAGCTTTGACTTACGAGAGAGGGAAAATTTATTTCTAAATCTCCATTTGCCCACTTTGTCTGGCTCAAAAATTTAAGCAAAAATATTTTGCAAACCCAAAAGAGTGATGTTAGGTAATATCCAATAAAACAAGGTCAGGTAGGGGTTTTTTTAAGAGTGTTTGAGAAAAATGGTAACAAAATATTATTATTTATTAATCAAATAACCAATTATTTATTCATCAAAGGAAATGAATCCTGAGTTCCTGCAACCTACATCATTCTTAATTCTCTGTTTAATATCCCAGTATTTGTAATTAAGAATGTGAATAATACTGTTTTTTCTAGTAGATGAAAAATTTCACAGTACAAAAACATAGCAAAATTATAATATTCACTGCAGAAGTGATCCAGAATGAAAATCTGCATTAAATGCAAACCATCATGGATCTCATAACACTGACAATATTAAAAAACATACTTAAAGTGACTTTCAAGATAAACTTTTTTGGTGAACAATAATGCTTTTATACTCCATTTCTAGCTGAAATAGATTCTGTGGTGTCAAAAAACCCATTTTTGCTCAGTGTAATTTTCCCTTTAGTGTTGACACTAATTTATATGTTTGTCTTTGCTGTGTCTGGCTGTCTCTTTTCATGAAATCTGAAAGAATTTAACCTTTGAGACCCTAACCTCTGAGCTGAATTTGACTGAAATTGGCCAATTGGTTCAGAAATGGTTGTAGAGGGAGGGGCTATTGTTTGCCAGATGTACAAACAGGCAAGGCAGTCATACAACGTCATTTTTAAAGACATAAGATGAAGAAAATTGACTGGTTGTTGATTTAGGTTGTTGGCTTGTGTCATGCCTAGTCTTTCTGGCTCCTTTTTTTTCCCCAAAATAAAGAGACGTGGATGTTCAGTGTGTTTGACATAAGGTAAAAAAATATTAGTAATATTATCAACTGTGAGCTTTTCCTGTTTGTTGCACTACTGTAACTATAACTGTGAAAAATTACAAAACACTGAAATTGCTCAGGATGATACACCACAAAGCTGATTATTTTTCTTTAGCCATTACTTGGATAGACCAGACAAATAATAATACTGTTGTAATGGTACTGTCAAGGTTTCCTTCAGTGAACCAAGCAGTTTCTTATACTTCATCATAAACATATATACATTTTGAAGATTATTTTTTCCCAGTATATTTGAAATGGCCATTGAGTTTGGATCACACGTGTTCAGAAACACATGTATTGAAGACCCATAGAATTGTGAGAGATCATTACAACATCAAACTCTCTTCTGTCATCAGATTTGTCTGATACTGTAAAATGCAACAATTAGGTATCTGTTTCTGAAGAGTTTCTAGACATTGTCCTTTGCATATGAGACACATACAAGTAGACGGAGTTGTGCTGTCTGTTTTTTCTTATCTTCAGCCTTGGCTAATTTCTGATTCTTCAGAAATGAGTGAACTTTCTTTTTCTTGTCCCTTATCAAAATCTTTAATGAGGAGGTATGTGTGTGCATGTGTGTGTGCGTGTCTGTGTGTGTGTGCGTGTGTGTGTGTTTGTGAAACATCACTGGCTCCCATAGCAACGTAAACCAGTAGGTGTATTCCCATCTTACATTGTGCTCATTGAGCAAAGTGATCCTGCACATGTAGTAGGCAATCTGTTTCCTCCTTTTGACCAGATGACAATAATGTCTTATTTGTTGTTTTCATTCATTCCTTTGGCACATTTATCTCCTACATCCCTGACAGGAATAGGCTGGAAGCAGTTCTTATGCATTCAATAGTCTTTAACTAGAAGTATGTGTGAATAAAACATTTGGGGTTTCACAAATATGTTTGGGATTTTAGGACGAAGAAGGATGAACAAGTGCTGTCCCTCCTAGACACCATGGGACAAAAAGAAAAATGTTGCAGATAACTTTCAAGACCATCTTCCTGAGTTCTGAAATAGTGCAACACAGGAACTGACACAACTGATCTGAAAACAGATATACTTACTTAATTTTTTAAGCCATCCGGAGTTTTCTCAGAATAATATACAAAACCACAGGACTGGTTTATCAATGTATGAACAATTTAAAATGCTCAAAAGAGAGATGTCCACACTAAGAAAACTGATTTAGCAAGTGGGATTTTAATGTGTGTGAGAATGGAGGTTTAAATAATTTTATCATTATTCTCTTATTCATATAACTTTTTTTTATCCTGTGAAGCTTCTGACAGATGGGTGCATTTCATCAGTTAATGATGCTGCATGCAAATATAATACCATTTCTCATCTTCAAATTTGTCATACTTAAAATTATCTTCAGCTGATAATTTAATATCTCCTTGTTATTGTATTATGAAAAAGGCTGCACAGAGGTGCCCTGTATGTCTTTTTTAAGCTATTCATTATTTTGTCCCATTTTATTAATTTTCAGTGTGAATTATATAGTTTCAGTCATCTCATTCACTCTTCCTACTGATTTCCTGCTGAAATGACCATATTTCTAATAATTTTACTTTGATTCTCTGTATAACTGCTCATTCTCAGTGAACCACCCTCTTGGAGCTCCATATTGTACTGTCATACGAGCTTTTTTCCCCTTTCAGCAAATGCAAATATTTGTCCGTGCAATCAGGATGATGTACTGCTACGCACACAAAATTCACATCTGCAGAACTCTCAAAGCCACCAATTTTTGCTGGGACAAATGAAAACTACTCTAACTGCCTATGTAGGACATGGAATTCTTATTATGCACATACAGCCATTGGTACATATGCATATGTCTATGTACGCATACAATTTTGATTGATTGGTATTTTTGCATGTCTTCAATATATAAAGTTAGCCTAGGATTTTAGGATACTCTGCTTTCAGCTCTGGTGGTCTGACTGATTCAAACAGAATATATTTCAGAGAAAAACAAAATCTGCAGTTATCTGTGTACTAAATACCAAAATTAAGGTCTTTCCATATAATTATCAATCATTGCAAATGCTGGCACCGCTAAAACAAGAGATATGTGTAAAAAAAATAGAACAAAATTCCAAAATGTAAGCAGAAGACAAGAAAATGAGTAAGTAGCAACTCATGAATTAAGCAAGGATGGAAGGATGGATGGAAAGCTGCCAAACATACTGACCAGTTCTCAGTTGCCAGATAATTAAAGTGCAACAGACAAGAAATGTTTTCCTTATCTGCTGAAATCTGCTTTGTAGACAGCTAGTCCAATAGACTGATGGAAACAAAACATTATCTGTCTGCTATATCTCTGTTCTTTTCAGATATTGACCCAACTTCCAGGAATGAACCCCATGTAGTAAAGGCTACTACCTTTATCAAAATTGCAGACTTATACCAGAGAAGATCAGGTGAGTTCCTAAAGCTTAATAGAATTTAAATTACAAAGCACAATGTATATTGGTGTGGTTTGGAAGTCCTCTCCAAGGGTAAATCCATGGAGCCAAGCAAGTCTAAGGTAAGACCAATGACTTTTTGAGAAACAATGGGATGTGCTAAAGGTGAGGAAGACAAGGTGTATTAGAGATTAATCTTAATAAATGTCTTAGTTATAACTGAATGATAAATTTCCTAACTATGCATGGAAAAGTGATGAAGTGCAGAGATACTTCTTTTATGCTGTCTACTTCCTATTACTATATTATTCCTATTGTTTAAACTATTATTTATGCAGATTAGGATCTCCACAATGCCCCATATAACTTTCATTTCTTTGGCATCTTTCAGATCATTTGAAAATCTGGATAGATTACATTTTCCAGCTTTCTTTATCCTTATGTGATCATCCTTGTTCTTATAAAGGACTCCAACAGCTTTGTGAAGCAAGACTTCAGACCTGAGTTCCTTGAACACTGCACCATGTATCAGATCATCTCAATGAGAAATTTTTCATCTGGTCTTTATGTTCCACATTCTTTCAGCAGTTCAGCATTAGCAAGACCCTCTGATAAGTCCTGCATAGAGAAGGGGTCATTTGGAGAATAGTTCCTATCCTTCTGCACAGGAAACAGATGGTAAACATTTGCTGAGTTTTCCTACTATAACTATCTTCTCTGAACATTCTTTATGTGTCCGGCTACTTACTGGCCCGACAAGTGCTCTGGCTAGTTTCCTGCTCCTGATGCGTTTGAAATAGGGTTTATTAGTTTTACACCTTTTGGACATTGTCCTTCAAGCTCTTTCTTCTCCACCTTTACGTTTTTAACTTTCACCTTGTGGGCAGTATGGTGTCTTAAGTCTCTACAGAACTCTACCATACAGTTAATAGGATCACGTGGATTTCAGTTCTGCCTTTAGGACAAATTCTCTGAATACATGTCTTTGCTTCTGCTTTGGAAGAACGGGACATAAACTGCTGCAAGAAAATTGTAGACTTTCCTCCACTAACCCTTCAGCGATAGTAAAGAATTATCGGTAAGGAACTGGTATTTGTGTGATTGAGGAGTAATAACTGGTTAATGAGCATTCTTATACTGGAGAAAAGCCAGATGAAGCTGACCTTTGGGCTAAAACATCTCTTGCTGTGTGACCCAGAAACAACTCAGGCTTTGGACAACTGACACCTCTGTAACTGTGACAAACCCATACTGTGAAGGGTAAGAAGACACTACTAATCAAAAGGACAGATCAAATATAGTCTCATATTTAATCAGTGCTTTATTCACTCTTACGACTTTAGATTTCTCCCATGATTTTTAAACGTTAGGGTTGGCAACTCTGGTATTTACATATTTAAAATTATGGAATCTTAAAGTGTTTCCCAGCTTCCCGAAGTTTTTGCTATGACTTTCAGACCTGTGCTGACGTGCATACTTAGCTGACAGTGCACTGAAGGAAAAATTATGTCTGATCCCAGAAACTATTTAATTATTGAGGTATTTTTTAAATGTTTTTCCTTAATTATTTTTTATTTCTCTATATGCTAAAAGTTTCTTAATTTTAGGCATTATGCAGTGGCAAAATAATGATTTTGGATATGTTTGGCATTTATTTCTTTACTGTTGATAGTAGTTATTTATCACCATTTTTATTATTTTGAGTATATTTAATAAGATATATAAAAATAGTTTAGCCTTTTTTTTCTGATATCAAAAACCATTGAGTGATGGCAGCCACTTGGCAGAAAATTAAGGCTATTCCAAGATCTCTACTAGCCTGATGCAGCCTCCCAGACAAAGTCCCAGTGGGTGCATGTTGCCACCCAGATGCGGGGCTGCAGGGTGTCCCCCCCTCTCGCACTGTTATTGGACACCAGTGAGGAATTCACTTGTGGGAGTTGTGCTCAGGTAGAGGAACTCCCTTGATTGGTGACAGAGTTCAGGGAAGAGGTGGGTAGACTGAGGACAATCAGAGAGTGTGAGAGGGAAATCGACCACTGGAATAATACCCTATGCTCCCTGTCTCAGATAAAATAGGTGAGCTATGGGACTAGATGGGATCTACCTGGGGGTATTTAGACAGCTGGCAGAAGTGCTTGCCAAACCCCTTTCCACCATCTACCAGCAGGTTTGGCTGACTCACAAAGTTCCACTTGATTGGAGGCTGGCAGATGTCATACCCATTTAAAAGAAGGGCTGGAGGGAGGATCTGAGAAACCACAGGCCTGCCAATCTGACCTTAGTGCTGGGGAAGATCATGAAGCTGGTCATCTTGGGTGCTATCATACAGCACATGAAGACTACCAGCTGATCAGGCCCACTCAGCGTGGGTTTATGAAAGGTAGGTCCTACCAAACTAACCCAATATCCTCCCATTACAAGGCGACCTGCTAAAAGGATGAGGGAAAGGCTGTGAATGTAGTGTACTTGGACTTCAGTAAAGCCTTTGACATCATTGCTCACAGTATTCTGCTTGAGAAACTGGCTACCACTGGCCTGGGCAGGCATACTCTCTGCTGGGTAAAAAACTGACTGGATGACTTCACAAGGAGTGGTGGTAAATGGAGTTATATCCAGTTGGAGGCTGGTAACAAGTGGTGTTCCCCAAGGCTCAGTGCTAGGTCCAGTTCTGTTCAATATCTTTACCAGTAACCTGGATGAAGGGTTTGAATGTACCCTTAGTAAATTCGTGTGTGACACTAAGCTGAGAGGAAATGTTGATCTGCTTGAGGGTAGGGAGGCTCTACAGAAGGATCTGAACAGGCTGAGGTTTAACAAGGCCAAGTGCAGAGTCTTGTGCTTGGGACACAACAAGCACAAGGAGTGTTATAGTCTTGGGGAAGAGTGGCTCAAAAGCTGTCTGGCAGAGAAGGATCTGGGGGTGTTGGTTGGCAGCCGGCTGAATGTGAGCCAGCAGTGTGCCCAGGTGGCCAAGAAGGCCAATGGCATCTTGACTTTTATCAGAAACAATGTGGCCAACTGGACCAAGGAAGTGATTCTGCCCTTGTACTCAGCACTGGGGAGGCTGCACCTCGAATACTGTGTTCAGTTTTGGTCCCCTCACTATAGGAAAGACAATGAGGTCCTGGAGCGTGTCAAGAGAAGGGCAATGAAGCTTGTGAAGGGACTGGAGAAAAAGTCTTATGAGGAGTGGCTGAGAATTGGGGTTGTTTAGCCTGGAGAAGAGGAGGCTGAGGAGAGACCTTGTCACTGTCTGCAGCTACCAGAAAGGAGATTGAAGACAGGTGGGTGTTGTTCTTTTCTCCCAAGTGATAGGACAAGAGGGAATGGCCTCAAGCTGCACCAAGGGAGGTTCAGACTGTACATTGGGAAAACCTTCACTGAAAGGGTTATCAAGCACTGGAACAGGCTGCCCAGGAAGGTGATTAAGTCACCATCCCTGGAGGTATTTAAAAGACTGGTAGATGAACTGCTTAGGGATATCGTTTAGTAGTGGACAGGTACAGTTGGTGGTCTCAAAGGTCTTTTCCAACTTAGGGATTCTATTATTCTATTAACATAGTTTTGGAAAACACAATAGCAGGGCAAAAAATGTCTTTCATTGGCATATATTCTTGTGAGACAATGATATCTGAATATTGCCTATCCTGATCCCCACTGGGATCCCTGAGTCCACAGAGTGATCCTAATTGAATTTTCCCTGCCTAAATAGAGTATGCCCTCTTGTGAACCCGATTTGAGCATGATGACAGGATGAGATGTCTGAGATCTTCACCTCTGTGAGACCCAGGGCCTTCTTTTTATTAGTCTATTATCTAAACAAATAACCTTTCAACAAAACAATTTGCATTAATCCAACTTAGTGGTTTAAACCTCTCTGTTTTCCTTTAAAATATCTCAATCAAGTTTCAAGTAAAATTGCTTGAACTTTATCTCTTAAAATATGCCTGCATATAACAAGAGATATCTATAATTTTTTAAGTTAAAAGAGTAGAGGTGTTTCAAAGGGTAAATTAGTGTATGGGTCAAAGCAAGTTCTTTCTGCTGTGTAACACCAAGCACAAAATCCTTTATCAACAGTTGTATTTTTATTTATGCTAAAATGTGTTGGAAAATTGAGATGAATCTTGGATATTTTTTCTTTTTTCTTGTTTCATTCATGAAGAACTTAGTGTTCCACCATTTTGTTGCATAAAATTAAAAATCTGCACCTACAGTGAGCTCCGTCCATGTTTACTGAAGTAATCACACAGGATTGGTTCTTTATGATGTTTCCTGTGTAGATCCACTTGAAATAGGTAGCAGTACAACCAAAGCTTATTTAAATTTATGGGGAAGTTGTTAGAAACTTAATGAATTTCATTACTCCATTAGGTAATATGATTTTTTCAAGTCTTTCTTTTTTATGTATAAGAATTTTATGTAGAAAATAATCTAATTTAGTTTTCTCTTATTTTGAAAATTACAGATCATTGCATGATTATTTGCACACGTCCTGAGTTAATAAATAAACCTATATCTGTGTAATAATTCTAGTGTTTTTTAGAAGTTATAATTGTTTTATGCATAGCAATAGTCCTGTTGTCAAGTTACCTTCTTGTGTATTGTCTATATTTTAATGTTTTTCTTTCAATTTCATATGCAGTGAATAGAGACTAGGGACTAAAAAGGACAGCTAAACAAAGTGTTTAAGAATTGACAACATTTAAAGAACAATGGAATGAATATTTAAGATTTTGTATGTAAATAGAATTGTGTTCTTAATGCTTCTACCTGTTGAAGTTGTTGTATTCAAGATATGAGTTAACAATCATACATCCCACTCTTTGCCTTTGTCTAAGTTGTTAATTTTCCTTCTTTTCTTAATATGCTGAACTGGATATTTCTAACACGGGTCAACTCAACATAATCTATAGGTTTACAGGGTATTTTGTATGAAGCTGCCTGGCATGTTCAGGGGAGCAAGCATGCCTTTTTGAAAATACTCGCAGGAATGATAAGCTACTTGGATGATGTCCTTTCTAATTCCACTGTATTTTGTTTTCAAGATATTATTCTATGAAGTTTCTATGACACTGCAAATAGTTTCAATTGCCCAATTCCTGTTGAGATTTGGGTTTACATATACTGGCCTGCAAAGAAAATGTGATGCAACCCAACTTCACACCTAGGAAAAACAGTAACTAAAACAATTCAACCCATTGACTTGCTTAGCACATTACAGGCAGACTATAAAACAGGGTACAACATCACAATATTTTTTATTTTGGCTGGTTTAGATTTTTGATGGCTAGGGCTTCATACTGAATAGCCAGAATTGTTAAGTGCCGAATGCTCCTCCATCAGTCATCTAGGCTAACCTCCCTGCCATGGGTAGGAACATCTTTCAGTAGATCAGGTTGCTCAAAGCACTGTTCAACCTGACCTTGAACACATCCAATGATAGGGTATCTACTACCTCTCTAGGCAACCGGTTCTAGTGTTTCACCACCCTCATCATAAAAAATTTCTTTATTATGTCCAACCTCAATCTGCTTTCTTCCGGCTGAAAACTATTGCCCTTTATCACGTTGCTATAGGCCTCTCTCTCTGTCTTTCTTATAGGCTCCCTTTATGTATTGAAAGATAAGAGCAAAGAATCCCTGGAGGTTTTTCTTCTCCAGATTGAACAACCCCAATTCACTCAGCCTTTCTTCACAGGAGAGGTGTTCCAGCCTTCTGGTCATTTTTGTGGCTGTCTTCTGGACCACATGGTTGTCTTACTCCTTTTGAGTAAAAGCAAAGAAACCGTGATCTTATAAATATTTTTACATATGCAACAGAGATCCAGTGATTTTCCAAACTATGAAAAATTGAATCTGTTATTGCCATGTTTGTACCCTTACAGCTATTTTATCACTCCTGAAAAAAAGAAAGTTGGTTTTGGTTAAAACCAAAGAACTCACGGTTGAAAATTTCATATTAGCTTCAAGTCTCTCTGTTCTTTCTGTTCAGTTCAGTTGTCATTACATTTTGTCAGAAAGACACTGGAATACTCTTTCAGCAACCCTCCTTCCCCATTCCTAAGCTCTGACTCTGGATTGCATGAGGCAATCGGTACTCAAATATATCTTCCTGTGTTCTGGTACAAAGACAAACCTTAAAAACTCTACTGCAATCCTTCCAGAAATATCCCAGTAGTTAGATTAAAAGTATGGAGAGAGAAAGGAACCATCTGGAAGAGCTGTGATCTCCTTGCCCCCACTAGGCTTGATAGTGCCAAGGCTCAATAGCTTCATATAAATCTTACTCTAGTAGCTCTGCACAACCTTGCAGGCTTCAGGGCAGACATAAGTCAAAATTACTATCATAAAACCCTCGGCTGATTCTTTGTGCTGCACTCTAGTCTCTATAGGGAAAGTTTTATCACTTCCCACATATTTTAATTGTATCCATTCTACAGCTGGTAGCAAGATGTCCAAACAAATGACACAAATTGACAAGCCTTTCAAAAGGTTGAAGTGACTGGGTTATATCTGTTGGTATATGAGAGTAAATGAGAAGAAAAAGTAGAAACAGTTTATTCCCATGCACTTTTCTCCCAAATAAAGCAAAAAGTTGAAGATTGTATAACCTCTCTAGCCTTCTGCCTGTTTCTGTAGTAAATCTATACCAGTAGGAGATTTATTAATTTAACTGTGGTCTTGAGTATAAGAGTGATACGGGCAGTCTCAGATGATACTTATTAATTTAATAGGGGGATTTATTGGCAATCTTTTTCCTTCATACTAATAGTTTCTCTCTATCTTGCTATTTAAATAAGATATCTCTGTAGTCCTGCATATCAACCAAAAACTCTAGCTGGATGACATTATTTAGCAATCAGCAAATTAGAACACCATGTAGTTTCTGATGAAAAAAATACTAAATGTGTGTCTCATAACTCCACTGCTGAGGTTTAGTTAAATGCATAACCTTTATTTGAACTTATCCCATTAATCATAGGCAAAAAATGTAGTTATTTCACATATGGGTCTGTGGAAAAAGATAGCATGGTCATTTACCACTGTGTAGTGCTCACTCCCCAACGAAGAAAGATAATTTCTATAGAGAGAGTTGACAAAGTGTAGATTAAATACCCATATTGGCTTTCCCCTGGGAAGTTCATGAAATAGCTACTTTTTGCCCCCGATAGGCTGCAAAAAGTTAACCTTAATAGAATGTTAGAATTTGTTAATAAGATCTCAAATTTTGCAGGATTTTTTCTTTTCAACGTGACAGCCTTGCCCTATCATGGACCCAAAAAATGTCTTCATTTGCAGGCATTCACTCTTTTTTGCTTCTGCTTAAGTCCTCAGTTTCACACAGACAACTGGGAGTTCAATATTTTGTCTCAGGCAACACATTTTTACCCGGTTTGGTATTTCACTATCACTTTGTTCGCCTGTCTCAGGTTTTGCAACATCCACCAGCCACCATCTACTTGACTTGTTTTAGAGATCTTTTGTTCTTGAGTGTTAGAAACTGACTTACTCCTATCTCCAGGGTCTTACTAGGGGCTGCGATCTCAAAGAAACCAATAGTCTCTCTGTTTCAAAAATGACCCTATGCTACCAAAACACTCTTTATATAAACCCTCTCCTGAGGGGCAAGCACAGTATACTGTTATATGGAAATGTTGCCATTTCCTTCCACCTAAAAATACACAAAGTCCAGAATTCTCCAAACATATCAAATCCCTGGCTTGGTCCACTGTGACACAGGCGGAGATTAAATTTCATCCTCCTGATGTGGTAATTTAGGAAATTAACATTCAAAGCTTCTAATTATAAGAGGAGTGATGTGCCTGTCAATTTCAAATGATGAAATATGTGATAAGACTGTGATTATTGAGTTTTCTTTGGAACCCAAAGCACATGTATGTAAGAAATGTTAGATATATACACCTAACACTAATAATCCCTCCTCAGGTACCTCTCTCAGGCTGCCTTCCTTCCATGTGGAAAGTGTACTGAGGCTGTAGAGGAGACTTGAGAATAAGCAAACGCAGAATATAGTAGATAATGCTGGCATTACAACCATGTTGTTTTCCCTCCTTTTTGCTCCAGTGAGTAACAATGCTTTAAGAGTAAATTGCTCCAAAAACTTATGATATCTCGAACACCAAGATTTACAATAAGAAAATAGAAGATGTACTAGTACTCTCACAGTACTAGAAACATAATACTATTTTCTATGCATTTACCTTTTTCACTTGCTAAATTAACTGCATGTAAACATCAAACCAGGCCCCTGTGCCGCTGGTAGACTGGTAGCCAAGATTTGCGTTTGTCTCCAGGAACTGCTCCGACGAGTACCTCGAAAGCAAGGGTTCAATGCCTGACTCTCCCATTCCGTTTGAGCAATCCAATTTAAAAGGCTGTGGAGTTAATAGCTTTTCTGTTCGTCTGAGTGAACATTGAAACACTGATGTGACATGGTAGAGTTCCAGTGAGGCCAAGAAGACGGTCTACAACACTCCCTCAGAATGGAGATTCAAATTTGCCCTATAAAACAGAGAATGTGCATTGGACTAAGGGTCTCTGCCATCTCTGGTGACTGCTCTTATGATGACGTTTCAGCAGCTCTGGGACTGTACATTCTCTTGGTATTTGCACAAGGAGGGCTTAGTACAGTTCCTATTTAAAAAAAAAAAAAAAAAAGACTAAAATCATTGTGGAAGTAGCTGCCTTTTTTTCTGTTTTCCAGTACAAGAATCTTACATGGTCATACATAACCATAACACTCTTGCACTCTACTTCCAGGACCTAGAAGGTGACTCTCAGTTTCCAAAAGTGTTTTTTTAAACTTTCTTCCCAGCCAGAAGGAAATCAAGGATTAGTCTGCAATGACAGAATATTTAAGCCAAGATTTGAATGTGTCTAGCAGGTGTGAGTCAGCTGCTGACTTCATCCACTGCCTGGGCAGCTGCAGGTCCATAAAGAGCCTAAGGGCCACATATTGAGAACTACCCATGTGTCCAGTTGCAAAGAACACTTGTAGTCTCTGATTTGCTTTCAGTGTCACTATACATGAATACCATATTCAGAATACCAGTAAATATATAGCTAAAAAGTGATTTTTTTCCTGTCTCATAAACATGTTTCTACTCTGCAATTTCCTGCATATGCACTGAGTGCCAGGCAGCAAAAACTACAAGAAGGGCAGGCAAGGCTAAACCATGTAACTGCCAAACTGTTTGCATGCATCAATGAATTCCCCGAAAGCTCTGAAACATCATTGCAAGCCCAGAGCTGGTGACTGCAACATGTACATCCTCGCATCCTCTGGAGGTGGTTGTACCTAAAACTGTTCCAGCTATTTAAATCAAGTCAAGAGTGTGGGCATCATGTGCAGGTCCCACCTGCAGATTTTCCAAGAGAGTTACATCTGGGAAAGATGTGCAGATACCCACTGAGGGGTTCATATCAGCATGGGCAGAGGCTTCAGGCTGCAGAGAAATGTGCTGAAATAGCCCATCCTCTGATGGGCTTGGCTATTATCCCCCTTTTGTCAAAAAGCCTAGAATTTGGCTTAGATAGCTGTGGTGGCCTGTTTTGTCAGAACTGTTGCAATCTACCTCCTCCTTGCATTGATCCATAAACTATGTTTATCCAAAACAGTATGTTTCTAGTTTTGTGAATACCAAATTCACAATGTCCTTCCTTTTTGCCTGGTGCCTGTAAGGAATCAAAAAGAACAGTAATGCCTTACAGAAGTCTTTAACATAACTTACATTGAGTCTGTTAGAATAGATCAATTCAATGGAGACATTCTTTCCCTTACAATTGAAACGATTCAGAGAAAAGAAAAAAGGATATGAAGATATTTTTAGATTTCTAAGCAGTTCAACTGTATGTAATATATGAAGGCCATACATAAATAAATGTGAGCTTAAAATCATTCATCAAAATTTTTGCAGAAGAAATAACTGAAAATCGCTGCCCAAACATACTCATCAGCTCACAATTGAGTCACATCAAGTCATATTGCGCATTTAGGGAGACAATTCAGATCGGAAAGGCTGATCTCTTACTCCCGTTTATATCAGTTGCAGCCACTACAACAAGTTGACTCATAGGGTAAGTTGTGGTGATGAAGGTAGGGGAGTTGTCTCTGATTTCTACTCTCCCAGGTTAGTCAGATATTCTGTCTGATGCAGAAGCTCCTTGAAATTAGGGAGCTTTTTGCAGAAGTCTAGGATTTCTATTTGCTGTGAAGTGTAAATTCTACAGAAATAAAATTCCACACTTAAATATTTGTAATGGTCTTTACTATTCTACTTTAATGACCTTTTGATACATTTACCTCTTTGTGAGTAATGTTTGAGTAATCTTTCAATAAATTGTGTTAAATCACTGGCAGGTTATAGAGAACACATGTGCTGGGAGACCATTGATTTTTCTGTTAGTGATCTTAAGAAGAGAGAAATTAATTAGCAAACAGGGAGATTTGTCTGCTCTACACCTCCTGCCCAGTCAGCTTTGAAAATATCTACTAGGTAAAACTGTTAATTAGGCAAAAGACAGGAAAAACACTGAAAGAACATGTAGGAACATATTTCTTATTGGAAATATTTCAATTTTGATATGAAGTTTAGCTTATAAAAAGCTATTTCAACGTTTAAAGCCATTTTGCTAATCAAGATGAGCAAATAGCCTAAAAGGAAATGCAAAAAGTATTATTATTTAGGAATTAGCATAGTCCAAGATCTGAAAATCATTGGCTATTTTGTGAGTTGCTCATGGGCTTTCAAATAAAAAAGTAAATCATTTGTGAAACATATATTTGCGTCTAAAACTTGTGTGGTAACTGACTCTCTGGGTTGAGGTTTGTTTATACAGCAGCATACAGGTAGTTGAAGGGTATGGACTTCATTCTGCCTTTTAACCCAGTGAAAGCTGGTACCATAAGTCCTGAACCAGGGTTGCACAAACAGCTTTTTGCCTTTGAGATGAAGAGGCAGTCTTCCTCTGAAATCAGGGATCAGAGGCTTACGCACACCCTATTTCAGTGAGTTTCAGTAAAGGGATGTGAAAGGTAAACAGTGCTGTGTTTAGGGCACTGCAGCAAAGAAAGAATAGGATAGAGGTAAGAATGAGAACTTCCCTATCCTTTCCTTTTCTGTCAATAGGATGCTGAAAATGCTTTGTTGACCAGGCCACATAAGTAAATTAGGAGAAGAAATACTTAACTGGTGGATCATGGGACAATAGAGTTGAGCCACTCAACATAACAGAAAGTGGATACTTTTGAGCAAGCCTACATTCTTTGATAACCTTGGGAATGTAAATTTTGAAACAAAATACTTTCTGTCTTTATAGCAATTAGACAGCAGGCAATCATGACTTTAAGACACCTCCATTGTGGACAGATGCAACTACAGCAGCATACCCTGTTTTAGTCCTGCAGTGGATCTAGCCCAGATGCTACAGTCCTTATTCACATTGAACAGTACCTGTTCACAAGAATGAACTAATTTGAAGCAGACTTTCCTCATGGGAAAGCTGTAGTAGAAAAAGGAAAAAGTAAAAATACAAAGAAAGTTCCTTTGAGCTAGTTAAAAAAAAGGTAGTAAGTTTAAAACAGTGAAATAAATTAGGATTTATATTTAGTTAACAATGAGTTATCACAAACCAGTCCTATATATTTCCTGATGGTTTACCGTTACATAACCTGCTCTATATTTATAATGCACATCTGGCATACTGTATGTCTATTCAGATCGCTTTAATTAAACCAGCCTCCAAGCTCCCATATAAAACAATGGAAGTTCTGAAACGCAGGAAAACAGCAACACAAGTTCATGAATAGCCCTGTATGTGAAGGTAGGCAATCTGCAGATTAGTGTGGTGGTTTCCTGTTGTTAACACTGTAAACTTGTTGACCTCTCTTAGCTAAATTCTTCTAACCTCAAGCCAGTCACTTCAGTTACCGCAGAAGAGACGGGCCAGAATGAGAAAAAGAAAAGATGAATAGTTTTTTTAGATTGTATAGGGGAAAAAAATGCTATCTTTGTAGGCTTGAAAAGAACTGCAGTGCTTTGGAACTCTCTGACTAAAATTACAGTATTAGTGTAAATTACAGTATCAGACAAAAATTGCTTGAACCTTATAATCAGTAATAGATAGGCATGAGAGGGCAATGTTGAAACAATTTCTAAAAAAGGCCTGATAATTTAGACTTAATTTTCAGTAAATGTCTTGGTTAGCCACCAGTCTCAGAGGGACTGAGAAGTTCTCAGTAGGCAGAGATCTTTTCATGAGGACCTCAATTAATGTATTTAAAAATAAATGATACTGCAGTGTTTGGGTGCAGAAGGTTATTTCCAGTCTCTAAAAATCTTGATGTTCTAACAAGTTATTTAAATCATCAAGCAATTGCCAGAAATAACTTTTGCAAGCTACAGGATTGATATAATTCATTATTTTTAAATGATGTTGCAGGCCTCCAGTGTGGATAAGGACCCTTGTTTGTATAGGCAAACAAGTCTGCTGATTAAAGGCTTACATTTCTTAGTTATTTTTCATGAATGCTGCAGAATCTGTGAATAACATCAGTAAAATGTGTATATAGGCTATCAGTTTTTATATATTTATCTTTATATAAAAATATATTATTAGTATATTATACAATAACTGTAGTAGAATAACATTCTGTTACAGGCTCATAGTATCATAGGGTAGTTCAAGCTGGAAGGAACCTTAGGAGGATGATAATCCAACCTCATACTCAGAGCATTAAAACCATTAAATTGATAGTTCCTCCAACTAGATATCTGCAACTAATAAAGTAAGAATCAGCTGAAATGTTCCTGCAGAACCTGGTTCTAAAATGTTGGTAAAGTTCCTTTTGTTGCCAATTATTTAATTCAGTTGGAAGTGGAATTAATTAGTTAATGGTTACATTATCTAATTATTAAACAGAATGTGTGCCTTAAACCATCAAATGAGTTGTTAGTATGAATGCTCCCTCTATGAACTACTTGATAGGCAACCGATCCAGATTGTAATATCTGTTTACATTATATTCTTTGTCAAATGCTTTGCTAGTCTATGCAGTTATAATTTTGCACTTTTTAATGCTGTTCTTCCCTCCTGAGAGTGTCCTAAACACATAGCCATAAACATTGGTTTTGTTTCCTGATCTCTTGAGCAGAAAGGGCTAATTTCAACAAATAAATTATTTGCAGTGCCTAATATGACCAGTGCAAATAACTCTATAAGGCACAGGAAAGTGAAGTTTCTATTTTTCCTGCTGCTTCTGCTCTTCAGGGTGATGTTGAAGTTTTAGACATTATGAAGATTATCCAAAATGGCATTAGTCTAGTCACAACCGTAGCAAAATCCTCCTGTGTTATACAAATTAATTTGCTATGAAAACCTGTATAAATAGATTCTGAGCAAATAGAGAACTACTGAAATCTTACTCTTTGCTGCAGAAATAAAATTTGTAATTAAGATTTAGGCTGGGAAGTTTCTATTTCTGCTTCCAATACCCTTTCTCTGCAGAGCACTGATATCCCTTTTGTTTAAAGATCCAGGAGTCAGAGCATTATTTTATTGCAAATTACAGGATGTAAGAATTAACGGTGTAATCATTCCAAAGGGAAATAATTTTAAGGTAATGATACAATATTCATGTAAAGCAAGACTCTGTTTGGCTGTGCAGAGATGTAAGGTACAGAGAAAGAAGAAGGAGGGAGTCCAAGAATGTGGATGCATATGGCAACTCAGAAGGAGCAACAGACAATGGTCCAATGCCTTACCCCTGTGGTGGCCAGCTGAATAGGGGTGATACAGTAGATGAAATAAGGGGCAACTTCTGTATCCTCTTACCAGCTGGAGACCTGCAGAATTGCTCTTCATGCTGCTCTGCCCCCCACACAGTTGGTGTGCATCCATCCAGTGGCATGGGCATTGTACTTCTGGTTGGTACCTAGAGAACAGAGTGGCTGCAATGGCAGTAAAGAAAATACAGGTATATATGGTAAAATGTGAATTTTGTATGACATCACCTGGCTTGTGGTTGAACAAGACAAGCTTATTCTGAAAATTGTGAACCTCTATAATTCCCTAGGAAGTAATGGCATATCAGCCTATACACAATATACTGTATTATTACAGGCTGGAGAAGTAGTCTTGTGAAACTTCATGAGGTTCAACAAGGTGAAGTGCAAGATCCTGTGCCTGGGTTGAGGCAACCCTCAGTATCAATACAGACTGGAGGATGGGCAGATTGAGAGCCGACCTGCAGAGAAGGACCTGGGGGTCCTGGTGGATGAAAAGCTGGACACAACCTGGCACTGCGCACTTGCAGCCTAGAAGGACAATCACATCCTGGATCGTATCAAAAGAAGCGTGGCCAGCAGGTCAAAGGAGGTTATTCTGCCCCTCTCTTCTGCCCTGGTGAGACCACATCTGGAATATCATGTCCAGCTCTGGAGCCCTCAGCACAGAAAAAACACAGACCTGTTGGAGCAGGTCCAGAGGAGGATCACAAAAATGATTGAAAGCCTGCAACAATATGAAGAAAGACTGAGGGTGTTGGGGTTGCTCAGCTTGGAAAACAGAAGACTCTGAGACTTATTGCAGCCTTTAAATACTTGAAGGGGGCTTATAAGAAAGACGGGGGGAAACTGTTAACAGTCACTCAAAAGCAGGATGAACATTGCTCATATGTAAGTCCTATATGCTTACGCATAAACTCTCAGTGTTGCTTGGTCATCTGCCAGTTATACATCAACAGAGGTAGAGACATGCCTTAGTATATCGCATATTAGTATATTTTACATACATAGACTTAAAAAATGCAACTGAGAAGACCTGCCTGTGTTGCTGATCTGAATTCATAAATCCATTTAGGTTTCTACTCAATGGAGCTAATCAGTGATGTTAGCTGGAATTAGAGAAACAGGTCCACTAGAGAGAATGGCAATAATAACAGCATGCATACAAGTGCAGAAGTCACCGCTGGTGTACTGGGAACAACAGGAGAATGGAGAAGATGAAAACCAAAGCCGAGATCTGTAAAAATAAATGACTATGTGATCTGCAGTAAAGAATATTAGGGCACTTCTTTGGATAAATTGTAAAGCCCATCTGCAGACATTTTACAATGCATTTCAAAGTTCCGGGGAAGTGGGCTGGAGAATAGCAGCTGGATGAATGGAGGCTGGGACAGAAACTGTCAGTGATCCATTATTAGCCACTAATAGAGAAAGGCAGAAAAGAAACATGTGTAGTGCTGCAGCCTTTCAAGCAGTGTGCTGTAAATCCTACTGTTTTCTCCAGGTTTTAGTCTTTTCTGTTTTCACAGCAAAAAGAAATCAAGAAAAACATGGAAAGGATCATGTGTAAGTTATGGTCATGTAGGGAACTGAAAGCTCCCTTGTGGACATATCAGTTGACTTAAAATAACTGAGATTAGGTGTCCAAATTCCTTAAGATGTTTGAACGTTTTAGTCACTTCATTAATCACTGAAGCTCGAAGGGGGATAGGGTATGCTTGCTTCCATGCAAAGAACCATAAGAGGGCTTTCTGTGATTGACACAGATGTTAGATATTAGATACTGAGAAAGGTTTCTTTGGGCTCATTGTTTATTTGATGAAAATTGCAGCTTTAGAGGAGAGAAAAGAATGTAAAGTCCCAGATTTTGTTTCAACATTTGCAAAATAAATTACCTTGGTTGCTAAAGTGACACTTCATTTCAATATTGCCTGAATTTAATGCATAAAAAAGAAAATAAGCCATATTGAGCATACAGGTGTGCTAATAAGATATGGCATTTTTATGGATTGCTGGTCTCATGAGGTTTTCAAGGTCTGAAAGACAGGTAAAGTATAACGTACCCTGTGGATCTTCTAGTTGTTAGCTTGCCTCCACTCCCAGGCACAGAATGGGACAAATATCCCACATATTTTGATCTAAGATTTGCCTTTGACTCCAGTAGAATGAAATATATAGCGTTGCCAAAGAAATAGGTTTTCACAATAGAAACTAGCTGATTTTAAGTTGTGAACAAAGTAACATAATGTGGGCATCTTCCCAGGGAGGTCTTGTTATATAATTCTATTTCTGCTAAAATTGTTAACAAGTAACAGTGACTATAAATTTTTATATTTTATTTTGTGCATGCAATACTTAGCTAGAGAAGATACTTCATTTCTTAGAACTACATTTGAATTAGCTCTTCTGTGATCATGCTGAACTACAGGAATGTCATTAAATACTTTAGCATGTGAGGAATTGCTACAATAGCCAGGTGATGCTGCATGAAAATGAAGAAAAAGAGGTAGGTTGAGCACAGCTATGAATTGGACTGAATGCATTTAGGGCAACTCTTTTGTTGCAATGAGTTCCTCCTTATTTTAATTAACTTCTATTGTTTTATCAAGTTATTTTTTCTACTTGAATTGATGGTTAAAACTCTGCAAATGTTGTAACCATCATCATATATCCTGAGAGCCTGTGCTATTGATAAGCCTCATAACATGTTACGTCTTTTGCAAAATGTCAAAGTACATTTGATATTAGATTGTATAGTTACATGTGCATTGCAAAATCAATCACATTTACAAAAATGTTAAAAATCCAAACTGAGGTTGGCCACAAATTACCTAATTTGAGTCAATGAATTCATTGTCCTTTTAGGATGTGTTCACAGTTTTTCTTCTTTTTTTTAACATTTTGAGTTACAAAAGCTTGATGCTGAAAAGGTCTAATACCTGTGGTTCACAGTCATGTGTTACCCATTCATTAGAGGGGCTTCTCTGAACCGCTCCTTTCCCTGCCCAACACTGTGCTTTGAGGAACAACCCACGCATAAAACAATTGCAGTTAACAAAACAATCAACCCCATTGTTCTCTGCAGGGATTTGCTCCAAAGAGTACATCAACTGGAATTATTTAGAGAACTAAATTACTGCAAGATGCAGTCAGAAGCATACTGGCAACACTTTAAAAAATTATCTTGTTTGTTCTCTGCTTGCTTTTAAAAATATCTTTTCATTAAAAACATTAGTGAGAAAAAAATTATTAGAAAATTGCATATAGCCATTTCAGTGTAAGAATGAGGGCTTATTACTTGATTTTTTGTGGCCTACTGTAATCCTGTAATGTTTTACATGTTATTTTTTATGAATGCAAATCTTTCCATTTGAACACAGGGATATATAACATGACAGCTGAAACATTTTCCCCATGTTCCCATGTATCAAAATTTTATAGATAATTTGGTGAGTATCAAGCTGAGCTGAGAAGGATGATCAACTCTTTAAGTCACAGGTCCCTAAAACACGTTATCTGGCATTTCTCAGGCTAGTCCAAAATAGAACAGAGATGACATTACTGATGTTTTAATGGCAATTTGAAAAATTATGTCTATGCTCTACATATTAGCAGGTGGTGTCAGTACCCAGCTTCATAAAAGATCACCATGAGAATGAAGACACAGTCAGCTCTTGGCCATATTTTGAAGATGGGAACTATGCCTATTTTTCCAGCTCAGAAAGTCAGAATGAGCTCTTGTTATCCACAAGAAATAAAAAGGGCAAAACTCATTATCTTTCAAAGTATCAGGATTTTCCCTAGAAACTAGTTTTGTTATGACACTGATTTAAGCATAGATACCAATCACAATTAGAGACTCGGGATAGGTCAGTATTTATCACAAAGGAGTAACCGAGACAAGTTTTTTTCCTTCCTAGTTAAATTCTACTAAGCCCGAAAGATAAGTTATCACAAGATGAGGTCGGCAAAGTGAGTTAGATTAAGGTTTTCAAACTTGAAAGACCAAAATTAAGAAATAAATGCATATTTATCTACCAAATTAGCCACGTGTTGCTTTTAAGCCTGCATCAGTTAAAGATACCAGCTGAAGGTAATTGTTTAGCTACCTAAAGAGATGGGAATGGCTAGTTAGCCAAACAACAAACATACAGTATAATTTGGAAAATTAAATACTAGGAAATTAGTACTTGCAGTAGTAGCATGAGGTGATGGCATGAAAAAAACCTCTATACTGAGTTTCATATAAGTTATCAGCTCTCCTGAACTGAAAGGAAATGATTGCCTGGACTATATTCCAGTGCTGTAAGTGTATTAAGCATGGCAGGTAGAGCAATTAAAAAAAATTGAGACTGAACAAGGGAAAAAAACAGTCTTAGTGTATAAGTGTGTGAAAAGGGCATCTTGCTATTTTCGAGTTTTCTTATTTAAAAGCTAGATTTTTTTTATTCAGGAGTTGTTTAATTTACACTAGTGTCTGTGGCACACATGAAGGAATTAATTTAATCTGTAATTTCATTGTGAATTTCATTATATGAAATTATTTCATGTGACAACAATCTATGCTGGAAAGTCATAGGTGTATCCCAGAAGGGGGTGATTATCCTCTGGTAATATTTAGAGACCCTCATGTGCAGGAAATCTACCATGCGTAAGAAAATTAAAAGTGCACATGGATGTTCAATGTGATAAGTGGAGCTTATAAATCTACAAGAAAAACTCTCTTTACTTTTAAGTCTTTTTCTCTCACTTTTGCTAGCAAAGCTTCATAACCAAAGAAAACTAATACATGTTCAGTTTCAGTACTGTTAATTTTGTAAAAGAATTTTATGATTGGTACAGCAATTTAGATTATAAGAAAATCTGTTATATTAATTTCTAGTGGAGAGTACGGGTATTTTACCTGCTTCCCTAGAGTCTCCTCACAGCAAATTAAGATTGTCACTCTGATATTCAACTTCCCCCCCCCCAAAAACACCACTCTCAAAGTTCAAACAAAAAGTGATCATGTATTTAAAGTAATCTCCACATTCATAGGCTTTCATCGTAAATTTTTGAACAAATTTCCTCAAATAAAAGTTCAGTTTTCTAATATAGAATATGTCAAACTCAGAGTGCCATAACATCTGAGAATGAAAGACCTTAATATACCATAGTCAATGACAAAATGCAATAAGGTACTAAACAATTTCTAAATCAAATAGCAATAACATTTTAAGTCACAGATCTCTATCATAAAATATATAACATTATATACATATATAAATAATATTGATAAAATGCCTGTGGGCGTGAGTTAAAAATTAAGACAAGGAAAGACCATAAAAAAGACTTGTATAAGTAGAATTGCACCAGTAGTCACCTATTGAATAAAAAACCAAACCAAAACATACAAAAATTGTACTGCACAGATCCGTACTAATGAGTCTGACAAAAAGGAATATTGTATGATTTCTGTTATTTGGAATCAATTAGCTGATTGGAAAGAGCAACAACACAAAAAGGTCATTTTCTGTTCCTTAAATGATCATTCCTTGGGACAGCTAGTAACAGAAAAGAGTAAATATTTTCTCAACTCTGGTATTAGTTCAGAAAATGATGATGTACTGACATCACACAATGAGTAATACAGACTGCAGCACTATTGAACTGACATCCAGAGGAGAAAGATCCAATAAAAATTATTAAAACAGGACAAGCTGTACAAAGGAGAGTTTAGGGAGGAAAAATAGGACAAAAGAGGAATTTATATAAACATATACACAAATATGTGTGTGTGTGTGTGTATAAAACTATATATTTACAAAATATATTTACAAATATAGACATATATAAATATAAAGATCTCCATATCTATTTCATTACACATACACACATTTGTATGTAAGAATAGAACAGGCGAAGAATAAATGAATTTCAGCTCAGTGTGGAATAAGATAACTTATTTGCAAAAAGTAAGACAAGTTGGAAAGGAGTAAGGCCCATGAAGAAAAAGAGGAGAAAAGAGCATGCATTTTTAACTCTTGGAAAGGAAGACATCATCAGGAAAATTCAGGAATTGTTTCACCTCGGAGCAGAGGGAATGTTTAATGCAAATACTGACCTTAGAAGTGAGAGAATTATTCCTTTGTCTCCATTTGATTTACAGAAGTTGGTGACAAATAGTTTCAAAAAGAAAGCATCTCAAAAGAACAGATATATTCTAATACTATGTACCATCAGCATAAACTCCACTGCAGCAGAAAGCTTTTGAAGACTATTGTTTTCTTGTCCTCTAATATGTTTGAGAGGGAAATTGAGAGAATAATACAATGTCTATGGTAGCAGAGGGGAAAAACATCAGCTAATGAACAGAAAGGTGTGATTTGGTTAATCCAGAAGGCGGAACCATACAGAAGGAACAGGTCAGATGATATCTTTTATGTACTGGTCCTGAAGCATCTCATCCCAGGATATTTAAAGAATTAAAAATATCACTTTTTGGGTTGTTGCATTTACTTCTGAGGACATATAAGGACAGATATGGTATGAAAAACAGGGGGAAAAAAGAGACATGGTACACATCTTTAAAAATAGAGTAAAACCGCTAGAGTTTTACAAACTGTTAAATTTAAAAAAAAACCTACAAAACCAATTGAAAATCATTGATAAGTAATATTTATTAATGGACTACTCCTAAAATGAAAGGAAGCACTGAGTGTGATCTGCATTTGACTGTCAGGGATCTGGCCCTTTTCTGTGTTTTAATTAATCATCTGAATGAGGGAAAAGGGAGTGGTAATTAAATCTGTAGGTGGCTCTGAGATGGAAAGCACTGCATTATACTGATGGATGGGATTTCAGTTCTAAAGGATCCTGACAGATTGAAAGCACGGTTTGAAGAAAACTAAAAGGCAGTTCAAGACGTACAAGTGAAACAGTGAAGACAGACAGGCCTAATCAGGCACACAAATTCAGGATCTAGAAAAACTGTCTGAGCAACAGGCCAGTAGACAGGGATTTAAAGGTATTAGTAGATCACAAGTGGAACACAAGTCAATAATGTCATGCTGTTGAGAAAAAGATAAGCACTATCCTGGAAAGATTAAAAGGAGCAAAGTGAATAAACATATGGTATATCTTTCTGCTCTGCTCAGCATTTCTAAGAGCTCAGGAGGAGTATCTCATGGGGCATTTCAGCAGAGGTGTGGGAGTCCACAGGAGTGAAAAGAAAATGGCCAATGATCTGAAAAGCATCTCTTGTGCAGACTGGCTGAGCAATTTGCTCTTTAACATGTGCAATGTACAGAAAAGAGGAACAGGGAGAGTTTTACTCATACTGGCCTTGCAAGGCAGCTGGAAGAGAAACAGAATTGTCTTTTTTCTATGGCCACAGTAAACAGGAAGAAACAGGCCTTAAATACTGACTGCTTTTTGTAAAATATCAAAAAACAGGATTACTAAATGTCAAAATAAGTTGCCAAGACTTGTGTGGGACCTTCATCACAGTGTCTATGACAGGTATCAGAGACTTTATTAACTGTTTCAACAAGGGTCTGTTGGGAATGGTATACTTAACCTTATGAACTAGAAAAGGACCAGAAGGATCCCTTGGAAATCAGAGTGTCCAAAGTTTCAGTGGCTCCTTGCATGGTGTGACCTCTTTGAAAACACAATCCAAAGGATTTGGTGTGAGAATAGAAGAAACAAAATTATGATTGAGTGGTAGGATAGGAAATCTTACTTCACTGACTAATATTCCCTCACACTGGTAAATATGTTTTTTAACCATCAACTTGAGAAAGGAAAATGAAAATTTATTACAAACCACCCTTGCACTTCCCATTGTTTGCACTGAATCTTTTGCTGCTATTTCAGTTGTATTTTTGCTGAGGCTGGAACCGATAATAATGATCTACTTACATGGCCTATTCTCTGTATATCTGTCATATTAGTCTATGCTGTTTGTTTATCATGCAGTGATCTATAACTCTCTATTAATTTAATTATACTAAAAGATCTTAAAAGCCTTGGGCTAAGTAACATGTCAATTACAAATGAGTTTAAGTTGGAATAAATATAAATATAATACTTGCAATTTATTGCTTTAAATAAAAACAAAGCCCTTGCTATGACACAATCTATTATTAATTGCTTCAGTGCCCCAAGTCCTATTAAGCAAATCCATTTAGATTTTCTTCAGAGGAAGTCAATGTTCATTTCTCATAGGAAGTGCAAGGAGCCTACCTTTCCACTTTTAAACCCCCTAATGCAACAAAGTACTTCTGTGTTTAATGAAGTGTATCATGTCAGGGGTGAGGGGACTGCTGGTGGTGTGGGAGGTAAAGCCACGTGGGAGGGCTTGTATTTCCTTGAACAAAGTAACTTTCAATCAAATATCTGGTCATATACAATTATTCCATTAGATATAAGTAATGAATGTATGTTTTCTAGTAGAAGAGTCTGTATAATCCTTCTCCACTAGTCTTTCAGTAACAAGGAGAAGCTATTTAAGAGTTATGTATGTGTATATCTGTGTGTGTATATATGTATTATATGAGTTCAACTGAAAAGTATCTTAAACTTTTTAATATTAGTTATACTTGCATGTATTAAAGTAGCTAAACACTTTTTTTTTTCTTTTCATTTTTTATGTGTGTGAAAACATGTACATATAAAAATGTCAGCCACTGTGCTGAAACCTGGTACTTCATGCCTGGGGTAAAATTTTATTGCCTAGTTATAAAAGAGTAAGTTTATAGTGGAAACCCTGACACAACATTAACTATGGTTATGCTATCAAAGGACTGCAGCATTTAAAAATTTAGGAATTATTTCGCTACTCTGTGTGTATAGGCAGTCACGTGTTTGTATCTTGACCTACACATGCTTTTTACATTTATTTTTAACACTTCGAGATGCAAAGTCACAAACTTATTCTGATAATAGCATCTTCGTATGTGCATCCTTCCTGATTTTTGTGTATATAAACAATAAAAATATTTCAAAAGCTGGAAAAAAGTCACCAGTAGAACATGTATAGCTTAAAAGTGTATGACCTATGGGTTTTTTTTTCTGTTTTTTTTTCAAGTTAGGGAACCGAGAAACGCATAGTGAGTTGCAAGAAGTCACAAAAATTAGTTACAGAGCTGAGACCAGGGTCTAAATATTCTGAGTGCAAATAGTACACTTCAGGTTCATGGTCTCTTTAGTGATATTAATGGAAAATTAAAATGAAATTAGCAGAATGGAGATTATAAATATTCAGTGACCAGAACTGAGATTTTTGGCAAATGAGCACAATCACACATTCCTGTCATGTCTGCCTGTCTAGTTGCATCAAATAGAATGGACCAGACAATCATCCTTGGATGTATCACTCATCAAGTTACAAGAAAAATAAAGGTTGTATCTATAAGCTTGCAGAGTTTACAAAAATTCTGATGGGACTTGCATCTAGTTCATTGACTCCTCTGAATGTGAGAAGTTGTGTGGGAGGGGTAAAGACCGTCACTTGTTTTGCTCATAGGAAGGAAAGAGTAGAGTACGGAAAAAATGTAGGTTAGGCAATATTTCAAAGGATCTCAAGGAAATTAGGTGCTCTAACAAAGCACAAAGCAGTATTACTTCCTAGAAAATAACTCCTGCATTTTCTTGCGTGTGACAACAATATCAAGAAGAAAGCAAAGCCATTTCCCATCACATTTCCAAATACCTTGTTTTGATTCTCATGATTCTGAATGCTAATGGTATAGCAGAAATGCAAATATAAAACATTAGTATTTCTTCCATCTTATAGCAAGTGGCGTGCCGACAATGCATTCCACTAGAGGAAATATGTTTAATTACTATCTTTACAAGAGTAGCTTCATTTAAGTTATTAAAGTACGTGAACTTTTCACTGCTGATAACCTAGAACTTAATGGAAATGTTACAGTTCAAGGTTTGCCTCCTGGTGATGGCTTTTTAGTGAACAAAGGGAAAGAGAAACACTACTCCCAGTGATGTTAGATAGTTATCCACACCATTTAGGCACTTGTGTTTGGAATGTTGTTCTCATGTTATTTCAAATATAGTTTTGGAATCATAGACTCATCGAAAAATTTAAGCTAAGAGGAACAACTTGAGGTCATAAAGTCCAACCCCCAGCTCAGAGCAGGTTTAATTTGATAAAGGTTGCTCAGGGTCTTATCCTGCCAAATCCTGAACACCTGCTAGGATGGAAACTCCACAACTCTCTGGACCACCCACACAATAAAATGAGTTTCTGTATATTTAACCAGAATTTCCCATGTTTTAGCTTGTATCGGTGGCCCCTGGGTTGTCATCGTGCAACTTTAAGAATATTCTGGTGCTTTTATCTGCATCCTCTGATCAATGCAGTTGGAAACTGCAATAGGGCCTCTCTTTGGCTTTCTCTTCTCCAGACTGAATAAGCTCAGTTCTCTCAGCATCTCCTTATATGTCACATGTTCCAGCTCTAAACCATTTTGGTGTCTCCACTAGACTGGCTCAAATAAGTCAATGTGTTTATTGTACTGTGGAGACCAGAACTGGACAAAACACTCCAGATGCAGTCTCCACAAACATCACCTAGTAGGGAAGGACAAATTCTCTATATCTGCTGGCTGCAATCTTTGTAATATAGCCCAAGATGCAGCTGATCTTTGCTTCTTTGTCGCTGTTGCACTACTGACACATGTTCAAACTTACTGTCTACCATGACCTGCAGATCCTTTTCTGCAGGGCTGTTTACCAGACAGTTGGTTCCCGGTCTATATTGGTGTGGCCAGTTACTCTATATCAGGCAAAAGGTTTTGTATTCTTTCTTGTCAAACTTCATGGGGTTCTTGTCAGCTTTCTTCCAGTTCCCATTAACATTATTCTAGTTCTTATTAATTTTGCTCAGTTGCAATGAGCCTTAAAAGATGACACGATGTTCCTGTGATGGCATTCACCAAATCCTTCAACACCCTCGCATACATAGTATCTGATGCCGTGGACCTCTTTGTATAAGTTGTGATTTAGCCATCAGAAGTTGTCTAATAATTTCCATTTCTACACCTATTTTTTTCAACTGCTTCAGAAATGGTCTTTTTCTTTCACATTAGTAGTAATATAAACATAGATTATATTTAGACTTGTTTAATGGCTCCTTCAAACAGTCAAAGAACTGTGAAGGCCTTCAGTGTAGAGGAGAATACAAACTCTCACACTGTAATTAGAGTAGCATTTTTTTCCATGGCAGGCTGTCTAAGCCATTCTTACTTCTCAATACTCCTTCCTGGCTTGAGACAAGGCCCTCCATTGTGCTGGTGCAAATATTTGTGTGGTTGTTTGGGGAAATGGATTGAAGAGGTTAAAACTAGCCTTGTTTTTTGCCATGTTTTTTTTTAAATACAGCATCCTTATCTTTCTAGTTCCCCACAGAACAATTCCAATGCCAGAAATAAGAAGAGAGGGTGAACGTTGAGACGCAGTATTAAGGAAGAAACAACGAGGCTGATGTTGAAAGACTTGTCATGCTGCATCCTCAGAACAAGAAATAAGAACAAGAGTGATACAAGGCAGGAGAAAAAAACAAACAAACAAAAAGAAATCATACCATCCTATTTCCTACTTTTACTGTAGCATCCTACTAATCTGGCACACCTAAAAATCTTTCAGCACAACAATGACATTTCAAGTATCAGGATCAATTGGTTTTGTTATGGTGTTTGTATATATGCAATGTGTATGCCCAGTACAACCTGATTCTGCCTACATTGTTTGGTAATTACAGTTCATGAAATTCCTAACATAGATAAAAAAGTACACTTTTTATTACTCCATTCTAGCTATCATATCTTAATGAAATAGCAGGCAAACAGAAGTGTGTGAACCGTAGTCTGTTCTGGTAAACGTGAGGTGCGCTTGAGCTGAGCCAATCTGCACCAGTGAGATGGACTTTAAGAGGAGCAGAGGTAAGACAGAGAGCAGATTGAGCAATAAAATATTCACAGAATAAATGCCACAACCACAAATAATTGAATTAAGCAATAACAAGGCAGACACAGGGCACTTCCTGGGGATTAATGACTAGCTGGGAGAGTTGATGGTCCACGGCGGTCATCAATTCCCTGGGAAATGTCCTGTACCAAGGTCATCATTGCTATTTTATCCCCCTTTACTCCAGCTAAGAAAAAGAATCCCACATTTTACTTGTTTTCACACAATGTCATCACTCCTTTAGATGACTGTGGGACAGATGGGTTTGAATGGCAGAGCTGCTGAAGGATTTTTGTGTAATTTATATCTCATGCCACAACCAATCAAACCCACTTTTTCACTACTGAATTTTTAAATGGGCTTATAAAATATTTCAGTTTTTGACTTATTCAACTCTCTTGAATCCCCCAAATAATAATTTTATTTTTTTGTGGGCCTGCAACCCTGACAAATCTGTGTCTGCGTTTTAGCTAGGTGAGCTCGAGGAAGATGGACATATTTTATTCCTTTGGAAGTTTTCCTATGGCATAAAGAACCTGCTGAGAGAACTGGTAGAGAATTTATGCATTCAGCCTGCTCTTTGGTAATAATGTGTGGATTTATAACATAAGGTACTTGCTTAGAACAGGTCAATAATGGAGATAATTAAATCTGTCTTTGCTATTCAATAACAATTATGAATTAAAATTTGTTATGGCAGGTTTTTCAATACAAGACCTATCATGGCTGAATTCCTCTAAGTCATAATTCTATCCAGACATGTTTAAGATATTATTCTGTGGCAAGTATGTAAATCTTTAAAATCTATTTTTCAAACAGTAAAATAAAAAATAAAGCACTACACCCAAAGGTCCATAAGATAAAGGAGCTCATGATTACCTGCATGCTCTTGGGTCAAATTTATTTTACAGTTATGCCAGTATTCCTTAACTCACTAATCTTCAGGATTTGCGAATCTTAATGTATCACTTTTTTTCCTTAAATTAACATTTCACATTCAATTAACCTAATCTTGAAACAAAACACTGTAGACTATACATTTTTAAATTACTGTTTATGATCCTTTATTCATGTTCCATTTATGCACACTGTCAGTGTTGGCGTTTGCATAGTCTGTGGTGTGCAGCAAGTTGCTCTTTCTACACTTCAGCATGATGTAGTTAAACTGCTTATTTTCACATGCCTGGAATTTTTTGGCTCTGTATAGCCATATTAATTTAACTGGCCAATTAGTTGTTATTAAAATATTTTAAAAGAACATACAACAACATATGCACAACAAATTATTTCTTTCCACAATTTTATTAACATTTTTGTAGGTAGTTTCCAGTTTCTCACCTCCTTTTCCCACCAAGAAAGACTCTCCAAGTTTATGAATACAGTCTGAATATTAGATTCAGAGCCCCACTAATTTTCCCCGAACACCTTTAAGATATGATGAGGGCATGGAAAAAATGAGCTGAATTAATGAAATCTTAGACCCTTTTCTTGTCTCACTCTGACGTTAGGACTTCAGGTGACCCTAACAAAATGATAGACTCAGATAATCCATGACAACAGGCTTGTGCTCAGGAGTTTTCAGGAGAGGGTGAGAGATTATTATCAGATTTAATTGCATGACTAGGTGCAAGTGAACAATCAATATATTAAAAGGGATGCAAGTCCACATATCGAATCCTTCCTTGGGTTTTTTGAGTCAGCTCTAACCATGTTTGTTCACAAAGGTGATGCTAGGAAGATCAAAACAGAACTGGTCTTTAACACAGGGGTTCAGCATTGTAAAGGGCAGTGTAACTAAATTTGCCTTGTAAAACTTTTGAGGCAAAAATAGTAGCATTATTTTGTGTTTGTAGATTGTATGAACTACCACATAAAATATCAATAGATAGTTAATTTGAAATGAAATGTACTAAATACTCTAGCCAGTCCTTCACAATTTTCCCTAACCAGGTCAGTTCTGCAGTACCACAAAAAAAAAGGAGTCCATTAAATGTACAACCCTACTGCTACCTGATTGTTTCCCATTATTCTTGCACCTTTTTTCAGAATTAATCTAAGCTGGGTGTAGTGGTGCTCAGAGATAAAAGAGATAATATACCAGAAGGCTGCAAATACTTATGTCCGTGTGTGCTTGTGGGTATGCGTGTATTAGTACAAAGGAGATATTTACCTTGCTAAACCTTTGTCTAACCAAAATATCATATTTAAGACATGAAATTTACCAAATTCAAAGAAAAATTAAAGATGGAAGAAAAAAATCTTCAGATACATGTAACAAAATAGCATGGCCCAGAGGCAGTAAAAACCACACGAATGCTTTCCAGCTGAAATGATTGCTGTCCAGGGAACATGTCCATGATGGCAAATGGAGAGGAGATGGTATACACAACTACGAGCAAGACAGAAGAATGCCAGTAAATTATTCTTTATAACAGGTGACCATGAACCAGAAAAGCTGAGTGTGGAAGAAGGGAATTCTATGGACTAAGTGGGTGCTGTCTGCTGGTGGGAGATGGAGTGTGATTGAGTGGTTGCAAGATGGCCAAGCACTCTTTACCCTAAAACAGCTTCTTACCAGCTCCAATCCACACTGGCAAGCACAGAAGAGAGCTATAAGTGTTTGGAAACCCCTCCTGAGCTCTTGTCACCTTCTTCTGCCTGGCTTAGCCAGGCAGTTCCCAGCCAATGGATGTTGGCAGTGGCCTCCCAGTATATCCAGTGATGCCACTGGCTGCTTCTGTTCCCAGCTGCTAGATGAGTCACTGCATTCAATCGGCATCAGATCCTTCAACAGGAACAGTTGTCCAAGTCCAGAAACACTGATGTTAAAGGAGATAATGTGAGCTGGAGTCTCCCATGGTATGCTGTGTGGCCCATGTTCATATTTGGAATGCAGCGGCAGCAGATTTGTCAATAATGCAAAACTCACCAGCCAGAAGAGCTCAGACAGGCTTAAATTTACCTTCACTTTTAAAGCACTTTTATTTAAGTAATGGAGCACAGACATTGCATGCAAAGCATGCAGAGCTGTTTCTAAACAGGTGAATACACTTGTTTGTTAACCGTCCAATTACTTCTGGCAGTGTTGTAAGATATTTTTATACTGTTCTTGTGATAAAGAAAGCTTTCAGTCTGATAAGTTATAACATCACACCTGTGTAAACGTGAGGTATGATGCCATAAGCTTTGCTTACAATTACAGTTGTTTTTCTTAAATTACATGAAGTATAATCCACAATAAGACACTTCATTGTTGGCAGTTATTACAGATGTATCTCTGAAAAGGCTGATGGCTTAATTACACCTCTTATTATGACTATTCTGGCAAATTTCTAAAAAGAATCTCTAACAAAGAACCGGATGAATGTTTCCTCTGTATTCTTCAGTTAAGGATTGATTGTTCAACCGTTAGATTTATTAAAGTCAATCAGTTCAGCTTCTATTTTCTATTCAGTGTAATTATGCTTCAGGCAAATTTAACTTATGTGGTATTTAATCCAAATAAATAATATTATTCCAAACCGTTTGGCTTCCTGTTGCACAAAGTTGTTGAACAATTGTCTTCGAAAACTCCAGTCATTAACTATGACAAGTCTCAATGTTAACATGTTATTGTTAGCATTTGTACTAAATTGCCTTTCTTACTCATAAATTCTTGAGTTGAAAAATTAAACAGATTTTTTTTTCTGAAAACAGCTCTTCAGTTAGTTAGTTTTTACTCCTCAAGCATAAAGAGCTTCCAATTAAGTGAATGGAAATTTCAATGGGAAAGCAAGTGAGAATTTGGGTCCATGCAAAAATGATTCCAAGTTTAGAGGTACCTGAATTTGGTCTTTTTTTTTCAGAAGCTTGATGAAAATGGCATAATCTATGTAAAGAAAATTACACATAATTTAGAAAATAAGAATTAATAACTCTCTCTACTTCACTGTCATTTTCTAATCAGATCATTCTTACTTTCCATTAAAAAAAGTAGAAATTATATTTAAGGATTTCAAAACCATTTCCTTGATTTAATTTCACAAGGATTTTTAGCAGCTGGATTATTTCAGTGGAACTATTCCCAATCCCTGAATTTAATCAGACATTTGAGTCTTTTCAGAATCAAGGCTAGAGCAGAAATATATTTTATCTTTTCTGGAGAAAAGACTGCTTTGATGGGAATATTCATGAGTGCTTCTTCTGAATGAAGGTCTAAAAAAAAAATGACAAGTACTCTACTTGAAACTTCATACTCAACAAATAATCTTCACTCTTTTCCTTCTAGACCCATAACAAATTTCAAGTATTTGTAAAATACTCAGGTAAATTAATCAATTAAAATTTTTGTCCTTATTGAGTTGATCTTACTCAGAATTGAATACGTATGCAGAAGTCATATTGTACTGAATTTAGTTCTCTTGAAGTAGCCTCTACATCTCTTTAAGCTGTGTCTTTGGAAGAATTCCCACTTTTGTTTTTCTAAAACTGAAGACTAGAGATAATTAAATTCAAATGAACAAGACCCAGTCAACATGATCTAGCCTTGAAATTACCCCCATTTGGAACAGAAAGATGGACTAGCTGAAGTCTTTCCCAACACAAATTATTCCATCATTCTAAGATGAAATTTAGTGTGGGTTTAATATCAGAAATGCTACAAGTACCAGTACCCAAATAAGCTACAGCAGAAGGAGAGAAAACATGGCTTCCCACTATTGAACAACAGCCTCATTACACAGAAAGTCACTTAAGAATTACAGAAAACATAAACCAGCAAAACCAAAGAGGAAAATGTTAACTGCAGTAACTGCAAACCGACCATTGGACTGGAAAAGCCCCCTGCGTGCATCTTCCCTGTCACCCAGGGATCCTTGCTAATAGGAAGGGCAAAATATGCTTCTTCATGCGTTCAGTTCTTATGTACTTGACATTAGAAGTACCAAAAAGGTAAAACCAAACAAACAAATCTCAGGCCAAATTAACTGCTCCAAGTTAAACCTGTGCAACTGTGAAAGTGATAGCATGTATTGCTCAGGAGAAATGGATCCAAAAAGTTAAAAAAATGCTGCTTAGAATACACATAACAAATTGACGTTGACATAATTCGCCAACATCCCAGGCTGTTAGGAACATCGCCAGCTGTGAGTGAGGTTCATAATACAGTGATGTGTTTTCCTACGGCAAGGCAAATAATTTCCCTGGCAGCTGAAATAAAGTGTTGACTCTTCTTGAAAATTAATTAGCACAGAAACACAACAGAAAAAATGAAAGCTTTCATGTTTCTAAAGGTTATTCTGTAAGGAAATAAATCATATGAAGGTATGAAGTGTGCTGTCCTGTACTTTATGATTAAGTGCTTATAATATAGACAGTCTCTAAGCCGCAGCTTTTGCTAGGAAGTTCACATCAAAGGTGAATTAAGTCTTTATTATAAATACTTGGTAAAATATAGAAACCAGAACTGCTTTAAATTGGAAGATTCTCTGGTTTCAGTAGAAAGATTTTTCTTTCTTTTTATCGACTCATTTTACAAGTGTTGTCCCAAATTTATGCTAAGAACATTTTCATGAAGCTTTTGCTCTCCTCTTGGCAGAAGGCCTTGAAATTTGTGTCAAATAAATTAGAACTAATGTCTTTGGCTAAAAAGAGGAGCCTGTTAAAGGGCAGTAGTAATCAAGACAAGATAATCATTTATCTGTGATTTTGTGGGTATTAGTCTAATATCCTGTCTATTCACAGCATGTCAAAGATAAGAGCAGTCACTGGTTTACTGTTTTTCTGCCCTCTCCTTCCACCCTCCTTCCATCCCTCAGGCTTCCAGAGATAAAAGATAAAATGCACGTATTAGGCCAATTGCAATAATATTACACTAAAAGGGATACACTGTTGCTATTATAAATTAACGTTTTAAAACTTCAGACTAAAAGAAACTATTATTAGATAATTATCTGTCCCTCAGATGATTATGCACATGAGTAATTCTGCCTCTCTGAAGAGTTTATAGGATTTACTGGAAGTCCCCAGAGGCATCACCAGTCACACGTGAACCTGCTTACAGGACTGTGGCTGTAGTTCCAAATGACAGTCATGATTCCCAAAAAACTTTCAGGGTGGAAAATAATCAAGATAGATACTTTATGGGGATTTTTGTCAATTTTTTGTTCCTGTATTTAGCAGTTTAAAGATTAGGGTTTAAAAGCGATACTCATGGCTGCTACAGATACTATTGAAAAAAAAAAAAAGTATCGCAAATGTGTTATTGGACTCCACTCCAGATGCTTGCTAGTAGTTAGAGATTTAATACTCTTGATTTTGTCACCTTGGTACCTTTGAAGGGTCTCCTTCCTGATGCAAAGCTATATCTAAAGGTCAAATAAAGCACATAAGTGTCCATTCTGTAGTCTTTACAGCCACTTTCCTGTCATGCAGTGATACAAAGCAGCCTCCAGAGCTATCTCCAAGAGCTTCCCCTGCTTGAAGAAACGTTATGCTTGCACTCACTAGTTGGTAAAAGGAAAACAGTTTTCAGCCTTGCATTTTTTTATAATCTGCTTTTTGGCATAAGCATGACTGTTCTCTCTTAACTATGCTGGGAGTTGAGGCTCAGTTCACCTCCTAATTAATTAAGGCAAAGTCATGTATTTAAAATTAAATTATTTTGTTATTGTGCTCAGTGCCTAACCTTTCACATCTGACATACTCTATAGATCTTTTATTTTATTTACAAATATCTGTTTAAAGAAATGATTAGTTCTGTAATTGGTTCAGCAAGGCTTCTTTAGAGCAAAGCCCTCCTGGGAACTCTTATGCAAATAAAATCCATCTGGAGATTGGAAGTAATGCAGGTGAAATTATAAACAATATACTTAAATTTTAGGAGGATTTAAAGGGATATAAAAGCACACTCCATTAGAAAATCCAAGCTACCAACGTATGTTCTAGTCACTCTCTTACAAGAGTGCTGCTACATTCGGCATTAGCTTCCTTTGAGGTCCTCCCAAAACTATTGAAATCTGTCCCACATCAAATATGAACATAATCTATGTATTTACTATTTTTCACAGTGACTGACTTGTATTTTACAGGCAAGACTCAAATAGCAAATGGAGCTGTGTAGTGGGGATCTGGTGGTAAAGAAGTTATTGGAGCATCTGAAGAGGAGGTAAGCATTTTTATTGTGTGATCCATCTTATAACCTGCATCTATTCTTTCATCTTCTTTTATATGGTGGAGACCCTGGTTTGTTTAAGAAGCTGATGTGACGGGAGTAGAGTGGGAAAGAAAAACCCTGCTCATAATTAGTAAAATTTTCAATGCTGTTGCTAGTTCATTAGATTACATATTCTAGCAATCTGGAATCTATTATTGCTATTGGGAAATTATTTTATTTAGTTTCTTTTATTTCAAAATTAAAAATGACCCATGAGTGGATGTTATCAGGATCTCTATTACAGAAATTAATTAAAAGTTTGTAGCTTTTGTTTTCTGTAGCTATGGAAGAGCCAAATAGCATAATTGGAATGTCTTAGTTGTCTCATCTTTAAAAGTATATATGAGGAAATCACAGGGTGTCACAGTATGGCTATTTGTAAAATATATATTTAAAATATAAAATTTATATTTTACAATATAAATTATGTAAAATGTAGAAACCAAATTTACTTCCATGATTTGATTTCCAATTCCTGACATTTAAAACATGTGGACTCTACACAATATAGTCTTGCTTTATTACTCTATCACAAGATAAATCCTGAAAGACTATGGGGCTTCTTTTTTTTTTTCCCCATGAAAAGAAATGAAGGAGATAGAAGAGAAAGAAAGAGAAAGGAGGAAAAATACTCCTGACATTTGCAGAGATGGAATCTGCTATTAAAGCATTCTTTAGGGACATGTCTTCACACTTATATGATATACTTCAACCATCATTACCAGTGGCAAAAATTTAAGATGAAAAGTATTTTGAAAGGTTTGATAAGTTTCTAAAGGTAAATGCACAAAAAGGAAAATTGATGACTTTCTTTTGTGTTTGAGAAGACTAGCTGAGTTTCCTGGGTTTCATTTTAAGAATGAAAAATAATAACCGAACAATTTGGACAGTTCCGATAGTGTTACTGAAACAATCTTTGTTCTTTTGTTTGCTTTGAGTCACAGGAAGAGAAACTTTTGGCATCAAACCCCACCGTTAGTAATAACGACATTTTGTTAACTGAGAATACATTGTCCAGCCAGTGTTTCACCTTGTGTATTGAAAGACATTCAGTTTTGTCATCTTTGGTTAAAAGTTGCTCCTTTTCCAATAAGATCAACCTCAATAATTTCTTGATTTGTTCAACATGAGAAAAACCATACATTTTGATACAAAAGTGGTATGAGATTTTGCTGTCTGGACCTCTGCATAAAGCTAAGATGTGTGTAGCTTTCGGAAAGGCAAAATGCATAGCGGGACTGCCAGAAATCAAAATAACTCAGAAAGGATAAAAGACAGATCCAAGCACTGTTGTCAGAGAGAGGCATGTTATTTTTGCATTTTTTTACAGAAAAAAATCCTGTAGAAGGAAAGACAATTGTAGTCAGCTTGTGTCATCAGAAAGTGGGAATGCAGTCATGGGAATCTGGCTTAAAAGACTTTTAAGTTCAACCAGATCTCTCAAATCTTGGGGTATATGAAAGATTCATGGTGTACAACCTAATTTTCTTCTGTAAAGAGGCAAACTTCTCATCAGTAGTGAATTCAAAGGAAAGTCCAAGAGAAAGAATCTTTTAGGAATTTGTCTTCAAACAAGCCATTTCCAATTAAAAACATTATCAAACCATAACATGCCTGAACTGTAAGGTGAAACATTCACAAGAAGAAAATTAAGGTTATCTGTGAAGCCTTTGTATATTTGTTTCACAGCACATCTCATCTGAGACCATGGAATATCACACACTGTTTCCCTCCTATGGAGGATGTGCCAGCTGGTAACGTCATGCTTTCTTGCTTTCTTTTTAATTGTGTGCTGGCCTGTATGCCACTGCCCATTCTTAATCTTTAGATACATTACACCCTGCAACTTTGATTAATCTTCTGAACATTCTTCCACATGAAACTACTACTCTTTTTTTCTTTAATCTTTTCTGCCTGTGATGTGAGTCAGCGACTGCAGTTTTTTTCTGACAGTTCCCAGAAACCTGAGCCAGGTGTCATATTTGTCTTCTATTTGTAATGCATTTCTCTGTTAAATTTCTTTGGATTATGTATTATTCTGTATGTTTAAGTGTATGTGTATTTCTATAAATGTATAATATGTGTGTATATACATGTATAGCATTTCTTTGTTATATATCTGTATATATATAACACCTGCAATACATACACTTTCTTCTTTCTTCTTGCCACTGACTTTTGTATAGAAAGTGTTAAGAGTGCAGGAAGAAAAAGGAAACAAGCAAAAAAAAGGAAATGTTTTTTTCAGTGGTTTATACTGCACACAACACTTTTTGGGAGGTCCTAAACAGAAACAGTTTTATTGCATGTAAGGTAAACTGCCAGGGTATCTGCTAATGGACTTCACAGAGCCTTCTAGAGCATGTGGGACTTGCATCTGAATTTCAGGCTTGCTTTTATTTCTGCTAAGGCCCAGTGCAGCCCTTCCTGAACTGCCCATGTTCTAAGTTTAGGAAAAAATCTTGTGTAAAATGAGCAACCTGACATTGTGGAGATCTATCCCCTGATTTTCAGTTTTCTCGCTTGAATATTTTTGACATATTTTCCAGGAAAGTTTATTACTTGAAAGCTATAAAGCATGATTTTCACTCTTCTTGAGCTTACAAATGGCAGAAACAGTCAAAATATTTTTTTTTAAAGTGATAATTTCAAACTTAAGAAGAATTGGAGACAAGGGATAAAAAAAAATAAGAATCATACAGTCTTTATGCCTTCTGTCAAGCAAATACTGCCATTTGCAGTGTAACTCTACCAAAGACACATAGTGGGCAATGATCACTTGTGGGGTGGCAAAAAAAGATATGAATTTTACCTGCTCATTTGATGGCTGCTAGAACCAAAGCAACTAATTTTGATATTAATTATAAAAAGGAAGTTGTTTGATTATTGACCTAAGAGGCTTTTAGCCTTCCCAGTAATAAGATGTATACCTGTCTCCCCGTAGATTTAGCAGCAGTAGTAAATCTCATATTAGTAGTGAGTAAAATTTGTTTCTGTTAGGTGTCTCCAAAGAACATGTTCTGGAGTTGAAAACTGACCAGACAAATCAGTACTGGCTTACATAGTTTTTGGATATTTCATAGATAATCCGAAGAACAATTTGATATGGTGACCAAATTCTATTACCTTCAGAAAAAGCAGTTTCTTCTGTCCAAGTTAAAAGTATGTTGGCTCAGCAGTGAAAGAAACTTGCACTGCCTATGCTGTATGTAGGCTGTCAATAAATAAAGAAGTTCAATTTCCAGAGCTGTCAATAAATATATTATGTATGAGGTTTTTCATTATGTTCAGATGCAACTTGAGGTATTGTCTCTGCCTTCCTGGAACTGAAGTTATTTTTCTCAACTGGAATAGGATTCCCTTACCACATATTTGTAAATACATCGTTAATAAACCAACAACTTGCATTTAAATACAGCAAACAGGTTATTTTTCTTTTCTCTTGATTTCTTCTTGGTGCTTTGAGTGAACTGAAAGGTGATCTTAAACTTCGTTTTATGCTGATATAATATACAGAGAAATGGTTATATATAAACACTCTCACTTTTAATGAAAATTATTAGCTATCAACATTTTGCTTGGAGGCATAAGCCATAGCCCAAATTCCATTCAAATCCATTAAATATGCTTGAGACCCAGCTGTCAATAGACACCATGAAGTAAATTTAATTTTCAGAGTCAATACAGAGCACAGCTGCATTAAGCATAAGATAATTCTGGCACATTATTAATTTGAATGGCCATGTAAGGCATTGTCTAGACAAGATATAAGCCCAAGTTTTCATAGGCAATCTGTACATAAAATGAAGTATGTCAAGGTTGTAAAGAATACTAATAACACAGATCTGGCCTATTAACCAATATTGATTGCTCTTACTGCAACATGGTTCAGTAACTTTGGAGGTGAAATAGTAAGATGTTCAGCATTGCTTCTTTTCAAAAAGCAACACCAAGTATGGAGTTTTTCAGATCTAACTTGAATGCATGTGTTCTCAATGTTTATTAGCATTACGCATGGTTTCTAGTTATCTGTTTCTGTGGACTGGGCCGTTTTAAAAACAGGAGATTAATCAGAAAGAACAACTAGTCTTGATGGTAATATGAGGCACTTTTATTTCAAATTCTATCAATAATTTACTTTTTTCACAATAATTGTAACTATGCTTTGCATGAATAATATCTGTCTTAGACGGTTAAGCAAATTTAATTTGGACTAGCTCCAGTGTGATCTCATGGGTCCCATTTTATTTCATCTTGTTTGGCTGTCCTAGTGTGAACTAATGCACAGGAATGGGGAGAAAATTGGGAGGTAAATTTCAGGAGCTGAACTAAACCATTAATGTGCATGAACCCTTTGGGTTCTTTATTAAAATGACTAAGGAGCATAGAAAAATTCGTAACATAAGTTGGCTTAGAAGGTACCTCAGCGGAGAAGAATTTGCACCTTTACAGTGCAAGTCAAAACATGCTATGAACTTTTACTGTTGAAGGAAGACAGGAATAATGCAGTTGGGCACTTCAAGTTAGTTGGGATAAATGTTTAGCTTTTAATGCATAAAAAAATACCTATAATTCTCAAATTCTGTCACAATAAAATAATTCACAATTTCGGAGACTGATTTTATTTCCTGAATATAAGTATGATTAGCACTGCTAGTTCCACCTTGGTTAGTGCAATCCCAGAAAGTATTCTTAATAGAATTATAATGTTATGACTATTTATACTTTTATATACAATAATTATATGCACAAATAAAGTTTTTATTTAGGACAAAATGTACTGCAACAACAAATCCCACAAGTTAATTTTGAAAATAGTAAATTATTTCCTTGCTCATTTTTTAAATATATGTTTCAAAGAAATCGAGTGTTCCCTTATTCTTTTATTCTATAATGCTTAGTTAGTCTTGTCGAGAATGAAGGCTGATTATTAAACTATATGCTAACTATGAATAGCTTCTAAGGTCTTCTGTTTTTCAGACAGCCCTTTACAGAATTCAGTTTTCCCTTGTTGCCAAATGCAAGTATTCAGAATTCATGAGACTGAAGGATAAAAAATAACTTTAAAGAATAAAAAAAAATTTCATTATGTAAATATTTTTTTTTAATTATTGGATGAGATTCTTAGAAACAGTCTGAATCCAGGAATGTAAACTTTGACAGGGACAATCAATACAAAATCATGAGATTTAAAACTTTCGTTGGTTCTGCTGATAATTTTCTTTAATGAATCTCACTGCTTGGTGTTCCTTGGGACATGAAATATATTCTTGGTCCCACTGAAGCTCAGTCACTCAAATGCACTCTTGCAGTTTGTAATTTTAAAGAGAGGTTCAAGTTTTTTGGGGTATTTTGGCTTGCTAACATTGTATCTCTTTTAAGAACAGCTATTTTACCATCCAGAACAATCAGAATATTTATTTTCTTTGTCCCCCAATTTGGCTTTTCATTTCCTTTTGGTATGCTTTGAAGTTTTCAGTTAAATAATAATTTTTATTAGAATAAATATAGTTTTTGTTTTGATTCATATATCTATATATCTTCTTCTCTACACTTTTTTATTAGATCATCTATATCAGTTCAAGTATAATTGCATTTTTGCCCCAAAAGTGCTCAAATTGCTTGCAAGATTTTACAAAATATTCAGAATTTTCTAGTTTTCTGAATGCTTTGTGTAACACAAATATTTATTGAAAAAGAAGTTTTGACTTACATAATTTGAATTTGGTAGTAACAACTTCCTGTTTCTATCCTGACTAACTGCTGAAAATCTGTTCTTCAAGATGTTTCACATACTTTTTTCTCTTCTGTCTCACCTCATGTTCTTTCAAGAGTAGTGCAGGTTATCTATAATTTTTCTACAATTCATTACAGCAAAAGGAATGAGTTTACAATTTCTAGAAACCTCTCCTTTTTTGATCTTCTAGTTTGCACATTTTCATATTCACGTGAACCTATTGATTCCTACATGTTAGTCATGTTTGTATTCCTGAATCTGGGAAAGACTTATCTGGCCCTTGGACATGCATTTCACTGCTCTCCTGACATGTTTTAGTTTCTTCTTCCAGGAAAAAACCTACTTGCATAGACCAGCAGGAACCACAGCACACGCCAGTCAGTTCTCTTCTCTCTGAATAACAGGAAGACTGGGAGTAGAAAGTGTCCTGTTGAGTGTTGCCATTTCTTTATACCCATTGTACCTTCTATTGCAATGGAACCCCTAAAGTCCCAACAGAATTCTCGTAAAATGTTTGTTTTCTTTTCATCACAGTCAGTCACTAAACACACGAGGAAGAAGTAAAGAGAAAACAACAAAGAATAAGACACTAGCAATTAGTTCAGGTTTTTTCCATTCCCATTAAACATTTCAGAAGGTGACTCGTGCTGAGAAATTTTTAGCACTTCACCAATGCAATTATGGCTCTGGTGGAAATACTAGTAAATCTAATCTAATACTAGTAAATCTAACTAGTAAATGTAATGAATGTTTTCATCTACAGGTGGCCTGTTGGATTAGTATCATCATTCTGTACAACCTGGGAGAGTGTCTGCAGCCAAGATGGTCAACCTACCAGGCTACACACCACATCAGCACATCACAAAGCACATCATATATGACTCCCACCCCAAGTTTCTTATACTCTGTAGGCAAACAAGGAAGAAAGAAGCACCTCCGCTCTATTTAGCTCCAGGCCAGAGGTCAGAAATAATGAAATAATCAGTTGAAGGTCATAGAGAAAGTCTGTACAACAAGAAAGTAAATGCAGACCTTCCTAGGTGAAATTCAGTCATTTCAGCACCAGACTGTAGTTTATTCCTAACTATTCACATAAGCAACTAAAAAACATCTTTTAACCAATGCTCTACAGGGATAGAGTCTGCCCAGCTGCTATTCTTTCTCCTGGCATATCTCTTTCACTATAATTTTCTTTCATAGACTGTAAGTTACTGACTATATGCAGGTAGCAATAATGAATGATATAATTAGCTAGATAATTCTGGTTTTCTTCAGTAAAAGCCTAATAGTTTGTATAAGAAAGCACTGGATTCCTTTCAACTTGTTGTTATTTGCATATGCTGAAACCACAAAGGACATTGATTATTTTAACTATGCTCAATTTGCCTTTGAAACCGACATTCAAAAAAACAAAAGACCTTAAACAAACATGAAAGTAATCTAATACTGACATAAACATGAAAGATAATAAGATTACTATGAATTGATCTAAATATTACTTAAAATAATTAGAAATGATTTTCTCGTGGTTCACCGTTTAAGTTAAGCTGCTTTTTAATGTTACTTAGAAAAATAAGCAGAGCATTACTTTCCAGAATTTTAGTAGTTATTGTTTATGGCATTCAGTAAAACAATGAGCAAATATGCCTTTCTCTTTATTGCTTTATATTTCGCATGCAGTTTGTAAATAACTAGTCTAGTTTTGCACCAGCCAATTTTGTAAGGGCAGGGTTGTTGCCATTTTAATACTGTATCATTTTATTACTTTAAATCATGAACCAACTGGGTTTCTTTTTTCTCTCTTGGCACCATTTCTACTAGTTAACTTTATGAAAAGCAGTAACATGAAGGAAACAAGCCATGCCAATAACCCTTACAGTCACCAAACAAAAAAGGCATGCATAGAAGAAAAATACCAGTTAAATTTCAGTGCCATTTGTCAAATTAGCTATGGAGATGAACCTCCAAATTAACTGAAGTTTGCATCACTTTCACTACTCAGTCCCAAATGATTTATTGGAATTTTTGGTCTTGTAAGAAACACAGCATTTTTTTTTTTCCCTTTCTAGGATTATTCCAGTTATCTGTATATAACTAAATTTGGGGAAATATGATTAAAAAAAAAATGATAGCACCAAGTTTTCTCTCAATATTTAAAGATCTATCTGGCTTTAAGCAGCCTGGTAAGTATTTTTCCTTGTAGTTTAAGAAGTACTTTTCCTGAATAGTAGAAAAGAAAAAGATGTAATTCAGATATACTATTTTCCTTTAATTAGTTGACTATTTCAAACAGTAAAGCGAATTTAGGAATAAATCCATGGAGAAAAGATACCTGGGTTGTTTAGAAGAAATATGAGGACTTACATTGTGTTTTCTATTCACGTCTTCATTCTAGGTCTATGAAATTTTTTGTCCTCATGCCAAACAAAAGAGAAAAGATGGATGCCCTTTTTGGTTTTAACGATTGTCATTTGTGCACATTTACCTAAGTGTTTCATTAGATGTAATCATAGTTTCTCTACAGATGTATTTGGAAGTCAGGTAGCAAGGGCTTGCAGAGATACCTCAACAATTGCTCCTGAAGCACAAAGTACAGAAGCTGTTTAGAAGAAAGTTTGCTGACCTGACTGTAAAAATAAAGAACCCTGACACACAGCAGCTGTTGTTCATCCATGTGGGAGAAAGAATAACTGCTTTCCGGCACACTCTTTTCCACAACTTGCAATTTGCCTCATGATGCTGGGACATTTCATGATGGACATTCGACTTTCCCAGGGCAAGCAGAGGCAATGGCTCTTAGGTCTAGTGAAACCTAAGAATAGTCTTATAGCAGGACAACTTTTGGGCAGCATTATCACAAAGGGACCCCTATGAAAATATGCCTTAAAGCAGTTGACTTCTGAGGTCAGTCAGAATGCTCGTGACAAAGAAGATGCAGGAGAAGACAGGGCCAGAAGTGTACACTGGAAATGAAAGGGACAAAATAACACCACATGGCCACAAATTCATGGGGGAATATGGAAAAAAACCTGCTTCTTTAAGGGACTGAAGTATAACATTCAGATTCTCATTCGCCTGTGTTCCTACCTCCATTCCTAAATGTCGGAGGTATCTGCATTTCTAACATGCCTGTTTCTACTTGTGAAACTCCCAAGACACCAGAATTTCACAGAAAGGGCTGTTACTGTCTTGCCAGACTTGAGCTGTAATTCTAGTCTCATGCTCAAGACTTCACAAGCTTAAAAAGTATGATATGGTTCTGCCCATCTCACTTGCAGGATCAAAACTTATGCAGTGGCTAGGAGTAGAGTTTCTCTTTCACATCATGGAAATGAGCTCCCTTCTGCCTAGGAGCGCTCACCTTTTGAGTGAATTAGGATCAAATCCCAGTTGTCTCTAAACACAAATCTTCTACAAAGGTGACTTAATCCATGGGCTGGTACCTCTTAATCTCTCCCACTGGAAGTGTTCTACTTTCAGTATGTAATTAACATTCATCTCAACAGAGACTGCAACTGGATTCTCCCACATCTTAGGGGAGTACCCTGCCCATTGGACTGTAGGATTTGTAATTTTTCCTTCTTTCTTCTAGTCCAGTGAATACTTCATTATTTTTATATACAGGCATAGAGACACACACAGAATCATACATTCAGATATCCATAGAATAATATCTACAATTATAGTCACAGAAATACATGCCTACTTTCTAAAAATGGAGAATTGCAAAAACTATTAGAGATGCCTGACACAAGTGTACTGTGTTCATTGAAAAAAAAAACCCCAAACCTCAAACACAAGATCTCTAAAATGGAGGAATGAAGATCTTTTCTATTAGGAAGCAAATTTTTTACCTATTAACATTACTACCTCACAAGTGGCTGAAATATATCTTTGGCCTACTGCGATGACTCCCAGTACGTGTGTATTGAAGCTGTGCAAAATCCCTAAACCACAAGTAACTCCCTGGGTTTCAGTTTTTGTTATAAGCTCAATATTCTGTTCAGGTTCACTGAAAGGACAATACAAGCCTGGAAAGTCCATGAATGATGTAATGCAGACTTCTCACATGGCCTACTGTGTTGCACAGCACAACATATTGATAGATAGCATTTGCTTCCTATTAAAGGATTACTATCATAGCACTCCAAAGATGCAGAGCTGTTTCATGTAGACATTATTAAATGAAGATCCACTTCACGTTGACAAAATGCAGGGAAAGATATTGGGGCAAGAAAATTATTATTTCAAATTGCTTGAAAATATGTCAGAGGAAAGAAGCTTAGGTGGCAAACTCCAGAAAGACCAAGTTGGGTGAGGTGAGATTTATGATACCCTGTGAGGTCTTAATTCTGCTCCTATGTGCATCCAGCCTGTTGTCTGAATGAAGCACTCTGATGAAAAAATACACTGCCACTACATAATTAAGGTCTGCAGAATAATGCATATTCCCAAAGGGTCAAATAAAATTTGCTGAGACATTTTCTATGCTCTTCTTTCTGTGATGCAGTGTGGAGCCCTATGACTCTTTTAAGCCAAATTTCTCTGCATATGAATACTGAAGTTTTTTAAAAACAAGTGAAAATCAGCAGTTTGTATTTAACCACTTCCATAGAGCATCAGCAGAGTTAATTGCTACATTTTGGACATTAAAAATCCCAAGCCAGCTATTTAAGCTAAACCTAGAATTATTGTGAACAAACAGAAGGTGGTTGCTATCTCAAGATAATCTTGCCCTCCACCAGCTTTTAGGAAAATGGGTAGAATAGTAGCTGTCAGAATACATCGATAGAGTGGTCCACAACCAGAATTTTCCTGAGGAATCTAAGCTTAAAATCCAAAATAATAACTTGCAAGACTTTGCAACTCAGCTGTTCATGTGTAGACTGTCATGAAGAAAGGAAATCTTCTTCAGCCTATAGACTGGGTTGGGGTCTTTTTTGTCCTTGAGGTTATTTTTAGTGGGAGGAGGTTGTTTTGCCTTACACAAACTATTCAGTTTCCTGTCACTAACACTGTAAATGTCTAATTTTGTCTAATTCTGTCTCAGAAATTTTATTTTCTCCACGGACAAGTCCTCAGATATATATGACGTGCCCTCTGACTAAATGAGAACTGAGAGACTGAGAAAATGGTCTCCTTCATAATTTTCATGGAGGAACGCTGGGCAGCCCTGCAATGACTATATTTTTATAGTCCAGTTGGCACCCCTGCTGCACAAGAAAGAGGATATCTGTCGCATCGGTGTGGTGGCAGACCCCTCAGTTCTACCCTGTATCTTGGCTTTGTTAGCAACTACTTGGGAGCTTTCCTGAGTTAGTCAGAGTACACTTGTCACTAAAGGATGTATAGTTTGCCTTCAGTCGTCTCAGAAGAGAGCTACCTTTGAAGCTTCTGTTTCTTTATGCCTCTGGCAGAAAATAGTGGATAAACTTAATCTAAGAAATGAATTCCTGCTTATAACTGTTATTTGATAAATCTTATTATTCTGGTTATTCAACAGAAACCACTCCTGCACAGTAGTTATTATTCTCACACAGTTCTAATCCATACCATGTAGCTTTTGTACACAGATTAGTATTTTATTATATCTAAACTAAATATTGTTTGTATAATCTAATGAGATATTTTGCAAATAAATACATTCTGAACAGAATTATGCTATCTGAACAGTAATGTAAAGGTTTGAACCCTTAAAGAATAAAATGATTTCTTACCAGAAATTTCCATCGCATTAATTAAACATCCATCCGGTTTTGCAAAAATTAAAGAACCCTACTTAGTTTCCTTCCTGTAAATTATTTTGAGAAGATGCAGGAGATAAAATAAAATTACAAGATGAGTGTATATAATTCAAAAACTGTCCTGCTAATGCTAAAAATATTGACATTTCTTCCTGAGGTTCTGACAGAAAATACAATACACTGTCTTACATCAATTGAATAATTAGAGATTATAGTAATTCCTGCAAGGCTTTCATATGTGGCACATTCCGAGAAAATTTGAAAAGATTAGATAAATGTAAAGGTGTGTGTCATGAAATACTAGGTGCCTCTTCTCCTATAACAATGAAACTCAGAAAAAATTAAAACTCCTCTGGGGAAAAGTGATGGCAATGCTCAGGCAAACATCAGGATCCCCGAATCTCAAGTGGAGAAAGGAGTTATCAGTGTGCTCTACACTGTGTATAGGAGGTGGTATCTGAAGACAATAATACAGCATTTAGCATCTTTGGAGTAAAATCTGTTAATGAAAGAAAGTGATAACAACTTTCAACAATTTACAATATCATTTCTAAGATTCTTAATAAAAAATAATGTATTTGAAACATCAGTGACTTAATGCTACTTCTTCTCTCCTTTTTCCCTTTAATATTGCGTATATATTTTATGTGCATTTTATATACATTTGTCAGGAGAATATTAATGTTCTGCTTTATGATTACCACCACCTTTCTAATCATTGCTTTTTATTATTCTTGTTCAGTACAGCTTAGCTGCTGAGCATGAGCAATGAAACGGGGGGGGGGGAAGAAAAACAAATACTGTATTATATCATCATCTAGGGAGCGTGATTGTTTCTGCTGTGTTAATTTACACTAAAATCTATGACCCAGTGAGTCTGATTGATTGCCAAGGGCAGAAATCCAGCCCCTGGCCTAGTTTATTTTGTGAACTGTAGCCTCAGATATCGCTGCAAGCCACAATGATATTGATTTGATATACACTAGATGGCTCTTTATGCTCTTTGGGAAATTTATTGTGCAGAGTCAGAACTCAGACAGATGGGGAGAAGCCGCTCTTTAAATTGAAGAGGGTTATCATGGTTTGACTCCTGGGTCACTCAGGTTACCAAGTGGCCTGAGCGTGGCTGGGTCGGAGCGGGCTCAAGGGATTAGTGCTCATCAGTTTTGAATGTCAAATCTCCTCGGTGGACTTGAGTTATTGCTAATAGGAACTTGCTTGGGCCTATAACATTTGGATGGCCTATAAGTTAAACATCATAACCCTTTCTTCATGTCATGGTCCTTTAAATTATGGCTGAGCATGCCACCTTTGCTCTGGATGTTTAGCAGGAGACGGTTGTGTGTTTTAAAGAAACTTTCCTCCAAGGTGGACCGCACGGTTACAGCTGGTGTCTACAGAAGAGCTGTACCCCTGCATTCCCTGCTTCGGACAGTGTCACAGCTGCATCCTGTGCCTTTTGCTGTTCACATGCTGCTACCACCTTGGCTTTGTACAGGAGAAGCAGCATATTGAAAGTTAGAGCATAGGTCTACTTTTCCCTGAATTTAGTATTTTTCCTTCAAGGGGGGAGAGGAAGGAGAAAGAGAAGGTCTGGGGAAAATTCTGCTTGAAGTATGGTGGGAAATCCCATATTCTTTGGGCAATGAATGAATGAATGAGGAAAATAAATGTGCTTCTAACTTGGAATGGAGTGTTCTTTCAGATTTAAGAGCTTTTTTTTAGGTAGAAAAAGGATGGATGTGCTCTGCTTAGGCTGTGTTTTATCAGAATTTTCACCGAAACACTGCTAATTTTTAACCAAAATGTCATGCTACAGTATACGATGAAGAGACTAGGGAAAATAATATCTACTATTTTAAAGGAAGACATTTTTTACATCACAGTGTAGACAAACTTTTTAATTACCAAAGAAGAACTTCATCACATTTTAACAGGCATGTCCAACAGAGTTATAAATCACACACAGCCCACATTTCCACACTCCTTGTGCTTGTACAAGCATTTGAATCACTTCATTTGAGATCAAGAGAAGGGCTTTCAGTCTCATTGAGAGATGCAGGGAATTAGCCTAAAGTAAGACCCACATGTATCCAGGAGATGGGATACAGCTCCATGCTGCCATTACCATGAGAAAGACTACTGTATTCCTACTTTTATGAGTAGCTGTTGGGTCTCTATGCAAAAAACCTTAAGAATTCTCCTCTACTTTTCTTCAACTAGTATGTGATTCACACAGGAATTAGAGAAAATAGATATTGTTTTTCTTAAGTAGCTGTTTCCTTTCCCTGATCTCATTTTGGTGAAACTGGAAGCTGATGCTTTTGAAGAGAATATCGTTCCTACAAAATAAAACCACAACATTTATTTCTATGAAAAGAAAATGAATTTAAAAAAAATGGAAAAAAGAAGAAAAAAAAAAAAAAAAGCCTTTTGGAAACACACATCTATTCTATTCCTCTTTGCATACCTGTCCAAAACAAAGAAATCTCAGGAGGTTAATGGTGAACTGCTTAGCCTAGCCTTTTGGACTCTGTTCTTGGCAATACACTGCGGATCGAGTTGCATATTATAGATATACTATTACCATTTAAACATAATACTGCCTGGCTTGTGGTCTGAGATTCCTGGGATTTTATTCTTCATTTGAAGTGAATACTAATTGAGAAAGTTACACATTTATATAGCCCCTGAAGAGTAACACCCACTTCACCTATCTCTCCATTGTGAATTAATATGTAGCAGATGGTGAGCTAAGATAGTTTGACAGCCTACTTACAGTACCATCACTTTAACCTCTATCTGAAAAAAAAAATCCCATTAGCTTTTCTGCTGTTGGGCTCTTAACCCCCCAAAGTATCCTTAGTTATCATATCATGAGATTTTCTGCTATGCCAAGGAAGAAAATAATTAAAGATACCCTCTTCCATTTAAATGCTTGTTCTAATTTTACTGGGCATATCTTTTCCTCTTAACTTCCCCAATAATTTCAATTTAAATCTTCATTTAGAATGAGATTTTTCTTCGAAGGGAGATTTTTTTTATCTTCAGGGACAACTTACTGCACTGCGGAAGCAAACACAGAAGCCCTTCCATATATTATGATTAATATGGTGTAAGGAGCTCCCCTTGCTAGAAATGCAGAATCAAAGGAAGCAGAGCCCATAAGTAGAATTTAAATTCAATACACATTGGAATCTTATGGTTCAATTCAAAGTGGCTCTAAAGGAAGTAATTAGATGTTCACCAAGCCTTTCAGTAAGAAACAACTTTCCTTAAGAAGGGCCTGCTCAAAGTCTTCATTCAAAGTACTCAGTCACTTTTTTTCCCTTTACTCTTTCAAATGAAGAAAGGAGAAGGATTTTTTTAAGATTTGAGAATCCATGTTAAGAGCTTGAAATTGAAGTCTTCTTTAAAAGAAATGGTCTAATTGAATGTTTCCTTCTGACGGGCTGGTGGAAGTGTTTTTTGTTGCAGTATATAAATTTATAGATCATTGTCAGATATTTGCAACAGGATTGCTAGTGTGTATTTAGTACACTTCCACATAATTATTGAAATGAAATGCTTCCGCTATAGTATCGTTCAAGTGCTCTTGTGTGGGGTTTTTGAAGTCAAAGAGTAAATGCTCAATGACTCTGGAAGTAATATATGGCTTGGGAGTCTCACTCTTGCAAGATAACAAGAATGTGCTATAATTTGTGAACTTGATAACATGATTGACTTCTTAGATCAATATTTTCACTAAAGCCTGCAAAATGTTGTCTTAACTCTTTCACATTTTGCAGGAAAACAGACCAAAACTTCACTTGTAAAAGAAAGTGGTTTCCATTCAAATCTCCTCTTATGAGAGTGTGAATGGAAACTGTCAGCTTCATGTCCAGCTCATCTCCACAGATCTTGGTAAAGTTACTTTGGCAACTTTAATACACATGCACACCAAAACAGAGACTCGTATAAATTTGTCCTCTTTACTTCCTCTCTCACAAATATTTATTTTTAAAATTTTCCTTTACACATACATACACTAAAATAAAGATTCTGCGTATTTTACACATATAGAGAAGGTATTTACATTAAAAATATCACTGGCGCTTTCTGTTTAGATGTGTCTCTTCTTTTCCATTTGTGAGTGCATGTAAAAGGTCTCTGCTTTTATGCCTGACACCTGGAAATCAGAGATTTTCCGGGTCCTTACCATATCAGCATCATCTACTGTGGTGCAATGGGGAAGATGTTCTTTTTCACTACTTCTTAACTCCCTTGCACAGTACGGAACACCTTTTTCTCTGGGTAGATCTTCAGTCAAGGACAAGCAAGAGAAGTTATAAATTGAACTCAGAGGACTTCAAAACCAGCTCCAAGCCTTATAAACTGCATGAAGGGATTGCAGCTACCATTCCCAGCCAAGCATGGCAAAGGCACAGATGACAGCAGCTGGCTGGGGAACTGGAGCGGTGCGGAGTAGTCATGAGTCCCAGATTGGGAAAGATGAATTTCACCTCACCAGTCTCTTTACAGAGTCATTGCATAGACCCCATATTACTGGCTTTATGTGAATGCAGGGGATTGAATTTCACCCAGAGAGTTAGAAATACAAATAAACATTTTATTAAATAATTAGAGCCCATAATTGTGGATTACCATTCATTTGTATTAAAAAAAGGCATGGTATGGTTAGACCCCAAAGAATCTTGTTTGGCATTTACGTCACATCTGATTGCTTACTGACATTTCAGGTTTGTTTATCTTCTTTCCTTCTAGATTTTTTTTCTATTTAAATTGATTCCAGATATCAGAAATATAATTAATTTTCCCTCACCCTATATTGAGTAGGCAGAGAGAAATAGCAGATTGAACTCAATTTTAATTTTGTTTCTAATAAGAAAATACTTTAAACTGTTCACTTTTAATACTTCCTTTTTGCAAGCCTGAGAGGTAATCAAAACATTTTTTAGTTGTTTCCTCAATTTTATATGCTATGGAGAACATCGGTAATGTCCCTTAACACAGCCAAGTAACATAATGAAACCTCCATCATATTTCAGTATAGAAATGTCAGCGGGAGGCTTAAATATGACTTTGAAATGTGTTCAGCCTCTTGTTTTTCATAAGGGAAATGGATCACGATTTTTAATAACACTAAAAGTACTTGTGGTTGATTAATACTTTATTCCTTATTTGAAAAGCTTAATTTGGATTTTGATTCAAATCTTTAGATGAACCTCTGGTACAAGATTTTGAGCTGCTGTCTTTTGCATAGGGCTAGCACTGTGGTTTCCTAGGAGTTAAAGAGAAGCAGGGACTCTTGGAGACAAAGTGGAAAGATTCTGCCACTTCTGGGAAAAACTGCTCACATTTAAACTTCTCTAGGATTCCTTGTCAGGAGGAGATGATAGGGAGTTTTTTCCTGCTGTCAAATAGCACAGGCTTGTGAATTGCAAACACAGCAAACACTTAAAAGAGACAAAGTCTACTGTAAGTTTTGTGCTTAGGACCTACACATTTTTTCAATTGGTGGGAGACTTGAACCCAAGAAACAGATCCAAGAAGCCAACTGAGCCTCCCAGTCCTAGTGCTAAGCATTTGTAGTGGAAAAAAAAAAAAGAATTAGTAATGTTTTTTATAAGCTCTATTATTTGTCTATTTTCAATTTATACTGCAATTAATTGCTGGAACAATGTCACCTGAAGCACTGCTGACACCACTTTAAATTCACATCTGCATTTGAAAATATGGTATTTCTGATGAACTGTGGTGGTTATTCAGGGATGCATTAATTGCAATTACCCCACATAAACAAAATCCTCCTCATACAGGTAAATCAGACTCTCTTTTTTTTTTAGAGGGAAGAAAAATACAATAAATAAAATTCAAGTAACCAGACAAAATTTTAAAACTTTATATCTTAGCGAATCAGTCCTTAGGAAGTCATTCCAATAGAGATATATACTTCTACTACTAGAAATGTGTTTTATTTTTTATTCTGAATTTACTAAGGTTTAACTTCTAGCCATTCAATCTTATACTTTCATCTGGTACATCAAAGAGTGCTCTGTTATCAAACTGATGTTTCTCTTGGTACAAAATCATACTGAGAACTCTTGTTCAGCTGATTATCTCCTACTGACCTTGCCTTCACCCCAGGAGTACTTTTCATCATCACTACTTTATACAGTACAGTCCCCCATCCTGTAAATATGTCCTTTACTCTTTGTAAGCACATGTAGGTTTTCACAACTGACCACATTAAAACGACACCATATTGCCAAGTGATCCAGATAGTTCTGCAGCAGTGGCTTGTCTTTTTTGTTATCTCTTGTACTTGTGGCTTTTGTGCCATCTGCAAACTTTATTGGTTACTATTTAAAGTTGTCTACTTGATCATTGATAAAAATATAAACAGAATAAAGTGTAAAACTATTATTTTCAGACCACAATCATTTAGAAGCACAGGCATATGATGATAATTTTTGCTTAGAAGTACTTTTTGAGACTTACAGGCTAGCCAATTTTTTATCCATTTAATATATTACATGTGGATTTTGCATTGCTCTCATTTCTTAATCAAAGTGTTATGTGGTAATAAGTAGAATGCCTCATTGAAATCTCAGTATTGTATATCAACCTGATTATCTTTAGCAACAAAATTTGTAGTCATATTAAAAATATATTAAGTTACCTTGATAAGATCTATTTCTGGAACACCCATATTGACTGAGAGAAGGTTCTTTTACTCTCTCTTAATTCTTTATACATCAGGTCTCCTATCAGCCATCCCATCATCTTTTTCCAGTGTTATTATCATGACAGCAAGCCTAGAGTTACTGACATAATCCATTTTTCCTTTTTTAAATATGAGTACTTCACTGGGTTTCTTCAGCCTTCACGCAAACCTCAATATTTTAAGAATTACTGAAAAGCAACAACAATAATTCAGAAAACTAGTGCTTTCAAATTATTGGAAGCTTATTATTTAGAGCTACTGATCTCAAAATGCCCAACTTTAGAAGCTTTTTAGTATTCCCTTGCATTAATACGGGATTGGAAAAATATGTCATGATCATGAAATGATTAATACTTCACCTTGCTTCTCCTCACAATAAAAAGCATTGCTGTATTAATATTTACACACCACCCACTACCATCTGATAATGGCTCTACTCCTTTACTAGGATTCCCTTTATTCCTAAGATACTTTCAGACAAGCTCTTCAGTCTTGTCCTTAGCTCTTTTGGTCATTGATTTTTTTTCTTTTATTCTCTGCTACTCTCTCAGTTTTGTACAGTTCCTAGTTTATATTCATTGCTCTCTACTTCTCGTCCCCTCCACTTTCATCTTGTTCCTATATTATGTTTTTATTACAGTCCTTTATAGCTGCCTTCGCTTCCCCACTAAACCAGGATGTTCTTTAAATCCACATATCCTTTTCTGTCTGATATGGAATTGTGGCTTTTTGGACATCTAGTAAAACTTTGTTAAACAGCTCGGAACTGCCATTTGCATTTTTCTCTTTGATTTCTTTCTCTGGCCCAATATGGCTTGTAATTATTTTCAGCTTGTGAAATGGTGCTTTAAAAACAGCAAGCAGATACAGTGCATTTCGGATTGCGGCCTGACAAGTCTAGCCAGCCTGTCTCCAAGAACGACGATTCCCCTTCTACTGAGATGGAAACCACCCAAACACTGCAGGATAATATCTCATCACAGATGGTGAAGGAATTTTTTAAAACAGAAAACCTCTGCATGTACTATTTAATTGATTAGCTATTAAAGCTATTACTAGAAATTGGCTGTTTTTCAGAATTTTCTGCTTTGCATTTCCTTTCTCTTTTGGTACAGGATGTATTCTCTTACAAGTATGTTCTCTTTCAGCACCTCCTTCAGTACCACTAGGAGCAGGGAAACTGGGAGGTGTCTTGTCTAGAACACTGACCATTTAACTTGCAGGATCCACTAATATCAGAGTCGCATTTTATTTCCTTGATCTCACTGGACAGAATCGAATCTATTTTAACAAAACATGTCCCATGCACAATGTAGTCTTTTAAGGAAAGAATCCCTAATGAATACCATTCCACGAATCAGGTCTAAACTATATGAATATCGTTTGTCAGACTGGGATTGCAGAGGCTTTTCTGTCATTTCCATACTGAGAAGTTGAGTGCATAACCTTAGATATGTTGAATTTACTTTGGGACTTCTCTAACGAGACCCAGCTCAGGGTTAAGATTTCAAAATATAGGAAGGAAAATCCACAAGAAGGTGTCTAGGGGTGCTATACTTGTGTGAAGCTTTGGTCACAGTAGCAGTGCAAGGAAGAAATTCAGCTCACCCTAAAGAACTTCTGTCTTTTTCTAGTACTGAATAATTAGTAGATTATATTGAAAAGCTAAATTCCGAGATATTTGGATATAATGAGGCACTTCTGAAATACAATGAAAAATAACAGGCAAACTTGGAAAGGTTTTAATACCATTTTACAGATAAGTTTGCTTGAGCAAGATCTTCCCAGATCGCTCACAAACATGCTCAAACTATTTCTTGATTTGACAAAAGTTTCAGAGTAGTTATATGGTAAACACAACATCATCAATAAATACCCTTGGGATTTTAGTGGTTGAGAGTATATCTATAAAAGTGGTTACAACCATGAGATGAGAAATGGCATGTCAGCCAACTTTAATAATGCATTGCTCTTGACCTACATTGTTTATCAGTTACTTGGTAGCAAGAGAAAGTATTAGAATTAGGGGATCTTGATTTTATTGTTCATTAGTAAACAAAATGGAAAAGGTTAAGATAATATTAATGAAGTCAGCACCAAGTTTAGTACCTAAAGGTCAGCATTATTCCAGATCTAAGAATCTATTCATATTTAGACTTTGTTGAGACTTAGGAAGAGCAAGACAGGTATGGAAGGGCTCCTGTTTGGAGAATCACTCAAAATGGCTAATGATACAGTTTGTTTTCACTCTTCTAATAAACTGTAAATCATATCATTTTTCACTCTTCCGAAATCAGACAGTTAAAGCTTGTATAGTATGTGGCTATTACATTGCCTTTACTTTAAGCAAAATACCTATGGAAGGAAAATCTGTGAGGCCAGATACAAAGTTTATAATCACACTACACATTAAAGAGCCATTTCAATACTCTCCTACTTCCTTTAATTTTTATGTATGAGAAATATATCCATAGCAGCCTTATCTTCCTGAGCTTAATATCAGCCTGGAGACTGCAATCCCTGCCTAAAGCAGATAGATTTATTCCTCTGATTCTTAATTTAATGTTTATTTCTTCTCTGTACCTTTTAGGTCTTCTTTAACTTGATGATTTTAGGTGCCTCAGCTTCTGCAGCATCAGTCAGACTTCTGTACCTGCTGCAGTTTCTTTGCATCTTTCATCACACATCACAAAAATTAGAGACTCGCAACACAGAGTGCTTCAAATATGGCAAAAAGCCACTCTTGCCCTTTATCAAAACAAGGAAACTCAACAGGCCTGATCAAGTTGCTTGTTCATTGATAGTGAGAACTTTAGACCTCTTTTTCCTTGTTTCCACATGAATGAGCAATTAAAAAATTTTAGGTTGATTTATTTTCTCACTCTAAATAAAGGTTAGGCATTTGGAAATCATAGTTATTTAAAATGAAAAGAATGGGGAGTGAACCATCATTACATCAGGCTATGTAATACCTCACATACTTTAATAAACTGGTCTTCATTATATCATGAGCATATATCTTTGTGGTAGAGACTGCTTCCTAACTTTAAAAGTAAGCATAGTTTCCAACATAGTTTTGCAACGGTTCTTGACTTTGGACTATAGATACAGACAGCATTTCTTTTATGCAGCTACCGTATAACTGGTGGTTACATGCTAAGTTTTATATGGTGAAAATCACTACATTTAGCCAGCCAATTCACCCCTCTTTCCACTTTTGATCATTTTAGGATTACTCAGTCTTCTAGCTTATTGATTGCCTAAGGTACATAGAGTTCCTACAAGTATTTCAAAAGTTCAAAGTATGTGTCCGTACAAGAAAGAAAACAAAACCAAACCCTTGGAAACGAGGTGTTTCAAGGTGTCTGTATTTCTCTCCAGAAGTGGGCTGTGGGACAGAGCAGAGTGACTTTGAAGAATCATGGCATTAAATGAAAAGAGTGCTCTTCTGCAAACCTCCTTTGCTTCTGTGCTTACTGATGCAAAGCCTCCTGGACTGTCATTTGCAGGAGGATTAAATGGACATTCCTGTTCTGAATCATGCTACTGAAAGATGTGTGACCTCCTTCTGTGTAAAAGCTGACGGATCATTTTTTAATAAATCTGTTTCCAACTGGGCTACACAATAATGGTATAAGGGAAAGAAAGCTGGGGGTAAGCAGTGAGGGTACTACAGCATATGGAAAGTTTGTATAAAACTTATGATGTTAACATGACTTCTTTCACCTAAGGAGAACCTATAAACTTACCAATTTTCTCAGCCTACAAATTCCTTAGTATTTCCCTAGGGATGGCTGAATGGTTCAATTCAAAGGATTTTTTTAATTCCTGTAACCCTAATCTTCAATTATTTTTAATTCCTCAGTACGAAACCAGAAATATTGATGATCTAATACATTTTACAGAGCAGCACACAACCTTCTTTATGGCACTTACATCATTATGTAATATGTTATAAAGCAACTTGCATGTTGTAAAACTCATTAAAAAGATATACTTTTTTCTCTTAGCTTGAGTTCACGATGGCCAAAATTGAGGTGGAAAGCTATTAAAGTTCCAGAAATCCTAGCAGTACACGTTCCTTTCAAATGTTCTTTTCTACCCACTTACTTGGTGTTTTCTGTCACATTTTCAGTATTTCTGATGTGGGTCTATTGAGAGGTAATTTCTCAGCACGGCAGCTGAAGTAAAACTCCTATGGGATTAGTAACCCAACCTTATAAATCGTTACCTGGTTTCTGTCATTTACCCTGATTTGGTCAAGACAGTTCCTAACTGAACAAAGTGGCATAAGCCAAAGTGAAAGAAGAATGTACTGAAATATAATATAAAAATATAAATTAAACTTTTTACAGAAATGACTGGATAGATTTTAACACTTGTCAGAGCTTTTATCGCCAGTGAGGTACTACCCACTTTTCCTGGGAAAGCCACAGAAAAGGATAGTACGTTGAGCTTTTAAAAATATTCATTTAGTGCTTTTAGCCTCTTATTATTTTCATCATTTCTCAGGTTCCTCTGAATGCTACTCTCTTGCATACTGTATACACACATCTTGTGCTGACTTTGTGGGATTTTTTTGGCTGCAAAAGGAGACAATTACCAGGGCACATGCTTACTGCTCTAGTGGTTGGGAAAATTACGGACTGTCATCACATTGAATTATCAGCAGGAATACAGCTCAGTTCTGTTCCCATTAAAATTGGTTGATTTCAGAAGAGCTATGTTTCGAACCTAGATTGTAATTTGTTCTGCTGAAAATGGCCACCCCTCCAACAGCACCCTACTTCACTTGTGATTTAAGAACTAGTATAGGCTGTCAAAGCTAGCAGCAAGGAGGCGAGTCCTGCTTTTGCAAAGGTAGGGTACAAGTCACTTAGCTGAGAGTAGCAGCCCCGTGTTCCCTGTGGTGATAAGCCCCAATTGTAACACAAACTTGCTCATATAGGCAACAAAAAAACCCCTGTTATTGCAGTATCTTCCATTTTATTTGGAGATAACCAAAAGTTAAAATAAAAGCTGTGTTGCACTATAAATTTACATGCCATTTCACTCATTTTTTTTAATTGGGTTACTGAGGAGACCTTGTCTTCATCTGGGCACGTAAAGACCCTATCACTATGTAAACACCACTCTAAGTCCCTATAACATGTGGATAGTCAGTGTAACTGAGGTAAGTCTTATCACTTTCCCAAGCCTTCATTATTGAGATTAATTTCTTACTGTCAATCATGAAAAACATAAACTCCAGGTATTCACAGAAGAGAAAGGCTCAGGTATAAAGCAGGCCTCCACACAGGATTCCTGTTGCTGGACAGGAAGATAAATGATTAAACATATTGGAGCATATTCAAGACAGGAGTGTTATTTCTCCTTTCTGAGAAACATTGTCGCTGATTAAAAGCAATGCAGCTGCTTGGAGAGCTAAACAGATACAATAAACTACAGGCCATACCCTCTCAGTGCTAATTAAGGTGTTAATTAAGAAATGTTATCTTGAGGAGGCCTGCTTGAGGGAGGGAATCCTTCATATGTTTTTGTATATCAGTAAGCCAAGCGTAAGAGATGCTAGTGTTCTTACGGCTGCATTTTTTAATGAGGAAACTGATGGTGTTTATTGTTTTAACTAAAACCTCAGTAAAGAGAGACATTTAGCTGTAGAAAAAAATCTTCTTATTGTTATATGAAGTCCAGTCTTTGTGTCCATCTGAAGAAGATGGAGTACTCTGATACCTTCTGCTCATTGGTTTGGATTGGTCAATAGCACTCAAACCGAATTCTGAGAATGTTGTGGATCTAAGCTACAGCTGTTTCACTGGGAGATATGTTCTGGTGTTTCTCAGCCTCCCTACATCGCAACAAAACAAAAAGCTGTTCCAGTGCAGAGGACAAGTGAGTATAAGGGAGAAAACTTTTCTGTTTCCTTCTGTGTTCTGTAAGACCTGACTTCTAAACAGATAGGAAACCCATAGATCTGAAAAGAGACGAGTAATGATTTGTTCTGAGCTTGTAAACAAGATAGTAATTTTGTTAATTTGCTATACAAAATTAGGATTCTGGTCTGAATTGTATCCCCATGTGTAAATGCACATACATCTAACGAAAATAGTAGAAAGAGTTTACTGTTCACATGACAGATTGCAGGTGACCAGAGAGAACAGAAAGACTATGCTAAATACCTGTAATGTAACTTGCCTAAAGAAACAGCAGCTGGCCTTCACACTGGACTTTGCATTCAGAGGCCTTCCCTACCTTCACTTTAACGTTATCTCCCTACAATACTCTCTATTTTAATCTATGTCAGTCTCTAGTAACTTTGACTGCAGCTAATTGAGTTAAGCGAGATTTATGTGGTGCAACCGAGACTACAAAGGAGTTAAAAAAAATTTTTTATATAGATGTAATGGCTTTAGGATGCCTGCAAGTAGACTTCTTAAACTGCAGTTGAGTTAAAGCCGGCGAGTTTGTTGTCTTGCTCCCTCGTTAGCATCAGTGCTGATTAAAACCTTGCGGTTACCCAGAGGAGGCCAGCAGCCAGAGCACTCTCTGTGTGTGAGAGATGCCTCTACAGAAAGATTAGCGTGAGCTGGATGTCACAGTTTCTTTGCATCGCATTTGTAGACAACAGAACCTATGACTCCGTTTAAGATTTACAGGGAGGAGGGGAGTTGCTTTTACCACCCTCTCTGTCCTTTGTGTGACCATTGCTGTGTTAAGGTGCCTGTTTAAGGACCACCTCTCTCCCAGCCCAGATTTTTTCCACGTAGACCCTGCATTAGGCTGACAAGGAATTTTATTTTATTATTTATTTGACGTGGGCTTAGAAGCTGGGTTTTTTACTTATTATTTACTAAATCTGCAAAGGGCTTTTTCCTGTTGATTCCCTGATCAGTGTTGGGTTAGCTGCTGCCCACCTGGGAGCCCCACACCCCTGCCCGCTGAAGCCTCAAGCCCCAGCCCCACGGCAGGGGAATGTAGCCACGGCAAGCAGCCCTCAGGAAAACATGTAAGAGAAGTTTTCCAGCTATGTTCATCAAGAATACTCCTCTATCATGCAATCAATTCAGAGCAAGAGCATCAACTTGTAACAATTGATCTGGATTACAGTAATCATTTGAGAAAATCCAGTTGAAGGGTGGGGGGGGTTTTTTCCTCTTTGTATTGCGGAGAAGCTGAGGGAACTGGGATTGTTTAGCCTAGAGAAAAGGAGGCTGAAGGGAGACCTTATCATTGTCTACAACTACCTGAAAGGAGATTGTAGCAAGGTGGGCGTTAGTATCTTCTCCCAACTAACACGTGATAGGATGAAATGGCCCCAGGTTGTGTCAGGGGAGATATTAGGATGAGACACTAGGAAATGACGAGACATTAGGGAAAATTTCTTCACTGAAAGGGTTATCGGGCGCTGGAACAGGCTGCCCAGGGAGGTGGTCGAGTGGCCATCCCTGGAGGTATTTAAAAGACGGGCAGATGAAGTGCTTAGGGACATGGTTTAGTAGTGGACAGGTACGGTTGCATACAAAGGTCTTTTCCAAACAAACAATTCGCTTCTACGTTGTTGGGATGTTATTTTTTTCTCTTCCCCACCCCTTCCCTTTCCCAGTGAGCTGCGGGCAGGTGGGCTGTAGGGGGTGCAAAAGCTCCACTGAAGGCTGCCGGGCTACTGTTTCCGCAGGACGGACCCTTCGTCGAAGCAGCCTTTATCGTCTCCGTGCCCGGCGTCTCCCCTTAGCCGGCACGGTGAGAGGGAACCGCATCGTCCCGAGCTGTAACGGCGTAAACTGCAGGCTTAAACCCGAAGCTGTAAGTGAGGTCTCGGAGAAGAAGGAGAGCCTTGTGTTCATCCTGTGAGTCGTCCCCGGCCAAGAGCATCTACTGGGTTGGTTGCAGGAAAGGGGTATCTGCCCTGGACTGGAATGCCAAACTAGTTTCTTCCCCAAGAAAATGTAATCAAGGGACAAATGAAATGTATTAGCCATATAGAGAAAAAAAAAAAAAAAGGGAAAAAAGTTATACATATATATATATATCTCAAAAGATGAGAAAGCACAGTTGATAAGGATATTTTTTGTAATTATAATCCCATCTGGTATTTTCTCTTATCTAGGAGATCCTATGAATGATGTATTTCTTCTTTTTCATTTTCCTATGGTGTGTATTATCATTGCTATTTACTTATTTTTAAGCAGTAGTACATTTCACTTTTGAAGGCAGTGTTTCCATATGCCACTTAGGAAACCGCTCCACTTAAATGATTGTCACTCAAATTAGTCCTATTGTTTCGTGATATATAAGTCGTCTTCTGTACTGTCTGGATTTAGTCAGTTCAATGGCAGGGATGAAAATGCATTGTTTGTTGTGAGAGAGGGGAGTCTCACATGGGAAAACACATGTACATCCAGTTGGGACACATGCATTTCCCACCAGAGAGAGGGGGAGAGTTTTAGCAAACTGGTATTTATTGCTTGTCCTTGCATGCATGTTTTGTGTGTTGGGTATCACAGCTTGACAACAGCAAATAAGGCATTGAAATGTTCAGGCATGTAAAGATGTGGCTCTCAAAGGATTAACAGAGCTCCTCTGCAGTTAAAGTATGAACTGATTATTTATAGCTCTGAATTTTGTAACACTGAATTTAGGGTTAAGCCTGAAAATAACAGGTACAAAAGGAGGGATCCAAATCTGTGCAGACTGAGTTGGCAATGTTTAGAGGGAACTAAAGCCAACGGAAGCTGTGTGAGGCACTTGGAAAACAAATCATTTTGTTCTCACAGAACTGCAGAAGCATCAGGGGAGAAAATTAATTCAATAGTTGTATTTGATTATATGATATCAAATATTTAGGAAGAATGTAAAGAAACATTATGTAAGGAAGACTTCACCAATTAAATGTATGTAACAAAATTGATACTCTTATGAGGGAATATTATAGTAATTTTCTTACATATTTTCAGTCTAAAAATGATTGTTTGCCCTGTGTGAACTTTAATATTTGCTATGCTATAAAGTATAATGTCTTTTCTGAAGTCAGTGAATTTCATAATGTGTATCAATCCACTTTACCTGGATAGGAAAACCCCAATTTCTACACACTGTTATTAGTAACTTTACACCAGAACAGAACTACAAATTCAGAAAAACTGACAGTTTTCTGTAGGTACACAATGCTGGAAGAGTGATCTCTGCAAGTCTGTACTGCTTTCAGTTTTCCCAAAGTTCCTATTTAAAAATGAATTCCAAAGAATAAAACAGGTTTTGCTATCAAAACAAGAGAGATTTTACTGTAACAGTAGAAGAGGTCTGAGAAACCCTTGCATTATTTTTTCTGTTATTTTTCCCACTGAGAATGGAATTTCACAAAACTGACCAAAACCTAGGTGAATACTCCAAACACATTTACCTCTGTACTTCAACATAATTTTTCTCCTCTTTTTCTTTTTCAGAAACTTCCTGTGTTCTCTTTTACAAATACTTTCAGAAAACCCCTTACATTTTAATCTGGCATAATGTCATACACTAGAAAGCAAATTTTATATGTGTTTTCTGTTGTCATTTTTGTAAGGAATAGATATATAATTGGTTAAACAAGAAAGAAAGAAAAAAGTGTTGCTGTATACTCCACTTTTCTGGGTTTTCAAAATTAAGCAACACCACTGGAATGTCAAATGTCCTTTTTTTTCTTGATTATTAAATCCTTACAGAAATTATCTTCCATTCCTAGGTAAGTAAGAAATTGGATCCACTTACAGGTATGAACATAAGGCGAAACATGAAACAAAGAATGGAGTTCTTGGGTCTATCTGTTTAAATCAACAGGACTGCTGGCATATGAATTAAGGCTTATGCATGTTGTTACCTATGACTGTTATATGGGATGTTCTGCTTTAGTATATATAGCTGTAGTTTCGTTTGATCAAAATTCCGCTTCTTTATTGTTTTTGCATGGGAGAAATGCTGCTTTCAAAATGCATGGTTTTTATTATATCACAGAATTTAATCTGTTGTTATTTTTTCCCAGAAGTCAGAATTGTTCCCCATGTGCTTAATTTCTTTTGTAATTTTTCATCAGAAGCTGCCATAAAGTACATTCTAATCTTCTTTATTAAAAGCAGTTGCCTCTTATGATAAACTATTTTTTGATAAAGCAACAAGGGCTTTTCTCTAGGAACTACTAGTGTTAATAATGACGTTAGTTTCAGAGAACAGAATCATTCAAAATGAATCTTGAAGTAATTAATGATTTGCTAGATGAAAATGTATCAAAATATATTTTTTAAAAACTCGTAACTTCTATTTTGTTTTAAGTTTTCTTTTCCAATCATTGAGCTTGTGAGCAGAAAGCATTAGGAGGACTTTTCATCTTGATTAAAGATTGACATGCATAACTCTTCATGCACTGAAATGAAAATATGCCCCTTAGAGCAATGGCACTCGACCTTTAACAACTGAAGAGCCATTTAAAATCACAAAGAGGCACACAAGTCAAGAATACAAAAATGCATGTGACAATTTTGTTAAAAAAAAGAATGAATGTATTCATCAAAACTGTTAAAAAATCCAAAGACACTCTGCAATTTGTGTCTTAGGGCAAAGTAATTGATTGGGTAGATTGTATGTTTTTACAAGAAGGGAAAAAGAAACTTTACGTACATAAATGGAAGGAAATGGTGAAAGATGTCATCCAACAAGTTTGCAGAATAGCTGAAAAGAAACAGAACTGAGCCAGCATGTCATACGATTTCTTACTCAGACCGTGATAAAAGCTCTATACAGGCCTCTGAAGAATGAATTCCATAGGTTGAGTACCACTGCCATTAAATACTGTAGGTGCTGAGGTTGTTTTCATTTTCCTTTACTGTTCCTTTTGAAGTTATTCACTGTGTGAATATCGAGTAACATTTATAATGCCATGGTGATAGATTCTGCTTTTGCTGAGTATTTTGCAACTAGGACAGCCTTTCCGCCTCTGAATGCAGATTTGGCTGTAGGGAAAGGCAAAACTCCCTTCTCTGATTATATTCAGTTATCTAACCTGAAATCACTGCTGCATATTCTGCATTTGTTCTGTACAATAAATTCCCATTTGATTTCCAGAGTAAATCTACACAAAGGCTGAGTCAAGATTTGCAATAGCAATCCATAGTGGAAAGGAAATTCTTCCTCTGTGTGTGCTGCTGCTGCAAGCTGTTTCACCAGAGTGTCAGTTCTGAAGCACAGAGCCAAATTCAGCCTTATGTTACCTCCTTTCAGACCTTTTTGAATTTGATGAGGCTGTGGAGGGTAAGAAATTTGGGATTTACTTATTATGAAGCTGTTTAAAGCAAGATGTATGGAAAAGAAGTACCAGCTCTGAAATCTAAATGCTGAAAAATGGCATGACTCTGGTTAACTCCTTGTTACTTTACAATGCAATTGACAAAAATTGGAGCTGACATTTCTCTTTGATCTGGTTTACCCATCTCGCTCTGCTGCTATCAGTAGTGTGTGACAGCAGCAGACATTAGCTAGGAAAGAGGGAATAGGGAAAAAAGAAATGCAATCCTCCTCTTGGCCTTCATGGGAGAATAGTGAATTAGAGCCAAACGCTACACCTTTTAGGGGGACCTAGAAAACAATACCCTTCTCCCAGCAGCTGCATGTGCATGCCAGGATGTTGGGGAATACAGTCAAATGGACTAATGTATTTGCAAAATTAATAAAGGCAGACAGGAGGCAAAATTGAAAAAGTGCAATACACCTGAACCCATGCTGAAAATGTTACGTTTTGTTTCAACCTTCTTCGTTTACATAATACAAACCAGAATGTGCAACTTGTCCACGCGTATGTCTTCCTGTCTTTTGAGTATTGACATATTTTTGGTCCCTGTAGCAGAGAAGGGGAACAAGGATGGTCAGGGTAATGGAACAGTGAGTAATGACACCATTCCCTTCAGCTTTGAAAAGAGGTACCTAAAAGGGACTTGGGCAGGTGTTGAAAAAATTGTAATTTGGAGAAAGTTGAATAGGAAGCAACTTTTGGTATTTCAGTGCAAGGTGTAGAGAGCACTCTAAGAAACAGATTTAAACCACATTAACAAAAAAGGGTGCTACAGGCTTTCTAACCAAAGAATGTTATAAGGAGTGAATGCATTCAAGGAAGATTAGTCCAGTCATGCCAGAAATTGTCCAGGCTTTCATGCCTTTCTCTCAATTCTCTGCCGATTGCCCACTACTACTTCTTGTCAGAAACAAAATTCTGTACTCCTGGCTGATCGGTGTGGTGGTTCTGATGTTCCTATTGTGATTTCAGCAGTTTCAGTATGGGTTACTCAAAAGTATTTCCATTTCTAAGTCTCAAATCCACCATGTGAGGTTCTACTTGTGTTTAAGATGAGGAATACAAGAGCTAGCAATAAATATGTTTCACTATACTATCTTTACATAATATATTTAATTTAAAAAATGTTTATGTTCACATAACCATCCTGCTACTCCTCCTTTAATCACATCTCAACTTTGTTACTATTTCTAGTGCAGAACATTGCATCCTGAATATTATTCCCCATTTTCTTTTTCATTTTAAGAACATTCCAGGCTATCAGAAGAAATCAAACAGTACTTAATATTTTAAATTATGAATTCTTTAATATGCCATAATTTCTAGCATGTTAGACGGTCTCATTTACTGAAGTCAACCCTTATATTTGGTTGGTTGGTGAATGAAGTAGAGAAAGGAGACAGCAAACTTCCTTCTCTTTTGAAGATAGAATATTCTGCAGTCACGTGACGTTTGTGATAAGGGACATGAACATAATACCTTCTTTGCCTCATTTATTTACTGGTAAAATTAGCCTACAGGAATTCCAGGTGCCTGAAACCACTGGGGAAAGTCTGGAGAAAGAAAGTCTTACCCTTGGTGGAGGATCAGCTTAGGGTATGCTTAAATAAACAAAACATAAATAACTCTATGGGACACAATAGGGTGCACCTACGAATGCTGAAAGAGCTCTCTGTTGTTGTCATGAAGCCACTCTTGATTATCTTTAAAAGGTCATAAGGACTGAAGGAGTTTCCTGATGACTGGAAGAAAGCAAATACCATCCCTTTCTTCAAGAATGGCAAAAAAAAGAGAGTCCAGAGAACCACAGACCATTCAGCCTCACTGGTTGCATGCAACGCAATGCAGAAATAAATCTAGAAAATATTTCTGGACATATGAAGGACAAGAGGTGATTAGTAATAGTCGAGTTGGCTTTAGGAGGGGGAAATTGTGCCTGATCAACTCAATAGTCTTCTATGATGACATGACTAAGCTGGTGGGTGAGAAGAGAACTATAGCTGTTATCTCGACTTTGGTAAGGCTTTCAGTATGATCACCTGCAACTTCCTCATTGACAAAGTGATGGATTACAGTTAGATACAAGTACAGTGAAGTGGATGGAAAACAGTCTGAACTGTTGTGCTTGAAGGGTTACGGTCACACACACGAAGTCCAGCCGGAGTGCCGTCACTAGTTTTGTGCTCCAGGAATTAATACTGGGGCCAGTTTTGTTTAAGTTCTTCCTTGATGACTAGGATGATGGACAGAGTACATCTTCAGCAGATTTGCACATGAAAAGTGATTGATACGCCAGATGGCTACACTACCATTAAGTGGGATCTTGAAAGGTTTTTGAAGTGGGCCAACAGGAATCTCCAGAGCTGAACAAAGGGAAATGCAAAGCCTTGCCCCTGGGGAGGAAGAAACCCCAGGCACCCACCTAAACAGGCTGGGAGTTGACTGGCTGGAAAGCGGCTTTGCAGAAAAGGCCCCAGGGTTCCTCTTGGCCACCAAATGGAATGTGTTCCAGCAAAGTACCCTTGTAGCAAAGGCAGCCAGCAGCAGCCATGCTGCATCGGAGAGAGCTTCATAAGCAGGTTGAGGGTGTTGATTCTTTTCCCTAGCCATACTAAGAGCACATCTAGAGTAGTGTGTTTCAATTGCCAGTGCAAGAGAGACTTGAACATGCAAAAGCAAGGCCAGTGCGTGGCCACGAATGTGTTGAAGGGATTGAAAGACTGAGGGAGCTGGGATCATTTAGGTTAGACAGGAGAAAACTCAGGGGCAAATCTTACCTATGTGTAATAGAAGGGAGTGAAGAGAATGGAGCCAGGGTTCTCAGTGCTATCCTCTAAAAGGCTGAGAGGTGACCAGTACAAACTGAAACACAGGAAATTCTACTTAAACATAGAAAGAAAGGGTGATTGTTCACTAGAAGATATTGCCCAGAGAGGCCCTGGAATCTCCATCCTTGGACACACTAAAAAAAGGTAGCTGGCCAATATTCTGAACAGTCTATAGTAATTGACCCAGCTTTGAGCAGTGGGGTTGAGCCAGATGATCTCCTGAAGTCTTTTCTGATTTTAATGGTTCTGTGATTCTGTCAGAATAGCAAACAACAACCACTTCAGAGGTAGCTCAGGGAAGTGCTACATGAAAAAGTAAGGGTGTATATGTGCTACTCAGTAGAGTATTGTACGTGGTAGTGATGAGCCACAACTGGACATCTAGAGTAATGAGGTTTATGCTTGGTGCTGCACAGTATTATGTATGGACATATCATGTTTTGGCAGTGCTCCTCCCTAATTTGTGTTATACGGATATACCTTAAACAGTTTTCAAAATTCAAAAACTGACAGTGGATGATTGTTGTTGAGTGGACTGTATCTAGAAAAGATTCCATGTTCTGGTAATATTCCAAGACTTAGATCTGGAAGTGTTTACAGAACTGCATCTGAAAAAATCTGGGGGGATTAATAGAGATTAACAGTGCTGGGACTAGGTGGTGAAGTATTGATGCATTGGTGAAAAAGATGCATTCATGAGGTGCGGGAAGAGGAAAGGACATACAAAATTACATGTCAAGAAGCACTTGTGTATAGTTGCAGTATGGAGAGTTGCATCCTGAGAAGCAGCTGATCCTGACAATGGAGTGTTGAATGGCAAAGTTGAGAAAAAAAAATGAGAATATACTACTTGAATATGATAACACGGAAGTAATGAACAAACCTGTAGGTATATCCATCCTGTCAGTTTTAATATGTACATTTTAAAGGATGCCCAAAATTGGAGAGAAGACCTACAGCAATTATTTGAGGCCTGGGAGGAGGAGGCATTTTACTGCAAGAAATGTAAAGATCATTCTGTTTAGCATATGAAGAGTGTCAGAGGTGATTTGATCTCAATGTAAAAGTAATGTCGAGAGAGAGTGAGTGTGGGATACTAAAGGATTTTAATACAATAGATAGAGGCTTAATTAGAACCAATGGCTGGAGGCTGAGGCAAGGCAGAGCCATTTGAGAAATCAAGTGTACATTTTTACAGTAGGTCTGAGAAGCCCTTGAAAGAAAGTATTGGCTTTTACTTCTCATGGTGCTTTCAGTTCAGGACTGGATGTCTTTCTGGAAGACATGTTACTCTAAACCATTGTGCTTCATGCAGTGAAAATAAGATGAAAGACGGGTATATTATTAGTCAGGAGAGCGAGTTTGCCCTACAGATGAGCTCTATGACACTGCAACTGGGGAATGAAGCTCTCTGCTCTGTTACTGACTGCATGAAGTTTTTCCAAAATGAACTGGATAGTACAACAAAATAATTGCTTTTGGTCTTAAAATCTATGGTTTGCATGAGAGGAGTGAAAGAGCTCTTTGCTAAGCATTTCTAACCTTCACTATACTGCCCTAATCTACCCAAACAACTGTAAGGCAGTATCACAACCGCCAGCTCTATGGCCTAATCTGATTGTCCTCAAAAACGTGGGCTATGTGTATTAAATGTTAAATGTATTCTAAATATTGTATAAACTGAGTTTAGATACACAGACCTGAAGGACCAGTTTCAAGGCACTGTAGTTAAAATAGAATGCTTACCTAAAGATGATAGAGCTATTATACCCTATCTAAAAGTTAATTTATTTTAACGCAAGATGTCAACAGGTTAATATTTTATAGCATAAATACTACCAGAGAATTCCTGCATTCTCCTTTTCTTCTTACATTTTCATGAGCTCAGTAAACTGAAACAATAATCTTAATAGTAAGGAAAAACAAGACTAAATTACAAGTTGCAGAGGCTATTGTCAATTTTACAAATCCAACAATAGCCTGCAGGGTTCCAGGTTTGTTTCTAGCTGCTCAGGAAGCTTGTGTGATTTGCTCACACATTTTTTTCTTATACCCCAGAGCTGTGCATCTGCTGAAGTCAGGGATCTAATATTCTCTTTGAACTTCCTTAGCATCCTAGTGCATGCTGTGATCCATAATTAGTGCATGCACACACACATACACACAGACTAGCTATATTAACTCCTAAATGTCAGAAGTTTTGCTATGTCCAGCACCTTTTTTTAGGCACCACACAAGAAAAATACAACTCTTGCTCTAACCTTGAGATTGAAAGCCTGCATTTATGAATTGCATCCTCAGGGGAAAGGATAATTCGAAGTGTAACCTTTTTGTTTTTCAGGTGTGATACTATGATGCAATTTTCCAGATGTGAAGACATACCCAGGATCAAGGAGCGAATTGCAAATGGCACGGAAACCCAAACTGTTTAAAATCCAATTAATGATAGAAGATGTGACTGCCCCTGAAAGACCAAGATATTTTCTTTGTCCATAGGGCAGCATAGCTAAGATGTGTCAATGTGTGTCACTTCCAGCGAGAGATCTTTGGAGCCAGAAGGCAGTTTGGCGTATTGTTGGTTTTTTAAAAATGAAACAAAACCATTGAATCCTGCAATTAGTGGCATAAGAATGCAGGTAATTCTGACAAGTTGTGCCATTTATTAGCATTATTACTAGGGATCTAAATGAGTATGTTTCAAACTATCTAACCCAGCTGGAAAAATGTCACCAAATCCTATAGCAAAGTTCCCTTTGGAACAGGCAACTGAGGTCTCAGAGGGCTGCCCAGTGCTCCACTGGGAGTGCTTTGTAAGTTTCTTATGGAAGAGTAACACTTGTTGAGCAATTGTTTACAATTAAGAGTGCTTTCTTTTCTGTTAATCACAATGATTCCCACAAACAAACCTGTATTTGTTTTGCAATAATGAGCAAGACATCAAACACTTCATATCCTCAAGATATCCAGTCTGTCTCAATGGCAATAAATAAAATAAAGAATAATGGGAGCAGGGGAGCAGATGTATGGAGGGGGAGGGGCACTGATCAAAGGTTCGCCTTGGAGCATAAGGAGTAATGTACAGGGATCATGCCTGTGTGGACTTCTAGAGATTCAAATTTCTCTCTCACATGTGGGTTACTTCAGTTTGCTAAGAAAAGCAGATGTGAAGCTATTTTCAATCAGAAAGTATACATTCATTACCGCTCTGCATATCTGTATGTTTTTTCTACAATCCTTTATGAAGTATGCAGTATGGGTATCTGTTAGACTTTTAGCTCCCTACCCAGTTTGAGCATATCATAAAAGCTATACTAGATCAGTCAAAGGAACCAAAGGAGTTTCCAGCTTCATATGATTCACAGAACCAGCGGAAAATCTCCTTTACAAATACATAACATTTGGGCCTTCAGCTATAGTGAACTACCATCTGGAAAACGATACTTTATCATTCACAGCAGTGAAAAAGGAGGTCATACAAGGATCACTTCTCCAATGACATAAACATGAGACTTTTCTCACAAGCTGTCAAACTTCAATTGTTGGTGAGATCTGTTGTGTCAGTGTTTCATAATAATTGCTTCTAAGTCTTGTTAAGGGTATAAAGCAAATTACCTGAGTGACATGCTTTTGGCACCAGTGAAGGAACAGCAAAGGGAATATGTATTGCATAACAGACTTGCCTATCAAGATTTTCTTTGAGTTTATTGCAGCAATTGTACTTTCCATTAATTGAAATATCATAATAAAACTAGCAAGTTGTCTCATGCTCACAAGGAAACATTTGTTCCCTGGATAATAGTCTAGCTGCCCAATACAAACTCATCCGTAACAATAGACTTCTTTTTAAGAGAGTTTTTTTAAACAAACTGAAAAAAAGTTAATCCTTTCAAGTATGAAGGTTTGTCTTTAGGTTTAAAAAGATGATATTGACTGTCTTTGCACAGCAATTCAGGAACTATTTCTTTAACATTAAATGTGATAAATGAATAGTAGATTATATATATTAATGAAAATTGACAACACACTTGTCCTAACCTACAGAAACATGCTTGCCTGCAAAAAGATATGCAGTTAAATATATTTTTATATATAAAATATATTTATAAGTCCTTGTTAGCAGCTGAAGGAAAAAGTGAAATAACAGTTTACTTGCAAAATGCTGTGTGTTTTGCAACAGTATGGAGGGGGTTCTGGGATTAGTTTTTTGTTCATTTTGTTTTTTCTTTTACATTAACCAAATATGCAAAAAACCCCTCACTGAACAGTGAATGGGTCAGTCTGTCTCCCTTTTACTCTCTGAAGCATATTTCATACAGAAGGTCAGATAGGTGAGCACTGTACCTTGCAAAACTTACAATGTCAGCAATGAGTCAATTTAAGTGTAAAATAACTCAGAGGCAGACCAGATGGACGAATACTTGATTACTTACTTGTGACTGCCATTACTTTAGGTTTTTATTTAAAAAACAAACCACCAGCCAAAAATCCTCTCTGCTTGCGGGGCCAGGTCTGTTTTTGAAGCACAAACTGCTTTTTGGATTTGATAAACAGGACACATCAACTAACAATTTAAACTCCAAAGCCATAGTAATAGGTATGTGGCTTTTTCCCAGAGGCTTGAAGTTAAAATGCTGCTAGCACTGCAGAATGGCAGCTAAACACATGTCCCTTGGGCTCTGCAAGTCTTCATTCTGCACAATGATGGAAATGTGGAAAACAAGTTGAATGCAGATTTGGCCATTTCCACCAAGCTGCAAAAGCCTAGAGGGTTTTGTTGGTTATATCAGGGGATCAAGCTCTTATTGCTCAGTTTAAAGAAAAAAGTTACTGTGTCAAACTTCACTTTTTTACGTTGTCCAGGACCAAAGAAGCAGAACTCTTAGCTAGGAGCTTGCAGAAAAAATGTTATCCTTAAAATTGTCATATTGCATTGCACAAACCAAAAATGACCTTTGTAAATAGCTTCATTGATCTGGGAGTTTTTCATTATGCTATCATACTACTCGTTGTTTGAATTGTGGTTTTGGTGACTGGTCATTTCAATGCCACCCCAATATATGGATTTGATTCAGTCTTCCTCTCAGTTGTTTTCATACAGCATTTTGCTCTGCTGTTACTTGTTGCTTTCTATCTCAGAGGTCTCAGGAATTACTGTCCTGATCCTACGTCTCTACCCAGTGTGACTAGGGCCTGGGATGTGGTGTAAATGCTCTCTGGCCTGCACAGTGCAAGACCTACTTATGATGCTGAGTTCACCAAATGTTTTCTGAATAGTGCTGCTTTATTAGAGAGATGAGGTCTCTTGGGGAGAAGCAGTAGTTGATGTGCAATAGGATTTTTTCTTTTTTTTTTTTTTTTTTTTTGTTAAAAGCCATTATTTTGAGGATTTGTGTAGTCATAGAGTTGATGATTACGAAGCACGTAATTCCCTTGGAATTGCCTTTGCTGGGTGCCAGTAACAGTATGGGACTAAGTACTGCTGCCCTGGCTGAGGTTTGGGCTTGCAGCTTACTTCTGTCTTTGTAGCCTACAGTAAACAGCATAAAAGCTGTAGTGTGTAGGGACTAATTAGTATTCTAAAATAGTTTGAGAGCCCTCTGATGGGCCTCCTTCACATGTATTGTGTGAGTCATGAGTGCCAGCACCAGAGGAGATGTAAATTAAACCATGTATGTTAGCGTGTAGTTGGCAAATGCAGTTATGTGTCCTTTTCTCTGGTAATATATTTTTCATCATATTTTTAACATATTGAGTCAGCAGTAAAGATACAACAATTATGTGTTACATTATGTGTTTGTTCAGTACATGAACAAATGTAGACCACAGTGTGGTCTACATTCCAGTGGGGGTTCCGAGTACTATTGCAAAATAACATTAGATAGTGGTTGACATTATTATGGTAGAAATGTCTATGTGAAGTTTCATAAACAAGTCTTCCCATAGTCCTTGGCATCAGACCATCATGCTACAAAAACAAAGTCATTTCACTCCATTTCCAAAATAAGACAAAGCCTTCACCTCTTGCTGGGAAAATACAATCCTCTGAAAGTATGCACCATTTATCACATATGCCTTGTCAACCCAAATCAAGCACTGTTCTTAACTGCCCACAAATTGACAGTGAGAAATATTGTTCTGTCATACTTTATTCTCCACATACATTCTGGAAATAACCCTATTTCATATCCATTGTTCAACTACAATCTGGACAGCCCATGTTACTCTTCCCACCCTCAAAGGATATAATTTCTGTAAAACTACAAAATAACTCCCTGATTTACCTCCTGATATATACCAAATACCACGCTACAAGAATTTTATGGTACATGAGCAATTTTGTGCCTAGTTACTGTATTTGTGTATGCAAAATTAGAGGCTCAGTTTGGAAAATTTGTCTCTAAGCTGTTTCGGGACTTGCTTCCAAGAATATGGATTTTCCTTTTTTTTTTTCCTCAGATCAAGTCTGATGTCTGGGGTCAAAATCATTCTTGATGTAATTAATTTTATTTCAGACATTCTCATAGTCTAAAAAAAACACTTTAAATTTTAAAGGTAGTTTAATTTATGTAATGACATATGTATTTATTCATTTAGGAGTCCAAATTAAAGTCTTTGCACTTATTTAGAAACTAATCTCTGTGAAGCTATTAAAAATAATAAAAAGATAAAAATATATTTTCATAAACTTTCGTGATACAAGAGGTGATTTCAAATGTATTTTTCCTGTTTGGGCCTTTTCAATTTTGTGCACAGAGCTGAAGGCCAGTGAATTCTCCTAGCCTCTGGCTGGACTAGAGGAATGGCCACTCCTACTCTACTCAGTAGATTTCCGAATAAATGGATCTGTATTGTTAATAGACTCCATCAGTCCAATGCCATTCTTCCAACAAGGAGCCATGATGAAGAATTGCTCTTTGGCACAAAGCACTTACTTTGTCAACATATTGTCCTCTTACTTATTGCCTGGTATTATGACTGGCTGAAAGATAATTGGTTCATCCTGTGACTTTTGTGATTCTGAGGTTAGTTTGTACTCTATAGCAAGCAGGCTGACTAGATAAGTGAGGAGGCCTGATCGTGTATCAGTTGCACTCCTACCACTGTAGTTACTTCTGAGGCTTAGACCTGAAATTAGTGTATTTTTCCCTATGTTTGTGAGAAGCAAGCTTTCCTGCAATAATCTAAAGGAACGATGAGATACGTCGCTGAATATCCATTAACTCCTATTGACTTTAGTGACATGGGATATGACCATACACATTCTGTGATTTATATAGTACTGTAAGCTAAAATATCTTTTATAGAATGACGATCAGTGCAGTTTTCTGACAGCTAATTATGTGACTCTCTCAATTTGGAAGTACTAAACAAGATTTCTGTCATAAACAACATCATAAATCTAGAATAATTCAAGTTTTATTGTAATGCCTTACATAGAAATTCAGATCATCTGCTGAGGTACCTTTGCATCTTTCCTTTTCTCCACACAAGTGAAGTTGTACTGGGTGGATCTAGGCTTTCCATAAAATGCTGTTTCTGCTATCAGAAACACCAGGTTATACCAACACAATCCTGGGAAACAAGGAAATTAATTTGTAACTTTGACAAACCAATTGAATTCACCTGGTTGCCTGATCTATAAAAAGGTTTAAACAAATTATTTTGCATGGTTTTTTATTAATTAAGGAGTACAGCTCCATAAAATATGCAATTGTCAGAGCTTTTGGTTTTGCTAGTTTCAATCTACTGTGAAATCCTGTTAACAATGAGTATTACTGATGGGTTTTTTTACAACAGAAATCAACATTTTGCAAGGTTTTTTTAACTCTACGTTGAAACTAATCTCACACTGTAACAACATAAAACTGTTAAAGAATGTTGTTCGTACAAGCTCTCTAATCAGTGATGATGCACCGTAGTGTTTGCCAGATCATCCAATCAGACATTTAGTAAACTTATAGGCTAAATGAAGTCAGACACTGCAACTACAAGGCAATTTCCTTTTCTGAATTGAGATCAATATTTACTAGCTTTCTACAATGTTGCCTATGCTTGCTTGATCAGCATCTACTTCTGAAGACCATTGATTGTCCAGAAGGCCTTTTCAAAGGCAGATAATGCTCTTTTCAAATACACTTTGTATTGATCAGCAAAAAGAAAGTTTTTGATGGTGCGGACTGCAAAAGCCATTTATAAAGATTAAGGACAGTGATATGTTGCTATGGGTCACAGTGAGGTTGAATTAATATGGGCTAATGCATGTTATACTTTTGAAGACAATAGACAAAAGTATTTGAGGATTTAAGTGATAGTAAGCCTCCGCTTGCAAAATACCTGCTATAGTATCTCCAGGGAATTAAAGCTTTCTCCTTAAAAAAATAATTGCTTGTACACTCTCTCCAGTCTCTTCCCACATGACTGTTCATATTTTGTGTCTTATGACAAATTAATGTACTAACTTAATGGAATTTGATAAAACAAATTAAAAAATCTTTGATTTTAGGTGTTTTAAACCTATATGAAATAAAGACAAATTAACACAATCAGAATTTGTATGGCAAAATAAATAGACTAGAGTAATAGAAAAGTATTAGACCATGGATTTTCACAAAAAACCCCAAGATTAATCCAAAACAAAATTTCAGAGACTTTTATAAGCTTTAAATTTTTAAATTTTATCCTTGTCCCTGTTTTTTCCTGTTTCATTCTGAATGAAAAAAAGATGACGGAATATTCACAGAGCTCTTGGTGGAAGAGTTGGTTCTATGAGAGTCTAACACAGACGCTGAGACTAGGAAGAATTAAGAGGGCTTCTTCAAGCATGTCATAGACCAGTTAAGCTCCTAAAACAAACAAAATGAAAGGAGCATCTACCTGCTGTTGTCTACATCTCTCCAGCAATAATAACTGCAGTGTATCTGCGAAATAAGAATTTGATTTCCTAGCTGTAATTCTCTGCAAATGCCAAGGTTGATCACTGGAATATAGTACATATCTCCCAGCAAAATAAGCAGCAGTGGCACATATATTTGAGCACAAAATTCTGCTCTGAGTCTTCTAGCAACTTCTGTAAATTATATTTTACATACAAAAAAAAATGTGTCTCTCCTCAGCATTTTGTCAAAACTCTCCTTACACATAGGCATCTTCTCTGCCTAAAATGAGGTGATATCTACAAAGGGCAAATAACTTTTTATTATCTTAACTAAAGGAAGTTGGTAACAAACAATTCACTAAAGCTTGCATTCATAATTTCTTGGAGGCTTTCTGCATATTGTGTGATTCTTGGCTCTTTTAACAGGGACTTTATCTTCTCTATCGGTCATGATGCATTAAAATAGTCTGTTCTCCAACAGGCAAAACTTCCTAGTGACACTTTCAAAGGTGGAAAGTAAAAACAAATTGGTGCTAGATTTCCCAGGCACTCCTAATAGTCCTCATAGAGTAACTCTTCGAGTTGTATGTAAAATAAAGAAAATTCAAGCTGGAAAGTTGTTAGAAGTTTGAATTTACTCATGAGTGTTTAAGGAAATTGATTCTGATCCAAAATGCAGAGTCAAACTAACGGAGAAGGTGCCTAGAAAGACTAAATTCTTTCTGGAGTGGCCAAGTATATCTGTGACAAGAGCTTTACTGAAATAGAAAAGAAGCTACTTTTGTTCTGCTTTCTCCCCTTTTCATACAGAAGCCAGTTGTCTGTTGGCTTTTGCCTTGTTTTTTCTCCCCAATTTGAATTTCCCTAAAGCTTCCTTTGACAATTTACTTTTGCTCTTTTAAACTTGTTGAGCTTTTATTTGTAAACTTGTCTTGGTTTTCATCCACCTCATGTCCCTGGAGGAAGTCACTACCTCCAAATGTTTTATCACTCTTCTCTTTTAACTCTATTACAAAATAAATTTAATATGCAGGATCCTGTCAAAATGAAATCTAAACTGGCTTAATCTGAGAGTTTATCCTTTATGGTTGTTTCCTGCTGTCCATCTGGGGAGCTCTGATGTTATCTGCCTTCAGAGATGGCTTTTACTCTTGTACCACAAGGATCACATACATTTACCAGATCACAGTTTTCAGCCTCATCCCTTTCTTCAGATGTCAACTGATACTTTGATTGCAAGTATCTTTTTTTTTAAGACACAGCATAATTGGTTAAATTAACTATTCCACTTTCATATGTTATTCTACTTAGAACAGAACTTGTGCTCTTTCATACCCTTTAAGATATCTAGTATTTAAGTGATTTTGAGATTATATAAGAAGAGTATCTTAAATTGATTACATGTTCGTTATGCATTTTAAAAAGCCTGTGGTCTTTGCATTTAACACTTTAGTGCCTTTCAAAGAGATCTCCACTTGTTGTGAGAGGAAAAACATCTACCATTGGTATAAATATTCGTCGTATTAGTTTTTTCCTGAAGGAACTCTCTCTTTTGCACATATCATAAATGACAATATTAAGCTTTATAGCAAATTTTTTAACAACTGTATATCTCATGTCAGTGAAAAAAAATATCAGCTGTCACCATGATTAATGAGCAAACTCCAGTGGAAGAAATAACATGAATACTCTTCCCACAAAGAAGTCTTGCAATACAGATATTTTATTATCCATGCTTATGAATGAACCAAATAACTGTACACCCACATAATATGTGTTGACGGTTGATATAATTGGAGAAAAGGTGCCAAGAATTGCAATTTTTACAAAACCAATAAATATTTGTTGAACATGTAATGCTAAATTCAATGTTATTTAAGACTAAACATCTTCAAGTAAAAGAAAGATCCCAAAGACCCAAAGAAACAATATTCTCCATCTCAACTCAAAAAAGTAACATAATTTTTTTAAAACTAAAAAAAGACACCTGAAGACAGGATTATTATTGTTACTGTTATTATTCTATTTATACACTATTAAAGGATATGGCAAAATAATGCTATTTCAAACACTATTATTGAAAAGAGTAATTTTTACAATTCAGAGCAATGTTTTTTGTCTGGAGAAAAAATAGACAGTTTTTAAAGTAATGGGGCAAAAAGCCAAAACCATTTTGCTTTTATTTATGAATTAAGTGAAAAAAAAATCTACATTGTAGCACAATCTATGGTTTTATTTTTCTTGAGACTTGACTCTGATCAAGATATAGAAAACTATCCTCAACATTGTTGTAATGAAATGACATTTATATGTATTATATTTAGAAAATCTTCCTTCCTAGAAGTATTCTTGCGCTTTTTTATAGAGCACTTCAGCTGCTCAAGAATTAGTCTTACAGACTTCTCCTTTGTAGCATTTTCAAGGATTTCTTTCACAATTCTTTCTTATATTAAGAAAAAACATCCCAATAATTCTTAACTTCTTCAAATCCACCTCAGCAGTTACAAAGCAGAGGCAGCAGTCGGTGGTGAACCACCTCTCCATAAACCATGGGATGTTTTCTCTGAATATTTCTGCTCTGTGGAGTAGAGCTTGAGAAAGTCTGATTTAAGATACGTACAAGTTTCTACCAGACTGATTTCAAGAATATTTCATTCACAGTCAAAGTTGAATTTATTGGTTTTCCACACGAAAATCCAAATGTTGGCTGAAACGGTGTGTAAATGGTCAAGAAGCTTCCCATTGGCAATGGAGAAGACTATGCTGTAATCTCAGTCAACTACTACTACCTCCCCAATTCTTTTCTAAGGCCTGGGGTTTGTTTTCTTCTTGACCAAACACTGCAGAGATAGAGTATGAAATTTATGACTACTTGTTAAAGCAACCATTGATTTTCAGAAGGCCATAGTTGTACCTGTTGTGTGAAAAGCTCATCTTGCTTAAATTCATGCAGGGGATGTATATTTTATCATAGAGCAGAAACGTGATAAGAATAAATTTGAGTCTTTAATTTCCCATTCTGAAGGAGAGGCCTTCAGGGAGACACAGAAATAGAGTTAAGTTGTATTCGCCTGGCTTTATGTTTTTCACAGCACTTTTCCAGATCAAGAAAAGGGCATGTGCCTTCTTGGACACCACTCAACGGCCTCAACAGCAGCAAAGTAGATATACCAAGAAGAGATCATAGGACAATCTTGCTTGGAAAGATGTATGCATCTTGTTGAAGCAGAAGTGAGCTGCAACCACACATTATGAGAAGAGAAAAGGTGTTGAAAGGAACAGTCCTTCTACATCACTGCCCACCTCCTCTCAACCTAAGCTCATTGCATTTGATACTCAAAGCTCCAACACCAACAGTTGATCATTGTGACTGTTGTTGCAGGAATTTTAAATTTGGTTAGTCAGTGAAGGTAGACAATATTCATTTGCTTGGGACCAAATACACTTTCTGCTGCATACTTACCTGAACCTGTCATGCCTGCTGCCAGGTACGCTACAGGGTGGTTTTTTATGTCTGCTTGGATATACAATTCTCCTGTCCCATTATCAATAGATGATGGCCTGACTGGATCTGTGTATCTGAGCAGCCAGTTAAAAACTAGATAAAAACTGGACAGTAATGGGGCTTCTTAGGCTCCACAACTATCCTTGTGATGTGAAAGGCTCAAAAGCCTTGCGATGTGAAGCCTGCATGTCTTTCAGACATTGCAAAGCACACAGGCCTGGAACGATTAGATCTTCAAGCTTGGACTTTTGTTTTAGTCTTGGCTTTTCAATGCCAGAAGTTGGGTCTGAGAAATTGTCTTTCAGAAAGCTGGCCAAGAAAAGTTGTCATGTGGATCATACTAAAAATGTCTCTGTCCATGCCATAGATGTCACTGCATGATGGACATGGAACCAACTGGGCCCTTTTCCCTGACTTTCTCAAAAACAGTCTTGGCAGGATGGCAATATTGAAACAAATGTATCTCAGGTTGCTTGGTATCTTTCTAACCTTCATGGACCTAACTGAAAAAGTACTCACAGAGCACTTGCCCTAGCCTCTCCTTTGTTCCCAGACACTTTTTGCTCCTATGTTTGGAGCATGCCTGACCTTTGGGAAAGGAGATGAGTAGAGGAATACGTGCAGACAGCCTGCAATGTAATGAACATAGAATATGGCTGGCACAGACATAGGGATGCATGCTACCCATGGATACCAACTCCTTGCTCACATTTTTCCTTCCTTTCTGTTTTTGCTAGAAAGGCATGACTGGCTCTCAGATATGGAGTAGCCCAAGGAACCTGCAGAGCCCTTTGATTGTAGGACAGTGTGCCTGCACCGGGCTGGGCATGCCCGAACAGCCCATGATGTATAGGTATGAGAGCAGTTCAGATCAGGACGTTTTCACAGAGGGACGCTTTACAATGTCCTAATGTATGTGTGTGGACATAGCCACAGCAAACCTTTTACAGTTCTCATTTTGGTGTCCCTGCCCTTTGCTGAATTTATTTGTAACTGTATCATGGCATTCACCTCAGCTTCAGTCACTGCTAGTCCTACCTTTTCTTCTGTTTCCATTCTTCTTTTCTTTTGATGTGCCATGCCAGTGCTTAATAGCCTCCCATTCTCCCCAAGAAAAGCAGTCAAGGGCTGACATTTGTTGTGATCATACTGTTCAGTTTGTTAACTTTATTCCTTCCTCTCCTTTTCATAAAACTTGTTTAATTTAATTGTAAGCTGTTTAAAGCAGGGGCAGCTTTTCTGTGTTCATACAATGCCTCGCTCAATGTGTCTGTGACCTTGATAATTACTCAGGTGCAATTATAATAAAGAGTTATTATCACCTATAATAATTATGCTAGGACCAAGAAAAATACATTCATATCCTTAGTGCATTCCTCTCTGGTTCTTGAGCAATGAATGAGCCTGAACACATTTGTGTACTCTGCCCTATGTATTGCACTGATATTGTATTGGAAATGTTATTGACTGTTTGCAATTAACTATTCAGAAGTTCTCCTCCTCCTGTGCAGAATGGGATGCTAACCCATTGTTGACCAAGGAATATATCATACGATTTTTTCTTACCTTGTTGTAGTCCTTATTATAATTATTTCATAGATTTTTTGAGGATGTTTTCATTTTTCACCTGAGATATTTCTCAGAAAACAAATATTTGAAACTGTTCAGAAGGCTGGGATAGCAGGAAAAAGTCCTGAATCATGTGGGCAGAGTAAGGGTTGGTAAAGTTAAATGACGTGTTTAACACAGGCAAATACTTTCTGCCCTTTGTCTTAACAAGACAACACATACACACCACTTCATTTACGTGAAGAACATAAGGATTATGAAATTTTGCTCTTTCCTCGAATTCAGAATTTCTAAACAAAGATGTTGACAAAGAAGCAATGTAGTTTTTTTTAATCAATTATATGCTCTCCTACAAGTATTAATCCTCTTAAAAGAAACCAATGTAGAGAAATTACTTGAAAGTGGTGTAGAAGTTGCTTGAACTTACCAATATTTAGGAGAAGAAAACTTAGGCTAAGATTCAACATACAGTCTGCATTTGTTCTTAATGCTTTTCTAATGTGTTCTTCTCTAGATTTATTTACTTGAAAGGTAGATCTTGTTCATAAGTACTCTATAACTGATGGTAGCAGCTGAGTGAATACTCAGAAGACACTGTCTTTTCATAACGCACACTACCACGTTCTTCTCTCCTCTGAATGAGGCCCAAATCTCATCATCCTATATTCACTTATTTTACCCTTGACTGGAATACTAAATTAATGTGCTATCCACCTCACCACTTCTAGAAATCAAAACCAACCCCAAAATGCATAAGGATAATAGCTGCAGATTTCTGAAGGTGAGCTATGCTTTATGATGTAAATGAACTTAAAATGTGGATGTCCTCCAGAGGCCATACAAATAATCTAAGTGATGCAGAAAGAATGACTTTTGATAATGTTATCACTCTTGCTCGCTTGTCAGGGAAAACTTATGGTATGAAAAGTCCTAATGTTACATACACTGTTATCGTCACTCTAGAAGGAGATTTTGGATTCAAGACGCATTTCTGTGAAATGTATGTTCAGTGATCAGTAGTGCACTGAGCCCTAATAAAATCTTAGGATTTATTAGAGAGAGAACACAAGGTAAAATGCAAAAACAGTAGAACAGTCTGTAAATACCGATGTGGATGCTCTACATTTTGAACACCGTAAACTGTCAGATTCCTTCTGTCACCACCTTTCTAAAAGGACCAAATACATGGAATCACTCTGCATAACGAACAGCTTAATTGGGTGGGACTCTTCAGCTCAGGGAGAGCAAGGAACTTTGAAAGAAGGTGTAATGGATGCCTATGAAACCCTGGAGAGGATGAATAAGATTTGGTTATTCAGTTATTCTTCCAATAAAAGTTATGGCAACTATCAGCTTAAAGTGGCCTGGGACCTCTTCAAAAGAAATGATGAAAATATCCATGTTATTGTCAGAACATATATCGAGTCTGAGGAACTTTAACCTGATGATGCTATTAGTGCTAAAATATTTATAAGAATTCAAGGAATGAACAGGTGAGTGAGTGAGTGAGTGAGTGAAAAAAAAAAGAGTGCAAAAGAGAATGAAAATAAAAAAGGTTGTTAAGTACAAGGATACTACCTCTGGCTCAGAAGGCTCATGCTGCAAATTGTTAAAAGCTGGAATTGTATTTTGGGAAGTACCACTGTGTAGTCATTATTCTGTTGTGTTAAGGCATCACTTTCTCATTCCCATGAGAGAACACATATAATTTGTGCTTCTGGTATGACCTAGTAAACCAGTTTTTATATTCTTTTGTTAAATTCTTATGAGAATTACCTGAAACCTCATATAGAATTTGGTATGAGTATCAGAACGAGACACTAGTGTTTTTCAGAGATGTTAACAAGGCTTAAATGTGTCTTTAGAATGACACCTTTGTCTGGCTTGCTCTGTAAGCCCAGTGTTTCTGATCAATAAAGATGATTTCTGACTTTTAGCCTATCAATGATGTAAGATCTCCTTTGTTTACTTATATAGTTTGATGGACTACAACACTGTTATGGTACTGAAAAGACAGATGAAGAATTACACGTGCAATACCAGAGATCTGTTCAATTATTTCCTCAGGTTTATACACACTGGCAGAACTTGTGGAAGGATACAGTTTCCAAGCCTTTTTGTTTACTTATATTGTCTAATACAAGGAAGCAAATATAATTATCAAGTAAGCATGTTCTCAGAAGTATATTGAGTATTCCAATTATGTCTTGATCAATAGGTGGGATCCGTTATTTAGATCTGAGCTGGTTATATTTACTGTTGGTTTGACTGTAGGTGCAAATAATAGTAATAAAAAATACCTCATTCATTTTGCAGATATTATAGAACATTCAGATAGTTACTCAGGGACTCTACTTCTGTCAGTTGTAGTGGATTGTCCTCCTTCTTCTCACACTCCAGTTGTCATTCAGGCAATACTGCAACTTTTGTGATAGAACAGTTGCAGGAACAAGCAAAGCCTAAAAGGGTTGGTGGAAAAGAAAGAAAATCACGCGTACGTTTTATTCAGATTATTCCACATTGAAGAGGACCTGATTTTGCAGTCAGTGTGTTCCTTGTCCTAGCTAAAAGCTATCCAGCAAAAGGCTTTCTAAAGCTGTTATGTTCCCATGGTAATAAGAGTTATTACTCTAGAGGAGAAGTTCCATTGCAGTAAAAATCTAAGATGCCAAGATAGAAAAATGGATAATGCCTTCATGATAAGTTCAGAATCTCTTTATGTGGCAAAGCTGATTATCCTCCATAGTTCTGCTCTTTATACAAAGCGTGTGTCTCTGTATGAGTAAACACAATTCAAGGGTAGAGTTGCAAAACATTGCAGGGACTATAGACTTGTCTCTGAGATGTGAATATGTTATAATGCTAAATCATGTGAGCAAAAGTAATGAGTCCACACTTGACGTATTTTGCAGTAAATATGAATTATATGACTAGGGACATTTTGCCTACAGGTGAAGCTTAAAAAGGGCTGTTTTCAACAACAATGGCAACAATCATGTTAAAAAAAAAAAAAAAAAAAAAAAAAGCATAGTGCCACTTTCAATAAGGACCTTTGTACCAGATACTGACAAATATTATCTTTCAGCCTGACCTTGTCCTGAGATCCAAGCCCTCACCCACCAAACAAACTTTGCGCCAGCGGTCCCAAGCCAATGTGTCTCCCGTCTCTTGTGATCTGTTCACATACCAGGTTTCTGATGCTCCCTTTCTCACTTTGTCCAGATAGGAATTCCTTCTAAACTGTTCTTCCACAGTCTGAAATGAAATGTGAATAATTGCTCTGTAACCATGATATGTATTCAGGCTCCTTCCCATCTAGGAACAGTGAGGAGCTGAAGGATGTTCAGAGGATATGGACTGTTGAGATCATGGTTTTCTTTACATCTATGCAAACTGAAGTTTCCAAAAATCATATTTGGGTGAGTCTTTCTAGGAAGAGCAAAAGGTAAGCTTGCAATAGTTCCACCAAATTCCATGCTTTGCTACAAACTGTAAGAATGACGAGTTTTAATGAATGATGTGAGATTATGTGTGTGTTTATTCTTTATATATTCAGTGTAGCCAAAAGAATGTACCTTCTGACCACATTATTTATATAAATCCTTTGACTTGAGTGATTATATTCACCTTAGTCTGCTGTGAGAGCTGATTTAGGCTCCATGTTTACTTACTACAAAGTTTCTTTAAGAGTGGTGCAAGGTTGATTTGAGTCTAAATCGTTTGTTTATAACGGCTAGTTTATAATTGTTTCATATTTCAGTGTATTCTCATTGTCATTGTCTGTGGCTTGAAACATGGCTAGGGCTGAATGCATGTCAGCTGAGAAGCAGGTAGGCACTTCTACCTTGCCAAACCTATGTGGCTTCCTCACTTTGGATGATTAGGGCTCCAGAACTACGGTATGAACTGTGGAGTGTTCTTGCCCTTTTATCATTGGCTACAAATTTGCAGAATCAAGCTCCAGTCCTTTTCCTACTGAAGCATCTGAAGAACAAGCACATTCTAAAAGATTTTTAGACAGCCTAAATAATGATAATAAAAACATTGATTAGGCTTTACAAAGTCAATATGTGTCTTTTTCAATGACAAGGCAGTGTATTTATATCATGAGAGAAAAATTAGTCAAGAAAAAGCAACTCAAGATCTATTTTTGCACATATGTTATGTTTCCTAGAAAATTCAGGTTATGTAAAGATGAATGGTTCTTTTTATGATTATAATAAAGCTAATTGTTCATTGATACATTCGTATTTGAAATAAGTAAAGTAAGCTCTCTTCAGTAGAAAAAGACATGAAGAATCAGTAGACAATTCAGACTACCTGCCCTGGAATTTAGATGTGTTTTCAATGTCTGATTTGAGTTGAATGAAGTCACTGCCATGTTTGGGACTGATGTGTTGACTAGTTCAATTTTTTTAAAATATAATTTAACATGCAATTAAGCATATTGCAAATCTCTAAACTCTGTAAAAAAAGGAATAATAAAAAAATGCTTGATGGAATAAAAATTATTGAAATACAAGAAAACAACATTCCCTGGTGGTTCTCATTTGTAAATGAAAGGAGAATTACTTTACATCTAGAAATTCAGATTTAGCAGAAAATTTTACTTTTAATGGCATATTTTGCATTTTTCTGCTCACTTGCTATATTTAAACTCAAGAATTTCTGGGACCTTTCTCACTTGAACTAAAATATTTTCAACGGGATTATAGACTGCAGGACTGCCAGTGTGTTGATTGATTCCGGCACAGATCTATACAGCAACTGGTTAATTCAAGATGAATGAAACAACACTACTCATTGAGCTCTACTACTTTCTTATTTTTCTGAGTCTATGACTGTAGAAGGGAGGTTTGTCTGTCACAACTCTGCAGTGGTCATTCTACATCCAAACTAATGCTTGGGCAGTAAGAGGGCTGTCATGTGTATATGACCAACAAAGTGGAAGCAGTGGATAAATTCTCAGTAAGACTTAAATCCACTTGCAATCTAGGCAGAGCAGTATTAGAGAAGGGATGGTGAACACCTTACAAAAGCTGTTTTTCGTCATTGTTATTTTGTTTATAAAATGCATTTTAGGATGAAGTAGGGCTTACAAATGGTAGGAATGAAATTTGAAGGAGTTATTATAGTCCTGCTCTTTAAGTCAATATAGATTTTGAAGGGATGGGTTGCTATTTAAGATTTCTACTGTAAACGGCTTATAGCTGCAAGTCCTGATCTTGCTTTTACTGTGTGTAATTTAGTTTATCGGAAAATACAGTATTTCAGACTCTAGTGAATCTCTAGTTGCATAATGTTAAGCATGTATCTGCAGAACTGGGACTTAAAATGATTTCAGCAAGAAGTGAAAAAGGAAGAAATAGGTGACAGTACACAGCTGATGTGTTTGTCCACTGGTTGTTTTAAAATCTTTTCTATTTCTTATTGCTTGGAATATTGTGAGGATCTAATCAGAGAAAAAAAGACATTCATCACAAATGCTACTTTGCCTTTCTGGAGGACCACTAGGTTTTTGTGGTCAGGCTGCCTTTCCCTTTTCCATATCTTTCTTCTTTCATTAATACAGTCAGTTCTTTCTCATATTGATAATTTTTAATACCCTTTCCAGTTACCTTTTTAAAAGAAAACAAAACCTTCAACCCCTACATTAACTATAAAAGGTACTTGTTCAGCCCAGCCATCAGCATGTATAAGTAAGTAGTTGGTCCAGTCATTCTCTCTTTGTCTTGAAAATCCTTCATCATTCTAATAGGAGGATGAAGATTTGTGGCTGTCATTTTTCACTTGCCAGTGTGGGATCTGTCACCCTTCATTTTTTTCTTTAGTAGTTTATGGAAGTCACCCTAGATTTTAATTGTTATAAATAAAAGAAGACACTTTTTTGGCTTGAAAATGTAGGTGTATATATATATACACACACACATATATGTATTTGTAAAACTATTTGAAAAATGATGTTGATAATGATTTAGATTGTGGCAGTACCTAGAACAGTGTAACTACTTTCTTAACAAATGCAGACATATTCCGTGCAGAAAAATGGTTGTTATCTAGAATGACAAAGTAGATTAAATGGAAGAGAAATCTACAGAAAACTACAGCAGAAAAGTAGTTTGACAAATGTGAAAAGCCGTGTTGTTTCCATTTCTGTTAGCATACTTACAGTGTATAGGGAAACAGTAGGAGGAAATAAAGAAGAAAGAAAACCAAACTGGAGGGAAGTGAGCTTAAAAGATACAGCAGGGCAGGACAGAATAGGGCATAAAAGGTTGCAAGGGTGTGAATGAAGACAGGAATTCAGTTAGGCTTCCAAAGCTGTATTTGAATAGATTGCTTTGCTGTAATCCCACTAAGACAGCTCCTAGACATCATTCCTCTGCAAGGATAGACAACAAGAAGTCATATTCCTTACTGTTTCATACTCTGTTAGTAGAAGGCACAAGTACATGAAGAAGCAAAGGAATAGTAGCTTTGAGAAATCAGTAGAAGAGACACAAAATATTAAGTTCTTTGGAAAAAGGGGAATTGGTGCAAGATGGAACACAAAGCATCCCTGTCCAGGAGGATATGTATAACCTGGTGGTTACAGTAATGGCCAGGGGGAGGGAAAGTGTAGATTTCAGTTCTCTTATGCAGTGGAATTCTTCTATAGCCTGGATGGGCTGTCTGCCAGAGGCCTCTCCACATATGGTCCTTTGGTCATTGGCCCACAACAAGTCAGTATCGTTCTGCGTTAGGGCTGTAACATGTTTGAAACTCAAGTTTGATAAGGGATGCAGTGAACACCAAAAAGCACAGTTTACAGTGGAACAGTGTGTTTAGGAACCACAAGTTATAACAAAGAGGATATTACAAGAGAAGGAGTCATCAACCTTCTCCAACACCTATGCTTTGAAACAAAGGCTGACTGGGAAAAAAGGTCATGAATTTGAGTATAAGATTCACTTGTTTCCCAGAAGACTCCTCAAACAGGCTCAAGTCACACGGTCCTTGATGCTTCCAACTGTCTACTTTTAGCAACTTCCCAGTGAGGAAACTAGCTTTTGCTGATCACATTTTTGGCTTCTTCGCTTTCCCTGTCTACTGAATAGGAAACCTCCCACTTCTTGAGACAGTGAGTATGTCTAGGCTTAGTTTTAAAAGTGCTGCTAGAAGCTTTCAAAAGGGTTTTAGAGTTACAATGAAATTCCTTGACATTTTAATTTTTATTTCACAGTTTGATGCTTTCTTTTTAGAATATCTTTTTATGATGTTACAACTGAGAAGGTGTTTTCCTGTTTGATTCTTCCCCCTTCAGCTTTCAAACGTGTATCAATCAGTATCACATTTTCTATTGTATTTTAAATTAGCTAAAATGCAAAAACTCAGTTAGAACAAACTGCTCCCACTAAGATGCATTCCCGTTTTCTTTGCTGAATCATTGCTCCTGCTTTACCTTGTTTTATCCATCTTCAGGATAAGTGGCAAGAGCACATCACGTTTTGTTCTATGATATTGATGCTTTTGCCTGCTTAGTGCATAAAATGAGTTAGTAGCCACTATGAGTAAGTGCAGATGTCCTGGAACTATTCATCTACATTTTGAGATCATGTGGTTAGCTGGAGGGAAAACTTCCTGTTTTATAGTCATTCAAGGGAAAGTTAGGGTGAATACCCACTACTTAAATCAACAGAGTACTCTGTAATCACCTGAATAAAAGCTTTTTTCATTCATGAATCAGAAACCCACTATTTAGCGTTCTTACACTGCATAGTGTTATGTTCTGAAAGCAACTTATCATGACAAATAAAATAGGTTTGTTTTTTTTTTTTTTTCCTAAGCCAGTCCAATGTGAAATTCTATTAGCTTGGCTTATGATCCAGTGAATTTCCTTGTTCTGAAGTTTTAGGTAATTTTTTTAAAAAAGTTTAATTTAGAAAAGCATTCCAACATGCTTATTCATTATTAATTTATAGTGTTTCTCCTACTTAATCTTGCTGAGACAGATACTATGAGACAGATACTATAGTTGAGGCGTCCTGTATGTGACATAGTAGTCATTGACTACTAGTGTTATTCTATCTCCTGAAAATAATATTCAACTTTCCTATTGCATTGCTATAAGTAATCATCAGAAAATGAGATAAGCACTAGTATTTATTAAGTATTGTGCAGTTCCTACTTACCAAAAAAAAAAGAATAAGTCAGTATTAAGAAAGTGAATTGCACTTTTTGTTCTTTTGGCTTAATAGCTGGTTTCATTAAGAGTAATTTCTAATAAATGCAAATGCGCTTGTTTTTCAAATTATTTCCTTAAGAGTTTAGAGGTGTATATTATGGTATAGTCAGCAAAGTTTGCTTAAGAATGGAAAAGAACTAGGCTGCAGGAAGAATAAATGTTCTTTTACCATCAGAAAGGATGTTTTTCCTCAGATTAGGAATGACATGGATATTCCTTTTTTATCAAAGCAAATTTTGTGTAAGCCTCTAGTGCTCTACTACGATTCTGAATAACAGGACTTTGTTCCTATTTAGATCAGTCCAGTGATGCTTCACTGTTGTGATTTTTAAAGTTGCTTTTCTGCCTTCACTGAAAACACTTTGTCTAGTGTCTTATTCCTTACTCATCTCCTGAATTCAGATTGATTGACACATACATTTTCTGCTCAGGGCTTACCTCGAATTAGGCTGAGCATCTAACACTTGAAATGGACGTGATACAGAAACACAAGAGGAAAAAAAATAGTATTTAGGCTATAGCTCGTAGATACTGAGGTGAGAAAACAGTTCAAGTTGAGCTGGAAATGTGAAATGCACTATTTACAGTGGAAGGGAGGTTTAACTAACTAGCAATATTTTTGTTTCTTATCCCAGAAATAAGATAAGTAGCTGAAAGACAAGGGGAAAAAAATCTCTTTTACTGTATCAACTTGAAACAGAGTTGGTATTAAAATAAAGGAGGAAAAAAATGATAAATAAGATCCTTTTCAAAAAAGAATAATTGTGGAAAATAGTAACTCAGTGCTGTAAATTTGTTTTCATAGTTGAGAAAAATCTTAATTTACACTAATATCTCTAAAACTGCAAGTACTTACATTTGCCTGGATATTGCAATGACAGTGTTCATGTGCTTTTTCTTGGTGAACATTTCAAAACTGAACAGCATGCATATTATGCCACAGGACCTTGCTCCAACTCACACAGTTTCTTTACTATGTCTACCTGAACTGTACAGCTCCCATCACCAAAGCATCAGGCTGCCTGCTAACCTGTAAAAACATGGTTTATTTTTAAGATTTTATTATTAAAAATACCTACGCTTTTGACTTACATACTCAATCCTGTACAGCTGTGTTTCTTTGCTACTGAACACAGCTACCAGACCTTCATGCTTTACTTCGTTGTCCACAGATCAGATGTTTGTGTGCCATTTTTATTCTGTTGTTTTCCTACAATGGGAGGAATGTTGGCTACTGTCTGACTTCTGACAGTCCTATAAAAACTGCCTCTGAGATGGATATAGCAGGTGGCTGCTGTAGGAGTCTGCTTCTGCTTTTAGTCATGGCTAGTGGAAAATGCTCAGAGCTGAAATGGTTCTACTTCTCTTTACCTTTTGTCTTTCAATTCATTACCAAACTCCTTTTTGTATGTCTAATATTCTTGCATGAAAATCACTTAAATGAGAAAGTTGCTAAAATATCAAGTAGCATGACAGACTGCCTTCTCATGGCAAACTTGGCCAAATGTGAGAGCATTCTAAAATAAGGTAAAACAAGGAAAAATATGTATTTTTGTAAATAATACTGCAGTCTTTTCACTGTATATGGAATCTGTGGTACCACACATATTTATATCAGATCTTTGATATATATAGCTGTCTATCTTCTAGTTACCCAGCACTGTATACTATACTATTTAAGAACAATTTTCATGTACAAATTCCTCTTTTTGATATGGTGGTAGTTTTATTCCTCTGTATTGACTTATGCTTTGTAAACATGATAGAGAAGCAATTGTTTTCTGTCCAATTAGCCCAACCTTTGCCTTGGCTGTAAAATTTTATGCAAACTATTCCTTGCAGTCTTTGCAGTCCAATGAAACAAAGACAGACTTATAACTCTTAAAAATTTTTTGGCAAACTGCTAATAAGAGCTTTTAAAAAAATATCAGACCTTCAGCTCATGGAAAAGTATAAGATGGAAAAAAGGCTGCAGTCTTGCACAGGCAGTAATAATGACAGCACCGTTAATAATATGGGCCATTAAAATTTATAAAAAGCTATTCTTAATATAGGATATAAATACATTTCTCAGCCAGAGCTATGAAATTTATAACTTTTTTACTGTCACCAGAGGACCTTCCTAGTGCTCTGCACCCCTCCACTGTCTGCCCTCCATCATAAATCACTGTGTGGTTAATAACCTAGATTACAACTACCAGTTGCATTTATAGAATTAAATATTGACTATGTGAAAACGTTATTACGTTTTTACTGATTCAGAAGACCACAGAACAGCCCTGCAGGACATGTAGCCGGGCAGAAAAATCAGTGTAATCTTTGTTAGAAACACAGTTATAGGATGCTTCGTAACAAATGATAGAGTTTTCAGAAATAGAAGAGAGGTGGTGGAAAGTGAACTCCTTAATTTTGTACCAGGCACAAGTCAGCCAGAGCAAGTTATGTATTAAAAGGCCACCTTATTTTTCGCTAAGATGTTTCAAGGCAAACTGTATAAAGTAATTTTTAAAGGTAAATTCCTATGCAAGCGGTGGGGTACATCAGAAAGTCTGATAGCATTGCTTCTCAGGTCTGAGAATTTGGTGAAACTGAGCTGCATGTATGGCAAGTAATGGTGCTTCTGCTAGGTTGGTTGCGGGGCTAACTTAAGTTTTAATACTTCCTGAACTGGTTTTGATCCAATTTCCTGTCTTTTTCCTGTTTTCTTGTTGGATGAGTAATTCCAAGGGCCTCTTGAATTTCCTCCTCATCACAACACATGAATTAACATGGCTTATATTCATACTAAAATTAATTCAGGATTTGGTTTGTGTTATTTACCTAATTAATAGGTTTAAACCTCCCTTAGAAACCCTTGATATAATTTCATTTTTAATGCAAATTTTTGCCAGGATTCGAGAAAACAATTCTTTGTCCAGATAAATTGCCATTTTCCATGTCACCATCAGGTTCCTGAACTTCTTCTCTCCAACTGTACCTGTTTATTTTTTTCATTTCTTCCTGTTCAAAAGTTCAATGAGTCTCTTTCCTCACATTTTGAAACAATATTGAGAAAGTAAAGATACTTTCCAAGTTTCCCAGATATAATTTCTTTGCTGCACTGGAAACAAATCCATGCTTTTATGTTGCAACAGGTTTTAATAATTATTTCATAACAGCTCAAAGTAATTATTTTTCAGTAAATGAGTGATTTGAATATTTCTGTGTCAATATGAAACCTAAAAAAGAAGTTTTACCTTTCCATTTTGACCTGAAATTCCACTTAGTACGAAAACTTTTATTAGGCATAAGTCTACTTTGTCTGGGCATTTTCATATTCTTCTTCAAACTGCCCTTAATTTGTCAGCAACATCTCTGTTATCCTGTTGATGGACTGACATCTGTACTGAAGAAGGTGTTTAATTTCATTCATAGGTGAAAGAATTATATCCTTTTTCATTGTATGAATCTCCCTAATTTTTCCAGACTGTCAAGAACAAGTTAAAGTTTTCCATATGTAATAGAACCCAAGTTTTACCTTGCGTACAGATTTGTAGTGAGCCCTTGCTGCACCTCAATTCAAATCATAGAGCAAAATGTCTAAATGGTAATGCTTGAGGAAAGATCAGATTCCCTATTCCTTGTCCTGTTAAAACTCTTTCTGGATTGAAAAAAAGAGGGCAGTTATACTGGAGTGTCTTCTTGTAGATATAACTGCAAAAGTGCCAGGTTTGTGAAGTGTTTCATTTTTATTCTTTGATGTCTGAGCCTGCTCATAACAGTCTTTGCCACTTGTCAGATGACTTTGATTAACAATGATTTTGGTATCACTTTCCAAAATTTTTTCCAGGTTAATATGGCATGGAAGTCAGTAAGTGTACTTTTACTGAAGAGTAGTTTGATTTGTAGTAATTAATAACTGATAAGGTATTTTCAGAAAGTTTTGTATTTTCTGCATATTAATATAGATTGGATTAAATATTTTTTCTGTATCTTCAGTCTTAATAATGTGTAATAATACTTGTCTTTTCCTAAGTTCTGTAGCACATTAATACATTTCACTTTTATACCAAAGTGCCATGGAAAATCTTATCATTCAAGGAGTTGTTCAGATTTATTCTACTTTGTGTACTGTTCCTGTTGGGTTGAATGTTCTAGTGATATGTATCAGCAAAGTGCAAAGAGGTAGCAGCCCTATTTGAGAGAGCAACAGGGACAGAATTAAAAACATGAGGTGTTGTTGAGTGGTTAGAAATACAGAATTGTGCACAAACAAGTAATAGGTATCCCTTTAGACTCATGCAACAAATACTGAATAATTCTTACCAGAAAGAAGAATTGCTTGCCCCAATAGTCCTGCTGTCACATAGTTCTCTGGCTGTATATATATAAGTACGGAAAATATTCCAAGAAATGACTCTAATCTTGAGTGGCATTTTGTACCTATCTCACTCCTAAAGACACTTGACATCAGAAAGCCTCCTTCTCTGCATGGGCAGACTGCTTATTTCAGTGTCCTTTCGGTCATGTTAGTATCACAAGAGAGGGATCTGTTTAGAGAGCAGAAACAGAAAAAAAAGAGATCAAGAAGAAGAGTAAGCAAAAGATATATATGGGAAAAGATGACACCAGAATCATAATTTTCACTTGAAAGGAGATGTCTAGCATTTTAAAGCTCCAGGGCATGTTGTGTAGGACCTTCTGTATGACTCAGACTAATCAAAGCATTTCTTATGACAAGGAATATGCCAGCACCCCATCCTCGGGCCCAATTAGGTTTAGTATCAGAAACTTTTACTCTAGTTAAGCTGTTTCTCAGATTTCTTTGAATTATGTAAATGTCTCAATATGTTACTAGACTTGAGTCATTACGTTTCTTAGTATGAATGGATTCATACTCGAGGTGGGGAAAATAGATCTAAAAAACATTATTGTATAACATGGTGCCTTGATTTTACACATCTTTTAATATACAATAGAGTCAACATCTTTGAACTAGGCAGCAGCATTAGGCCAATGAAATGTCTAAAACGTGGCAGTTAGGCATTAAGTCTTCTTAGCAGGGTCACCATTATCCCCCCAGGTAAATGGCAAAGAGGATGCATTGTATCTCAGATCTAATGCTTTTTAGTCTTATAATGGAGGTAGTCATATAACAAAATACACACATATAGGAACTCAAGGACCAGAGCATTTTCTATCTGGGAGATCTACGTTTTGTCTGAGACAGTTTCAATATACATCTTGCAAAGCAAGTGCATTGGCCAGCAGGTACGGGAACACTCATGAGAAAGGATGTTTCCCACTGATTAAAACTTTCATCTGAGAAAGGAAAGATTTCAGCTTTGAATCCTTGTCTGGTACATGTTTCCACAATTCAAGTGTACAAGGTATAAATGCTTCCAGAGCTTGCAGGAAGCTGAGAGTGACTCTTAACAGACCTTCAACTGATAAGTATTGCCAAAAATTCACACACCTCCCTCCAAAAAAAAAAAAAAAATAAAATGGGAAGGGAATCTGACATTCTCATGACAAAATTTGAAATAGGACTTTCATCAGAAGTTTTACTTCTGGTCTTGGAGACCTTTTCCTGTGGACTTCCAGACTATTCCATGTGGCTAGGCACATAGCTCCACTTCTTCTATGTATATGTATACAATACATATATTGTATTCTGCAATCAGTGCTTACATATATTTTTTCCGTAGAAAAGTGTGAAAGAAAAAAATAGTTTGTGTATAGTTCAAGTAATAGACCTGTCAAACTATTTAAAGTGCTATGAGATCAACAGGAAAATAACAATTAAACAAAGACTAGTGCTACTTACAACGCAGTAGAATTTTACCTCACCTTTATGAGATCAAACTGCAACAAAACAGCAGAGAAAAGTTCTGTCTTAACAGTTTTGGTGCACAGTAGCCCGTCTTCTTTTCCAACATGCAGATGTCTGCTTTTACAGATGTTGATTATTAGAAAGTCTTTCTTGATATCAATGTAATCAAGTTACCCGATTGACTTTTGACAATTTTTCCTTTCTTCTCCACACTTTTGATAATTTCCTCTTTTTTTTTTCCTTTCAATACAAGACATCTGTATTCAGCAGGCCCTTTCAAAGACAGGTTTTTGACAGATGTTTTTATTGTTTTCCCCCTCCGTAGTGTTTCATATTTGCCCATTAGCCCCTCTGTGGAATGAAAGAATTGTCTCAGCATCTTTAACATTTTCTCGCACAAGATACTGTTCAGAATCTCTCAGCTCAGAGAAATATCTCCTCAAGAAAAATAGATATCCAACACTAACAATGAAACCTAATGCAGTTCTTACAGTGTAGGGAAAAAAAATCCTGTAGGAATAGCTGGTTGGTGCTTCACACAACATTTAATAGCTAATTCATCTCCTGTAAAAGACACAGAGAATGGGGTATCTATTGGACAGCTGAGCACATTCAACTCTCAATTTCATTTGCACAATGGCATCCCATTAAATGGTTTCCCAAATTAGTGTTTGTGTCTCTCATTTGTTCTATTCCATCCGAGATGCCACTATGAGCTCTTTGCATGGTCAGTAGTTTCCCAGCACCTGCTCACTTTTAGAGAAGAAGGAGACAAACAGGACCAGCATTCTGCTGGCAGGAAGGAAAATATCTACCTAGTAAATGACAGCAAATACAATAAAAGTTGAGTTAAAGCATCTGTTCTGAGACAGACTATGTGGTGTGCTAAGTCTTTCATAACTCTTGATAGACTCATGATACTGTGAGCTATCAGATGAGTACAGAACACAAAAATAATTCAAAACTTAAGCAAAGAGGTTCCATTTATTCCTTGGAGACCTTCCACACCTTTTGCAATTTTTGGAGCCATGTCTTTCTGTATGCATATGTGTGTACACATTTGCATAAGAGAATTACAGAATAAAATCTGTGTATTTGTTTAGCCTTGATTTAACCTTCAAAATGAGCCAGTTTTAGCTACTAACTGTTTTTATTCCTACTATGTAGTTTCTAAGAAATTGAAGAACTTGTCCTTCATAAAATATGTTTTAGTTCATGAAAGAGCAAAACTACTAAGACTTATTTTTTTCTTCCAGAAGACCCCGGACACTTAAGCCATCTGCATTCAGCAGTTCTACCATGCTGTTTATTCAAATGAGAATTCTTAACAAAAAGGTTACTTCATTGGCCCAGTTCAGCTTGTTTGCCCAGCAGGAGATCAGCACTTTATTTAAGCTTTTAAACTCCATATCAGTAGCATGAGTTGATGTTTAGCGCACAATAGGGATACAGTATAGGCTAATATATGCATTTTTCCTTCAGAATTCTAATGCTTTAGCACTGAAGGAAATTTACACAAGCCTTATAGAAATTAAAGCAAGGCATTTATTTCATTCAGAGAATGCAGTGACTTCCAATGGCTACACTGCTAAGGACTCTCAGCTTTGAAAGGGACCTTTTATTGTGCAGGAAGAAAGCTCAGATATAGCACTAAGTGAAAATTTCAGAGTCCAGATTAGCATGCCTAGCAACTCATTGCTGTGTACTGTTTTTTCCCAGTCCCCTACTAGCTGAACTCTTTCCGTACATCTTTAATTGATTGGGTTAATATAAACCCTCAGCACTACCAGTGTTTGTGTGGCCCCCATAATAAGGCTATTGTGTGCTTCTCTCTACTCTTGTGTTCCCTATTTAGGAATGTGTCACTCTGAGCAGTTCAAAAGTGTGAGCAAATGAAAAAAGCCACAATCACTTCATTAATGATTTGTAAACAGAATATCCAGTACTGACGCCACCTGCATAGGCTTTCAGAAGAAAAAATACAGGATTTGCTGAAGCTCTGTGTAGAATTGCTGTGGAATTTAATTCGGTAGAGTAAATAAATGCCCCAATTAACACTTTTACACTCAACCGAATGGTTGTATTTAGAGGAAACAGTTTCTTTCTTCAAGGAAAAATTCAAAAGAGACATGGGATAGAGATAAAAAAGAACACCCCAAAAAACAAACAAACAAAAATAACCCTTAAATCTCTCCCAGAAAGTTTTACACAAGACAGCACACAGCAGTGGCTGAAGTTATAAAGGCAGACAGCAAAATGTGTTTAAGAAAGGAATGTAAAGTAAGAAAGAAGTTCAGTGAAAATTTCAAAATAACAGCAAATGTGTTTATAACTTCAGTTTGCTGCTGCTATAGGCCTCATTAAAGCAAGTCTTTGTTTTTTTCTTTTCAAACACTACCTGTTATGACAGCTAGAAACAGCTTACCAGCTGCATACTGTCATCTTGGCCTGCCAAGATATCATGTAATCATTCTCAGAGTCTGAAAATGGGTATCCACTACTGCTTTGGTGAAGATGTAAAAAAGCTTAAAATTGCTCTGCATGCATATAGTTCTAACTACACTACATAGATGTTGATTTAAGAAAGACTTTTAGCGAACCCCACCAAGGCAGTATTTATCTACTGTATCTATCTAAATTAGAGGCAAGCTTATAACATGGCAGCAGATATGCACAGTTTTAAGACCTGTCAAATGCTGTGAAGTTCCCTCAAATGTAAGGAAAGAAAACAAAGAGTCAGGCTTCTTTCTGAAACGCCAGGCATCCAGTCACTCACAAGTGCTTGAGATGACAACACAAACCCCCTCATCAGCCAGAGGATCACCTGGCTCTTGTATCTGATCTGCTATCCTCCTGTACTCTGCCTGCTGCTAAAGGAAACATGTTGCAAAGGAAGGAGGCAAGAAAAAGGAGCTCTGAGTATTTTATCCTGCATTTCTAACACTGGCTGTGTCACCTAACACCACAACATCCCATAAGTAAACACTGGAGTGGGTTCACATTTCCACTGGGGCTGGTGAGGAGAGGTCTTGACTGTGGTCAGAAACATCCCATTGCAGGGGGAGTCTTTTGAGGGAAGAATGGCCTCTGAGTGAGGCATAGCTTGTACACAAGCACTGTTTTCTTCTTTGTAGCCAGGAGAACAAAGACAGGGTTTCTCCCTTCAGGGAAGATTTTTTAAACTCTGATTATTCTTCTATGTCATGGAGATGAAACAACTGCCAGTCCTGAGGTATATATTGCCCTTTCCCACTCTCTGTTTTTGCAGCACACTGTACAATGTACTTGTGTGCAGGGTGAAATGGGCTCTGGCACCCTCAAACACAACAGGAGGAAAGTATTTTTGCAAAAAAATCAGTTCGGAGCTCAGCCATAGCCAAAAATAAAGCACACAGAATCACAGGAATTTTTAGGAAAGAAACAGAACCAAGCAGAGGACATTGAGTTGATCGAGGTGGGGGAGAAGGCATCTTCAGTACTGTAGGCAGTGGTCATCCAGTTCCACCCTCATCCGAAGCAAGAAGGGGTGCAGAAAGGAAGCAGAAGTTCAAAATGTTAGTAACATACCTCCACCAATGAAAGAGTCCAGATTAGGTCCAAATGGATTTGGGAACTCTTAAAACCCTGTAGAAAGAAGATCAGTCATCTTTGCTGTGTAGCATGAGATGCCATCTATCTCCTGGGTGTTTGACTATCACTCATTTTAATTGTTTATAAGCCATTGACTAACTGTCCCTTACAAAGATGTAAAGCAGGATTAACAGAAATGGAACATAATTCTAGGATCCAGACCTTATGTGTGTTTACATCAAGAAAAAGATTGGCATCATATTACTGTGAAGCTCTTACCGTTGGCTTCACTTTCAGATGTTACATACAGGCTTATGGTAGTTTTATATTTTCCTACACTACAGCTCTGAAGCATGCTTTTGCAAAATTTTAGGTTCTACTTGAAAGATGGAATATTATAAGCAAAGTCTACAGATTTACAAACCAGCTCAAACTTCTGTACAAATTATTGAGCAAGAAGAAACCTGAGGTAATTTGAATTACTATTCCTTGCAGGAGATACAACAAACAAAGCAAACTGGAGGAGTTAGATGAAGTACGACTTAAAGGACAAATAAAACTAATATGCATCATTAGCAATTGAGTCTTCTTCCAAAGATAAAGTATTCTGGACAGAATAGTTCTAGATTGAATAATTTAAAGTTAGCTTGTTTTCTTGCATACTGTATCTAAGAATTAATGAATGATGTAAAGCAACTACAGAAAAACTTGTGCTGCCTGAAAGTTCTCACAAACATATAGGCAAGGTTATTACCTAGCCTACTTGCCTAAAGTCCACTTTATCTCCTGTTTCAAGGAACTGTTGGCAAGTATTACTGATGATATACTTATTGCACATGCCCCCAGGGCCATTACGGAGCCAAAAGATACATAGAGTCAACATCTTTCCCCCTCTAAGAATGCGTGCGAAATAGGCATGGATTCAGAGAATCCTAACGCAAACAAGTTCACCAGGTGCTCACCTGTTACTCACAGAGATACAGAAGGAGCATACAGGGAGCACTGTATTTGCAGTGTACTCCTAGTTTAACTGCTGAAGAGACCCGAACAGGAGGGAATACCATAGAGGCCACCTTCCCTGACAACTGAATGCAGATCACGTTTTTCTGTGTTGTATGTAGTATACATTGGGGAAAAATGCAAGATGATTTTTCCTGAAACAGTACTGCAACTCTAACATATGGGAATGACCTTGTTGCCTGACAGCATGATTGTTGGACAAGTTATTCTAATAAACACATCAAAATAGAGGACAGTACAATATATATGCCTTAAAGAGGTTGAGATGTACCAACATTTTCTAAAGCATGGGCTTTATGATGTGTTTGAAAGACAGAAGATGCCCAGCTTGTATGCATCCACAAATATCTTTTGGTTAACTTCCTCATTCCTTTAAGAAGAACAAGAAATCCAAACAGGAAACCCTTTTCTCCAGTTTGATGCGTGCCTGGTTGTACTTTCTCTCTCAGTTTTAATCTGCTGAAAACAGATTTCTGATAGTTGATCACATCAACATAACACTCTTGCCCAATTGAGTTCTGATGGTTGTAGTAGCTAATGTGATATACTCACTAAAGACAGTGAGTTACAGCATCCTGTCCTAGAATAACTAGCTGTCTGTTGAGCAACTGTTTGGAAAATATCTGAATGATCCACTTCTGATTGTTCATAAAGTGTTGTTGAAATAGTGTTTTGGTCTTTCAGGACAGACATGCAAAAATAGAAACAGGCTTCTTTGTAAGTTTGTAATGTAAGATAAAGCTCCTTATGGACCAGTTTTATTAAACTCTATGCATAGTGATAACTTGAGTTTTAGAATGATCATATAATTCTTAAGCTTCAGGAGACAGGTAAAGAAAGTTTAGTATACAGGAGGTGTGATTCCAAAATTAAATGTGTGAATGTTAAATAACCATTATGACCCAAAATATTCTTGGGGTATTTATTTGTACAACTCTGTTTCTTTCATTAAAAAACCATATATCTCAAGCTGGCCTGGTGATTGTTACTGCCTTTTTAAGAAAAAAGGCAGAAAATTGCTTTGCAGAAATTAGTGGGTTGTTGTTTTTTGTATTTTCCAGCTCTACCTTTTCTTTGGACTCTGCCAAACATGTTATGTTCCCTAGAGTATAATGAGAAATTATATTTGCAGGATTTCAAATTATAGTAAAAGGAAATTGCACAGTGACCCTTCTTTATATAGAAGCAAATCTTATAATTTTCTGCTGGAAAGGGAGTGTGTGAGAGTGCATGATGCCTTTGAGAAAAGAAGCAGCCTTTGGCAGTTCTAGCAAGCTATATCCTACAAGACAATTTTATGAAGCTCAGCATTGGATTCACTTAAGAATGCACCATTATCATTGTTTTGAAATTTGCTAATTCCTGTTGCACAGCCTATGAATACCTCAGATTAGGCACATAATAAAATGTAGCAAAATTGATTCTCTGCACTATAAACTTGGGTAACTCATTTTTGAAAAAAATCAAAAATTTTAGCTCTCTTAAGGAGTGCAGTCAAAGATTTACAATTCCACTTGGGAATGTTTTCTAATCTACCACTGAAGGTAAATGGAAAATTAGAGACAGATTTTTCCATTCTTAGGGAGGAAAGACTGCTGTATTTTGCAGTTGTGAACAGCAATAGCTAAACTCACTCATCTCCCTTCACTTCCTTCATCATGAATTCATATTACTTTACATATTTCTGTGGCTTTTGTTGAGGTGTAGACAAATATAATAAAGATCAGAGGAAAATGGCATAATGAAAGACATTTTTCAAAATGCGTATCCACTCGAATCTTCTTTGTCTTCTTTGTGACTTACTTTTTATTTATGATTCACAGCCATATCCTGCTTGATAGACTCCAGAAATCTCACTGAAACAGAGAAAAGCAACTATTAAAATCTGTGGTATGATTTTTTAGATGTATCTGGGCATCTTGAAGTTGTCTTTGCAAATGGAGGTGGTGTTTGGTGGAAAAGAGTTCAAATGTGTCCTACTTCTGTTTCTTTTCTCACAGCAATGCAATATTTGATAAATGACTAAGTTCAGTGGTAAAAATTGACTTTGTCCAGCTTTATCATTTACTGTGAAAATGACATTGATACTGTCCCTGTCCCATTAATAAATCTAATGTGTAATGTTTATGATAATAACTAAACAATACTTATATTTTCAGTGTGTTTTACTTATACTAGAATTGCAGAAAAGTTGTTCGATAGCCTTGAAGTTGTACATTGAAACACCAGCTTGACTATTTCTCTTCTATTTCACACAGAATAAAATTAGCAACTAACAGTGTTTAAACAGTACTACAATACATTTTCTTGAAAGCTAAGACAAACTTATAGTACAAGTTGAACGCGACCACTGTGGGGCACAAGACTGTCAAATAACTACTAACCTAGATGTGGTCTTGATTCCCTCTGAAGAAGCACCTTCTTTATTCATTCCACAAGCCAGAGGGGGTGCTGTTGGCTGCCACGGAAACTGTTTTGGGAGCAAGGAATGTGTAGAAGGTGTGAACTGAATTAATTATTTAATTGTATTTTGGCATATGTGTCTACTTGCTTATTTAATTTATGTAGGTAGGTGTCAATGGGAGATTGAAGATAAAATATAGTTGGGGTTTTTTTTGTTCATTATAAGCAGTTTGCAGCATCACTTAATATACTACATAATAAAAAGATTGAGAGACTCAATGTGTATCTCATTGTTTTAATTTGGCAGGTCTTAGATGGTTGATTGTGCATTCTGCATCTATGCTTTCTTCCCCGATATTGTAGATGAAGCACTTACAAAGTATGTGTATTTTGCATCTCAATTATCAAATGTATTAAAGTGATAGAAGCTGTACTGCCACTACATGTTGAAGGAACTTGTCTTTCAGAAATGAGGGAAAAGCAGTGAATGTGGCCTAGTGTTGTTGTGACATTTAGTGTTTTCACTAGTAAGTATTTACTTTCCCTAGCTTCACTAGAAAGCTTGTTATTCTTTAGAGCAAGAAAGTTTGAAACTAGCATATGCTTCAAATATATTTTACTTTCTGATAGTGAGTGGCACAGCTAGTTTGATCCTTATGTGTTAAAATATTATCAGCTCTTTTCTTACCTACAGTAGATGCTTTCAAAGATGAAAACTTAAACACAGTTTTTTACTTCAGACTTTTTATTGTGACCCTTCAAACAGGAGAAAAAAACAACCATCACTATGCAGTTTACCACAAGAAGAATAATCAAGAGACCTTTTCTATTCATATTTTCATCTGCCTGTTGTCTTTTTCAGCTGTTTTGGTGACATTTACTTTGAAAGCATAGGTCTTTGTTTTTATCCTTCTTGAAAGATTATAATTGATTTGGTTGCCATCTATGTGCACATGATGAGTATTTGTTGTGTAGATGGAATCAGTACTGGCAGAACATTGCTGCATGCTGCATGTTGTATTATTCACTTTCATCTGCATGCAGCTCATGGCTGGCAGGCTCCTCACAGTTACTTTTAAAGTGGCTTATCCAATACAAAGCTCTGGCTTGTTCAGTAGGAAGTCTAGTAGATCAGTTGTCATATTGAAAGCCTCCTGCTGAATTCAGGAGGGAATACAGGAGAGGAGGCTTGCCAAGGTCCTTGCTAGAGGATTGTTTGAGATGGCATTACTGTGTTCCAAAAAGCTCTGGTAATTTCTCAAGTTATCACTTTGTCTGAAGAGCAAAACAAGGTTGAATTGTGAGGGTATAAATTCTGGGAGAGAAAAAAAAAAAATCTCTCTTTTTCCATTCATAATCACTATTATGTCCTATACAATCTAAATTGCAAAATGATGTCTTGGAAAGCAGGTATTTTGGCAAGTCTGTTAGTGCATACCTAAAATACACCCTGGCAAGTCTCACATTTGTGCATTTGTTGTGAGAATCACAACACATGTTGTGAGAATCATCCCACTGACTTCGAAGTGATGATATAATACTGAAGGTCAGTGGGTATGCTTTTTAGTGGTATGCTATGCAGTCTGAGAATGTCTTCATAATGCCACATTGTTAACTTGAGGATTTCTGTTACAGCATTAAAAGAAGACTTGTAACAAATTTATAGGCAGAAATTTTGAGTCTCTAGCTGACTTCTCCAATTGGGAGGTTACTGCTTTCACTACAAAATGGGAACATGTTTCTGTACCTCAGCTGCATCAGCAGGAAATTTCAGGGCTTACATCACCAGTAGCGGTGGATTGATGCTAAACAGCCAAACTTCATACTCAGTCAGTTTTGCCCTTTTGCTGACTTTGTTGTTGGGGAAGGACAGACCAGTGGGGTACTAACATCTTAAGCTTCTGCACAGCATGACCTGGAGCTTGTCTAGTATTGAGTCTGTAAAAGGTCATGTGGGAACAAAATGCAGTAAATAATTTTTGCGTTGGAAAGTGCTGTTAAGCTTCGTTGTTTAGCTCTGACTGTGATACGTAAAGCTTACTTACATCAAACTTGGTCTCATGACCTATGCCAGCCACGAAGATTACAGTTTGTACAGTATTTTGATGTTTTTGAAATGGCAAAATAACTTTATAAAAAAAACATTAAATACCTAACATAGGACTGACTACAAAAGTCCTCTTTTAGCTTTTGCATATAGTCTTTTCTTTACCTGATTACATGATGGTAATTTTTGTACAGGGGAAGCCCATAGTTTGTAGGAGGTAGGGATGAAACAGTTGGCAGAAAAGGAAGGAAGGAAGGAAGGAAGGAAGGAAGGAAGGAAGGAAGGAAGGAAGGAAGGAAGGAAGGAAGGAAAAGGAAAAAAATATACAGAATCTTGCCAATGCTTTAAGAAGGTTGCGGAAACAGTAGGCTGGCCTAAGATATAAAAGGCAAGAGGGAATGAATGAAGACAGGGATTTTGAATGCTAACTCCGTAATGTTTATTCATTACACTGAATGTATACATGCACTATAGGTTATGAATTTGTTACCTGAGCCCTAAAAGTGGTTACTTCCTAAAGTCCTCAATGGCAAAATAGCTGCCACTCAGAATTCTCCTGTGTCTCACTTTGCTTTTCTAATTTTGACCTAATTCCTACCTGTTAATTGCTTACAGTGTTTTGACTCTTTTCTGGGTAACTGTTTTGAAACGAATGTTGTTACAACTTTTTCTGTGTTTACATTACCTCCTTTCTTTCATTCTGTTACATTTTCTTACACTTTAACAATTAGTTACTAATTTACTTTATGGGAAATGTATGTATTTATCATCTCATACTCTTTCAAGAAATGCTTGCAACAATGAATGTTTCAGCAGGAGATTAGAAAAACAAAATATGCCATGGTATCCTGTTGAAAACGATTCATCAGTACAAAGGCAATGCAAACCACTAGAAATTTTCAGCAAGATAACAAATAACTTTATGTCAACCAATAGCTTTTGTTAGCTTGCCTTAGGGCACGGTACTAGTTACATTTTTAAGTTACTCCTTTTTGAAGGATTTCAGCCACTGCCAACTTACTGTCTGGATGTCCTTTGAAATGTGTTTCTTCTCCTGATACGGTTGTTATTGCCTTCAATGAAAAGTATGTAATACAAATTGCAATATGGAAGGAAAGAAATATTATGAATAATAAGAGCAAAAAATGTTTATTCAGAGGTTTCTCAAGGACCATTCAAGCAAGACACTGGTATGGTCAAGATGGAAGACAGAGACCAGGGTGGGTATGTAGGGGAAGGTCAGATTCATGACCAGCTGAGGAACCTGGACTTATATAAGTCTATAGGACCTGATGAGATACATCCCAGAGTCCTGAGGGAATTGGCAGATGTGGTGGCCAAGACACTCTCCATGATATATGAAAAATCATGGCAGTCAGGAGAAGTGTCTCGTGACTAGAAGGGTAACATTGTGCCCATTTTTAAAAAGGGTAGAAAAGATGATCCTGAGAACTATGGAGCTGTCAGCCTCACCTCTGTGCCTCGGAAGAACGTGGAACAGATCCTCCTAGAAGCTATGCTAAAGCACATGAAGGACAGGGAGGAGATTAGAGACAGCCAGCATGGCTTCACCAGGGTAAGTCCTGCCTGACCAACTTAGTGGCTTTTCTATGAGGGGGTGACTACATCAGTGGACATCAGAAAAGCAATGGATGTGATCTGTCCGGACTTCTGTAAAGCCTTTGTCATGGTCCCTCACAACATCCTTCTCTCTAAATTGGAGAGATATGGATTTGATAGGTGGACTGTTTGGTGGATAAGGAATTTGTTTGATGGTCACATTCAGAGTAGTGGTCAACAGCTCAATGTCCAGATGGAGACCCATGACAAGTGGTATGCGTCAGGGGTCCGTACTGGGACAAGTGCCTTTTAATAACTTCATCAATTGTATAGACAGCAAGACTGAGTGCACCCTCCTCTAGTTTGCAGATAACACCAAGCTGTGGGGTGCAGTTGCCACAGTGGAAGGATGGGATGTCATCTAGAGGGACCTGGACAAGCTGGAGAAATGAGGCCTGTGTGAACCTCATGAGGTTCAACAACGTCAAGTGCAAAGTCCTACACCTGGGTTGGGGCAATCCACAGTTTCAACACAGGATGAGGGATGATGTGATTGAGAGCAGCCCTGTGGAGAAGGATTTGGGGGTGCTCATTGATGAGAAGCTCGACATGAGCCAGCAATGCGTGCTCACAGCCCAGAAGGCCAGCCATATCCTGGACTGCATCAAAGGAAATATGGCCAGCAGGTCAAGGGAGGTGAATCTGCCCCTCTACTCTGCTCCTGTGTGACCACCACCTGGAGTATTGTGTCCTGTTCTGGAATCCTCAACATAAAAAGGACATGGTATGGTTGGAATGGTCCAGAGGAGGGCCACAAAGATGATCAGAGGGCTGGAGCACCTCTGCTATGAGGACAGGTTGAGAGAGTTGTGGTTGTTCAGCCTGGAGAAGAGAAGGCTCCAGGGACGCCTCATAACAGCCTTCCAGTACCTGAAGGGAGTGTACAAGAAAGCTGGAGAGGAGCTTTTTACATGGGCATGTAGTGATAGGATGAAGGGGAATGGCTTTAAGTTGGAAGGGGGAAGATTTATATTAGACATTTGGAAGAAATTCCTCATGATGAGGTGGTGAGACACTGGCACAGATTGCCCAGGGAAGTTATGGCTGCCCCATCCCTGGAGGTGTTCAAGGCCAGGTTGGATAGGGCCTTGAGCAACCTGGTCTGGTGGGAGGTGTCTCTGCCCATGTCAGGGGCGTTGGAACTGGATGATCTTTAAGGTTTCTTCCAACCCAAACTATTCTATAATTCTACATTTAATTTTTTTGCTTAAGACTGAGTTTGTAGCCTTAGGTTTTTCAGCTTTGCTCCTACTCCCTGTAAAGCCAGGATACACTGTGATCTGAAACAATTAGGTTTTTTTTTTCTTTGATGAGTGAAAATAATTTTGATATTTCAGAATTCTAAAGAATGACTTAGGTAATTAGAAAGCTGATTCTGTTGCTTTTTTCCCCCAGTTTCTCATGTGGTAATGAACTTGCACACAGATCAGTATTTGTCTGTCAAGGGCCTTAACATTAAAATAACATGCACTGCCTTTTGATCTACTCATGATCTGGCCTTCCTTGTACAAGTTAGGTTTTTTAAGAAACTGGCAAATTATTAGGCCAGGATGTATTCAAGACACATGTGCCTTTGACCATTTAACCACCTCCTTTTTATATTTGATATTAAAATATTTTAAACTACAGTGAGTCCCATTAATTAGTGTGGGACAGAAAAAACTGTTTTCCAGTTGTAAGAGGTGAGAAGCAAATACTTTCCTCAGTGCATACCAAATATAGAGACTATGAAAAACAAGGGAAAAATAAAGCTACTATGAGGATTTATATGAGAACAGACTACTGAAAAATTAATCAAATAAAAACCCCAAACTTTCATTAAGTTAGCACTGTTTTATACATTTGCATTTTTCAGAGAAAAATAATGGCTTGAGAACTATATTTTGGTTTATCTGGAGGAAGTTCCATTTATTGCCTTCTAGGCAAGGGATAATAAGAAATTTTCAATGTATTTGTGGTATTGTCATAAATTACTAATTCATGTTGGTATTGTTAGTAAACTTGTCAACTAAGGATGACTGATAATCACTTTGATAATCACACATCTTGGCAGTATATCTATTTGATATTGAGGTGCCAATTGACTATGAAATGAAATATTTGGATTTCTTTGGCAACTCACGGTTTTTAAAGATCTGTAGTATTTCATGAAGATTTTAGTTCTTTTTTAACCTTCCCTCTTAAGAAGTTATGCCTATATGCAGGCACATTGCAATAATCTGATCACAAAATCTGGGAAGTGTTGTATGGACATACATCAGGACTTTTCTCTCTTACACATCACTGAAAAATTCAATCAAAATTTACTACTAAAATGTACACTAAAATACTGAACCTTTCAGAACAGTTTCTCTGTGCCTGATACAATACTGAAATACTACCAAGGTTACACACAGTCAAATAACAGGGAATAGATTTATGCTGAACTCTCAAAAATCATTGCGGAAATCATACAACTTTCTGTCTTATAGCACAGTAAGCACAGAACTGTGTGAGAACCTAAAAGGTTACTCCAAACATGACTTAACATGAGATATTGGTTTGGCATAGAGATATCAGATTTTAGAATGATAATGGCAGTTAGTTACAATAATGTCTTTCCATGTTTGATGTTGCCTTTTGCTAAATAGTGTGGCTAGGATTTCTGTAGCTGGACTCTAGAAAAATTCAAGAGTAGTGAAGCAGAGAGAAAAAGTGTTTTGTTTAAAACTTATAGAAATATTCTTGCTTGATTTCTTTACCCCTTTCACCAGTTTTAATTCTACAGAGGTGAATTAAAAGGCAGAGTGTAAGACCTCTGTTCACTATCACTTGTGTTCAGATCCTCTCATGCCATTGAAGTAGTGGGGCTGAGATATTACAACATGGGTTACACTCTCTGATCTGGTGAGATCCTGCAATGAGGTTGTGGATTAAAATTATTTTTGAGTTCTATTTCATGCTGCTGAACTACAAGTGCCACTTTGCCTTCATTTCTTATAACTGTGTGCATTTTAAATATAAAAAAGTACTAACAGAAATTAAACCTTGAATGTTATATGGAGATTTTACCAACTCTGAGCATGGGAACACCGGCTGATTGACAGTGTAGGTTGCCACTGTAGCATTCTTTAGTGGCTAGGGCAGTACACATCTATCGTTTCCAATACACTACTTGCAGCTTTACTGTAGAGACCTGGAAATCACAGGACATCATTACTGCTGTTTGGAGGTCATCCTTTATCCTGCAGATGACACATACCTAAGACTGATTCTTTGAAGTCTGCATAGGAGGAAGAGAATGATGCTAAATAATTTTCTCTCCAGGATTTTGTTTACCAGCCTTAGCAGCTTGCTCTGGAGAAAGACTTTGTACTGAGCTACAAAAAAGTCAGATTAGCAGGTAGCAACATCCCAAATACCAAAGTCAGCATTACACACACTGCTGCTGATCTCTTGTCTAAATAATTTTGACCACTGGGGGCTAAGCCTAACCTCTTCAAGTGGCATGCAAAAGAAAGAAGCATTTGTCATTCTGGTGTTTCAAAGAGTGTTTCTGAAAAGCTATACTGCTTCAGTCTCCCCTTGTTACTATAGAAAGCATTGCTAGGCAGAGTTAAATGGATTAATTACCTTTTCAGGGTAAGAGAAAAAAGAAATTAGAGTCTTGTCTTTATCTCCTCTGATTTCAGAGGCTGACTAGAGGCTTTTCAGATGCGCATATCCCTTTAATGACTTAATCATCTAATTAGGTGACTTGCAAAAGGCTATTGGCAAATGAGCAGAGGGTTATTTTCTAATTCCCATGTATCTGTTGATAGAGCAAAGAATTGTGGTATAGTCTCAGTCCTTTTCCTGCCATTCAATGTTCTGGAGATAAAGAGTTAAGATTAAAGATGAACAAGCTCTTTGAATAGGAAATGCAAACTGGCTAAGAATGTGTTATTTTTACTTTAAACCTCTGCAGCTTTCTAGCAACAAAGTTGGCTTATAGGATAGGTTTAAACCACTTAAAACAATCCCTCAATTTAGAAGTTGCCTTTTCAATGCACCCACTTGATATGTGTCAAACAGCTTTAAGTCTTCAGTTGTGTTAAGCTCACCCATTTCACTGTGTGTTAAAATGGGCAATTAACAAATGTTCTTCACATGTGAATACTGAATTAAAATACAGTCAGAGCTTTTCTGTGATCATGGGAAAGCAGTGTTGCCTAAAGCAAGTAGCCATGAAACATAATTTAAGTTTCTATCTAGCTGGTGCCCCAATGCTACCTTTGTTAGTTTGGGATGCTTCGTTATGTGTTGAGCCCAGCATCCGTGTTTACTTGTGGCATTTCAAACATATCAATATCATTTTACATTAAATGCCAAGAAAATACTGTGCCCTTTGCTGTTGTTTTGAAGTCATACATTACTTTGAAAATAGCACTTGTTTGAGAGAAATGTGTCTAAACCATGGCTTAGCAATAATATAGATGTTAAAATTATTTAGGATTGTTTAAGGCAATACTGTAAAAGATTGTAAAGTTGTAAAAACCACTATTTTTATATACTTGAGGCTCAGGTGATGCTGCCAGATATGTGCCAAACTCAACACTGGATTCTTCAGTACAACTTTTGGCTAGTAATGGTATATCAACACATTACAGACCACTGTCACAAAAATTTAAATTAAACAGATTAAATGTAATTAAGGAGTGAACTTAGTCTTTTATTTGATATGATGACTGGAAGGTTGTTTGGGAATGTTCAAGCTGAAGGAGTTGTCAAAATTGTGGCTTTTCAGGAGACACCAGTAACTAATTATGAGTTGATGCAGACAATCCATCACAGGATAAATAAAATTGTATCTTAGCTGTATCTCAGAGTTGCACAGGCTTGTAAAGAGAGCAGCTATGGCAAGTTTTAATGAGTTGTCACATCAAGACACTCTCCAGCTCATCCAGCACACATCATCTTCCTTCTGGGAGAACATGATCTTCACTCTTGGCTCTGCTACAATCTGCAAGAGTTATCCACTTTCATCCTTTCTCCACAGGCAGCTAATGTGGTTGCATCACTTTTGCTGGGCAGTCATTATTCCCTTTTGCAGGCTTCCCCTTCTTTAAGATATGATGAAATATCATCTCCTAAAGTGTTTAAAAACTATAGATTACAAATCCACTACACATTACAATGAACATTCACTTGCACCAGCAGAAGCAGTTGTCCACTAATGCTGTTAAACACATGATTTAGACGTAAAACTTGTACGTTATATTCATCCAGGTTCCTGTGTCACAGTTTTTTTGTAACAGATACCTACAGTCTAACTTCACCTTTGCTGCCAAGAGTGACTGTATATAATTCGTCCATCCAGCTCCATTAAGCAACCACTCTGATAAAGTGTTTACATGTTTCTTGGTGGATGGCTCTAAAAAAATTGCACTGTGGGCAGCACAGAGTAGAGGTCCAATTTGAAATGTAGTGAGGTCTTCCATGTTTAAACCTATATTTTACATGTTGGCATTTCTTTTTCTGATTGACAACCTGACCAGAAATCAGATGACTTGGTGGGGAGTTTTTCAGGCAAAATAGCTGGTTTTGGCAAATATACTTTTGGTGTTAACTATACTTTGTCATAAATTCCTGTAAAACATCTTCCAATGTGCTTTTTCTACTGCTGTCTGTCCTTGTAGAGAATTATTATGTTGAAAATTTGAAATATTATTTATAAATTGAATATTTATTTCTTGTGACAAAACCAGCCACTCTTTTGGAAATGTCAAAATTACTTGTTTCCTTTCAGCTCAGAAGGAAACTTAAAGAAACATATCAAAGACGTATGGAAAGAAACTCCTATTTTTGACTAACTTGAATACATTTTACATGGTAGGGAAGAATGTATACCAGTCAAATCTATTTTTGTGTTGTTAGGTAATGTAGCTCTACAACAAAACAAATAATTTAGAAACATTAAAAAAAGCTTAGTTGATCTGCTTAGGCACATCTGTCCTTTCTCTTTCATTATTGACATCAGTGGCTTAATATATCATTAAAATAAACTCTGTTTTAATAGATATATATTTATATAAAATCTGACTCCTATGGTACTCTGACTGATGTTCTATGAGTTCCAGCTCAGGCCTCAACAGCCATATGGACTCATATTGCATTGTGTTCATTAATATTGTATCCAAAAGTTCTCAGTGGAAGCTTAGAGACTTCTGCCTGACTTGGTTCAGGAACACAGTACATCTACTTTAGAGACTGTTAGTTCTAGAGGTCTGTTGTTGTTTGGACTAAATAACCATGATAATACAACATTCATGTGTCAATGTCATTAGCAGTAATAAGAAATTCTCGGATAAATTTATCTACAGGATCATGTGGGAAGCAATGATGGTATAGTAATTTTTATTTCAAATGTATCATGAGCTGATACCATCTGCTCACCCTTATATCCTATCCTGATGATGCTCCCCATCTGAAGCCTGCTTCCTTCATACCCCGAGGTTTATTGTGATTGCATTTTGGGCCTGTGTTTTGATGTGGGGTAACTATGGCCTCTTGTCCACATATGGTATGAAAGATCAACTCTCATCTCATGCAGTTCACACACAGACTGGTACTGATAGGATAAGAGGAGAAATGTTTTAACACGGGAACTCAAAATAGTGATTACCTTCTCCAGCAGTTAACAGAAATAGGTTTTGACTACTTTTTTTCCCATAGATGGATTACTTTAAAACCGAATGTTGAGGAAACCCTTGTTTTAGTACTATGTATTCATTTTTCAGCATCTGGAAGAATGAAATGACCTTGAAAACCTGTTTAGAAGTACAGGCACTGAAATTCAATTTTGACAGGGATGAGAGTGAACACATGTTAGGAAGAAAGGTGGACTCAAGTGGCTCAGGCACGTATCTTCTCTGAGACCAGGAGGTGTGTTTGGAAAGTTTTTTTTTTTTGCAACAAGGCCTGAGCATGATGGTAATGCCGAGATCAATAGGAGAAAAGTCCATCCAAGGCTGTTAAACACTCAGGTTCACAAAATCATTAAGCCACAAATCACCGCAAAGGGAAGAGTATTCTAGGGAAGTACCACTATGTGTTTTTTGACATGTACGCTACATTCTGGAGAGGTCTTTATATACTCATCCTTCTCACTGGCTATCCATCATCCACTACCATTAGAGACTACTGAGCGAGATGCATTGCTGATCTGACCAAATATAGTGATTCTTGTGGGGTTTTTGTTTGTTTGATTGGTTGTTTTTGAAAGACTATTAACAGTACTGGAGCATCTGCACAACATTCTTAACATAATCTATCTTCTTATGGGAAGCATAACTAATTTAATCATCTGTCATTACTATATAGTCTCAGAACTAAGTATCAAAGGCCCACCACACGCTTCTTAATTTCTGTGAATTTACAGCCAGGTATGCCTGCAGTTAAGTGAAGTGGTAGAGGTGTGCATTTAACTAATTATTGATGACCAGATTAAAATAACAGCTTACAAATTCCATGTAGCAAACCAGTACTCTCAGAAACATTTTCTGAATCTCAGAAGATGCTTGGAAAAAGGGTGAAGTGTGCCTAAATGAAGATTTCCTTTTTGTGGGGTGCTGGGAATGACAAAGAAGAAGCCTTGTCTCCTTTGTTGCCTCTTGAGGATCCTCTGAACAGGAGCACTCAGACTTGTTTGAACGATAATATCCGATGTGAAACAAGGAGTGTATGTATTGTCCTGTCACCAGCGGCTCTATTAGAAACAATTGGTCCTTTTCCAAGGCTACATGGCGTGTGATGTAATTCCATTTTCTTCCTGACTGCAGGAAAAGAAAATCAAGTAATTAAATGTGAGAAATCACTAGCCAGGGGGGGCCTTTCTGCTTGGGTGAATTTTCCAACACAGTTGCCCAGCCGAAAAAGGCAGAAGCTGGCCCGAGGAAGGTTGGCACAGCTCTGGACAAAAGCATGACACAGCCCATGAACGCACCACGTACCAAACACAGTTTGTTGTCAGGAACTGACAAGCCAGCCATGTCCAGCTCAAGTGGCCTTACTTCCCATCAGCTTGAAAAGGCTTGACAGTGAGGAGGCTTTGGTCACAGCGCTATGCTTTGTGCTCCCGGCCCATTGTCTTGGGGCCTGAGGTCCTGGGCAGGAGGCGTCACCACCCCACCAGACAGTGACCAGGGGTGGTGGGACCAGGGGTTGCAAGTGAGTTGGGGGTGTGAGAGAAGGATCCTGAGGAAAAAGCATCCTGCAGCCAGAAACAGCCTTGGTCACAATGACCTTTCTTCCAGTTGGCTTCCTGGACTTTTGCAGCTTTAAAACCTGAATTTGTACCACACCTCTCTTTTCTGCAGGCTGCGGGATATCACAGTTACAGCATGCATAAAATCTAAGTGCTGAGAAGCATTTATTTGGGTTTTCCAAGAAGCTGTAGCAGAATTCAGATGTTATGTATGTGGGTAATAGAATCATATCATATATAGCCTTAACTTTCAGAGTATGCCTAGACGTGAATGAAACTCTGCAAAGAGGCAATAAACCTGTGGAGGATTTGGGCCACAAGTTTGGTGGGAGAACTAAAGTAGTTTTAGTTCACTTTGATTATTTTCTTTAATAGGTAGCTTACAAGGAGCCTATCACCTGTTTTTTATAAGTAACTATGTTTGACATTTCAATTTCGTTCTTACAGCTTTTAATACATTTTTTATCTTGTACTCTTCTACAGATAATTTACTTCCCAGTGTTTCTTTGTAATAGCAACTGGAATGGAAAAAAATGTTCTCATTTATGTGTAAATTTTGTTAACAAACTCATCTGCATAAATCACACTTCTTCCCAAGGATTTTATTGTGTGGTAGCTGCTTTTTCACTAAAGTTAGAACTTTAAAACCGCTTTCAAAATCAGCTTGAAAATAAATTACAATGAAAATAAGATCAACACAACAAAAGATTTTGATTTTGGCTTTAAAAAATAGAGGAGAAAACATCAAGGCAATAAAGGGTATTAAGGCCAAGGAAATTGTTTAATACTTATGTGTTGTTTCTGGGGTTTTGAGGGTTATAAAATGTGTGACTCCATCACATGTTTTTTTTTTTAAGTAATTGAAATGTGGGCTCTATTGTGTCTTATTAAACATACTTGAAGAACATAATATGGAAAGAAAGAACTCCTTATACCCATTTGTTCCTCCTAACTGTAGATGCAAGATTAATTAACACAGAACAAGTTTCTTTGCCACGCTGCCAAAATGACAATATTACTGTGTCTCAGGTTAGGACCTTTTGTTCTATTGCCTTCATAAAACATGTGAAATGTTGTGAATATGAATCAAAATGTGGATATCTCAAACTGTAAAACAAATTCCTTGGTATTCCTTTTGTAGGCAAATCTGCTCACTAGTGTTGCTGTTACTTACTCAGAGTTTTCCTGATTCTGACTGCAGACAAAGGCTGTGGAGATGTAAAATAATTTTGCTAATTAATTGTTTTGCTGCCCTTAATATTCTATGTTTCTGTAGTCTGGGCCGGAATTGAGTATGCAGAATGTACATGACTGCAACTGGCACTCATTGGTTCTGGTTTCAGTTAAACCTTTGTAGAGTGCTGCAAGCATTCAGCAAAGATGTTAATTTGAGATCACTTCCACAGGTCTCTTAGAATTATTGGTAAATTATCTATGTGCTAATTTCAGAGAGGGCAGTATCATTTGTCTGGTACTCAGTGGTAGCAAAGATGGATAATTTGAGGAAGTCACAGTTTCAGTTATCTCTTCTCCTGATCAGTAAATAAATAATGCATCCCTGAGTGGCAGACCCATTCCTTTGTGGTAAACAGGGCAGAATATGTCTTTTCATGTACAACTTTATCGCATTAAATATAAAATACTAATGTACAATGCTGTGGTGAAAGCTGCAATTTTATGTTATTTTTACATACAAGTAATACTGTTTAGTTGTTTTGAATGTCTTAGTATAGTAGCCAATCTTTCCAGTCTAGAAACACACAAAATTTGTAATTGGATTTTAAACACTTTATTAGAAGCTCTATGTTCATTTCCTCCATAGCCTTCAAATATCTAGCATAATGACTATCTGGAATGAATTCTGCTTCTTGTTTTAGTAGCAGCTGCATCTGTGCATGGTTAAACTTAGCTGTTAAAGGTTACATAGAGGAATTACTTTTTCAATAACATAAAAATGTAAGAATTTTAGCTGGTTCTGATTCAATGTCTCCTTCAGAAAATAGTCGTCCAAATTACTCGATCTTTAGAAAGTCAGACCTGTGTTTTTAAGAATATTAGATATTTATAAGAACTATTTTATCTTGCCAAAGCAGTGACTCAAGGTAAATTCTGTAAAACAAGGATCGTAATACTGGCCAGCCTGGTAAAAGATTCCACACTGTCAGTACTGCCTTTAGGACTAATAATTATCAGAGGGTGAGTAGGTTGACTGTGAACATCTTTTAATTGCTGTAGAAAGTGTGCTGAGTCTTTGCTAGTAATCTAGGCTTGGAGAAATCAAAGTTTGGACTTTGAAAATCAGGCAACGCTGTTCCCTGAGATAGGACTTAATGTGTGTTACCTGGATGCTGACATACAGTGGGAAATTACTGTATCGTGACTTTCTTTTTAAGTGGCTTTCATTATTTGTGACTGTGGTTTTATGAGCACCTATTGTTTCTTTATCTGCCTTAGCTGTAGAAAGAGGGAAGGGAGGCACGGGAGTCAAATCTGTTCTGAAGGTGCCAGGGTCATTGGGCAATATGTTCAAATGTAAAAGCTTGAACTGCAGTGGTGGATGTTTCTGACTTCCATTGTGTTTACCCATGTAGTCAGCATCCATGAGGCTGCATCTTGAATAGTGTGTTCAGTCTTGGGCCCCTCACTCGCCATTGAGGTGCTGGAGCACATCCAGGAGAGGACAACAGAGTTGGTGAAGCATGTGGAGCACAGGTCTTATGAGAAAAAGCTGAGGTAACTAGGGCTGTTTAGCCTTCAGAAGAGGAGGCAGAGAGGAGACCTTATCGTTCTCTACAACTACCCGAATAGAGGCTGTAGCAAGCTGGGTGTTGGTTCTTCTCCCACAGGAAGTGTTGTCAAGCATTGGAACAGGCTGCCCAGGGAAGTGGTTGAGTCACCATCTCAGGAGGTATTTAGAAGACATGTAGGTGTGGCACTTAGGGGCATGGTTTAGTGGTGGACTTGGCAGTGCTAGGTTAACAGTTGGACTTCATATTCTTAAGGGTCTTTTCCAATCTAAAAAATTCTATGATTCTACTGTTCTGTATTAACATTAATTTTTCTTACTATATATGTGATGTGAAAACTGATCTGTACACATGGATGGCCAAACATGGCTTCTAAGCAGTAGGATTTTGAATTTTTTAGAAAAACAATTGCCACTTAAATGAAAAGAAAAATCTCTTTTCCTAAATTTTTCCATTTTTCTACTGTTGTTTTTGCCAGACAATATTGGACTACTGAATGCTGCAAAGGACTTTAGTGATAATTAATCTTATTTTATAACAAGTGTGTATGTGTATTGTACTGAATCAGTTCTTGAGATGGTTAGCTTCATAAGAAACTATTTAGAAAAATCAACAACAGTCTGAAAAACTGACAGCAGTAAACTGTAATTAATCCAAGACTTTGACCTCTACAACCGGGTTTTAGTTCCACCATGCCTCATTATTACCATTGTTATTCTAAATTTCTAAATGATTTTAATGAGTTTTCTTTAGAATAATTTTTTCATAGTTATATTTTTGTGCTTCTCCTTTTAAGTGCTTTGAGCTCTCCCTACAATTTTCTAATTCTCTTTACAGCCATGTGCTATGCAAAAGTGCATTTGCATATCCAAGATACAGTGGGGTGAGAGGAATAATATATAGAAACTCTATCTTAAATCAAACTATGGTTAAATCTAGTTGCTTAAGATTCTAAAAGGACAAATAGCAGCGGAAAGGAAAAGACTGGTGGGAGACAGGATCTGGTTCCTAAAATCTGTGTTAAGAATCTATTATTAACCAAGTTTCCAGAGGAGATGAGCCATCACTGCTTTTTGTTAAAATTAGCCCTTTTGGAAATAAAGATGGCTAATCTGCATTTTTATTTTGAATTTTTACTTGAGATTCAATTTTTTTTAGCAAGTTTTCCTACAGTCAGATTAGAGTATTTGGCTTTAAATAGCTGTCATTTTAGAGTATTTGGCTTTAAATAGCTGTCATTTTCAACAACTGTAAGAAATATATCCTTGATAAAATACATACTTTTTTTTTTTTTCCTGCCTGTATATGTATTGATGGAAACAAATGTTGCTTTTTCCTGACTGTGAAAATAAAGGAGAAGCCCTTTTTTGCTGACCACAGAAAATAAAGGAAAAATATTTAATCACTTTTACTTTCTAAGCACCGTCCTTTCAAAAATGTGAAATGGAATTCATCTTTATTGCAAAGTGAGACATACTTTAGCTCTTTCGAAGCCATACTTCAAAACTGGCCTCTCTGCCATTTGTCTCATCGCACGCACTTAATTAAACGTGATTAAACACTGTTCAGCTCTGCGTCATTTATAGGACCTGGTGTGTCATATTTGAGCACAGAGTGTTCAGTGTTGCACCAAGGTTACAGTGCTGTAAGCACTGATGAACTAAAAACCTTTGGAAGAGTGTGAAAGAACTAAATAGTAAACCAGCCAAGAGGAAATGGACTTCTACTTATTTTTATAAATACATTGTTAAGTAGCATATGTTCAATGAAAGGAAAGAATATCCTATTTCTATGTGTTTATTATCAGTGTTGCCTGAGCCAACTTTAAGATTTCCTTTTGTTCTTCTGTATGTGATCCAACTTTTAAAAGATCTCTAGTTTTTGATTCATGATTTTCTGAGTTAAGATAAGGTAAGAAAATGAAAGGCAGATGTCTCACACCTTAAGTCAATCTCTGATAGTATTTTAGAGCTATTCAGCATATCCAGTGTTCTGGCCTTCCTAATTTTCCCACACCTGCAGCTCTACTGTCTTTCTTTTTTTCCAGTCTCATAATAAGCGTATCTAAAACAAGCATTCCACTGTGCATGAATAGAGCACACAGTAGGCAATTTGGGGACTCATTCATCACCGATCAATAGAACTGCTCGGATAGTGGATGAGATAGCCAACCACTTGATTTATTACGTCCAATGTAATAATACATGATTTTAAAAGAAATTAAAACCACAAAACTAAAAACCTTTATCATATTTATTGACCACTGATAGAGTAATAAATAAATAAATACTGCCATTTCTTTCAAAATATCAGTGAGCTGTGTCTGCAAAAGGTGATATCTTTTCTTGAGAGGTGTAAAAATGATGGGTTCTTAAAATTTTTGAGGAGGAGTTAAAACATTTTTTCTATAAAGATACTACTGTGTACAATTATTAAAATGAACTCATATTAAGAAAATGAAGCAACAAATATTCTACATGTACTGCAATACTGTGAAACTCTTTGGTCTCAGTTTGTTCTTAGGGAATAATTTATGCCTCTGGTAATAACATTGAAGTTATGAAGCTATAGCATATAGTATCCTATATAATAATATCAGAAATTAATGGACCCTGAAATATGCACGAGGAAAACTGAGTAATGACAACCAGTGATTGTAAATATTTCTTTTTGAAAACAATGATTCTTTACCCTAAATTGAAGACTCAAGCCCAGAATATTTTCCTCAAGACTTCAAAAATGCCAGAAAACAGAGAGTGTGTTAGACACAAACCCTCAAGATTTTCTCTTCCAATTACACCTAATTTTAAAACCAGATCATGGCTAAGTATTGTGACGATAGGTCCCTAATAATCTGAATCAAATCTAACATTATTTTCTGAGTAAACTGAGGAAATGAAGGCTCTCTCCTCTTCTGCTTACACGTTTTGAATTAGCAGTGCATCCCAGCAGTAGAAACCAGAATATGGAAAGCCAATGAAGTATTCAGTCATAAAGAACAGAAACTATAACTAATAACAGCCTAGTTTGTGGTTTTAAATGAAGACATATTATTTTTCATCAAAAATTATCTTTTAAATAGACCAGTTTTGTTTTAGTATTTCTAGAGTGGCAGAATAAAATTTTGCAGGAGGGAGGGAGGAAAATTGTCTGACAACAGAGATGAATACTATGTACCAAAGCTAACAGATATTAAAATAGATATAACTGCAATGTATCTGCCACATATAATAAATGCAAATTATACTGTAGAAGATTTATTTATTGCATACAGAAGTCTTCATGAATTTTGAACTTCTGCAAATTATTTTTTCTTTAACGGTGAGTGCTCTCTGAGTAACCTTCGATAGAATCTCTTGCCTGAAAATTCTCTGATATTTTTAAGGGCATACCAAGATGTTGGGGTTTTTACTAGTAAGAATAAATATGTTTGAAATTTCCCTTACTTGTGAATTTAAGGCTCTTTTTTGTATTAGATATTCCCTGATAAACCTGTAATTTTCCCTTGCTTTCTTTCACATGTGAACATTTTCTGTTTAATCTCTATGCTTTTTAAGAAAGATTTTCTAAATTTTAACAAAAGTGGTTTATTTCTGAATGAGAAATGCCAGATGATACATTTAACACAATACATATGACTATGAAAAGCTTGGACTGATAGCTATCGTGGAAATCAGTCTTCACAAAGGAAAAATGCTTTTTACTGTTTTCCAGGAAAAACATATTTTGGCAGTCTGGTGACAAGACTAAAAATCATATGCTGCCTGAGAATGAGTTTTGAGTGTTCTGTTGCTAAGAGGTTAATCCTGCACCCAGTCCTGTCAGTGGTGCAATAGTGACAGTACTTCTCTTTCCAGTGGTATAGAATCAGGCTCCAGACCAGTAAAATGCACTTTGAGGTTGTTGGTACACACGTACGTATATATAATGTTTTTTTAGAATGTAAGTATCTCAAGAGGTTTACTTCCAAACATGGTAGAACAGTATAAGATCTAGTAGAAATAAACTCTTGCAATGCTCACACAGAAAAATGTCCTGTGGCTAAAACTGGGGGTCAGAACTTTTTTGCTGTTCAAACTCATAGTTTACTTAACCTAGACCTTTGGGGAAATGTTTCTTTTTTGCGTTATTTTCAATTAGTACCCAGCTTTTTATAGAACACAGAGAATGTAGGAACAATTTTCCTAAATGGCTTTCCTAAATGCCTCAGAAAAGATCTTGCTGCTTTGAAAAAGCCTTAGAAATAAGCTTTTTTAATAATTTAACATGATAATGTTAAATTATTTTCTGTGTAAATTCTTCCTATAGGACATCAGAGAGAAATATTGCAAGAAATTGCAAGATTTTTTAATTTGCTTTTTGTTTTTAATCCAGTTTGAGGAAACAAATTATTTCTGGTTTTTCATTGTCTGTGTACAGTAGAGTCAACCCATGTCAAGTTTACTTGGTGAAACATTTTTTTTTTTGACTAATTGTTTTCTGAAATGATCTCTGTTATATGTAGACTAACTCCATGTCGTTATTAGTAGTACTTGCTAGACTCTTGAATTAAAATACCACAGTGTAGTACAGAAGTGTCACTCCATTAGGTGAAATACTGCCTAATGATCTTTTCTTACATAATCCACATACCATTTTACTCTGATGCCTCATTCTTTTTTTTTGGGGGCTGCATAGTATACGTATCCTGAATACAGAGCTGTATTCAGGAATGCTAAGAGCTGATTTAATTATTTTATAGGAAGGAACTGCCTTCTACTATAAAGACATAACACTACAAATTGTGCTATATTTATAACCATTTATTTCATGCACACCACATTCCTCTAAAGCACATATACAATACCCACAAATGAGAAGGGTTTCAAAATTTAAAGATAACCATTTATGAAATAGAAGAATAGAATGGAAGTTCAAGCTGAGCTATATGAAAATAATTTGAAAGGGTTTTGAGCTAAATTAGAGTCAGTTTTGCAACTAACTTGGTTGCTGTAAGTAACTTCATTCTCTGAAAACTAACTGCATGTTTTTGAGACAGTGTTCTTCTCCCAGAGTGATAACATAGGGCAAAAAGTAATAAGTATGCAGGATAAGTATGCAAAAAGGCCAATTCTTATACTTATTCCTGTAAGTAGAAGGGTATTCTCCTGTAGACAAGAACATTCTCAAGCTGGCAGAAAAAAGGCTGCACCCGCAAGGAGGGGCAAATAGGGCAGGTGACCCTAATCAGGCAAACAGAATACTCCATCCCATATACATCATACTTGGTATAAAATTGATAGGTTAGGAGGATCTAACATCCAACTGATATCCAGTGAGGACCTTGTGTGTCTGATTGCTCCTTATCCCCAATCTATGCATTCCTGAATCCAGTTCCTGAGCTTAGCTCCCTCCTAGGTGCAGACTTATCCCCTGTTACAGCCATCAGGGGGTGGGGTGAGGGCATGAGCTCATATATTTGTATATATTTTATCACATCATCATAATTATTATTATTATTTTTGTTATTATTATTATTGTTATTACTATTGCTTACTTATTATTATTGTTATTATTACTACTACTACTGTTACTACTACAACTATTACTACTACTAGTAGTAGTACTAGTACTACTAGTATTATTAAAGCTGTAGTTTAATTTCCAACCTGCAAGTCTTTTTCCTCTCATTTCCATCTTCCCTTTCCCTGAAGGTTGGGGGAAAGGGATTTGAGAGTCCAGCTGTTTGGTTTTAGCTGCCAAAATTTAGCCAGGCCAGAGCTAAACCATGACACCATCGTACAGGATATTGCTTTTTTGTGTGTGTGATTTCATTATAAACTACATAACAAATTATGTTGAGACTAGATTGACAGAGTTAATTTGTGAGCAGAGCGTGGTGTTGCTTTTTTATTTAAGAATCCCTGAATTTTATTACAGATTGATATAGATAAGTGCATTAATGTTGGTAATAATAAAGATTGCACAAGTTCAACTTTAATTCAGTGAAAAATGACTACTCCTTTACCGCACATCTCTTCTACATGTAAAATCTTGTCATATAGAATATGTTCAGTTAACTGATACATATGACTGAAGATTAAATGTTATTTATAATATAACATTCCAAATATTTTTTTGTGTAAGAGAAAAATATAGTATACTCTGCCTACCTTGTTGTTAACCAGTTGTCTACACATAACATCTGTTTACATTAGTAATGTAATTGCTGTGATAATAAGCTCATTGATTTAGTATCTAAGGAAATAATCAGTCAGGACATCACATTTGTCTTGCTTTACTTGACAGCCTATCTTCTACAGTGAATAGACAATGTCAATTCTTGCCATTGTCTCAGACCAATGGAACAACAAAAAAAAACCAGAAAGCTCTCTTCTCTTTGCCAGCTATTGCCATAAAAATATTTGCTGCAGCTAACTGGTATTGGACAAATTTAATTTTAACAGTGGCACAAGTCCAGTACACTTTAGCGCAGGAAAATTATATTTCTTTTGTTATTCAGCCAGTATCAGCCTTATCTTTCACTTGACAGTTAAGCAGTAAAAGACTGTGAAAAATGAAATCTGAAATAAAACAAAGAAACAACTGGGAAACTTTAGTTAGCTAATTCACTAGGATTTTTTTTCCTTGTTGTAAACATTTTTAGGTGAAAATGTATAAACAAAGTCTCCCTGCTAGGAGTTAAGAAGTATTTTATAAGATTATAAGATGTCTATGTACTTGGGTGCCAAAATTGTAGAGAAAAAAAATCAATCAGGACTGTTAAAATAAAAAAAATCCAGTTTCGGGGCTTTTTTTCTTTGTCTTATGTGTAATGTTACCTTAATATGTTCTTCCTGCTGCAACTTTGGATTTGAAGAGCTTTCAAAAATCAATGGTCTATAGAATGAGTTCATGGACTGAAATCATAGAGGATTAGGTTATCTTGATCTTATGTGATGTTCAATTTCGGAAGGAGGACAAGACTCTGTCCCTTCTGTTTGCAACCCATGGTGGCCAGTATTCACTGCAGGACCTGTACACAGTGGTGCTGAATGACTTCTGTGTCTGGACTTTGTTTTATACAGAGTGGGGTGCCAAGAGAAAGAGAACTCTCATTCCCCTGGGGAGGTGAATCTCTATTCATCAGTTTATAGACAGCACAGCTGAACTCATATCATGTACAACATCAAAAGAATAATACTGCACAAATACATTCCAAGAACTCTTTATTTTTGAGGGATGTCTTAAAAATACTGCCATTAGTTTTTATATACGTCACAAAGAAAGTTAATTTCTAGACATTTTAGAGAGGAAGGGAAGGAACACTTCTTCTTTTAAGGATAAGATTTAAAAATACATTTAAAGTATTATATACCATGGTGTGTTCTCCAGGAAATGAACTGAAGAAGTAAATTTACCTCACTTCACCTCAACATCAGAAAAAGTTCAACTTTCCTCTCCTCTGCATAGCCTTTTTTTTCAATTGCAAGTGGGAAGAAGACTTACACTGTGGAAGAGTCAGTAGAAATGAAGACATGCAAAAGTAAGCCCTTACCATGGACTGTTAATTACCTATGTGGTAGTTGTACTTACAAGATGAGAGCAACCAAAGACAGGTTGTTCTTTGTTTCCAAACCAGATGCAGGGTAGCAGAAGTGTGGCCTCACAGCTCATCTAAATTCTGAATTCCGGCAGGCTGACAGCTGCTCTCTTTCTGCTGATTAAGAAACACCAACGAACATTTTTTTGTGTCTTCTTTTTCCTGTAGAAACACTTTCTTGGCTGCTTATACTTGTAAACTCAAAAACGAGCTCTTTCCTCTCAATGTTTATAACTGTGATTACTGAAAAGGAGGTATTGTTAAATAGAAGAAGAGAGGAAAATGTTGGATTAGATGCTCTGGGAGGTATAATCATATATCACGTATTTACTCATGTATCACAAAAAATGTCAGTTACAACTGAGAAATGTACTATTATTTTTTCCATAACCGTCCTGGACAGAAGCCTTGAAAAACCTCTAGACTAAGTCCTATCTTGTCAGACAAATGAAGCTTATTCTGTTGTAGCCCCTTAAGGGACTACTGGCAGAGTTCAGAGCTGACACAGGTCCAGACCACCTACGGTTCCATGTAAGGTAGAAAATCTGTGTTTCTGTTTTAACTTGCAGGATAGTACTCTAGGTCTCTTGGTGTTTCTCCACTTCTCAGACAAAAATTTCAAAAGGACTTGATGCTGATGCTGCCCAAAACAGTAAGTTTGAAAAAATGCTTATGTGTATTGCCTCAGTGTGGACAATGTGCTGCTGTGGATCTACATTCACTTTTCATTTGGGAGAGATTTGGTAGGCTGCCTTCCCATTAGGAGTTGCACATCACTTGTTACTTATTACATTTGCACAGATGTGCTCGTTCCAATCCCAGCTGAACAATTATTCTCTCTCTGATAATATTTCCTTTTGGACTGAAATAGAGATTGGGCAATACGTGAAGAAGTACTGTGCGTTTGCCACCATGATAACAGTTTTCAGTTTCCTTCAGTTCTGAAGTTGGATTATCTAGTTAGGGGTATCTGCCCAAGCTATAAATGAACATCTGCTATACAAGTAGGCTGCGTATACTGAGTATTTATTCGTTTATATACATGCACATCCATATAAAAACATTATTGCTGTAACCTGGAGAAGAAATTCTATAGAAGAAATTCTATCAATGTCCAAAGTAATATACGTTTTTCATCAGATTTAAAGATATTTATTTCAGTCTCAATGTTCTTCCTCTTTCCCAGAAAACTGTGCCTACTAAAGCAATTTTATTGAGACACAAGCTAGTCAAGAGACTCTGCAGCTGGCACATCTACAGCCTCATTAACCGAGACTGGAAAACAAGTTTTCTCCTTGCTGGTTTGTACCTAACCAAAATAGTTGTTTTTCTTCCTGTGACAAGAGAGTTTAGAAGGTTGAATCAAAATAACAGATATGCATTTGGATGACTGGACTGGATAGCTGATAGTAGCTTAAACAGTAGTGAAATATGGCTAACGTGTTCTTAGGTGGTAGAAGTCACTCACTTCCAATCCACATCCTCAAAAGGCATCCACTCTGATTGCACACAGATTCTACCTAATGATTCCACACAGGGAAATTCTAGAGTGAAATTATTTTTAACTTTTTTTCTTTTTTAACCTGACCTTCCATCTCAGAAAAAGAAAACTAGTGGAAATGCAGCTCTAAGAATAGCTTGAAGAGCCCAGTGGAGAGTATCCGTGGGAAAACAGGTATTCAGCATAGAAAAAGAAAGGTTCACTATGTGAGTGGACAGAGTATCAGACCTAAAGGCCTGTGTTAGAGGTGTTTGTCTGCTGCTACCTGAGCAGAAACATTAGAGGGGAATTCAGAGGGAAGATGAGAGAACAATTTTCTCCCCCATTTTGAGATGTGCTTCAGTTTGAGATGTATTGTCATACAAGAGCCTGTTGTTAGCACTAAGTCATCTCAGTTTTATGTACATATCTCAGGATAATTCCTGTGGTTATGCTAAATTCTGTTTGCCTACTTGCCTTATGGCAAGTGGGTTTTTTTGACTGCCAACTGAGTATCATTGGTGTTTTTCATTATCACCAATCATCAGATAGAAGATAAAAGAATAATTTTTGTGCCAATGTGGTAAATTTTTATGCTGTTTATGTAAATTTGTTGGATAGGGTTTGGGATTTTTTTTTTATTTTATTCTGTTTACTTCATACTCTTCCTTTTTGTGTAGGTTCTCTACCTCTCGTCGGACTTTTGCTCACTGCTGCACTGCTCTGCGAGAAATAAGCAATAAACACCTATTCCTTCAAGTAAGGAAGAGGATGCAAGGTATTCTGTGATCTACTGTATTAAATCAAGAGTCTGTGTGTTTAGTGCTGATAGAATAATACAGAAATTTTACATGCACTCTGCAGATCTTACTTGTAGGTAGAATTACACTTTGAGAACACCTTTTCAAAATTCTAGTCCTAGGAGATGAAATGACATGAAGATGATGGATTGTTGGGGATGTCTTGCAATAAGCAGTGTCTGTTCCATTTATAAACATAACTATCTGCAAGCTTAGAAATGAAACTTGAAAAATCAGTAGTTAAAGCTTTCTGAAGTAAAGGAACAGTTATGGAATGGATTTATATATAAGCTGCTTCATATATCACTGGTCTGCTGTAAACTTTGAGTGTAGGTAAGAGCAATGGCTTCAAACAGCCATGGAGATAAGTCACTGAAGTCAGGCTGCCAGTCCAGGAGCTGGTTAAGGTAAAATTAAGAGAATGTTTATCTTTTAATTACTTTGGTTAAAATCTATCAATAATTAACATGCCAAAACTTGTGGACTCCATTTTTTCAAAGCAAATCAGCTTGACTTTTGCAGGAGTTTACTCCTTAAAGCTGCTCACCTTATGTCTTGTACCAAACACTCCTGAGCTATCTGAAATGACCTTTTCAATCCCTACCTCTTCTGGCTGTCATGAAAACAGCAATGCATCCTCTTGTAAAGGTACTGTAATACTGTTGGACCCTGCACAAATCGTGTTAACAGTGGAGTTAGAATGAACTTTTCATAGTAGTTGTGGTAACTTAAGGAAACAGCCCTTCACCTCTCTTCTAAACAGCTCTGAGTCTGAGCACTTCCTGGGAAATCAGGCTCCATTTCCTGGAGGAAAGTCATCCTGAGGGATACTCACAGTTCTGTGCTGTGGTGATAAAATCTGCAGGCATGAAATCTCTGCTTCTACTAATAGCTGGAGAGAAGTTTCCCTTTGAGATTTGTGACTTCTGAATGGTGCTTAATATTTGCTGTTTGAATGCCTTTCTTCGAGACTGCGTGTGCTGATGAAAAAATTAGATACAAAATACTGCACCTCAGAATTCTTATTCCTCACAGTGCAGAGAAAAGTCAACACTAGGGTCCAAACTTGCCTTGCAATGTGGAGGCTACTACAACACTTTTTCACCCCTCTTTTACCGTCTTGGTTGTCAATAAGAGGAGTAAAACTGAACGGGGGGGTGGGTTGTTTTTTTTTTTTTATATGTCTTTCTTGTTGTGAGCTCATTTTCCTTACAAAATTCACTTTTACTTTTGTTCGTTTCGTTTTTGGAGTTGTGAGTTCTAGGGTTTGCTCCATGAGAAAAATGAGAATGACGAATATCCATGTCCCCTCTCATGGTGAAAACCCCACAGCTGTGTTCTTAGCTATCATTCCAGGAGCACTAGAAATTTCACCCTTGTACCCTCTCCCCCCATCTCCATTGAATGAAATGGCAGCAACTGCTCCACCATTAGGATCAATATCCAGGCCATTATGTTGGCAAAAGGAGCAGCAAATCACATTTAGGTGGATTGTCAGATTCATTATTATAAGCAGATGGCAGTCCTTGCACTACAATGCAGCTGAGAAAAGACTGACATCATTTCAAATTAAAATCTATAATGCTAATACACATCTCTGACTCTTTGTACAGGCCTAAGTGCATTAATCTTCTGAATGATTTGCTAACGTGTGCACTGCTTTAGGTGTTTTCACTTGAGTGGAGCTAAAAAGAGAGCTTTTAACTGAGAGTGGTTAACATTTATTCATACAGATTGATAAAAGTTAACATGCAATTTTCTTTACTAGTAGCTCTCTAATAGGAATTAATGGGACATTTTGAAGAGAAAATACCAGGTTGGGAGGCCAGTTTAAGAAATATGTTAACCTCTGAAAAGAAAAATATCTTACTAGCATGTCCTTTATGTAAACTGATCTTAAAGTAATTACTCATAAAATAAAATAGAGAATTTTTAAAAAATGTGCAACAAAATTGTATAAATATGCAAAGAAATTTCTTTTGTCAAATGTAAACAAAAAATCAAAATTCTTATTATTAAACCATCATTGAAGGTTTAAAAAGTGAACATAAATACACGCCTTCAATACAATTAAAGTGGAAGACATTTCCTAATAAAAAGGATTTTAAATACTTTGGGGACTATTTTATTTGCAGTGTCTAGACTATGTATACTGTCATCATATTTTCAATAGCACGATCTGGAATTTCAGAATTTCATACACAGTTCTTCCACATAGAAAGGCTGTATCTAAGAGGAAGAATCTTCTGGTGGATAAAGTATAGACAGAGACTGCTGTCAGGCTGCTTAATCATGAGAATGCAATTCCTTTACTTCTAGATGAATCTTTGCATGTTCAGGAGCTGTCTGGGACTACTTCTGCCTGTTTGTGGGATTCTGAATAACGTCAGTTTGGAAGCCGTGTCATGACAGTGTCAATTTTGAGCTGAAATACCTTTTGTTTTAGAAGTGCTCGCTAGGTGAGCAGCATTATGCTGATGTAGCTGCTTGATTTTATAAAGCAAACAAAAATCCCATGTTTTTCCTAAGGAGGATTGTTTTAAAACATCTAGATTAACCGTACACCCATGAAACTCAGGAGTCCTCCTATCAAAAACTTTATAAATACATCTCTCATTGCAGAAATGTTTGGATTTTCCAAAGAAGCATATTTCTGAAAAAATACCTTTTGTTAAAATGTTTTGACCTGATCCAGATAGGATCTTTTGTTCCATTTATTGTTATCCAGAGATTTAATCTCAAAGGAAACAGTCTTCAAGTCTACAATATTCCTTGCCTTCTCCCAGTGCCATGTGCTAACACATGTTTTAGCATGTCTGGGATATGAATCAGTTACTTCTCTAAATGTATCACTAACATTGTTGACTTTTTCTGACATCTTTTACTATTAACACATCTGAAAGCAGATATCTCTCCATTTCATTCATCTTTGCTCACCTGCCTGACAAAAATTGATTTCTTCATACTTTCCTTTTTCTTTCATCTAACCCAGTGCTAATACCTAGTTTGACTTTTACAAACAAGGCAGTATGTGTAGCAATAGAAAACAACACATTTCACTGACATAAAAAATAGTTTAATAATTTGTCTACCAAGAGATTTTTTTTTTATAAATTTTTTTATCTACTAAAATTAATAACAAATTACTGGGGAAAAAGATAGGTTTTATACTTAGGAAGTTGCTTTAAAATATGTAGGGTGGGGAGCTGCATAGTGAAGGTTCAGAAAAAGATAATGGAAAACAATTTCATTTTTCTAATTTAAAAAAAGAAATCATTCAAATTAATTAAACTTGAAAGAAAGATATGTACCCAATTACAGCTATATGAGTCTCACCTTCCTAAAATCTTTCATGAAAAACTTTGTCTACTTGAAAATTCCAGTTTTTATGGATGTTGAAATGAACTGATTAGCATAAGAACTTTAGATCAGCTTTAGCACAATGACAATCAGAGAATAAATGAATAAGAATTCTGAAAAACTAAACACTCATCACCTTTTTGATACATTGAGCGTGGCTTTCAGTCCTATTCGAGTCTTTTAAATCCATTTTCTTGTAAAGTGCTTTACCAATGATTGCATTCTTAAATCCCTACCACATCTTTCAGCTTTCTTTTTTAGGGATTACAGATGAAAACAGGTACATCTAACCAGTAAAGGACGTACAAATTTATGGTCTTGATTATCTAAAGTGCATGGGTTGCATCTGATATTTATTTAAGAATTACTTTTTGAAGAATAATATTTAAACTGGTTAATTAACGGATAATGGCAAGAGATGGGAAATGTATAATTTACAAATTGAAAAAAGCTCTTAAAAGTTTTGCAGGACATCTGGAACTTTTCCACAACAGTCTTGAAATAATATTTTCCAAGCCATACATCCCATTATCACACATCTGACATATGTTCCACAAGAACTTCTCAATGAATTGATTTCTTGTATATGCATTGCATGGATTCATTAAGTACAGTACACACCAACATTTCTTACTATTTGTTTATAAGTCAAGTTAATTTTAATAATTTCCAAAATACTGCTGCTGATTTAGGAAATCTGAATTGAGTCCGTGAGATGTAACTCTGGAGCTTATTTTAGAATATGGCCTATTTCTCCCAAATGACACTGAGTGACACAGTTTGAAAACTACTGTAGTAATTCAGTAGTACACCATAAATTAGTATTTTTGGAATATGTGGAATAATATACTACTTTTGATCTGTGGCTGAAGAAGTAAGATACAGCATTTATGAGTTGTGTGTGCCTTACATTCAATTGAAGCCCTATACTCCTTTCCCCATCCCCCTTTCCTTTGCTTGCATTTCAGTTTGTTTTACCGACTGAACACTTAAAGAGATATCTACTTCAGGATGTCAAAAGGTGTAGTAAATGGGAGGCAGGCCACTGGGAGACAAAATAGGAAGGTCATTCCGCCTGACCTCCTCCTGTTTTTTCCCACTAAGAAAGCTGCTGCTCAGCTGACTTAAGATTGAGAGACAAGGCAGAAAAACAGCAAAAATGGTATTAACTCAATCTGTTTGGTACCGTGCTTTCTCCTTGCAAAAGGTTCCCCTTCATGCTTAAACCTGGTCTCCTCTCGCAGTCATTCCCTCAAGAAATGCATGAATATTTTTTTTTTGTCTGTTATTCATCCTGCATGCAGGTTGTGTAAATGAATGGAAATCTAAAGATAAAGTCCTCTTTGTCTTCTATTACTTGCAGAGACTAATTTCAACAGTTAAGCTAAGATTCTCAGTAGTTGATGGTTCTGTTGATATTGTAGGGGGGGATTTTGCCTTTAGGTGACGCACAATTCTTCTGTAATTTCTCATTATGACATTAACATATTGGAAAGGAAATCCTGACCTTTAACCTCATAGTTGTATTCATGAGGGGCAAATTGATTTCTTGTGTATGCTGAGTGTCTGAGCTGGGCAGAAGGGTCCAAAATCTTGGCAAGTGAATATTTAGTCAAGCGCAAGTGGTTATCAGCTTGAGGAGAAGCAACAAGTCTACTCCCATTGCAGGTAATATGTACCTCCTCTTAGTTGCCTGATGCCCAGCAGATCATGCCCTCTTCAACAGCATCTTGTTTTGATAATCAGTAGAAACAAGAAATATCTTCTGCCTTGAGGTCCGCTATAACTAAGAGGTACTTCTGCTCTGTGAACAGCAAAGGCTCCACCTCATCTAAGCGGAAGTTAGCCCTAAAAAACTACAATCTAAAGAGATGTTTCAAAGGCATTTGTAGCTTTTAGTTTCTTACCTCAAGTGATTTTCCTCAACCTACTGAGTCTCACTCAGCAAACCTCTACAACTGTTTATTATGAACTTATAGCAAAACTAGCTGTATAATTTACCTGTAAAAAGAGGGAAGAGGAGCTCTCAAGAAACAAGTATCACAAAACGATATAAAGAAGCCCATACACAGCAAGCCAAAGGGAAAGAATCATCATTAAAAAAAAAAAGATTTAAAAAATCAGTCTCTTACAAACAGGCATACTCAAATTCTACTTGAACTTATTTTTATTAGTACTACTCTCACTGCTTAAGGTTTACATTAAAAATATTTCTATTCCCTATATTTTTCCTCTATTTAAACATAACTGAAAGGTACAAATCTTAAACTCAAGAGCTTTCTAGCAATAAAATTTATACAACAGAGAAATAAAGGTTTAGAAGTTTCATAGATTAACATCTGTGAGGCAAAGCTGCAGAAAATACTAGTGAACGAGTATAAAGTCTTACCAAACCTCAGCAAGGGAATGATTTTTAAATAAGACACGTCCTTCTCCTGTGTTGTAATGACTCCCTTTAACTGCTGCAAATTAGTCAGGCTACATCAGTCTGTATTTTTGAATAATATCAACATTTCTGAGCAACCATTCAAGTCCGTGATTTTGGGAATAGCAAAACAACAAAATTCTAGAATGAGAAATAGAAAGAATCTTTCAATGTAATCAAGCAAAAACAACAAGATGTTCACAGGCCATTTATAACCTAATTATATTTCCAGTCATGAATATTATTCTAAAAAGTTTGGGCTTTGTTTTTTTTTGGATTTTTTTTGTTTGGTTGTTTGATTCATTTTTTTGTGTTTTTATTTATTTATTTTTCTTTTATAAACACAGATAAAGTCTTGGTAGGTAATTCCTTTGTAGTAACTTGTAGATAGGACTTACAGTACAAACTTCTTAGTATAAAATTGCAATGAAGAATAGCAAACTGAACATATTCGTAGTCCAACTCTGTCTTCAAGAAGCAAATGAAACAAAACTTTAAACATAAAAAGTCTACTTATATTCATTACCTCCCGATGTCAGTGACATACCAGTGCCAGTTCTAAGTTTTCCACATCAGCTATACAGCTTGCCATAGATCTTGCTATAATTAAATACAGGTCAATAATTCTCTTTCCCTTCTCTAAGCTTGAGATATTTCTGTGATCTGTTCTCATATATATTATTTAAAAGAATGACTAAATTTATATTTAAACCTGTGCTGAAAACCTCTAGAAAAATAAAATTAAAAACCCTAATGGTAAATCAATAGCAAGCCATAGAAGTCCAATAATCCACTTCCTATTCTATGTCTTTATGGCGAAGTAAGAGTAAAAACTTCTTAGGTGTTTTTCTTTTTCAGAGGGACCCTATAGTCATTGATACTCTCAAAGTGATGCTGGTTCTATATCCATAAAGAGTAAGCAGTTAGAGAGGTGATTTTAAAAACCTGAGGTTAATTTTTAGTTTAGTGTCATATTAAAAAAAAAAAAAAAAAGAAAGAACTGACCATAAATACAACTGCACCAAAATGGAACGTTATAACATTTAGGTGCCAGATTACAGAAGACCTTGTTCATAATCCCCTGTCCTTAAGAATGTTTTATGTAGCAATTTTGAAAACAAACTTCGACAATTACAAAAGATAGGAGGTATAATTTTATCTGCATTCTTTAATATGGCTCATTTAATATGGCTTTAATATGGTCATTCAGAGCTTGTTTATTATTTAAAAGCAAACTTTTTTAATTGGAATGCTTAAATTGAGGGATGTGAAGCAAGTGCACAGAGCATCCTGCAGTACAGGGGAAGAGCATTTCTCAAACAGTAATTGGGTTTTCCCGTTACTGATTCACTAGGTAGCTTCTGTGAAACGGAGGAGCACAAATGAGGGTGGGTTAGCAGCTAAAATGCTGCAAATGAGAATGATAGATGTGCTTTAAAGGTAACCATCTGCACTAACTTTCAAAGGTGCTGAACTAGTGATCTTTCCACTTCCTCTTGTTTCATTTCTGATACACATTTGCACAAGTACAGAATCTCTAGTGAATGGCAAAGTGGGATGTGGACAAAGGTTTTCCTTACTAGGAAGGGATGAGCACAGCGTAGAGTGAAAAGTTCATTGTATGATGGATGGGCCAGTGAGGATGAAGGTCACTTTGTCAATGGCACACAAGAGAGGATTATGGGTAACAACAGCTCTAAAGAAGTGATAGATAAATTGTTTACAAAATACAATAATAGAGAGTTGTAAGGAATTTCCCATCTTTGTTATCGCTGAAGAATCACCAGGACAAATAAGCTGAAAGGTATTTGGGCATCTTGGGGAACATTTCAAAAGAAGGGAGAGATTGCTACCTTGAAGAATAAGATCTAAGATCATCTATTGCTTTTCAAATTAAATTGCCACTAAGAAACAAAGAAGTTCCAGATCAAAGTAATAAACATACTGGAAAAACACTTCTTAGTTCTGAAAAAAAGAATCCCAAACCCACTAGAAGTCACTTAATATAAAATAAAGTTACATTACTTAAAAATTTCCTCCTGCCAAAAAAAAAAATAAAAATGTGCAGAGTTTTACAAGAGACCTCAAATTACTGTTAGCTGAATGAAAATAAAGGAGTCTTATTTTAAGGTTAAAATTGTGTAAAACTACTCTTATTCTGTTTAAGAGATTAACTTTTAAAGTTAATCATTTAATGTTCTAATAAAAAAAAAGAGCATAAGCATAGCTGACAAATTGACCCCCAAATGCCCTAGAATTTGCATATTATATTTTCTGCCAACTTAAAAATAATATAAAATAACCTGGGGATATTATGAAATGTTAAACTCATTAACATTATAAAACCTAATATTTAATTACCAGTTTCTGCTATTTCTGGCTTGTTTTTCTTTCAAGTGAAAATAATTTGGGGATATCTGAATTTGAAGTTGATTAAAATTGAAATACAGAGAGTGTACCATTTAATATGGTAAAATTTCATTATGAGTCACTCTTGTTCTAGAAATGCTTCTTTTGAAGTGCCTTATTTTGGAAAGCAATGTATCTTGAAAACTTGAGCAAAAGGTGTGTTAAATTTCTGTGCACGTGTTTTCCAATACAAAAGAACACAGCTTCAAATAAAAAAATCATACTGAACATATACACCAGTTTTTCTTCAGCTAAATTGAAGCATATACTTATCCACGCACCCACAAATGCGATACTATGCCAGAAGCAACAATTTCCATCCATATCAAAGTAGTGTACTGGATAGTGCTTTTATACTGACTTAAACTATGATAACAGGCCTTTTCAGAGATGCCATTTCTTAAATGAGGCACCCTTAATTTAACCAAGTGTTCAGTATTGCCAACTCTATAAAGCTAAATTGCTTTTTTATAAGGTAGAAACTTACCTGTTGGATAAAATATGTGCAGCAAGGCTTAGAAATGCTCATAAAGGGAAAGTATGGAAGGTATAAGTATCCATTATCTTCTGGAAAAAGGACAATTATTTCAAAGAAAATGCCAGCAATGGGAGACTTATAATAATTTAGGAGGAAAAATAAAAGTGGCTTTTTCCCAGTACCACTATTAATAATACAACTACTTCTTTTATATTAATTAAAAAGTGTTTCTTGCTTGCTATAGATTTTTAGTCAGCAGCCAAGTATTTTGCACTTTATAGCAAAGACTGGACTTCAACCAAATTGAGAGCAAGTGTGCTATGGAAATCTATTGGGGAAACTATAACACAGTGCCTCTTAATGAAGGACAAATTCGTCTAATAGATCTCCCTGTAAAACAACATCTGTTGGTAAATTGGCTAGTGGGATTGCTGTGGGTGGAATTCATGTTTTGTATACTGAAATGACACAGTTAGACCTCAGAGCTGAGCTAGACTTTTAACCTACTAGTAAGATACTAAGAAATTACTCAAGTGCTATATTCTAAAATACAATACTACACTTTCCTAGACCAATACAAACACATAAGAATATCTCAGGAAAAGAAGCAGCCAACTCTCCACATTCCAAAGCTTACCTTTGTATCAGAGTTTGGTACTACCTGACAATAGATAATCTAGTTTGCTTTGGTCTATGGGGGACACGGACTTGTGTGTGCTTCGTACCATTTACTTTTTCTCCAAATGAATTCAGAAACTCAGTGGTGTTTGTTCTCTATCAGTGCCCCTGGAAAGTTTTATTAAGCAAACCTCCTCAGATTCTAAGCTTTGCCAAATACAACTGACTATGAAAGTGAGACAGTCTGTCCTACTGATGAGGTGGTACCAACACTTTAGTAAGTACAGTAGATAGTAGCACACAAGTGTTTTATGAGTCTTAATCACTGGAGCACAATAGGCTGTCCATATTGGATACATATGAGATGGAAAGCAATGAGAAAATCCCCAGGGATACAATAAGAAATGAGAACTCCCCTTCTAAGGCAAACTTCAAAAATTCCAGATTAGATCCAGACTTCCACTGCTTTTAGGGATTTGTTAGGATATAAAGGACAATTATGATTATATAACCTGATTTCATGCAAAACAAAGTTTATCGGACTAGCCAAATTATTGAAGTAGAACTTATAAATTTTAGGGGGAAAAGTCTAGTATCAATTTTCTTATCATGGAGAGTTTACCATGACCCTTTGACTGTTGTGCATTCCTTTTCCTAAACAGCAGATTAGGTTTGCATGGTAAGGTTTTGGTAGCAGGGGAGCTACAGAGGTGGCTTCTGTGAGAAGCTGCTAGAAGTTGCCTCTATGTCCAGTAGAGCCAATGCCAGCTGGCTCCAAGAGGGACCCTCTGCTGTACAAGGCTGAGCCAATCAGTGGCAGTGCTAGTGCCCTGTGACAACAGAGCTACAAAAATCCTGCTGCACAACAGCAGTTGAAGAGGACAGCGAGAAAATATAAGACCAACAACTCTGAAGATATTAAAGTCAGTGGAGAAGGAGGGGGAGGAGGTGCTTAAGGCACCAGAGTAGAGATTCCTCTGCAGCCTATGAAGGTGAAGACTATGGTGAGACAGTCTGTCCACCTGCAGCCCGTTGAGGTTAATGGTGGAGTAGATGCCCAGCTGTGGCCCATAGAGGATCCCTTGCCAGAGCAGGTGCATGAATCCAAAGGAAGCTGTGGCTCTGTGGGAAGTGCACACTGGAGCAGGCTCCTGGCAGGACCTGTGGACCCATGGAAAGAGAAGCCCACACTGGAGCAGGTTTTCTGGCAGGATTTGTGATCCCGTAGGGGACCCCTGTTAGAGCAGTCTGTTCCTAAATGATTGCAACCCGCGGAAAGCACCCATGCTGGAGAAGTTCAGAGGGAACTGTGGTCTATGAGAAGGACTCACATTAGAGAATTTTGCGCAGGACTGTTTTCCATGGGAGAGGCTCCATGCTGGATCAGGTGAAAAGTGTGAGGAGGAAGGAGCAGCAGATAAAGTGTGTGATGAACTGACAACAACCCCATGCCCCATGTCCCTGCTGTTCTTCAGGGGAGGAGGTAGAGAACTCAGGAGTGAAACTGAGCCCAGGAAGATGGGATAGATGTGAGGAAGGTTTTTTTAAGATTTGATATTTCTCATTATTCTACTCTGATTTTTTTTTTTTTTATTAAATTAGATTAGTTTTCCTGAGCTGAGTCAGTTTTGTCCTTGAAAGTAATTGTTGAGTGATCTCTCTCTCCTTATTGGGAGATCCAGTAAGAGATACTCTCCTTGTCCCGTAAGCTTTTTGTTATATTTTCTCTCTCTCTCCCCTGTCCAGCTGAGGACTCTCCCTCTCTCTTCCCCCTCTCCCTCTTCTTCTTCTTCCCTTATTCCAACTCCTGCCCACAGTCATCATGTCAAATTTGGATGTAGAACAATTTATTAATACTATCTTTTCCTCCTCTAGACTCGGGAACTGCAGGGAAACTAATCATCCTGCATGAGATGATAAAAGAATCCTTTCTTAAGGTAATAAGACTAGAACATTTAGGAAAACAACCTTTGGCCTGCTTTGGACATTTGTTTTTTTTTTTGCAGATATAAAGTGACAGTATCCTCCTTAGTGAGCTTTCACTTGTATAGGAAGTGAAAGTTGTACCAGGTTAGATTCAATGAGCCACACCACCACTTTCTTCGCTAAACTTAGTCAACTATTGTTTCTAAGTTTTACAGATAGGAGAGACATCTCTTAGTACATTTATGAGCTGGACTGTGCAGAGACCAGTGTTTGGCTTCAGAGATCTGTATTTGCCTGCAAGGACACTGAAATCTTGAGATTTACAATTGTCTAAAGACTGTCTCTGGATAAATATTTTTTCTGGGAGAAAAAGCTTGAATTACAGTTTGCCAGAACTTCAGAAGCAAAAAGTAGATGTGTGATCCTTCTGTCAAAAGAATGTTTCCACTGAAGGACGTAATAAGTTCACCAGTCATGTAACTAATTTTGGGGTTTGCATCAGAGATTTGAGTAGTTTACATCAGTATGAAAGGAAAGACTTCAAATAAAAAAAAAATATATTTAAATAAGTGTATCTGAAATTGAAGGATAAACTGAAAACAAAAACTGAAGCACTTCAAATGTAGTGTTAGAAGTCAAATATTTTTGTTTGGACACTGGAAGCATTCATGAATTTGTACGGAATAGAAATCTTCCTTGGGACATTCAGCAGTGCTAATGATAATTGACTAATCACTTAGACTTTCGGTATAGGCTGACGTAGTACAAATCTCTTAACTGTGATGGAAATCCTCAGTCAGTTAAAGGAAGTTAGAGTGAATAAACAAGTATTAGATATCTTCATGGTATACAATGTGTAAAGTTCCCATTAACACACTCATTTCATTTTACCCCATATCCTTGTTCAGAAGAACATTATATTCTTTCTCTTGCTGAAACAAATAATTTTTTTATATATTCTTATTTATTAATAGACATTCCCATGTTGTTTATTTTGTAGCACCCAAGGGACTCACATGTTAAAGTTACACACTACCTCAAGCTGCAGGTATGCCCTGCCTGTGTTATTTTGCTGGGGTAGCTGTGTAATCCCTCTTTCCTTGCAGCCGTTGTTGATGCAAGGGAAAAGATTGGCAACAGACCAGAGGCCCGGGAAATGGCAATGAGTTGCAAGCCGGATTCGGCAGGCAGTTCCCCATGTTACCTCAACCAGAACTTTACAATTTCCTATTGAGGAGTCTTTTCAGGGTGTATTGACAGGAGTGGCAGACAGGGTAATGAAAGACAAATTCCATAACGCAAAAGGCAGAGACGCTGACAATGAGATCAGAGAGCTGACCTCTGACCCAAGTCAGCATTTTCTTTTCTCTCCCTCTCCTTCCCTCTTTCTTTCTCAGTTTACTGTTTCAGGTTTGCTTATTATATGGAGCAGTTTCAATTGTGACCCTGAGCCCATTATTGCTTTGGCTTTTCCCCTCCCCTCAAACAATTGTTTGGAAAATGGCCCCAACAATGTGGAAAAGATGCTGATAAGTATAGAAAAGAGAGGTTAATGAGAAAAGCTCGGAGCTGCTTGCAGTATATATCAAGAGAATGAAAGGAAGAGTCACATTTTCAGTACTGATGATAACAAGAAAGATTAGTGCAAGCCTCTTCTGTGCATTTATAGAAGCATGTGTGTGGTGTGAGCGTGTGATGAAGTCCTTCTGTCAGTCACTTTCACCAGGAGGATAGGACAAGCAGTGTCATTTCATTTCCCATAGACTTAAGGCTTCAAATTTTCATATCAAAATATGAAGAATGTCCTTATGTTGTCATTTTTCAAGCATTTCTTCTTCTTTTTTAGCTTTTTTCCTACAATGCACATTCATTAGTTAAAACAATTAATGCTGTATATTGTTATTGATTTAGCTCATGATAGTGGGAAAATATACCGGTTTACCCTGGAGGTGGCAAGACTAACATTCTACTGGACACTTGACATCTCACTTCTGAAGTATGTGGCTTCTTCAGTCCTATTTTCTTTTAGGGGATGCAATCTTAATCACCAGTCATGTTATGATATTGATGCACTGTAGGTATTTCCCCACATTAAAGTATTTTCCTTGCAAAAACCGGTTTAGAGAAGCCTCACAGCACAGTTATGCAAACCATAAAGATGTCTTTCAAGTCTTTTCATTTATTTGTCATCTTCTGAATGTTTTCTTACTTTCAAGATTTTCTTCACCTGCTATGTGGGATGTCTCTGTTTTACTGTATCAATGCCACTGACATTCAGCTAGTTCAGCGTTTGCTCAATAAATTTAAACTTCTGCAAATAGTGAGGAGATCCTTTACATGTAAGGCTACAGCCAGTGACTTCCTAAATGAAAATCTGTAGTTGGGAAAATAATATAGGCAAAATTTAGAATCCTTATTTGGAGAATGCAGTGAAGACCATATCAGCAAAAGGCATTAAAAATTAAAATAATCATTTTTGCTTGTGGATAAAGAAGGTTCATCTTAGAAAGAAAAAAAAAATATACTATTAGTTAGATTTATTGTTATTTATCATGCAGGAATGGAGTGTTTTAGTATTCACAAAGTACAAGGCACTTGAAGCCAGACAGGAAGGGATGGAGAACAAAAAAATCCCATGGAAAAATGCTAAGAATTTTCAAATTGTCGACTTCTATTTTTAATTTACAAGATCAGCACGTTGCAGGATTTTGGGTGATAAATGAAGTTTGTGCTGATGACAAATATCCTTCTTGTTTGACATCAACCTGGAAAAACATTACCTCTTGTCTTTATTGAAGGCACCCCTGCCAATATTGGTCTAACACTCAAAAAATGCCACATTAACTGCAGTGCTGTTCATAACAATAATTGAACCGCACATAAGCAAGCTCCAGATCTCAAAGTTTTAGGTGCAATCTACCTATAAATGAAAATATAAACTATCCCCAGGAAAACTTATAATGAAAAAACCTCTATTTAAATGTTTATTTAACATAAAGAAGTAATGTTTTAATTAAACCACTCCAAACTTGCTGATAGTTGAGTCAAGAAAGGATTCTTCAAATACATAAATGGCAAGCAGAAACAGAAGGAAAATAGTGGGCTGCTGTTAAACAGGAGAAATTAATTAGTCACCAACAATGCTGAAAAGGCAGAGGTTCTCAACATTTTCTTCACCTCTGTCTTTATCAGCATTGCTGGGCCCCAAATCTTGGGGATAAAATAACAACTTAATGCAAACACAGACCCACGGTCAGTGCAGGAAGAGTTTGTATACAAATTATTAGAGGAGCCTGACTTCTACAAATCAATGGGACCAGGCAATATCTACCTGAGTGTCTTAAGAGAGCTGGCTGATGTCATTGTGAGGCCACTGTCCATAATCCTTGAAAAGTTGTGGGGATCTGAGGACATCCCAGAAGACTGGAAGAAGGCTAATGTCATCCCAGTCTACAAGAAGGGTTTAAAGAATGATCCAGGAACTTACAGGCATATCAGTCTTACATCAGCCCCTGGGAAAGATACGGAATGAATCCTCTTGGGATTATAACAAGGTAAATGAGGCACATGATTGGGAAAAAACAGCACTTATTAACCAAGTACAAATCATGCTTGGTCAAATAATGCTTGCCTTCTATGACAAAGTAATCTGCTCTTTTGATGTGTGATGAGTGGTGGACATCATCTACGGGGATTTTTTTAAGGCTTTTCATACAGTTTCTCACAGCCTCCTCCTAGAAAAACTGAAGTATTATGGTCAGACATGTGATCTGTGTGGTGAGTGAGGAGGTGGCTGACAGGCCACACCCAGAAGGTGGTGATCAATTGTTCTTTTTCAAACTGGCAACCTCTCAGAAGAGGGATCCTCCAGAGATTGATATCAGGGTCAGTGCTATTTAATATCTTCCTAAGTCACCTGGATGGTGGGATCAAGTGCATTGTGATGAAGTTTACCAATGATATCAGAGAGGGGTAGTGGGCATTTCAGAATACAGCCATCCTGCAGGGAGACCTGGATAGACTCGAATAGTGGGCTAACAAGAACCTTATGAAGTTCAACAAGGAGAAGGTCAAGGTCTTGCACCTGGGGAAACAGGAGTGTAGCACAGGCTGGGATTGACCCAGAGGGGCAGCACCTCTGTGGAAAGGGACTTGGGGGTCGAGATGAATAACAAGCTCAATATGAGCAAACTGTGTCCTACTGCAGCAAAAAAAAAAAGCCAACAGGATACTGAATGGCATCAAAGGCATCGCCAGTAGAGATAAAGAAGTTATTATCCTGCTCTACTCAGTATTCATCAGACCACACCTGGAATACTCTGTTCAATTTTGGTAAGATGAAGACAGGACAGAGAAGTTTCAGAGAAGGGCCATGAAGGTGATTAAAAGATTCGGAAGTCTTCCATATAAGGAAAGGCTGAGAGAATTGGGTTTGCCTTGGGAAAAGAAGACTTAGGGGAGATCTTATCACCATGTTCCAGTGTTGAAAAGGTGTCTACAGAAGAGATGGAGACTTCCCTTTCACAAGGAACCACATGGAAAAGATGGCTACAATTTAATCCTGTAGACATTCTGATTGGACACAAGAGGAAATTTTTTAACAATGAGAATTAGGCGTTGGAATAATCTCCCCAAGGAAGTGGTAGATTCCCCAACATTGGACACTTTAAAGAGTCAGCTGGACAGTATGCTGGGCCATCCTGTCTAGCCAAGTTCTTTCTAGTTCTTTTGCCAAGAAAAGTTGCTTCTAACCTGGTATTCTGTGATTTTGTGATTAATAAGATACCTACTGGGAAGAAAGCAAACTTCCAGCTCTTCAAGGAGTTAGTCAGTAGGATCCCCTGGGATATGGTTCTCAGGGACAAGGGAGCAGAACCTTGTCCCTAGAGGTGGCAAATATTTCAGGATGCTTTCCATAAGCTCAAGAGCGCTCAATCCCCATGTGTAGGAAATTGGACAAGGAAGGGAAAAGACTGGTGTGGCTGAGTCAAGACCTGTTTGTCAAACCGAAGACCAAGAGAGGACTGCGCAGGCAGTGCAAGCAGGGACAGGTAGCTTGGGAAGAGTATAGGGATGCTGCCCAGTTGTGTAAGGATGGGGTCAGAAAGGACAAGGCACAGCTGGAGCTGAACTTGGCAAGGGAAGTGAAGACTAACAAGAAGGGCTTCTACAGAAAAGAAAAGTTAGAGAAAGCATATCCCAACTGATGGATGAAAATGGTGATCTTGTATTAAAAGACAACGAGAAGGCCAAGGTACCTAACAAATTTTTTGACTCAGTCTTCTCTGACAACCACCATCCTCACCCCTCCTGGGTCAATGGACAACAAGAAGGGGACCAGAGAGTTATAGCTCCTCCCACTGTAGGGGAAGTGCAGGTTTGTGACTACCTGAGGGACCTGAACATATATAAGTCTATGGGACCTGATGAGATGCATGCCAAAGTCTGGAGAGAACTGGCCTATGTGGTGGCCAAAACACTCTCCATGTTACTTGAAAAGTCATGGAAGTCTGGAGAAGTCCCAGGTCACTGGAAGAAGGGTAACATTGTCCCTATTTTTCCAAGAGGATAGAAAAGATGACGCTGAGAACTACAGACCTGTCAGCCTCACCTCTGTGCCTGTGAAGAACAAGGAACAAATCCTCCTAGAAGCTATGCTGAAGCACATGGAGGACAGGGAGGTGGTTTGAAACAGCCAGCTTGGCTTCACCAAGGGCAAGTCCTGCCTGACCAACCTAGTGGCTTTCTATGATGGGGTAACCACATCAGTGGACATGGGAAAAGCAATGGATGTGGTCTATCTGGACTTCTGTAAAGTGTTTGACACAGTCCCTCACAACATCCTTCTCTCTAAATTGGAGAGATATGGATTTGATGGGTGGACTGTTTGGTGGATAAGGAATTGGTTGGATCATCACATTCAGAGACTAGTGGTCAACAACTCAATGTCCAGATGGAGATCCGTGACAAGTGGTGTCCCTCAGGGATCTGTATTGGGAAAAATGCTGTTTAATATCTTCATCAATGGTATAGACAGTGAGACTGAGTGCACTCCCAGCAAGTTTGCAGATGACACCAAGATGAGTGGTGCAGTTGCCACACTGGAGGGATGGGATGTCATCCAGAGGGACCTGGACAAGCTGGAGAAGTGGGTCTGTGAGAACCTCATGAGGTTCAACAGGCCAAGTGCAAAGTCGTACACCTGGGCTGGGGCAATCCACAGTTTCATTACAGGATGGGGATGATGTGGATGATTCTCCACAGCCCTGTGGAGAAGGACTTGGGAGTCCTCATTGATGAGAAGCTCAACATAAGCCAGCTCCAGGGATGCCTCATAATGGCCTTCCAGTACCTGAAGGGGGTGTACAAGAAATCTGGGGAGGAACTTTTTACATGGGCATGTAGTGATAGGACAAGGGGGAATGGCTGTAAATTGCAGAGGGGACAATTTATAATAGACATTAGGATGGAATACTTCATGATGGCTGGGGGTGATACACCTGAACAGGTTGCCCAAGGAAGTTATGGATGTCCCATCCCTGGAGGTATTCAAGGCCAGGTTGGATGGGGCCTTGAGCAGCCTGGTCTGTTGGGAGGTGTCCCTGCCCATGGCAGGGGGGTTGGAACTAGATGATCTTTAAGGTCCCTTTGTATCCAAAGCATTCAATGATACTATGAAGATATTGTTCTTTATACAACTTTATTATACTGCATTAATAGAGACTAAGTAGAAAAAGTTTTAAGAGTCATCTAAATCTGACCTTTCTCTGTCTATTCATCTGGATTGTTCTGTTATTAGAAATAAGTTGGATATGGAAAGCACTCCATCTTAGAGCAACATATCTCTTTGGGAGTAATTTTGTTCTCCCACCAATAGACATTTTTGTTTCTCTTACAGGACACTTATCAGGTTCAAGCATGTTTTGCCTCTTTTGCAAAGGACCACAAATGAAATCAAATATCACAAAGTACCTAGGGATTATCTATGACTCGTACTGAACCTTATTATAGGTACTCTTTCTTATACCAGCCTCTCCCATGTGAAAGTAGCCCTATTAGTATTCTCCACTAATGCTTTAAAGCAGGCCATTGTATAAGGGAATAAAGATGGAACCTTTAAATTATTAATAATAAAAAACCTCTCCTATATCACATCAATTCAGCAAAAAAAAAGCAATTTGCTACGGTGGAATAGGCATTAATTGAAAGGTTGACCTTCATTCAGTGCGGCTTAGACGAGATCAGCAGAGTGGAGGCACTGGCAGACTGCATATCTCCAGAGGGCTTCCAGCTTCTTGTTGTGATGCTTTAGATGAGGCTTTGTATTCTGCCTCACTTCAGGGACTTGTTAAACTGCCGAAATTTGTGAAGTAAGGAAAAGAGCGCTATTTGTACACAGGCTTCTGGCATACTTCAAAATATGGGGCCAGCAGGGTCATACCTTTCAGCATCGACCTGTGAGCTTGCCTGTCTCACATTCCCAAAGCATGGTGAGCCACACGTAGGTAGCAGTATACTTCTGCTTAAGACACCCTGGTACCTAAATTTGGATTTTCTATTGATTTGGTTTCAACAAATTGAGCAGTTAAGCATACTGACCAGTGTTTATTTTACAGGTGCTGGTAATAACCAATGGACTGTGAAACCAGGCTAAGTCATACTTCGCTAAACTTTTTTTTCCTGGGAAATTAATATTGCAAATTTGGCTTCTGGAAGTAGAATAATTTTTTTTTATAAAGAAGAAAGAAAATATGTGCATGTTTTTATCATTATTTAAGTAAGCTGAAAATAGAAATAAAATGAAAGATTTTGTTGAAACTCTTTGTAAATGATGAAGTGTATGCCTAACTTGGAGCATATTTCCATGTGTCATCTCTAAAGTCAGTAAGTTTTTCAGTCCATGTTTTATAATTAACCAGTGGTTACTTCACTTTGATGAAGTCTTATGACATCACATCTAAAGAGTCGCTTTCAGATTCTACCCCTCTCAAGAAAAGAGATTCTTCAGTTAATGTCAAGTGAGGGAATGGCAGTACTCCAGCTGAGTGATGGAGCTGCTCCCGCTGACATACCATATTACAAGAAGACTAAATATAAGGTCCTCAACATCAGTATTCTGTTTACATATTGTGGTTTTCAAAATTAAAGCAAGGAAGAATGAACGTGTGATGTTCGATATGGCAGATGTTGTTCAAATAGCCTAGCAAAAGAAAACCAGTTGTGTTGCACAAATACTGTCAAAAGATTGAAGTTACTTGCCTCTTTTTTCTCTGGCCATACATTTTTTTGGAAAAAAAATGAAAAAAAAAGCCAAACAAACAAAATACCCCACCATAAGGTGACTACAAAACCACCCAGATCCAACATTTCTATTTGAATATGCGTGCAAATGGAACAAACAGCTGCATTGTTGACTGTTTGAGGACAGATTTACTACCTCTGAACAGAATTCTGGAAATCAAGATGATAGCATTTACAAAATATTGGATAATGTCCATTGCACATTAATTAGAAAGAGGATTCATGAAAATATTCTTCATGTTACTGTCAAGATCACAGAATTAGTTGATTAGTTAATTCCTTTGATGTTCTGTCATAACTAGCTCATGGTATGATATCATAATGCAAGTGGGAAAGGAAGTCAGGTTTCAAAGTTGAAGAAAAATTACATGATCAATAAATTAAAACTGTGGGGAAATGGAACAGTTCAGGTTTTTGTGCTGTTTCTCTAAGTATGATAGTAAGCAGTAGATACTTTTTGGAATACAATTCATTACTTGCAGACTTGGTTTCTGGTTTTGTTTTCTATAAACTAAGTGCTTTTTAAAGACAAATAAAACTACTGCTTATTTCTGACATTTGCGGGAAAAGTGAAAGTGAGTGAAAAGTGTAGATAAAGCACTGCATGTTTTAAATATCACGGCATTCAATAAAATTCAGAGTCTCTTTAAAACAGAATTTACAGAACAATTAATTTATATTTTTAGTGTTCATTTGTAGTACAAAATTAGAATGGAGCACAGATGAGATTAGACAATTCACATAATGAAAAAATATAGCAGAACAGAAAAATATGTTAAGCTGGTACTGCTGTGACCAGTCTCGCAATGGAGAAAGCAATTAGGGTCCTGTGTTACTCCACTGGCAGAAACACAACAAAATACAATGCCTCCTTGGGAAAACCCTTCAGGTATAGTAGGGAGTGTAATTTGCTATAGTTCTTTTAAAGGCAAAGCACATTCCTGTTTACTCTTTGGGATATTAAGTAGAAAAAAAGTAAGCTAGAAATCTGCTTCTCCTCCTTACCCTAACACTTATTTTCCCGACTACATGATATTGTTCTAACAATGTCCTTTATCAGTTTTTGCCTTAATAGTGTATAGGGGAGTCACACAATCATTCCTGCATTCCACCTAGAAATGGTTCTACAAAAGGGAAAACCAGAATCCCTAATCCTATTACTTCTATATAGATTGTGAAAAGGCCAAAATATTACCTGTATAGCACTCAGAGAAGCATAATAGGACCAGCTGAGGCTTGTTCCTTGTACTTTCACTTGTGTTACACTGTACAGGGAAGATAACATCACTTGAGGTAACTGGATGCATATGACATAGCTTCCTCCCTCCACTAATATATGGCAGGTGGGAGAGGGAATCAGAAAAGTCACCCAGAAAGTGTAGGAGTTTTATGGATTTCCAAAGTAGTCAAAATGTGTACCACAGTTTGGACTACAACTTCTCTTACATTGCTTGTTTGTTCGTCTACTCCCTTACTCAGATTCAGTGTCTGACAGTTTTCTCAGCTCACCTCCATATTTCCTCTTTACTTTTCTCACTTTTTCTGTCTGTCTAAACCTGTTCCATTCAACTAGTTCTCTTTTAATTTTACCTCTTCCTTCCACCAAAAAAGTTAGCTAGCTGCCATGAGTCACCATCTTATTGATCATTTTAGTTTGTTTTTTTTATCCTTATTCATCTGTCTTTGTATAGCTTGCAAGCTTTTGAAAAAAGAGAATGCTTTCTGCCCTGAACATAATGGATAGTTCACTTTATATACACACAGAGGAGGCCTTAGTTCTTGTTGGCTTATACTCAGTATAGAAATAAATGCGTACGTCAGTACCATTCTAAACAAAATTACAAATGTACTTGTTCCTTTCACAACAACGTAAATTAATTCGATGTGCAATCCCCCTTCTGACTGTGAATGTAAAATAAGCATACAAGATCTACGTCTTTAGAAAATGTTATTAGTTTCCTAAATCTGTAAGTTAATACAAGATTAATTAATATTTTCATCTTTTAGTGTCTATCTGTCTCTTTCAGCTATTTCTCTATTGGTTTCTGCAGCTTTTTTTTTCTTTATTCTTTTCTTATCCTTCTGTACTGAAGCCTTTCTCTGGCTTTGCCTACTGTCTGTAATGGTGACACTTCAAGAGTAGTAAGAGAGCACTTCCAAAACTAACTTATTTTCTGGTTTTCCCTATATTTTATCTTGCATAACTGGTCAATGTTAACCAAGTTCTTATAACTCATGAGTGATGAAAATTGTTATTACACCCACATTTTTCATAAAAAAGCATTGAATTGATACTGTACGCTAGAATTTTTTTTTAGTTTATTTTATGTTGATATTTCCAAATACTCATAGCTTTCTGAAAGGTTCTAGCAGTCTTCAAATCTTCTCTTCCTGTAAAAGAGGTGGAAAAACTTTTGCTTTTTGAGTAAAATTGGTCGAACAATCATTTGGATATTGTTTCTAAAACATCTTCTCCTCTTTACCTTCTAGGTAACATTTTTCACCCAATCCTATCACAAACACTCCGTTACTTAGGAAAATAATTGCTGTAATCTGCCAGCCGTATTTAGTCAGTTGATCATGTTTATTAAGTTACCTGTGAGAGAAAGAAAATAAACCTGACCTAACTGTCTCTGTGCTCTCTTAACACGAAGAAGATTTTTTCTGTTTTCTATGTTCTTTGCTGTCCTCTGCCTTGCATAGCCCATCAGGATACTTGGAGTTTTTCCTAAAAAATCTGCCTGCATAAAGCATGGTCCACAAAGTTATATCAAAGAGTCACCAGGAAGCCTTGTTAGCAGATCTGTGAAATAATTGTTCATGGTGCCTTTATGGTAATACATATCTTATTACAGTGATAAATTCCAATGTCAATTAAAATTTTGTCCTGGCAATAAGCATTTAGGATTAGTAAGAAGTAATAAGATAAGTGCTCTTAGATTAAAAAAAAAAAAAAAAGTAAAATAATAATTTCTTCCACAGCAAACTGTTTCTTTCACTCCTTTTTGTGTGTCTGCAAACCAGAAATGAAAGTGCACATATTCCCTTTGGGGAATTGCAAAGACATTCTTCCTAACACTATGCAAATACAGCTTAAAAGGGCCTGATAATATGAACAAAGCTTGCACAGATGCGAACATACTCACCAGTAATTTAACGGGACTATTCATGTGCGCAACTGTTTCTTCTCATGAACAAGACTTGCACAGTGAGTCTTAAAGTCTTAGAGCACATTTAATGAAATAAGTTAATGATTTCTCTTCGACATACCAGTACAATCAAGAGTGGGTTCTATCAGGGAATGAAATCTTCCCTGCCTGTTCCTATTTGACCTTCTACTGCCCAATAGGATATCTGCATTGTTAGCTCTTTGCTGATTCGTGTGAGGTGCCACTGGGAGGGTGGAGATGCAGGATCCCAGAAGGACGTGCAGATCACTGCACTGTCCTTTCAGAAGCAATGTTGCTGCTTGTGGGAAATATGGCCAACAGAAACAGAAATAAAGAGCCCCCTTCTACTACTGTGCTTCCTCACTAATCCTCACACTTAGTGCGGTAGCATGTTAAGGTGGGCTCAGGTAATATTTATTTTAGCTTTCACTATTTATTTTAATCTGCAGCAACCCAGCTACAAACCTAAGTCTCTGTCTTCAGCTCTGCCTTACTGCTTTTTCAGGAAACCTCTTCAAAACTACCTTCAGATACCCAAAGTGCCAATTTTAGAAGTTTACTCTCTGTGTGGTCTTCTGGATAAAGGTGGTCTCCTTCAGAGTACACACAGTTTAAAGCCTGCACATTTATTGACACGTTTGATGTTACCCTCACTCCTTTGGCCACACAACTCATCTATATTTGCAAATAAAATGTCCTGTGCCTTTTCTCTGGTCCTGGATGTGGGTGGCATACTGTCCATTTGCATGACTAAAGACTGTTTTCACTCTATCTATGTGGCCTCATGTATACTGCTTACTGTCCCTGTTCTGCCCCAGAAGTAAGCTCCAAATATATCTGAGAGGATTCCATTTGCACAAACTGTGCAGCTGTGCCAGAACAGTGTCAGGCAGGCCACAGCAAAACTGTATGGACTGTTGCTTATCCAAGCTTAACTGCAAAGCATTTTACTTTCTGCTAATCCTCTTTCAACAAGACCATTCTCCCAATATGTAGGGGAGCCGAGACTATGCTATCCCATGCCTCTGTGGTGTCATTTTCCATCTTGTGTGAAAACATTGTACAGTTTGAGGTGGATAATATTAGAGTGTGGTTTGTATGCCAGAACTCACATCACCCAGCTAGTCTTGTGCTGTTGATTAAATTTGATGGTTGGCTTTAAACTGTATTCTGGTAGTTGTATCAGCAGTATTGTGAATATCTCTGCTGACGTTAGTAAGGCTGTTCATTTTCTTAGATACTCCTTGAGGTAGACATGTTCCATTTGCACTGAAACCACATTGTGAAAGCCCTTATTTTATGCTGATATTTATTATACAGCTGATATTGTATTACTATTGCAGCTTTAAACCTACTTCAGGGCTCTTTTCCTAATGAACCACTCTTAGGCTTGTTTGACCTTAAGTTTAAGAAGGAAGACCCTAAATTATTCTTTTCAATCAGCATCTCCTTTTGGCCCTCACTTTCTCTCATTCCTCTTTCTCTGCCTTTTGAAGTTGCAAGGGGCATGATCTGCACTTAACCTGTGGTTCTTCCCAACCCAATGCGCTTTATAAATCTTTGAGTCTCTCATACTGTGTTCCCTTCTGTATAGAATAAAGTTGAAATTGACGTCTGCAGAGGCTATTACCCAGATTTATTGATCTGAAAGGATAACATTTTCTTAGGCAAAACTGAAGATAAACATGAAGAGAAGAGATTAAACGTATTTGGTCCTGTGAGCCTTTTATTGCCCAGGTGCCAGGAATTTATTTTCATTTTGGAATAATCTATTCTCTTTCTTTTCTTTCTTTCTTTTTCTTTTTTGAGCTCACTGAAAATGTCTATATTTGTTTCCATGTTGCAGTTCAAAGCTTCTCTTTTTAAATTTTAGTAAGGACACTTCTCTGCAGGCTTTCCCTTAGGCCTGAAGTAGGTTTGCTGTTCCTGAAATTTCTGCAGCAGTTCTTTTTAATATCATGCCAGCTTGGAATTGAATTGCTTTTTCACCTCTGGCATCTGTGACATGAAAAATATACATTCTTGTTTTCTCAAAATAAGAGACAGTTAATATTTTGACATGTAATGAGTCTAGACCTACCAGTTAGGCAGACTCAAATCTTTAAGTAGTGGTTTTTCAACATGTCTTTTAAAACCTATTTTTGCTGTCTCCAACTGACGTAACTAAATACGCTTTAGAAACCTGATTTTCCAAATTTTGTGGGTTTTCCAGTTATAGGACACATTTTTCAGAGAGGATAAGAGTTGCATGAAATGACTGAAATAGATTTGTGTGTACGGCATCCCATTTGTGAAATGTTTGATAATGGTTAAAACTTAACATATGATTTGTCTTTTAAATATCTAAACTAAACCTGAATTTCAATATATTACTAAATGTAAGCAATCCTGTAATAAGAAAAAGGACCATATATAAATGATTGCCAGGACAGAGGTAATCAATCCCTTTATTTTTTGATAAACAGACTGTCAAACTATCATTTGAAGCTTCTTAGAGAAAGCATATTGATCCTATTTATTGTCAGCTAGAGCTTGAATGTGTTAATCTGAGTTGTCCAGGAACTTCTTTGCCTTTTTGATGATTTATTGAGATTTGTAAGTGCTGTTTATCTATCCTCTGATTTGTTCTCATCAGCCCTTGTTACCAGTTTTCTAATAGAAATATCTTCTTTGCCTTTTAAGACACATGGGAGTATCTTTGCTCACATTCAACTCATTTTTGGCATATGTAAAATTTGGCTTCTAGGCCAGAAATCAGCATCTTGGGTGGACTCCAGAACACCTTTGACATTGAAAGGTCTTTGTACAGTGGTATGGTTATGATAAGATTCAACACATAGAAGAACTATTGTGTCCATACTGAGCCACACTGCGTTATTTATTTTGAGTTGCTGAACTTGCAAATTTATTTCATTTAATTCAGCTGGTTTCACTTATAAGTCTACAGTGACATAAAATCTTTGTCACTACAAATCAAATTATTCCAATCTTAGGAATTAAATGTTGTCTTGACTTTCAAAATGTAGGCAAATTCTGTTTTGTGGAAACTTTTTTAATACTCACTGGTTAGAGTAATGAATGAGTGGTGAGAGGATTCCATGATTCATAAGACTACTCCATCTTTTTGTTAAATTAATTGTTTACAGAGACAGAGCAACTGTATTTTGCCTTCCAGCCATGCCCATGGAGTGGACTGATTCTTTTACCAAACTAATTTCCTGCAAACTACTTACAGGTTCAATACAGGTTGGTATCTCTTGCTTTTGTGTTAATGCTGATGGTTTTGGAGCTGGAAGATTGCTGGATATGTTTTGGTTTGAGCAACATGGACTTTATCCCTCACTGTGACCGTTATGACTCTTTGAGATACATATGTCATCAAGGATCCTGTTCTTCAAGTTATTTTCCCCTTTAATTTTTGAATTCTCACTTCAGCCCTGTTACGCTTTCATTCACATTGCTTTTTTACCTATTTCCTTATTCAGTATCATATATAAAAACCAGGTAATGACCAAGGAAATTTTTTCAAGCTGTTCCTCACACAAAAGAGAAAGAAAATGCCTGGTCCTTCAGTCCTCAAGGAAGATTACTATCCAGTTTCTTAGCATCTACGATCACAATTACAAGGTGGATGTTTCCTTCTGTCACGTCTGTTTGTTCTTAAATGCCAAAGTACATGAGAAATGCTCTATTGTGTCTAACCAAAGAATCTTTTTTGGAGGGATTCTTTCTCCATTCTCATGATAGGCTCTCTCTGGCTACTCTCACTTTGGAACACTGCCTTCTGGAATAGCTTCGGAGTACTACTTCTCATTCTAAGCCAAACTGGTCATTTTAGTGTTTTGTCAACCTGAACTTCAGAGATTAAAACTTTTATTATTTCTTTCCACGTCAGGAATGACTGATGTTTTTTTATCCCTTTTGCTCTCTTTACTCAGATGCACACATGCCTTAACTCTGTCCAAGACATTTTTACTTCTCCAGGATGCATATTGCTCATTCCAAACTAGTGCAAAAGGATGTTAAGCTGTCTTGTTTATGCTCCTGGGTAAAGTTCCTCTTTCACACTATCTTGGAAGCACTTATCCAAGGTAGAAATCAAAGTCTATGGACCTAAATCTGAATACTGTATTGACTGTGCAAACATTCAAGTTGTCTGTGTAAGCTTTATTTCATAGTCCTCTGTATTTTCTAGGATGGAATATTTAAAATGTATTCATTTGCAAAGGCAGTGTGAAATACTAAGGCCATGTAACGTGGGTTTCATTACAGCTGGTCTGAATATTACTTTCCTCAACACCAGCTATGAATATCTCTCAATGAAAAGGTAACTGTTTGTGTTGCAAAGCTTCAGAAAAAAAAATGCATCAATCTATCATCTCTAGCATCCATGTATGGAGTCACACTTTGACAGTTTCCCCTGTATTTCTCAAACTTTTTCATATATGTATATAATTCCCTACCATAAAAGGGCAGATGGAGTCATGTTTATTCACTCAACTATTCCATGCTTGCTTCACACTTTTTCTTGGCTCATTTAATCAATCAAGAAAGAACTGTAGGAAGGAGAGGTTTATGTTTGATGATAGTCATACACAACCTGTTTGAGATGACCTTTTTTAATTGCCTATATTGCCTGTATTAACATGTTCTTCTTACTCAGTGACAAAGGAGAAAAAGTGAGAAGAGTCTAGCTTTTAATCACAAATATAACTGTAAATATTTTTGTTTTGCTCATGGAGGAACTGGAGCTGCTTCCAGCCATTAAGACAACCAAAGGCATTTGGTTGCACCCCGCTACGGCACACCCTCCCTGCTATGGAAGATATGAGCCGCTGCCAACCGCTTTTTCTAATATCTCACAACTTCTTTGAGTTTATCCATGGTGGGAGTACTACACAACATGGCCTTTAAGGAGTGCTACTGCAGGAGCAAGCAGTAACAGAAATCTCCATTGCAGGGAAATCACAATGTACAAGGAAGCCTCAGAAGAAGTAGTTTCTCTTAGCAAGCCTAAGCCCAGAACCTGTACTTCTAACCCACAGATACCCTGGGAAACATAGTAACTAATATTACATTATAGAAAATAAAACTAATTTGAAAAAAACACCTACAAGTAGACATCACGAAGTGGAGGTAATGCCTAAGTGAGAAAGCGCTTGAATCTTTGGAAATTCTGGAGTTAATTTTTGAAAGTATATCTTCATATGTAATACTTAAGCCACTTGGAACCCCTGTGGAAGAAAAATAACCTTACTTGTTAATGCCTGTGTTCTTTGTAAACTCACAGAAGTGTGGGGAAGTAGTCAGCAAAGTCAAAGAAAATTCAGACTCTAAAAGGAATAGACTTACACTTTGATTAGAACACCAAGTGATATTCAAGAATGAGTCTAACCATTTTGCTGAATCTTGTAGAAGATAGATACTTCCTCCTATAGGGCACCAGCCAGAAAGTCATTATGCTAACTTGTATGCAGCTATACTCTTTTCATGTTTCAAGAACTAACAATGAAAAACGTGTGTGTTCCATATTCCCAGTGTACTCATACAATTCTGTTCTACAACTGTTCTAGGATGATGAGCTCCTTATATTGCAATGTCTAATGTTATTTTGCAATGTCTAACACTGACAGTTTTAAAAGTATTTCTATCTTTGACTAAGAAAAGGTTGTACTTTAAAAGTTTTAGAATGTTATGATAGAAATCAATTTAGTAAAGATCAAGCTATCCACAAAACTTTTTTTGAATGTTTTATGTATTGGTCTAAGCCTTACAAATTAGACACATGTGATCCAGCAAATTTGAATCCATTTAGGTGATTAAACAGGAGTAAAGTGCAGCAGAGCAATGTCTTCACAGATAATTTCATGAAACAATACAGCAAGATCAAAAGCTAAAAAGAGCAGCTGCAAATAAGCTTCTTATTGAGCTTGAATTGTGCTCTCAAAGCATAAGCAGTTCAACACATGTTTCCAGAGGCATGTTAGTTCCTGGTGTTTTGGAGGGTCTTCTTACACAAAGTTTATCCCCTAGTTAGGAATCTCAGAAAAAAAATGGTTCATGTTATCTATTCCACATATAGATACTTTACAATCAGAACTGAGAGAACATAGTATGAGAAACACAGGTTATAAAATAATTTCAACTCCATGACCCTTGCTGAGAGAGTAAATATGCAGCATGTTAATAATTTATACATATGTCCATATGTGTGTGAGGAATTTGTGCAAATGAGGGAAAGCTGAGGGAATCAGAGCAAGTGGAGTGGATCTGAACAAAGTATAAAAGGTTTATTTTGCTCTTATAAGAAAGGACGTAGAGACAGTAATGATGTGTAAACTTCTCTGTTGAAAGTTTATTTTGTTTTAAAAGTCTGTTGATTAAAAGGTATAGAACCAAGGTGTTTATACTAAAAATAATAGGCTTTGACTGTAACTCTCATATGCTTCCAGAAAAAAAACTTAGCAGTTCCCTGAATGAATACTCAAACAGAATTCAGAATATTTAAGGAAGAAAAATCTCACAGCCACAACCCTCTGTATGTAGAGAAAAAGGAGGGTGAAAATATATTTTCTTATGACAAAACTTGTTTTATGTAAAAGCTGACAGGCTGAGAAATTAATAGCGGCAGTTGAAACCAAGAGAAATAAATCAGGGCTAATGATAGACTTGTTGAAATTATGTGTGGTTACTTTGAGCACCTCTAAAATTAGCATATGGAGCCTTTTCATTTTAGGCCAGCTCTACTGAAGCAATTTGTTCACTCCTGAGGTTCCTACTTAAAAGTGCAGTGAAATTAAGACTGCTTGAAGATTTCTGCTTTCTTCTTTCAATTTGCTTGAATAAAGTGTATCATTTCTGTCTAGGCTCCTGTTAAAATAGCTTTTGTAAAATGTAATATCCTCACTAAGACATTCTTGAGAATTATCATAAAGAAAATATGTCTGTGAAGAAATTTAAGTAAAAGGTAGAATGGGGGCTCCTAGGAGTTCCTATACAGAGCTTATAGTCAATATGAAGTTTTGAGAAAAGTGAATTCCATACTTAACTGGAAATTTCAACAACAGTTGTAATTATATATAAACATGTTAGAAACAGAGGGGTTAAGAATGAATTTATTTTCTAATAGGTAATTTTTAAGTCAAATTCTTTTGTAATAAGTTTATTGGAGCTCCTTATTTAAAGCATTTCACAGCTCCACTACGAATGTCAGAAAAGCTTGCTAGAGGGCAAAAAATCACTAAAGGGAACGTTGCCTTCCTGATAAACCCTTGAACTGCAAAGGAGATACTGAAGAACAGAAAAGGCAGTACTGTGTTTCTGTCCCTAAAATAATCTAAAGAATCCAATACACAAAACCCAGAAAATTTTCGTATGTGTTTAACAAAATTACATTAATGTTATCTAGGTGAGTATTGACTAAATGTAGAGGTACAAGATGATGTTATGACAGCCAATTAATATCTATAAGGTATACCATGTGCGCAGTACTTGGATTCTTACAGCATTACTTGTCCAGATATTAGACAAATGCCTGGACTGGTTATAGAAATTAATACTCTCAGCCCATGCATCACTGGGATTAGAAGCAGAGAAGGCCCATGTTAACTGTAGTGTATGATTCCTATTCAGTCTTGCTTTCTGACACTTGAGAAATAAGATGAAACCAATTGCTTTCTTCATGTTCTGCAACTGTGAGAGTAACAGGAGTGCAATAAAAGCCATAGCTGTAAAGACCATAGTTGTGAAAACTGGCTAAATAGGCTACTACTATGGATTATCACCTGCTTGGAACATTAAAATGAATGTCATTTAAAATTTTGGAATTTCTCTTGGAAATCCAGAAGTTAAAATGACTTCTGAAATGTTAACCCTGTTGCTTGATTTTATAACAGCAAAGACTAGTTTCTAGAGTGAATGGTTACATTAATAATATCCAAACATTTTGACCCCTGTGGATTTGTAGTGTCCGTGGACTTGATGGATATATTTAGAAGCCCACAAGTGCTTTCAATCACTGAGTAATTCTGCAATCATTTTAGCTTTTGTTTTATTTTGTGTTTTATCCTTTAAAATATTATAATTACACTTATAAATAGATATTTTAAACTGTACCCCAAAGATCTGAAATTCAGACAAATGTCTGGGGACTGGTTCCTCATGTTGTACTAACTGCAGCTGCCCATTCATTTATAAAAATGCCCCTTAAATTCCATTCTGGTCCAATCTTTAAAAGTGGTCTCACATCCTCCCCCCGATGACTAGTTAAGAAGAATATGTATGTGCTTGCTTATACTGAGAAAAATAGTGAAGTAATGTAGGAAGGATTACATCATGTCTATGGCTAACAGGAGCCAGAGCTCTAGGTTTTCTCTGCAGAGTTTGTGGCAAGAAGCTACAGGCCAAAAGGTCAAGAAAAATATTTGGAATTGAGCATGCAAGGGAAAGGTGTAAGAGAAGAAATAGGCAGTCTGAATTTCCTGAAAGAGTTCTCTAGAAAATATGCATTGCTGTTATACCTCTTTTCCACTGCTTAGAGAAGAAACACATTGGCAACATTAAAATCTGAGAGATTTGAGGCAAATAGCAGTAGTACGACAAACGTGATCCAACTCTTTCTTTTTCACAGTTACTTCATTGTCAACCACAGTACAAAGCTCTTGATTTTTTGTTTTCTTTTGCATCATGATGCTGCTAAAATCAGATATGATATAGCAGTTAGGCTACTGGAGATATAGAATAAAATTACCATGAAATACTCCCTACTGTGAGAGACTGATAATATTGCAAAGTTCTGGCATCAGTTTTCTTCGCAAGATAATACATCACTCTTGTTGTCCTGTTGCTAAAAGCCCACCAAAAAGTTTGTCCTCAAGTTTCTTGTAAGTGTTGAAAGGCTACAATGGGGTCTTTTTGGAGTCTTCTCCATGCTGAAAAACCACAACTCTCTCAGCTTCTCTTCATAAGGGAGATGTTCCAGGCCTTTGATCATTTTTGTGGCCCTCCTCTGTACCTGCTTCAATAGGTCCATGTCTTTCCTCTGCTGAGGGCTCCAGAGCTGGATGCAGTTTTCCAGGTGTGGTCTTACCAGAGCAGAGTAAGAGAACAGAATCACCTGCTTCTTTTGATGCAGCCCAGGATAAGATTGGCCTTCTGAGCTGCAAGCGAACATTGCCAGCTCATGTCTACAGCTTCTCATCCACCAGGACCCCCAGATCCTTCTTCTGAAGACTGCTCTCGGTCTCTTCATCCCCAGCCTGTATTGATACTGAGGGTTGCCCTGACCCAGGCACAGGATCTTGCACTTTGCCTTGTTGAACCTCAGGAGTTTTTTCACAAGCCCACTTCTCCAGCTTGTCAAAGTCCCTCTGGATGGCATTCCACCCCACAGGGATATCAAGCTCACCACTCAACCTGGTGTTATCCACAAACTTGCTGAAGTTGTGCTTGATACCATCATCTACATTATTGATGAAGATATTAAACCATGCCAGTTCCAGAAAAGACCCCTGATGGACATGGCTTGTCACTGTTCTCCATCTGGGCATTGAGCCATTTACCACTACCCTCTAGGTGTGACCATCCAACCAATTTTTTAACCACCACATAGTCTACCTATCAAATCTACACCTCACCAATTTAGAGAGAAGGATGTTGTTGGAGACCAAAGACTGTAGAAAGGTCCAGATAGATGGCACCCATGGGGTTTCCCTTGTCCACTGAGGTAGTTACTCCGTCAAAGAAGGCCACTAGGTTTGCGAGGCAGGACTTGCCCCTAGTGAAGCCACGCTGGCTGCCTGTAATCACCTTGTTGTTCTCCACGTGCCTTAGCATAGCTTCCAGGGGGATTCTCCCAGGCACAGAGGTCAGGCTGACAGGTTGGTAGTTTCCAGGGTCGTCCTTTCTACCTTTTTTAAAAATGGGTACAATGTTACCCTTTTTCCAGTCACTGGACTTTGCTTGACTGCCATCACTTTTCACATATCATTACCTTACCTACAATGCTTTGCAATAGTCAAGGAATATAAAATTTGATACTAATTTAAAAATTTTCTTAGCAAGTTTTTGCCTGTTTATCATTTCTTCATTTAATCTTATGCTTCGGATATTATTTTTCAATTTAAACATACCATTCTAATTACAACTATAAAGCCAGTATAATGCATTTAGTTTCATACATAATTTCATGTGATCTTTGATAAACAGTAAAATGATATGTGTCCACAGTTCAAGAACTAAAAATTTAATAATAAGAAAGGGAAATTAATATTGTCTTTTCTTGGAATATGTCAACAGGGCAGAAGTTTCCTGATATTCTTAGAATTATATACATATTACTGCAGAACTGTTTGGTTTATCAAATACAGATATAATTGTCATCATTTTACTCTTACAATTCATTCATAAGTCCAAATGATGATTTTCATTATTAGGAGATTTCCCATCCCACAGTTTCTCTGTTCCTCTCATAATACATATTTGGTACATTTAGTATGTGCCTCCAAGTAGGTGTCATCTTGCACTAACACTTATTGAACATTTAAAAGGAAGTGGCTTACATAAAAATAACGCTTTTCATGAAAACTTGACCAACATATTTTTCTATTTGTGATTGTGTTTTTATTCTATTTTAGTGATCCTCAGGTAATGGACACGGAATTGTAATAACAATCCCTCTTGCTTTCAGACATGAATATAAATCACCAAAATGAGTCCTGATGACACAAATAGAAGTAAGAACGAATTAGAAGTAGGAAAATGAGGAAACAACGTCCTCTGCACAGGTCGGTGTCATGACCTGTGCACGAGCCACAAAAATGTTGCAAGTAAAGATAAAGAAAGACTGTTTCAGTCACTGTGTGCAATGCATGTGTGCCATCCTTTTACAAGGGCATATAGTGATAGGATGAGGGGGAATGACTATAAATTGGAGCGGGAACAATTTAGACTAAACATTAGAAAGAAAATCTTCATGATGAGGGTGGTGAGACACTGGAACAGGTTTCCCAGGGAAGTTGCGGATGCCCCCTCCTTGGAAATATTCAAGGCCAGGTTGGATGGAGCCTTAGGCAGCCTGGTCTAGTGGGAGGTGTCCCTGTTTATGGCAGGGGCCTTGGAACTAGATGATCTTTAAGTTCCCTTCCAACCCAAACCATCCTATGATTCTATGATCTCCCAGGGGTCAATTGGCGGGTTTTTTTGTTTCAATATTATATAGCATGATTCTTATTGAAATATATGTTTTTCAAAATTTATTTACCAACACTTTTCCTCTGGCATATTTCTAGTCCCTCTGAATTTGGCATTATCAGCAGACGATGCCTATGCCATCATCAACACTGCTAGAGAAAGGATCCATGATAAGTGGACTCAGGATAGACTACCTATACACGTCTACAACCATTTACTTTGGTAAAGAACTATCAATAACAATGCTGAGTTGGCTTTCCAGCCATCAACCTACTTATCCTGGCAAGGCTGGAGATATATTGTTAGTGCATTTTTCAAAGCCATTTCTGAGAACAACATGAGATGCAATGTAAGAACCCCTCTGAAGCCCAAATATGAGATGTCTATTGTCTCTCTTGACAGAGAGGTCCACTTCACTTTTGCAGAAAGAGATTAAGTTGGCTTGACTGAATTTTCTCTCAACAGCTCCAAGTTAGCTGATTCCCTTTCCTAGGTGCTTTCAAGTTGGCAGATATCCCATGAATCCCTTTTCTATGAACGGAAGTTATGGAGTTGTGGCTGCTTATTTTCTTCATCTACTTACTCATAGTAATGTCAAGTGTTTTTTCAGTTTTCCAGTTTGTCAATACTTCAGCACTTTAATCCTTCACAAATTTTCATGATGTCATTAGTGTGATTGCCACTGCTCCACCTGTTCATCTTTAACCCACCACACATGTAGTTTATTGGGCTCAGAAGACTTAAATTCCTTATGTGTCTAAAATGTTTATTGTCTTTACCTTGCTCTATTATTTCCTATTTTATTCTTATAATTCTTATAACGTGGACAAAACAAACAGAAAACCAATAAGACCCCCACTGAAACCTCTAGAACTCTAATTTATTAGTATACTCAGAAATCCAATTTTGAAGAGTGATACCAGAAAGAAAGGTAAAAGGAATGATTCAGACAACAAATAGAATGCAATGGTGAATAAAAAAGGGGCATGTTGGGAATGAGGTCTCAGCTCTGTTTCCAAAATTCTGTTAAACTCTATCTTCTCATCATTACTGATAATTTCACTGTTGAGAGGGAAAAACATCCAGCTTCAATTTAAATTCTATTGTTTTAAGGCAAATAATTTTGAATCATGAATCAATGTGACAATGTAATAAAGTATCATAGATATATATTCAGAACAGATGTATTATTTACGTACTTTTTCGAGAAGATGCTTCTATGGTTGTAAATACCTTCTGTGTTGGTACTTTGTTGTTCTTTCCACCTTCGAAAGGCAAAAAATAAAAAGTGTGTGTACTACACCTGTTGAAGTGGGGGTGCTCTGCCTTCATAGATGTTCTGTAGGAAGCGGAGGAGGAAGATCACCAATGCAAAAAATCTAGGACCAGAGCAGATCACAATCTCTAGTATCTCGTTTTCTGGTTCAACATTTATCGGGATAGTTAATCTACCTGTTTGCTTCCTTCTTTTCCTCTTACATTCTTTCTCTTCCAGACAATGGACTACCCTCAAGGTCCTAGCTATAATGTATAGGAAGAAAAACTGTTTTATAAGGGAAAGAGGAGGAAGAAGGGGGAGGAAGTCAATCTGCCCAGCATCTGATGGGGTTTCTCAGACTGCCAGTACTGAAATGTCCTAGGGATTTTTATAAATTATAAGTGACAATATCTTAACATATGGAGTGTTTCATCCTACACAGAGGAATTCTGTTTTAGCCCTCATCTTGACAGATAAAGAAAACCTGACCACAGAAGTAAAAATTAGAGGTTTCTTAGGTGCAAGTTACAATTTCATTTCACTACTATATGCAAACAGAATAAAAGACATACCAATAAGATGTACAATTGGTGCTTAAAAGGGTCAGCTTAATAAATCTGAAAGCAATTATAAGACAAATCAACTGGGAGAGAGAACTCAATTGGAAAAGTTTAAATGATTATTGCAAACCATTTAAAAATTTTTAACTAGATGTCTAAATGCCATCGGCCAACATTCATCACTGACTGGGTGTATTATTTGAAAGAGTACTACAGGGATAAGTGCTTGTCCTATCCCATTTAGTAGTTACATTAAGTAGGTAGAAAAAGAAGTATTATAGCTAGTATTAACTGCAAATACAAAAACTGAGGGTTTAAAAATAATGAAGACGATAGCTTACTTAGACAGAGTACTTTGGATTGTTGGCAACTTGACCAGAACTGTCTGTAGTCTATTTTATGATGTGGTGAAATATAAACTAAAAATAACTAGGAAGAAAGAATTCAGGCGATATTGGATGGCAAGATCTGTTCCTGTGGTGACATTTCAAGAAAGAAATTAGCTGTCATGGTGTATAATAATAGGCTGATCATTTACCTGACATGGTAACTAAAACAAGTCCATGTGATTCTTTGAGGTATAAACAATGGATCTGAAATAACTATGGACAGTTTAACACAGTTTTTCATTTTGGTAGTTTAACTACTTCAACCCTGTACCTATTACTTGCATCCACAACAGAAGAAGGATATTGATAAACTGGAAAGCCTTCAAAGAGAGTTGAGTCATGCCTTAAAAATAATTTAAAAACTGGAAAATATTCTTCCTACAGAAGGACTTGAGCAGTCTATTTATCTTATCAAAGAGAAAATTTAAGCGATGACCTGACATAAGCCTGGACTTATCCACATACTATGTGAAAACGCAACAGTAGATCAATTTTAATTCTAGTACAGAAAGAATAAGAGAGAATAAGACTTAAAATCAAGTAGGAACTGTTATTACTGAAGTAACTTATCAATCTTGCAGTAGAGTCAAGAGAATGTTTTTCTAACGGTCTTGAAAAATTCATTCAAGGTGGTTGTCTGGCTGTACTACGCAAATGATAAACCTAGTTGATCCTTCCACTTCACTTGCTTAAACACCCCTTAAAGGGGAATTGCCTGCTCTGTGAAGTGATTAGTAAATCTCTAAAACCTTGAAAAATTTACCACCTTGAAAGGATTCTTCTGTCTTCCATGACTTCACCAGAGAGCAGTGCAGATCTTAAAGACATCTGCTGGCTTGACAGTGTGATAAATGGCTGACCATCTGCTTCTTTCTGTCTGGCAGAAAGAAAGTGAAAGGGAAAAACATCCCTTAAATTCTCTGCTTCAGTTTGCCTTTTCTGATTTGGTGCCTCTAGACTCTACCTGTAGTGCCCCAGATCTCGAATGAAGACAGATACTACAGAAAAATGTGGAGGCATAATACCTGTGGCACATTATGCTCATGATGATGATTATTTCTGTCACCAGGAGTTCTAGATTCTGAGAAATAGAGTAACTTCTGAGTTGTACACTAACTTCTATCCCCTCTTCATGGCTACTTACCATAGTCAGGTGGCCAGAATCTCAGAGCAGGGCAACAAGTCAAACACAAAGTTCCCTGTGAAAGAAAAGCCTGGGGAAGAAAAAAAAGCCCATAGTTTAAGAGCTATTTGAGTGCTGTAGGTTGAAAGGAAAAACACAACAGGAAGCATCTATATTCAGGATGGCAGTGGCAGCAGGCTGTAAAGTAAAAGCATACTTTCTCTGAGCTGTCTGAAGTTTTGGAAGCTGGATCCAAAGGAGCTGCGGAAATCAAACATCTAGGTTGATGTTCTTTTTCTGAACATCTTTTGTGTAAGGGTTCAGAAAGATGAGGTGAGAAGCAAGTCAAATCTAAGGTAAATTACTGACATCAGTGCAAGAAGCTGACAGGGAAAAATGAAAGAGGAATGAAAGTTCAATAGAGCACCCACTACTGAAAGCATCACTTGAATGTTTTGGTGTTGGTTTTTTTCCTAATGTTCCAAAGACAGGGTAAGAAAAAGTGTTAGGAGAAGGAGGGTTTGAAATATAGAAAGGTTTTTTTTCATCTTTTGTTTTAATGTTGGCTACAGTACCCTTCCCCCACATATATTTTATCAAACCGTGTTTCCAGGTACAGATTACCGACACACACAACAACTTCATGACAGACACTTCAATACAAAAGCACTCACTGATTTCTAACTAAAAGTTTTCATAGAAAGCCATAATTATTTTGGAACTGAGAGGGGAATACTCAAATATTTTAAATTTTTTCCATTTCTGAATGGCATATTTTCTACACTTGTTAAAATACAGCTATGGATATTTGTGTGCAGAAAAAAACAAGGTCCATTTTTATTCTTCTGCTGATGATTAAGTCTTGTGGGAAGAACTCTGAAAAACGGTGTGACCTACCCCCATGGCAAGAGCTCTGGAGTCACAATATCACAGCGCTGTTCCTTAAACAACTTGCCTGAGAGATATCGAAGATCCACTAACATGGACAGTGGGCTGCACTACTTTGTTTCTGTGGTTTTTCAGTGTGTGTTGATTTACTATTTAGCTAGCAAATATGGAAATAAAATTCATAGACTGAATAACTTTTTTTTATATTTTGTGAATGTAAAATGTTTCTAACATATTAGAAGATAACTGTATGTGCACAATAGCTTGGAAAGAACTATCAAAACATCTTTCCTTTTCACACATCACATTAAGTTGAATCAAACATGGTATATAGTACTGGAAAAGCAAAAAGAGTTTAGAGCCAGATGCAACTTCAATCTAGATGTGAGGAGATATATTGCAGCACATAAAGAGATTAAGATCGTAAGTGTTAGATGGGGCAGCATCAGTGGAGCCTTAGTCAGTCATTGTCTACAAATCCACTCCTGATTTGTAGACTTTTAGCCTGATTTTCCACTGTCTTGGGTCTTCTGTGGTGTTTTTAATCATAAAAGTCTGTTATAAAATCATATCAGGTCAGTGTAGTAGGATTTTATGGTTACTTTTTAATTTCCTATGGAGCAATACAACTTGTGGTGCTGGGCAATAGAAAGGTGTGCTTTCATTGAGCAGCCAGATTCAGTATTGGAAGAGAGTGCATATTGAGCACAGCAGAGCTCCTCTTCATTGCACTCTTTCTACTTTGCTGTTCTCCTCCAATCTCTCTGCGTGATAGCACAGCTCTCCACTGCCTCAAGGTAAACCAGTGAAAAATTAAATATACACTGAGCATGGGGAAGACTGTAGCTGTGACTGAATCTTCCACTATACAGAGAAGGAAAAAGGCAGGAAGATTTCTGCTAACTTAATGAAATACAGCATGTTTTTCATGGCAGTTCTGAGGAAATAAGATAGTGCTGGCTGTCCCACCATTCAGGCATTTTTTTTCATCCAAAGCAAGTTGCACATAATTTGTCCTCGGAAAAGTAAGACATCTGTTTTTCCTGCCTGAGGCCTAGCAAACGGAAATGCTAAGCTACCTAGAATCTGGCTTATTTGTATTGAATTAGTACAGTCATTAGGACTTTAACTATTTTTATTTGGTGACAGTTTGCTACTGATACCACCTTTGGGACAAGCGCCTCTCTCTGTTACGTCGCTTTTCTTATCACTGACAGGAGAAAATGACTGATTGGTTTTGGCTCTTGCTTGAAACTCCATTTCATGACTTTCTTGAGTGCATATCCTGTAGCAAATAGATATTGCTAGTACGCACCAGTCTTCATTTACTAGCCTGAACAAGTGCTGACAGATGAGGGAGCTGACAGTCTGCCCTACTGTTGAAGCTGGAAGATATAGTTACATGTGAATTTGCTGGCTTTTTAGACCTGAATAACTGCAATTGTGTATAAGGGTCACCTCTGGGCTCAGTTATCATTCTGAAACAAAAATTGAGGCTTTTTAAAAAAAATTCATACATTCTTGGCCTTCTCCTAAGTAATGTCTGAGGGATTTTTGCACCATTTCATCTAATAATATGTGTCTCTGTCAACTTGTTCATTAGGAGTCTGCTCCTGCATTGACTTCAGAGGTATTAAAAATGCGGGGCCCTGCTTTGGCAAAAATAAGGCAGTCATGATTAGGTTTATAATTCCACATCATTTCTAGTTCTTGAGAACTTCGTGATAGTGGTTTGCCATAACAGTATAAAGAATCACAGAGGATGCACAAAACTATGTGCTATGCACTCCATAGTTGTGTTTACAGATATGCGATGTTTTAACAATTTTAGTTTGGGGTTGAATCTCTCCCTCTCATATCTCTATCAAAATTTCAAAGCTCTAGTAAGCAACATTAAAAGAATCACATTAACCAAAATATCTCCCTAGTGACTGTAAGCTTCTTACCAGAGTGAACTTGAATTTTCAGTATTTGTGTTGACTCCTCCCAGCCTCACAGCAAGAAGCGATAGACTCTAAGTGATGATTGAAAGGTGGCCACTTCCATCTCTTACTTTTTGTTCATCTCCTTAAGTCATTTATACTCGGCTTTCCTTTCTCTTCCTATGTCGCAAATATTGTAAATTACTAGTTCAGCATATAATTCTTTCTAGTCGAATGGATTACTGTCTCATTTAAAACAAGGGATCTCTGACACAGTATTTCTTGAAAGTTTTTTCAAATATTCTAAAAATGTCATAGAATCATAGAATCATAGAATCACCAGGTTGGAAAGGACCCACCAGATCATCGAGTCCAACCATTCCTAATACTCCCTAAACCATGCCCCTAAGCACTTTTATGCTGTGCAGAAAGTAGTCATATGCATCTAATTATTTAGGCAAGCTGATATCTGTTGCATCAGTATACATACAAAAGTGGTTTATTTTAGCCTTTCAGAGATTTATACTTAAGTACTTTACTGCACACAGTTTATCTGGATAAAACACAGCATTATTTAGGCTTTGCTACACTCATAGACACCTTTCAATTAAGGCACTTAGGTTCACATAAAACATGCTCCTCTGTCCTCAGGAAAAGCTTTTAGGAAAACTAGTTGAGTCTTGACAAATTTACATTAAACAAAAGGAGAGAGAGACTTTCTGAAGTCTGCTTGGGTCTATTTAAAAAAAAATATGTTGTCTATATATACATCTATACATATATATATACAAGCTTTCAGGCCTTTTGCAAAAAGAAGCAAGAGCTCTAGAAATGCCTGATTTTTAGGAGCGTCTGGCTGATCTCCAAAGTTTTCTACTTTTTTAGAAACAGTGCTTTTCAGAGGCTACTACTTTTACTGGGGGTTTCTGGCTCTACATAGCCATGCTCTACATAAACTTGTACTGAATTTGAACCACTTAACATTTTTATGGAGAAGCAAAGTAGATCTGGCTTAATAACTAAACAAATCAGTGCCTGTCAAACTTGTGGAACAAACTGTTGTTCCGGAATCAATTCTTTGATTCTCTAAGTTTATGTACCCTCTTTTTCTTGTTATTCAGTTGAAATACCTTTCTTGTACTCCTGTGCCAAACTAATGACATTTTGCTATGAATTCATTGTAAAATGAATGTCAGTAATATGTAAGTGAAATTAAAATAAAATCTTAGTGAAATTTTATGTTTCTTTCTATGGAACACTTAAAGTATTAGTCATACGCAATGACAAAAAAAAAAATAATTTCCAAGTACTTCTTTTTCTGTCTTTTCTAGCTTTTGTCCAAGCCTTTACTCTCCTTCTGGTTTTCCTAACTTAGATAAACTATCTTTCTACCTAAACACTACTTATAGTTTCAACAAAATGTAAGTAGTCCGAGTTCACTTAAAGATCAAGTATTGTAAGACGGAGTTTTCAAGTATCCTGAAAGTTTGTTAATGCTTTCCAACTAATTTCCGACTTCCTAGCCAAAAGCACTCTTTAGTGGATTGTAAATTTTTTCAAATAATAGACGTCTGATCCAAGTTTCTTATGATTTTTCTTTTCAAGAGATCACATACTTTCAGAAACCTGGTAAAATTTTATTGTAGTATAAAAATCTGGTATTCTGACTGGGTGCTAAGAATTGTGAACTTATTAGCCTTTTAATGTCTATTAAATAAAATAATTTCCTCATACTGAGGGACTCGGCTCTGCTTTAATGCACATATATACTTGATATTTAAGTCAGAAGAAGAGAGGACTGCTGAACCTTCCTCTCACAAATAACAGTATCTAATACCACAATGGTCATGACCTTTTAAATAAAGAGTGCTCTTTTGAGGTACAATATATATCCATAAAAAATTGCCATTTGTCTGTATTTTATGAGTTTGACAGCATCATTTACATCTCTAAATAAAATATCTCTTTGATCGCATATGACTTAAAAAAGAGGCAGACCATCTATTTATGATGAAAGATCTCATAAATGAGATGCAAACTTATACGTCCCTATATAAATACACTTGACAGGCTGTTAAACTGAGGTCTCAGCACAAGTTCCCCCTTACTCCCATAACCAAATTGTGATCTTACAGAAAACTGGCACCTCTGACAACAAACGCAGAGGGAACTTTCTGAACACAACTTTAGCTTCTCATAAAGGCTTGGACTCTTTCACAGTTATGTAGGCACAGAATTTTTTGATCCTGTAGGGTTCTATAACAATCATAGGACACCTGGGTTCAAAAAGCTATTAAACTCAATGCCAGTGTGGCACTATTAACACTAATAAACTGGCCTAGCAGAAAAGCTTAGAGTAGAGTTAGGCATTTCTACAATCAACAACCTTTTCTGTGCTTTTGATTAAAATTTAATAAAAATGTTTCAGTGAGGTGAAGACTTGTCAAAAGCAGGTGAGGAAAGATCAACATTTACTTAGCCCAAATCTAATCCAGCCACTTTTTCCTCTTCTCATATTTCCCATTCATATAGAAGGGCTAGATTGTCCCATCTATTCCTGAAACAAAACAGGCAGCGTGACATGGTCTCTTACTCAGGAAAGAGGATTAAAACAAAAGCTCCTATTTGTAGGACCTGAGGGATCTAAAACTCTGTCCGCATCCCTCTACCAGTCACAGCTCACCTATTTAAGCCAGAAGTTTTTCTTTGACTGCAAGGATATAAAATTTCAGTGGGGTCACAGTGAGTCCTATTCAAAACCCCACTACCATTAAATATAAGAAGGCAGAATTCAGTGATGATCAACTCAGCGCCAAAATAAACCAACAAACCCAATATTGCACAGTCCCAGTGTGACCACGGAGTTCAGGCTATGCAAACTGTTTAGACCAGACAAACTCTGCAGCTCTGTCTCGGGATACCCTTTACTGATTAGGAAATGGTGCTAGTGAAATTATCACATTAACATTTTACAGGAATACAAAGGAAGGACAAGAAAAGAGTGAAGGGAAGCAAAGCTGAGGGCAGATTTCTTCACTATGCTCTCTGAAATCATTGCATCCTCCCTAGATCCAGGGCTGTATCTTGATGGGCTAAAGTCTTTGTGACTGATTAAACAATAAAGTAAAACAGAAGCTAAGTACTAAAGCACATGGTTTAAGTGCTGACTTTATATTGTGATTTGATATTGGATGAATTAATACAGTGTAAATGTCTTTGTTGCTGCAGACTGCTGAATACATCTAGTTGGTAAGGTACAACAGAGCTCCTCTTCTTCTCCATAAGACATTTGAAAGACCAGGATTTCAGCAATGAAATACTAGCATTTGTAAGTCTTATGTCATAAACATATAAAGAAGACCATCATGGAAGGGCAGTTATCAATCACTGTTACACTGGCCTTCCTGTGTAGCACAAAACTTCATAGCATAAGCCATTTTATATTGCATCCAAATCCATTCTGACATTGTGCTTGTGGGTTACATCATTATAGAAATACATGGCTTCAGTCAACATGTGCTGTGATGAATCAGAGAGTCATGGAATCATTTAGATTGGAAAAGACCCTTAAGACCATTGAGTCCAACCACATCCCCAACACCGTCAAGTTCACCACCAAACCATATCACTAAGTGCCATGTCTATACCTCTTTTAAATACCTCCAGGGATGATGACTCCACCACTTCCCTGGGCATCCTGTTCCAGCACTTGACAATCCTTTCAATTAAGAAATTTTTCCTAATATGCAGACTAAACTTCCCCTACACAGAGTCAGTTGCAAAAAGGAAAGTTTTACTCTTTTCAATTTTTTTTGCTGATAAAGTAAGAAAATAATCTGAAATAAATATTTGTGTATTTTCAAAACAATCTATGAGGGATTTTTGGATACAATAATATTTTGTTTGACACTGACAAAATTCCATGGTAAAGAATATGTCAGCATCTCCAGATAAAAAAACATGAAAAATAATAATAATAAAAATAATTTTCAATACTATTCTATTAATGAATGAATTTCAATGGAAAAAAAAGCTCTTTCTTTGGATTTTCACATTTCTGTATATCATAGACTAAAATTTTTTACAAGATTCTTAAGTTGTTGTTGGTAAAAGCAATGTTATCCTACAGAACTGAGCTTTGTAGGCCCTTTTAAATTTTGCTCTAATAATAACTGAAAATAAATAAATAAATAAATAAGTAAAGACTTGCTTAGAAGAGGAAAAGTTCTTTATTAAAGAGTTGCAGCCACTTAGCACATATATTAAAATTAATATTCAAATGTTGTCTAAGAAAAATAAAATTAGGTACACATAAATGCATTCAGTTTCAGATCTGCATTTTCTGTTATCTTATTGATGCAAAAACATTTCAAAGGATCAAAAGAAATGCTAATTCACTTTTTCAAACTGCCCATACAACTGAGGAGCGATGAATTAAAACTCTCATTTATCACAGTCACTTTTTCCTGTATTAATCTCTGATTCAGATAGATAGGAGACTGTTTTGACTGCGTTCTCTTTTATTTTATTTTGTTGTGTGTATTCATAATATTTTGTTTTTCTTTCCAAATCTGTCAAATGTATGGTATGTGACACCACAAATATTTTCTATATAGAAATAATAGCCTTAGTATTTTTCCATAACAATTTAATATTTTCTGCTTAATGGACAAACACAAGCATATTCCAGCCCCTGAGGAATTCTGGGAATTGTAGTAAAATTGGCATTTCTGGAAAAATGTGTTATAATTAGAATTACCTCTAGATAGCTTTTGTTATTTAAAAAGTAGAATTTATCCTATGTGATCTTGCAGACATGACAGTCCTTGATACCTTGGTGCACAGGTATTCTGAGGGCACAAAGCAATGTGGAGAATGACATTGTTCATTCTCTTTACTGCTAGAAAGCAAGCTTTACAACTTTTCTGAGAAGTAAAAATAATTTCCTCTCTACCAAATGATGATGCAATGACAATTTATTGTATTATTGCAAAATTCTAGGGCACTAGCCCTGAATCAGGACCACTTTGTGTTAGAAGCTGTACAAACATTGAACATATACAAAAAAATCCCCAGAAAGCAAGAGGAAACACATTTCTTTTTTTGCTTTTTCAGAAGCTTCCTAGTGTTATATACGTGGTTTCAAGCTGTATTTCATAAACTCTGTGAAAAATATCCTAAGCATTCTGGTGTAGGAAAATAGAAGATTCTCCAGCTATAGAACGAGAGGTAAGTTTAAAAATATAAGCCATAATAAGGAAATGAATAACGTTGCTTTAATACAGATTTAGTCATTCCTGAAAGTGAATTTATATTTCTCATCTTTTTAGACCAAACAATAGCATAAAATCCCTATAGCAGATATATATAATGAAGTACAGAAAGCGAATGATGAATAATAAATGATGTCTTGTTGTATGTTCTCTTTTGGAAAGGATTTGCTTTAAACAACATTCTTGACTTGTCATTCAAAATTAAAACTAAATCTGCCTTCTCAATGTAATATTTACAAAGAGAATGCTTCTTGCCTTTTCTTCTAGTGTGAATAGTAGAGCATGATACGCATAGCTTTCTGGAATGAGACAGGTAAAGTCATTCAGCTAGATCTATCATTTGCTGATTTTGTCGTTTTATTTTCTGTGGAAAATCTTCCATAACTTGTGCCATTCTTTACCAAGGAGTGATTGTTTGTACACTCTTATGTGTTGCACATGATCTGAAGAAATTAACACAAAATAATAAATAAATACATCTCACATCTTATTTTCTTGTAGTTCCAGAGGGCCTACACCATCACTTAACTTTATTGACATTGAAAATTGAGAGGAAAACATTTCAAAAGTCAAGTACAGATAAAATGCCTTTCATTTAGTGTTCACATGGTGCAAATGTTGCAGGTAATCTCATTTATAGAAATGTGAATGCCATTGATATAGACCTTGCATGTTTACAAAGTTTTCATTGAAAGATGAAAATAAAGCCAAATTATTTCTATTTTACTGAGCTGAAGAGTATGTGGTAAGAGAAACCCAAAGTCACTCGGAGCTTCAGGCTTAATTATAGAATTTGGACAGAAATCAAGCCATCAAGCACTGTTTCTAGTGCATCTATACTGAAATTTCTCTTCAAGAAGGTCTAAATTCTCAAGAGAAATTTTTCTGCTTTCACTGTTCTCCAACATACAACAAATAAGCCTGCCTACATGATGTAGAATTTGGCATAGAGTGTATAATCTGGTTTTAAAATCAAAAGTAAGTTTTAGTATCAAACCAAGAAGAAAAGTACCTCTTCAGAGCTTCATAGGTTGATGTTTTCATCTCTCTTTTCAGTAATTAGCCAGGGTCACAGTGAATATAGTGCCATGGTGTTGCTTTCTTAATTCTATATTCATGCTGACAATTGACTGAGTTCTTTCTTTCTTGATCTCACTTATGAGCTTTTCAGCAACAAATGAAAATTTTCCAAGTGGTATTTGAATCAGATAACAAAAGCTGTGATACACAACGAAAAATAATGAAAAAGGCACTGTTTAATTTCTACCCTTAAATATCACCACTGTTTGATTAAGATCTGACCGCTTAGATGATCATAAACCTGAGGAGAGTAGTAGGCAAGCAGCTGATCTGATATAGTCTTAATTGAGCTGCTAGGGTACTGTAGGATAAAGCACAGCATTTCCAGGTTCTGATTTACTTTTATTGTCTTTACATTAATGATTTTAAAATTGTAAGAATAACTTTGAAGATTTTTCTTCTCACTCGGGAGCCTGATAGCAGTTTTGTAGTACGAATCACCAAAGGACAACAAATGTAATGCAGAGTTATTATTTGTTCAGTTGACTTGTATATTAGAGATTGTTTTACCTGTTTCATTTGGCAAAGGTTAGATATAAGGCGAGGGTATAATATAGTAATTTTTCTAAAATACTTTGCACTTCTGTTCGTTCCCTATAATATGTTTTAAGTTGGTTGTCAATCACAATTACATGGACACTAATATAAAATGCTTATACAAGTATTTTTTTATAGTTAAGAGGGAAAATTTCAATTTAAATAAGTGTTTCAAAAGCAAAACCCCCATCTTTTATCCAGCTGTATTTACATAAATGTGTGCTCTCTGTTCTCTAAATTACTCAGGTACACCTAAACTGAGTCTAGCTTGAAGTAACATTGCATAGATCCACCTGGACTCATATGGTCTAATTTTGCTAATCTAAGTCAAACTAAGCACTACATAGAAGGGCATAAATACTGTAAAGCACAGCTTGAAATAATAAGAACAGCAGAATCATACCCTAATTTATACTCGGAGGGTGATCTTCATCTGCTCATATTTAGATAGATACTTAGTAAGCATGCATCTATATTTGAGCTATTTACATGGACTGTTTTTGTAACTGATGGCGGGAACAAAAAGCTTCTAGGGCACAGTTACTTTCCTACGGCAGGCATCTAAAATAAGCCAAATGAGTCATGGCCTCAGAGTGCCTCTCTCTTTACAAAGAGAGTCTAGATTACTAGCTGAGATGTGAAAGTCTGTTCAGTAGTTGTCTGAAGTTAACAGATATGTCTCACTCATGGTGATCTGGCACAGCTTTGCTGTCATAGATGCCTTTATGCAACTCTTTGTAACTGATAAATTCAGACTTTTCAGAGATGAATCAGTTCCAGTGAGTTTTAAAACAGAGTTCTGTCAAAATAGCGTGATGCCAGTTTCTCAATATGGCAGATCAATTACACGACACTTCAGCCTAACTTAATGGGGTATAAGGTTAAGATGAATGAATGAGTCCAGTACGTACTGAATTGATTAAATAAGTTATTTTCTTAAAATCCACTTTTTAATGTGCCTAGTTTATTTGGATATAGAAAAATGTTTCAAACCATCTTAATGTGAAACTAAATCACTCTGATTGATACTGAAAGAACTAGCAAGAAAAACAGCTGTTGAGAAGATGAAAATTATCTGTGAGACCAGGATTACAAAGAACATGAAAAAAAGCCAAGAACAAAATACTGATTCTTGTTTTGTCAGTAAAACATAGCTACTTTTCCCCCCCCTAGTCTTTTGATATTTATGTTTTTATAAAGGAAAGAGCAAAATTGCCTAGCATGCCTCTTGTTTGGGCATTTGTAACTTTCACATGGGTGTTTGTGTCTGTGTCTAATCAAGTCTAACATTATGTTTGAAAGTCTGAATTATAACACTATAAAAAGAGTCTGCAAGTTTAGCCTTGGCAGTTCTTACTATAGCAATTCAATTAAAGATGGAGGATGAAAGCCTGTACTTAACTAATTTCAATGAGAGTTTGGCCACTGATTTAAAGGGACTATAGCGTCATGCTAAGACTCTGACTTCTGATGCATTTTGTATCAGATTTAGTTACTCCGCAATTTTGGATTCTGTGAATGAGGCTGCCAGATAATGTAAAAAAATGTGCCACCTTCAAAATCAATAGAGTCACTTTGATTTATGCCAGCTGGTAACTGGGCCAGGGATGCTTACACAAATGATGTAACTTCCTTTGCTACTCCTTGTAACTTCCTCTTGCTTTGGCTGATCTTTTGCACGCTGATTATTTCAATGCTATCAGAAACCAGACACCTATTTAAATTGGATCCGTGATTCACATCTTTTGAGATTTGCTTGCTATCATATAGATGCATTGATTATAGTGTACTTGGTTTACATCCGGATGCACTCAACTACACTAAAATAACTCATGGGAGGCAAATTCTTTCTGTAAATAAAGATGCTGGCTGCACAGTGACTGTGGCATGCTTCAGCCTATCACTCACATTGTTAATGGGTGTGGAGTGCATGTTTACGCAGAAGGCATAAAAGGAATTCATTGCACCTCCCTGTATGTTATTCAATAACACAATAACCTTGAAGTGTCTTAATTTGTCTTTTTTTTTAAATGTTGCACACAAGAATGAGTTGCTGTCGCCTTAAAAAAAACCCAACTAAATAAAGTAATCCCAAGATTGCCATTGTATGTGGATATTTCTAACATATCATACAGAAAATATGTATTCTATCCATACTTCAAATGCCTGCTCTATAGACCTGAATACGCTGTACAATTAAAAACCAAGCACAAAGATGAATAGCAATAATCCAGTTTATAAAGTCTCTTTTTAATAGAGCAGGAAATAAGAAAGGTGGCTGCAATTACAACAGAATTTTGAAAAAAAACCCCACACAATATAACTTGCACCATGTTTTTGGAAAGCTCTCAAGAATGTCCATCAGTTTTTGCTAGTATTTCCCTCTGGGACTGTTGTTTATAAATTGCTTTTTTTCCCCCTCTTTGCTCTTGTATTATTACCCTATACTTGCCAATTTCTATGCTTCTGCCGGAAGAAGTATAGAAAGTACTATATTTCTGTGAATTGACATTTATGTTAACATTTCAAAACATTTAACACTGAATTACTCAGAGAGTGAAAATAAAACTGAAAGATATATTTTTCATTTTTTTTAAACATAAGGTTCTTTTCCAGGCCGATGCCACAGCCATTTATTTACAACATATAACTAATGAGGAAGAAAATAAACAGATTGTATAATTTTTTTAGATTGAGATATTTTCTTAAGAATGTATTTCTTCTATGTCTATCAACATTTGCAAAAACTTGCTAAACAATTACTATTTAATTTTAAAAACTTACCAATATATATGCTGCAGCTTAGCATATACATATGCAAGTTTCCATTTAATAAGGTAAATAGAGAAGATGTGAACATGTAGTATTGCCTTTCAGAGTAAGGCCTAGTATCTGCAAATAGACCTGTAAATAAATAGGCACTTGAAGTTCTATGGGATTGAACATGATTGCAGTATTGTTCAACTTTCAGATTTTTGACAGTTGAAAACCATTTATATTATCTCTTGTGTTCACATGCATGTATATGCATTTATTTAATCTAAACTTCTTTTTCTCATCACATGTATGCCTTCTAAACAATTCTACTAGGTGATACAAGTTACATATGCACCTAAAGAAGACATTTTGGCAGCAGTAGGGTTCAGAGACTAATCACTTCTCATAATTTAATTTTCTGTTGCCCCATAGGTATTTTTTTACCATCAATAATCACATAGTGATGAATAATACTGCAAGTAATAATTCTAAAGCCACTCGTTACTCCTCTACCACTACTTTTTGCTCCTCTTCCAATAAAAGAGATCCTCTTTTTTCACTTTTTAAAACAAATCTCCTCTACAATATTAGAAATAATTTAGAACTCATTGCACACAGCAAAAAATAGGAATTCTTCTACTGAAAATTATTATTTGGTTGACAGCATTTAACTGAGATGGAAGAACCTGACCTATGTAATACCTAGCTACTCTGATGTCGCCTAGCCATGCTATTTTATATGGACAACCTGACTTGAGTCTCCTTTGCCTGGGTAGATTTGATAATATACTCTATGTTGCAATGGAAAGACTCATTCAGGAAACTAGTGGGATTTTCTTGCTTAGTTAAGAGAAACTGCAGATGTTGTTCTGTGAATCTTGAACAGCAATGGTTTGTCCACAGGAATAAGTAATTGTGTGATCAGTGCAACAAAATATGTTACTATTTATAATATAAAGTGATGCTTTGGACAAATCATATCAGGAATATTTGTTATCATTGTACAGCAGCAAGGATGTTCACAGGTCTGGTGGAATCCTAGTGGAGGAAAAAAAAGAAGAAATTCCTTAGATACTTTGAATCATAAAGTCATGACATATTTTAGTGGAACTCAATCAGATAATTGACACTCTTGTGCTTAAGCCTATGATACAAACTAATAATAAATGAGAGTAGAAAATGAAGAAGAAATACAAGTCTGAAGAAAATTCTAATCTTAATGTTTTACTAAAATACCTAATGACGTGGTTTAACCAGTAGATAAAACAACTAAAATGTTCCCCAATAAAAAAAATAAATCTGAAAGTATACATGTATGTAAACACACCAATGTAGGTATTTTATATTCACTGCTGGGAAATTGGTAGTAATCTTACACTGAAATTAAGACAAAAGTCAAAGATTTTGTTTGTACTGTGGGCGAGAGGGAGGGCAGAGGTGTATCTTTCTTCTACTTTGCTGGACTGCACAGCACGTGTTTGAGCATTTCTCCTCTGTCCTGCCAGAGGAGACGCGTCTTCAGGCTGAGCAAACATTACGGGGCGTGGGGGTTGGCTGTTTTCTAAGAAAGGGGGAAAAAAACCCATTTTTAACATTAACATGTGCAGTTTAAGGGAAGATGAGAACATGATTATAGTTGGACTCGATGATCCAGTGGGTCCTTTCCAACCTGGTGATTCTATGATTCTATGATTCTATGATTCTATGATTTAACCAAACCAAGAAAAGAATATATTGCCTAGATTATCCATAGTCTAAAGACCAGTTGTCATACTTCTGGTTTGTTTGAGGGTTTTTTTCCTCCATGGTCAGCCTGGCACAACACACACTGAGCTTTTACCCCCACCTACAACTATGACAACATTTTAGTTGTGGTGATTTTTTTTTTTATTGTAACTTAATGAAAAATATTTTTACCTATGGCACAAGATTAGGTACTGTTTGATATCCAGTTTTTCTCACAAGGACTCATGCACACATCTCCCTGCATTTTTAGCCTAGTGATAACATGAGACATTCTTCCTGGTATTTTGCTGTTTCTTTCTCCATGGCCAGACAAAATGGGAGAGGCATTTGGAAAAAAAATCAAAGGCCATGAATAAAAAAATAAAAGAATAAAATTGCCCACAAAACTACACAAACCAACACGAAAGAAGTCCCATTATGTTAGGCTGCAAAACAAATAAAATTCTGACATGTGGATTTGTCTTTCTAGTTAATTTTTTTGCCACAACAGAAGACACTTATAATCACCATTTCTGGATAAGTCACTCTGTATTAACTGCAGGAAACAAAAAAGTTTTAAAATTTTAGGAAGAATATGACTATGTTACTGGTGTCTGCTGATCATGCTCTTGAAAATACTTTCAGGATTTTTGAACAGAGACTAGACTGCAGAGCCACTACAGAATATGCTTTTCCTAAGCATATTTAAGAAGAAAATTTTAAGAAGAAAATAATATCAACCTGAATAAAAAGCTGTTTTCTAGAATAGGTGTCATGGAAAATGCTATGACACATACAAGAATTCTCATCTTTAGCAACCTGACCTTTATACAGGAAGCATTTGTTGCATATGTGAGAAGAACGAGGTCTTCAACACCACTTTTATAGATCTTCATAGATTTATTCCGTTAATGAGGAACATATGTTTAGTTGGACTTTGGGAGTATTGAATCAGCTGCCTAGTGGTGCTGAAGACATTATTGTTGATTTTTAGTCTTCCTTTTTGGGGGAAATGAGAGTATATCAGGTGTATCTGACAGAACAGTCATGTTACAAAACATGAAGAAGTGAGAGACTGAGTAACCACATATTGCAGGAATTTCAATTTAAATGCATACTATGAGAGAAAGCCTAAATATAGATGGGCCCTTCAACCACAACTTGCAGGGTTATCTATCTGCCAAGGGTACATACTAAATGTCATGTGCATGTGGTGCGACTGTGATATGTAGAGTGTTAATCCTGATTTCAAATAACCCTCTGATAGAAGCATGCTGATTGTTCCTGCTTTCACCATGCACACTACAACTTACCTGCACAATTCTTGCTCCTGTTTTAGTATTTCTTTCTAGAAGTTATGTCTAATAAATCACATCTTCCTTTTAGATTCTCTCTAAATTGTTTACTTGAAAAATGCAGTAAGAAGGCCTCTAGACCACTGGGAGAACTTTTTCAATAAAAGCTATTCATTTCACCCCTGGTCCCTGAAAAATCTTACCAGTAGTACTTTAATGAGAAATGAGTACTTTTGCCACTTCTTTAGCACTTCCTTGGATGAAAAGGTCCTTTGATTGATCAGAAAATATAAGCCTTAATTGGCTACTGTTAAAGACAAATTAATTTTTACTTATACTTTTAATATGAAAAGTTTAGACTCTGAGGTCTGAGTTTTTGGGTCATCTGACTTTTTTCTTCTCAAGGATATTTTTAGTCTTTCTTCTTCCTACTCATGTTACTACTGTAACTAACTCTTAGCAGTTCTATGATGATGTCATAGATATCATAAAGATGTTGAAAATGACTGGCAATTCCAGAAAATTAACTACTACTTTGTTTTCTAATGTGGTCGACATTAGTACAATTCTGAATTTCTTTTAGTACAATTGAATTTCTGTTGCAAACCTCGGAACAGAATTCTTAGTGAAGACGAGAGGAAGTGTTTAATTTTGCTGCATAGCCTTCCTTACAAAATTATGCTTCTTTCTGGAAAATCATTCTGTATCTTGAGGGCACCTCATAGATTTAGGAAAAATTACTACCTATACTGTTGCAAAAAAAAGGGGAATTCCTTTTAATTCCTACAGGGTCACTATCTTTTGCTGTTTCATTGAAACAAACAATTACTATGTTTAGCCAGCTCATTTAACACAGTAAAGTAACTCTTGTCATTATGTGAATTTTGACTTCTGCCCCTGGCTTCTATCTGCATTGGATTTCAGCATAAATGTTGTGATTGCAAACATATTTTTAATGACAATGTCATTATTTTAATTTCTAGAAATCTTTGTCATGCTGAGATCTATTCCAGAGGGTGTTTATTTATGGCTTTTTTTTCCTTCTTGGTAAGACAGTGAATACTGTGATTTAACTACTTAAAATAGTTTATGTATGCAACGGCAGCAGATTTTTTTTTGTTTGCAAATTAATTTTTTATTTCTTCTACCTTTTTCTTACTAAAGCTGATGAGCTTTGATCTTCAAACCTTATCTATATAAATATCAATAATCTAGATTATTTTTTTTTCCTGACATCACATCCAGAGCTTATATTATTCTGGAAGATTTTTATATTCAGGGACATCTCACTTTCTGATGTTCAGGATGTCCACTTGTAAGCTGTATTGAAATTCTCTGGGATGCTCTGTGGGATGTGTTAATATAGTGTTGACATGACCTAAGTCTACTTGAATGATTCTGAGCACCTCATTTCTCAGCCAGAGCTTACAAACTAAAAATCATTGTGACAGATGCAGATTTAAGAGTTAGATGCCTTCATTGGAACACTCAAGTGCGTTAACTACTAAAACAGAGAGCAAGAATCATGCCAAGGGGATGGTTTGTATGTAGAATAATGAAAAAGTGCTTAATATCATTTTCTCTCAGTACTTTTTATCTTTTTGAGGAAAAAAAATAGGCATTATATGCATAATAATTCTACCCCACATGCAAAGTAAGAATTATCAAAAGGCTGAATTTTTTTAAAACTTGTTTACTTTTATCATTACATCAGCTATAATGCTCTCTTTGATAAAGTAACATTTAAAGCCCCTGGCAACACTTATATTATACTCTAGAGTCAAACATTTCAGCTGCTAAAGCTGAGTGATTGTCTGGCCTGGGATTTCTCATAGTTTGGCAACAGAAAACTGAGAAATTTATAATTTGCTCTTGTGTTTCTTAGTTTAAGGCATCTTTTTTAATCCTGCTGTGAAATACATCCTAAAAGATTCAGTAATATGCAATCTAATATAAAATAAAGACTATTTTTGCAGCCTTGCAGCATGTGATTCTGTGATTCTGTGACTCTAGTCAACCTTAACCTCCTTAATGGAACACACAACTTTCATAGTAGTGAACCAGAAGCACCAAAACCTCACGATATTCAAAGCTAGGTCCATGAGAGTACAAAAATGTTTCATAGAATAAGGTAAGTCTAAAGCCAAAGAGCTCAGCACTCATACTAAGATCAGAGAAAGTTTTGAAAGATCTTGCTCTCCTTTTACTGTAGCCTTACAGAACAGGTTCTTCTCTTTAATCTTGTCTAAAACAACAATAGTTCTCAGCATTGTTCAGGCTTGCACAAATATTAGTGGTGGTTCTGCATTCCTGGCACAGCCTCCTCTCCAGCATGCTTTTCTGTCATGTCTCTCTCTATATCAGTGTCCTTGCACTGCTTAGATCTCCAAGTTTGTACTGAGCTAATTAAACCTCCTTGCTTTCTCTTCCTGTCTCACTTCACCATGTGCTTTGCCCAACTCGCACTTTTGAAACAGCTCTCAGCTGCGTTTTCTTGTTACTGTATTCTCTTTCCCTTTTTCTCTCCATCCCTAGGTTGCCTCGCACCTATAGTTCCAGGACAAAGAAAAAAGGCATCCTTATTGCTTACTGCCAAGCTACAGCCTTAAAAAGCTGTATGCTGTACATATCTTTATTGGATTTATGTGATAAGGTTTGGGTAGCTGCGAAGCTGCAGATGTGGCTTCGGTGAGAAGATGTTAGAAGCTGCTCCCATGTTAGATGGAGTCCTTTCCAGCAAGTTCTAAGATGGACACATCACTGGCCAAAGCTGAGTCACTTAGCAAAGCTGCTGACTCCTCTGTAATAATATATTTAAGAGAGGGTAAAGAAACACCACACAACAGCTGTGAGAGAGAGGAGTGAGGAAAATGTGAGAGAAAGAGCCCTGCAGACAGCAAGGTCAGTAGAGAAATAGGAGCAGGAGGTGCTCCAGGTACTGCAGCAGAGAGTCCCCAGCAGCCCCTGGAGAAGACAATGGTGAAGCAGGTTGTCACCCTGCCACCTATGGGAAGGACCATGTCAGAACCAATATTTATGCTGTAGCCTGTGGAGAGCCCCAACAGGAGCAGGATCCTGGCCGTAGCTATGGCCTGTGGACAAGAGCCCACGAAGGAGCAGTATGTGCCTGAAGGACTACATCTCATGGAAAGGACCTTTGCTGGAGCAGTTCTTGAAGAACTGCAGCCTGTGGGAAGGACCCATTTTGGAGAAGTCTGTGAAAGACTATATGCTGTGGGAAAGACCCCATACTGGATCAGGAGAACAGGATGAGGAAGGAGGAGCAGAGAGCAAAATGTTATGAACTGACCACGGCCCACATGCCCAACTTACTCTGCACTGACTGAGGTAGGATGGGAGGAGGCTGATCCTGGGAAGATGGGAGGGATGGACTAATGCTGTTTTGCTTGTCTTCATCACTATCCTACTCTGTATATAATTTGCAATAAGTGAAATTATTCTTCCCCAAGTTGAGTACGTTTTGCCTATGATAGTAACTTTTGAGTGATCTCCCTGACTTTATGTCAATATGAGTTTTTCTTATTTTCTCCTCTTGTACTACTGAGGAGGGGGAGTGAGAGAGCTACTTGAGGGGCACCTGGTAGCCAGTCTGCTAGCGAAGGCTGACCCACCACAGTATAATATAGCAAACTGGAATTATAGAAATTACATTACCTTTCATCACCATCTAAAAAAATTATTCTATTAATAGGATGGAGAAACTGATTTAATGAAAAATGATATAGAAAAATGTCTTGAGAAGAAGAAAAACAAATTAGAACAAGAAAGAAAGTATATAAAGAAGAGAGAATAAGAAGGAAACACCAAGGACAGATGTCAGAAATGCCATACACAGACAAAACATGTAAGGATTTTAACAAAATATTTCATCTACAATCTTGTGTTTCCAACAAGCAATAATAATTTGACATAGAAATTGATTAGAGCATTCTCATGCTGTTTTTCACAGCAACAGGTTTCTCATCATAAAATAAATTTGTGATGCCAGTCTTCCTCTAGTCTGCAGTACTGCTCTACAGAATATCACAAGCCTACTGTTGCCTTCTCCTTTTCCGTTCTCAGATCCTATGTGTTGTCCAACAGGAGTATCAATACCTTGTGCACTACAGAGAACAGCATAATGTATAAGTAAGTGTGGCTATTCTCTTTCTTATAATCAAAGGATGGAAAACCTTGCAATACCATACAATACTTCAAGTCAGATTGGCACACATAGATTCTGGTGATGATGCTTTGAGTAGTTAGCAGTTAGCCAAGTTAAACATTTCATCTCTTTGCTGTCATTTCAGATCTTGCAGAAGCTGATATGGACTGTCTACATGCTACCAAGAACAAATGTAATGTAAAATAGTTGTTTTAGTGTTAGATCTAATGAATCAGCATCAAATTAATCTCAAACCACAGCCAATAATTGCTGATTTTCTTGTTAATCTTCTGGTTACCAAAACCTGATCTATTTGTTTTGTTTTATTTCAGCTATGTCCGTTTTAATTATCCAAACACAAATGTAATTTTCCACTACTTTATGTCTTACTTACACCAGATTTGATTACTTAGGCTAAATTTTCACTATGAAATGAAGTCCAATGTTGTCCAAACTGAAATAAATCTAAATATTGAAAATACATCTTGTCACTGACTCTGTCTGGATGAATTTTGCTTCTTGCTTTCTTTACACATGCAAATAATGTGGACAATTGCATATATAATGTGAAAAAAAAATTGGAAAAGTAAATCTTTTTTCAACTTGGCTGTATGAGATGATAAGGAGAAAAGCAGCAATGAGTGGTAATCTGAAATCGTATTTTTTCTCTTTGGAATCTCCAGTTGATACTTGTGCATTCATTTTCAGCTGGTATAAAATAATTTTGTTGGAAAAATAACTTTCTTCATAACTTATTCACTATAAATTCTGGAAATAATTTTGTCTCACTGAAACCACTTTTATAGTAGAGCAATACCACTAATTTTGATGGATTTTCTGGATAGGTAGAAGTGAGAGGTAGGGCATGTGTTCTGTGAAATTAAAACCTTCAAGATAGCGAAAGAACAGAGGTGTTTGCCATGTCATTTAGTCATGGTGACTAATATCACATTCAACTTACCAGATCCACAAACAGCCTGATTTATAGTTTACAACAAAATTAATTTAGTCTGTGATATTTTTCTAACAGAAAATGTCTGCTAGCGAAGAGGCCCCTGTTTAAATAAAATAAGAGATAAAATATAATCCATACAATAGCCATTTAGAATCAAGATATAGAAAGTAAGTGAGAAGGAGTTAGAATAGAGAATATTCCTGGAATGTGTTTGAATATCTGTGTGAGATATTCACAGATCTTTTGGTTATATGTTAAGGAACTACTTTTACAGATGAAAGAAAATGTTTAGTTTGTAATCTATTTTTTTCTGAGAAATATTTCTATGGACAACTTTCATGCAAGCCTGGAGCCAGGTTGTTAAAAGAATGGAAACCAGAAAATATTACAGATATTTTTGAAGGTTGCTTATTCAAAAGAATGCATGTGCATCTCTTAAAACTATATTTTTTTCTACATATTTTTACTTTCTTAACTCAGAAAAATTGAGGAAACTTTTGAGTGTGGTTACTGTTACTGAGATCAATCTTAGCTTGTCTTGATCTCACATGCATCTGTTCTTCTAAAGTAGTACCATGTGAAAATGATTGCGAAGAACAAGATAGATAGATTTATTTGGCATGTCTACGTATTAAACTACCCCAGTTTAACCAAGTTGCTACAAATTGTGATTTAAATTTTATGAGTTTGGGTGCAGAAAACCTGTACTTTCTGTTATAGGGAAATGCAACAAGCATCAGCACTTCATTGTGTTCCTAGGTATAATAAGAGATGAAGGTTAGCACTAAACTTCAAGCTGGTATGACTGGGAGTTCAGGGGGCTTCAAGCAAATCCTGTCCAGTATTTCTGAGTTGCACAAATGTGATGTTCTTTTCCATGGCTGGATGTCAGATGTTCCTCTGGCAGATTCAACAACTTGTACCCAAAGGGACCTAGTTTGTGAGGCAGGATGTTTGAGAGACGATGAGCCAGAAACAAGAGTGCGCTATTTAAGTTGCTGTCTGGCTTATCTGTTTATGTGTGAAAGTGTATTAGCTGCTCAGCCTTGAGCTAGAATCCCAGCTGATAACACAGGCTAATCAAGCAATTCACTATTTTAGGAATACATAATTTTCTCTAGAGCTTCCTCACTTCTAGGGAATGCGTCTTCTATGGAATGCATCTTCTACGATAACTAGGGCAAGCTGATGACAGTATACCAGTAGCAATGGTTTCTCAGGCCTAAAATACTGCAGGAACTGCTTTGTTTTGAACCATTGTCCACAGTGGCAGGCAGATGTGTTGTCCCAAAGGTAGAATTTATGGCAAAAGAGCTGTGATCTGAATGCACAGCCTGTCCTGCTGTAAAGCCACACGTGTGGGCATAGCACTTTTGCATTGTAGTGGGTGTTGCATGGTTTACTGAAGTTGTGATTTCCCCCCACGGCCCTAGGACTTGTGGAGGGAAAGTTACTTCTGTGTGTGGGAGCTAACAGGACACAGCGTGCAACCAAGTTACTGAGAGAACGCTGAGCCCTTACAGGTGATCCATTACCCTGTAGCATTACAATTTGTCATATATGCTTCACCTAGCATCAGCTGCAAGATGAAATGCTTTCAGCTCGGTTTATCAGTCAGATGTGTCAGGTCAACTTCCTTTTAACCCACTGTTCTGGTTCATAGGCTTCTGGAAAATATGGCAGAGCTGATCAGAAGTAACAGTTATCTTTATTTTTTTTTATTTTGCTCACAGTGTGAAACAGGGTTTCCTGCATACAGATGCCACTAAGAAATTGACTTCTAGATTAATCCAATACAATTCAAAAATCCCAGCATGTGCCTTCTGTTCCTAATGATAATTAATAAAATCTACTGTATTAGAAAAATAAGTTTTCGTCCTTTGCAAATATATTCACACATATGCTCATACACATGTATACGTGTGTACATATGCATGTAGACACTTGAACACACCTACCTGCACATGTGCACCTAAGGATCTCATCACTGTCAAATAAACTTACTTTAAATTATTTTAATTGTTTACCAGAATATAAAAATACACATTTTTCAGTCACAAACCCATGATAAAATGATATGGTATTGTTTTTTCTTTTTTTGTTTCTACAGTTACAGGGCAATATCAAAGTATATGCTGTAGTAGCACTCAAATTAGAAAATTCTATTTGCACAATTTCTGACAGTGTCCTGAACATAGTGCAGATAGAATCTAGAGAGCTTAATTTCTGTTTTTACTGTCAGATAAAACTGGCCAAATTCCTATGCACAAACAGTAATTGTAACATGGAAATTATTTAAACTATAACTAAGGTTGCATTGCCAGGTAGCTCACATAAATTGCTTTGCCCTTCCATACTGAATGTCCTGAGAATCTTCTGCTGGTGTATTGGTCATTGCTCAGTGCCATGTTCTTTGTATCATCTTATTCTCTGAGCTCGTTAATACCGACTATATATAGAATGAAGGTACTTGTCTATATTTTTCATGCTGTCCACCATCCAGTCTGCAACTTAAGTGAAATATTTCTGTCAAGTGCAATTATCATGTAGCTTTGGAAATATTACTATTCTTCTGACCATTTGACTCTCTAAAAGGCCTTTTAAAATTATAGACCCATAAAGAAGTCATGCAATAGACTTTCTTGGGGTTTTTTGTAATTTATCTTGTGCCTTGAAAGGATTGTGACTACTGTAAGTTTTATCTAATATCTTATATTTTTGTATGGTCAGAAACAAAAGTCTATTGTCACTGAACCCTGAACACTTTCTTCTTCTTCTTCTTCTTCTTCTTCTTCTTCTTCTTCTTCTTCTTCTTCTTCTTCTTCCTCTCCTTCTTCCTCTTCTTCTTCTTCTTCATTTTGTCTAGAGTAATGGGTGTCTAATATCAAATTATTAAATAAGGATTATATTATCTGTTTTGTCACCGGAATATAGTGCTTGGATAGTAACAAGTTACAAGCTTAGTACAATGCTAAATATTATCTCAAGTTATTATTTGTAGTTACTGCTTTCTTTTTTTTTTCCTAGATGTTGCTAAACGTATGTACTTACTTAATTTTTGCAGATGCTGAAAGCACAAAAATGCTGGTTTTGCAGTTTTTCCTGTTACACACCTTGTTCAAATTTCCTGTCAATGGAAGCACAGCAAAGAAAATGTTTTGCCACGGAAGCTTTACAGATCTTCATGGAGCGCAGGAGAATGATCGGAGTTTCGCTAACACACCACTGCTTCTTTTTGCTCAGGCATGCTGTTTGATAAAAATAACTGTTGACTTGAATACAATGCAGTTCAATAAAACCCACCATTTCAGTAAAAAGAAAAAAAAAAGTCACAGGTAGGATGGAGTAAGGTTTTCGCCTCCATTTTTTAATTGCAATTTCTGTGACATTTACCTGCAGTCTTTGTGTTCTGTCCTGCAATACAACGATTTCTCACCTCTGATCATTTTGTGTCACCCTCAAGTGCTTAGATGGATATTTTTGAAGCTTTCACCTGGGATATCTGCTTTTCTTGTACACCTTACCTTAGTGAGCTAATGGTGACATGGCTTTTAATGACACGAAGTATTCTGTAACTACAAAATCCAGTATATTTTCTAAAGGAAGGGTTGCCCTTCTTGCCACAGGGGCCATAAAGATGTATTGATCTTCAGCATTTTGAGACACGCTACAAGTTAGGCCTCTACCGAACATGCAAACCAGTATCCCTCTAATGACAGAATGGGATGAAACTGAAGGGGGATTGTATTCGCTTGAATATAGGTATGAGGGAAAGAAGTTATCCCTAGGTGCACGTCAAAAGATAATGTTGTATAAAGAACATCTAAATGACCTAAGGAGCTTAAGCATTACGCAAACCCCTTGACTTGAAATGCCTGAAGGACTAAACTTACAGATAGGAGGGGAAATCCAACCTGGTAAGACTAATTGATATTCACTGAGTGGCTCTGCCTCTGTTTACCAATGTCACGCGTATGCCTAACAGCTAATACTAGGCTGGGAATCCTATAAGAGGGAAGAAACTCATTTGAACTGTGGCATGACCTATCATCACTATGTTCACTGAAACAAAGTATTAACTGAAGTGATATAGCTTGGAAATAATAAAATGTGCTAGAAGATGATTTTATTAGACATTTTCACAGTTGGAGGGAACAAACCAAAGCTGACTCTCAATCTGAAAAGCATGAGAGCATTTAAGTGTAATGTGAAGCCTGCCTCATCTTTATAAATGTAAGGAACTAAACATGAAGAGAGAAGCAAATTATTAGATTAAATGTGAATATTCATGATGGTCCTGACAAGACTGTCTTATTGACTACTGATTTACTTCTTTTCATACATCTATTTAACAAACATTGAAATTCCAAGAAGCTAAGGAATTCTACTACTTAAATAAAATTATTTGGATGTTGTCTTAAATTTATTTAGAAATGGTTGCTTTGTTGTAAGACCTAAGCGTATCAACAAATAGACTAATAAATTATCTAAGGATAATTTTTTTTTGCAAATAAAAAGCAAGAAATCATGTAAAACAGCTGTGATAGATATTAGGAAAATGTCATCACATTACTGTTTTAATGTAAAGTGTTCTTCATCTTTGTTTGTCTATCTCAATAAGAAAACATCAGAATAAACATCTTCACAGTATTTTTTTTTTTTTATCAAGTTACAGCTGTCATCCTAGAATGGAAAGGGACATAAGCTACTGCTTCTTTCCATGGAAAAAGCTGCAAATTACCAAATGAGAGGAAACAGCTAATACCCTGAGTTGTCTGAAACAGACCTTTCTAGGCTTTTCACTGTCTTTCAGTGTTTTGAATTATTCATCATTTTCCTGTTTGACCTGTCTTGTTTCAAAGTAAAAGGCCAACAGAAATGGAAAAGAAAAACAACTGGAAATATATAGCCACTTTCTTTCAAGTCACAAAAGCATGTCCATAAATGAACTTATATGTAAAGCATAAAAATTTCAGATTCAAAATAATATCTGCATCTGATCACAACTGTAACATTTGAGAGAATTCCAGTATCAAGAATTGTAAATAAGGTGGTTTCGATTCATGATATAAATAATATTTGTCTCTATCAACTTCCTTTCCCTTGTTGATTAGAATTCATTTCTTCAAATGATCCTCTGAGAATTTTCAGTTTAATTGCTCTCTCAGGCAAATGGCTTATATAGTTTGAAGTGACAGGTGGTTATAAGCTAATAAAACACATTCCCTAGACCACAGCTTTAAAAGCTCCATGCGAAATGAAGTAAACTGGCTTTATTTTGCATTTTGACAGTGTTTAATCCTTAGTGGGCAGTCTCTCACACCACCCAACCAGCCAACCAAAACTTTCCTAGAGTTTGAAGGAAAATACCCAATGCTTTCAAAACTTCGTTGAATTTTATTAAAATCTTCCCTTTACCACAGCCTTTTTTCCAGCATGGAAAGTTTTTTAAATTTCTTTATATGAAGAAGCTTGCATAGCGGGGTTATGTACGCAAAGATTGAATTGATTCAAGAAAGCAATCTCAGAAGTTCTGACAGCATGACCAGATATTTTACTTTAGCAATAACAGTCCTAAGTGACAACAGATTCTTAAGTCAGTTCATCACTTAAACCTATGTCATCATTCACTGAGTTATAAACTTTATAAGCATGTAATGCAAGTTACATAAATTTCATTTTTCCTGAGCTGCAGAATTTCTACTAGATGAAAACCTACTCACTACACATAGCTGCATAGTTTCTTGATAGATGGGTGGGTTAAAGAAGGTTAAGTAGATACAAGTGTAAAGTAAATAAAAGCCTCAGCTGGGAGCATTCCTATTGCAGACAGACATTCTTGATAACTGTTTATTTTAGCATTAATTACTTTGTCAGAAGTTTCCATCAAAACTGTGAAATTTGGATTCTTAGCTCAAGTGGATGGGAGGGATACTTTTATATTGTTGGATTTTTTTTTTCACTGTGTTGAGAATTAAAAAAAGGCTGGAAATGACGGTGTTCTCTCTTATCAGAGCCCAGCTGCTACTAGAGGAGAAGAGATCTGAAAACAGACTTGTCAAGTATGTCTGAATAGACATCAAATGCAATAAAAGACAGTACCTTGGACATTATGCCAGCCCTTTGTCATGTCACTTCTGGTTTTCTTGCAGAAGTTCGGTTTTCAACCTGTGTCTTGTCACTAACTTTACCAAAAGGTCACTAATTTTAGAAGCTCTATGAAACACAGAATTTTGTGGCTGCAGTATATGTTGTCATGAATGTTTATGATAACTTCCCACAAATTTAATCTGGTTCTTTAATATCTTAAACACAAAAAAAAACCCCGAAAGAAGTACTTTGATTGGACTCAAAGGTAAACGAAACAAAAGCAAAACAGGTGCTGCACAGCTACACATTGCTATTTGTACTCTGTGTTGTCTTCCATTATTTTTTTAGCAGTGATCACACGGATTGTGCCTATATAAAGCACATAAGGATTCTTGTTGGTCTCTACAAAGTTTACTAATTAGAAAGCTGTTTTAATTTTATGTATGAAAACGAAGATAAGTTTATAAAAAATTTAACATCAGGTGAACCGCTTTACTTTTAAAATCACCTTTCACAGAATTTTTAGATAGCTCTGTTTTGATACACAATGGTTGATACATTCTTTAGAGAGACATTTTTACAAGTAAGTGATTATTTACTTTGCAAAAAATGAATAATTTTCTCTTTATACGTTTGTATAGAGGAAACGAGGTGTCAAAGGAACAGCAATGAAAAAATAATTTAAAAAATACTTGCTAGTTTTAATACTGATTTATAGCATAAGTATATGATATGACAGCCTACCTCAATGTAAATTTTTATGGACATAACATTATGTATTAGATAAATAATTTCATGAATACGTATTAACTTAAGTCTAATTGATATAGCACATCCATAAGAATTTTCTCTTTAAGTATGCGTATACAACTGTGCCACTAAGAACTTGGTTTCTTTGTATAGCTTTGAAAGGACAAATCACTCACTTTGATACAGTCCTCTTTAGCAATAATACTGAGGTAGGTATTGGGAGTTAAGTGTCCAATGAGACTCTAACTCAGTAATTAAAAATCAAGAAATGAGGGGTAACTACAGACTGAAAGTTCCAACAGTATGGAGGCACTTCAATATGAAATTGAAGTGTTGAAAACTTAGAAAGAATGTAGAATTTCTTTCTAAAAACTGGTGTAAGCAGGATGAGCAAACTCCGGGATTATTCACCTCAGAGAAAAATAAATACTTAAACCCCTGAAAAAATTTCCAATTATAATCTCTTGAACAATGGATCACTTCAATAATTTGTTTTGTGTAAAACTCTATTCTCTTCCAAACTTAGCTTTGAAACTATGTCATGAAAAGGATTTTAAATGTAGATCAACAGAGCTAGATGGGGTAGGTGAATAGTGCCAATAGCCACGCTACAAGAAGAACTAGTAATGTGGATGAAAATCTATAACTGAGGAAAGGGAACAGGACTCTCCTTATTATGATCACATAAGGACATCAGAATTATTATAGCAGTCTGTGAAACATCCAGTCATATGTATACTAATGCAAGAAATATAGGGAAGAAAGAAGGGCTGAGATTCTGACTAGATGGTCAACTTTATGACTTAATTGGTGTAATAAAGACATGGTAGGATAATTCCTATGACTGGAATGTTAATATAAAAGAGGAATAACTTGTACAAGAAAGGTAGGTAATGAAAAGAAGGAGTAGCATTGCTTTAAAGATCAAGGTTGCATGTGCTTGCCAAGGCAGAAAATAAAAGGAGAGAAACTTACTGAAAATCTCTGAATAGAGATGAACGGGGAAGAAAACAATGGAGCTTTTTGATTAGGATCTACAACTGTCTAACAGGTAAAGAAGTTCAGGTGGATAGTGCTTTCTGTGAAGAGATGGCAAAAACAGACCACAGAATTTGCTTTCAAAAGGAATGGGAGAGTTAGGGAAATGGTACAGGAGGTTAGAACTGATTCCAGACAACTTGGGGTATCGGATAAGGATGTGAAGGTGAAAGGCTATCTTAACGTGAATAATCATAAACCAACAGTATTCAAGATCTGATATGGGAAAGAGGTAAAATGGCACAGAAATCTGTTGATAGCTATTAAATAGTGTTAGAAAAGAAGATGCAAAGTAAAGCCAGCCTTATCTTATGAGCACAAACATAAACTAACTGAAGGAAAGACAGACATTTGGGAAACTTCTATGAATTGTGAATTTTTCATTGATCTTAGATGTACGAACAAAGTGTGCAGGAAACAAAACCTACTTTTGCTTACTAGCATGGAGCAAAAACATGGGACAAAATCCCATTGTCAAGACACAAAATAAGATACAATGTACAAGAAAAGGAATTGTAAATGAGGAAAATGAAGAATATAATTGATCAGCTTCTTCATGGAGAGAGAAAGGTATTGGCAAATGATACTTAGAAGGTCCAATGTTGTAACAGCTTATGGATCTTCATAAAGCATTAAAATAATAAAGCATCATTTGTTATTAGCAAAATTGTTGAAAAAAAAAGAAAAAGTCAGTTCAGGACAAAGGAGGAATAAATGAGAATGCTTAGATAAGACATGTTTTCAGCTCATTTGTATCTCATGGTCTTCAAAGGAAATCAGAAAATTCTAGGTATTATAGTGGTCACATGTTGTAAATGAATTATTGTCATCATGGTTATGCAAAAAAAGACAGACTCTTTTGGTATACCTTAATAGGAATGCAGCTGGTCAAAGAGCTGACATAATCCTTCTGGTGCATTTGCTAATAGTGAGCATCATCCTCTGTAGTTTTCATTTTAAGTATCTCACTTTCAAATAAGTGTTGTTGTGTTAGAAAGTCTAAAGGAAAGTTACAGGACTAATCAGAGACCTGAAAAAGTAAACTGTGTAGAGAGCTATAGGGCATGAAAGCAATCCTCTACATTTTGAAAAGTTGTGGTAAATACTTGTTATCTTTGTGTAAAATGGTTATACATACAAAAATTTACAATACTAATGGAAAATCACATTAGATTATTTAGGCCTTTGCCAGTGTTTCCATGTCTTCACATTTCTAATCAGATCTAAAACTAAAATTAGTTATCCCAAACAAATATGCAAATCTGCCCAAAATGAAGTACCTTATAGGAATTTAGGCACTAAAAATAGACTACAACACAGGCATATCTAGTTAACCCACATGCTTTTTTTGTAAGTATGACGTTAATTGAATAGCTGTTTTTTCCACATAGTTCTTTTTTGTGTCATTTACCTAAAATCTGTTTGAACATTTACATTTCTTTAATGGGAACTTTTTTATTACTTTGGAGAAAATAATACTGTAGTTGATAGAATGATTTGTGCTTGAGAGACAGAAACTAAGAGTGATTGCTCAACTACTTTTCTTAGTTTTCATTTTAAGGACAAATGGGAATCAAATGCCAGCATGAGCTAGTTATAAACATAGAGAAATTATTCTACTAATCTTGCAATATGCTGCCAAGATAATAATAGCTGTGAGCATTTTCCATTGATTTCTGAAGGAATTACTGACTTATTATCTGAAAGAACCTCCTTATAACTGGTTAAAAATGAAATGCAGGTCTGAAACAGCCACTATTTCAATAAATGTGAAAATTACCCTTTTATTCAAAAAGAAAACAAAGAAAATAAGAAGTAGCATGTCATGCATGTGTCATCTTGAGGTACGCAGATGCAGGGTGGATATAAGGTTCCCCATGAACCATTTCATGATTGTTTGCTCTTGGAACTGTCCACGCACAGACTGCTACTTCACAGCTTTATCCAAGGCTTCAAAATTACATTTTGTCCTCATTGGAGCAAACCATCATATGCCTTCCCAAGACAGAAAAAGTGCTCTCTCTCTGAAGCAAAACGAGACATATTTCTTGGCTTAGATTTCTCTCCTTTTTCTATCATTAGAGAGTTCTGGAAAACAAAAACCTTCCCACTTGAATGTGTTAACTCAAGGAAACATTGAGAGTATTTTGAGAAAAGTACATTTGGCAAAATCTTTACTTTTCAGTCTCTATAGTACAAATTCAATGAAAGAGTGAGGAAGGAGTGAGGATAAAACCTGCCATCTAGATAGTAAGTGTGTGATCTGCTTGATGCATACCTCTAGGCATGTGAGTTTGGAAGGCCTTTTTGATTCTGGGAAGGAATACATCTCCAGAACAAATCTGTAGATGAATTTATTACTTTGAACTTAGAATCATAGGTTCATTAAGGTTGGAAAAGACCTCTAAGATCACCAAGTCCAGCCATCAGACAAACATTGCCATGCCTACTAAACCATGTCCCCATGTGTCACATCTACATGTTTTTTGAACACTTCCTGGAATAGTGACTCCACCACTACCCTGGGCAGACTGTTCCAAGGCTTGACCACTATTTCAGTAAAATTTTTTTTTCTAATGACCAATCTAAACCTCCCCTGACACAACTTGAGGCCATTTCCTCTTCTCTTATCACTTTTTACTTGGCAGAAGAGACCAACACCTCCCTCACTACAACATTCTTTAGGTAGTTGTAGAGATTGATAATGTTCCCTCTCAGCCTTCTCATCTCCAAAACAACTCGTTCCCTCAGCTGCTCTTCATAACACTTGTGCTCCACATCCTTCACCAGATTTGTTGGCTTTCTTTGAACATGATCCAGCACCTCAATGTCCTTCCTGTAGTGAGGAGCCCAAAACTGAACACAGTATTCAAGGGGTGGTATCTCCAGTGCCAAGTACAGGGACATGATCACTTCCTTGCTGCTGCTGGCCACACTATTTCTCATACAAGCCACCTGAGCACACTGTAGGTTTATTTTCAGACACCTGTCAAACAGCACCCCCAAGTCATTTTCTGCTAGGCAGCTTTCCAGCCACTCTTCTCCAGGTCTGTAGCATTGCATGGTGTTGTTGTGACCCAAGTGTAGGACCCGACACTTGGCCTTCTTAAACCTCATGCAATTACATGAGTCCATCGATCCAGCCTGTAAGTTGATGATAGGGTAGTACCATTCTGTCCAAAATCTCAGATCACACATTTTACTTTAATGATAAATCACTTAAATGCTGAATGGATGAGTAGTTGCCTTAACAGGCAATGTCATATCTGTAATAAGAACTGTAATCTTATTACAATGTTGAAAATTGACATGAATTTTCAGAAGACCTCCTGCCTCCAAAAATTATTTAGCTACTGTGCTTTCTCTTCACCAGTTTTAGTTGACTAGAGAATAAAATGCTTCCTGTTAAAGGCATAATCTAGCGTATTATTGCTATGTTCCTGATGCATTGTGGCCCAGGTTAAATAGGATGTTCAGAGCATTTGGTAATTTACTGTTTCTAAAAAGCACTATCCCAATTTTGTTTTGGAAAATTTCATTTCTTATACATGGTATTTAGAAACACTCTGTCCTGAAAATTCAGAGTCTGCGTCCTCTCAGACTATCACCAGTTTCTCATTTACCTATGTTTGGTAAGAAAATATAGATATATTATTTACACTCCAGGAAAAATTTAGAGGCATATGTCAAGCAACAGCTTTGAGCTATAAATCTCAGCCTTCTAGAACCATGCAGCTCAGGTCATGCCTAGTTCTAGGCAGTGTGCACCTTCTTCTCATCGTTTCCAGATCACCTTGTTATGTGGCATATTAAAGCTTTAGACACACATTACATGCTGTGGTGGAAATGGAGAAAGGACCATACGTGGAAAGATAACACTACAGGTATTAGTGGTCATGCAGCACCACACCATGGGCTTTCCAGAGGTGCTGTGTAACATGTAATGGAGGAGAACCTGTGGTCTTAGGCAGAATGCATCAGGTAAAGAACATGTTGTGAAAGGGCTGCAGCACTAAACCCTGCTCACAGCAGCTGGTCAGCAAGTCACTAATGTGTGAGTGATAGATGCATGGAGGCATCTACACATGGGTGTACACAGGGCAGGTATCAACAGTAGGACTTTTGACTGCAGCACATGAGACGCATCAATCAGTATATGAGATGCGTGGGGGGAACTATTGACACTCTTGATGGAAAAGAGGAACTGCAGAGGGATCCAGACAAATAGGAAAGCCAGGCGATCACTGACCACATGAAGTTTAACAAAGGGAAGTGCCGGATTTTGCACCTGGGACACAGTAACTTTGGATACAGTTTCAAACTGGGGAATGAGAGGTTAAAGAGCAGCTCTGTAGAAAGGGATCTGGGGGTTCTGGTCAATGTCAAGTTAAACATGAGCCATCAGTGCACCATGACAACCAAGGGGACCAACCATGTCCTGGAGTGAATCAAGTGTTGCATTGCAAGCAGAACAAGGGAGGTGATTGTCCCACTCTACTCTGCACTGGTGCAGCCCCACCTTGAGTACTGTGTGCAGTTTGGGGAGCCACAGTATAAAAAGGGCATCAAGCTACCGGAGAGTCTCCAGAGCAAGGCCACAAAGTTGGTGAAGGGTTTAGATGGGAAGCTGTATGAAGAATGATTAAGGTCACTTGATTTGTTCACCCTGGAGAAGAGGAGACTGAGAAGAGACCTCATTGTAGTTTACTGCTTCACTCAAGGGAAGGAGGATGAGCAGGCACTGATATCTTCTCTCTGGCAGCCAGTCATAGGGCCCAAGAGAGTGGCAGGAAGATATGCCAGGGGAGATTTAGGGTGGATATTAGGATATTGATTCTTTACAAAGAGGATGGTGGAGCACTGGAAGAGGGTCCCCAGGAAAGCAGTAATGGTGAAAAACCCAACAATATTCAAGAAGCATTTGGAAAATGCCCTCAGGCACATGGTGTGAATCTTGGGGTTATCTTATGAATGGACGGGATTTGGACTTGATGATGTTTTTGGGTCTCTTCCAACAAAGGACATTCTATGACTCTGTGCTTCTATGATTCTATAATTCTATGCTTCCTATTAGCTGGATTTACCTCCTACCTACTCACCACGCAACACTAGAAACTCCAGTTTTATGTGCTCACCTCTTCTCATTCATTATGGAGGGATAATAGGCGTCTAGCTTGGGTTGCTGAATTTCGTGAATTAAACACTGAAAAGGTAGGTATACCAATCTCTTTGTGTCATTTGTCCAAAAAGAATTTTGTGTGCTGATATCATACGCTGTCCTTTTACATAAGGATATATGGTTGTATTTGTGCACTTAAATTTCACAGTGAATACCTTTAAGGTGTTGAGAAGACTTTTTTTTTGTTTTTAGACAGCAAGGAAAAAACTAGACCTTACACGTTATTTCTGATGTACAGTGTCTGAAAAGTTTATCATGTTCCATGTCATCAGAAAAGTAGAACCACGTACAGACTTACAGTTATTAGAAAGAATACTGTTTTGTCAGAATTAGTACAAAAAAAGATATTTTATATCTTATAATCATCTGGATACCACTGGAGACTGTCTTGAAAAGAATAACAAAAAATTGTTTTGTAGCAAATTGCAGTAAGTAGCTCATGATTTCTGTTCATATTGATACTTAATATCCTGCACAATCCCTTTCTATTGTCCTTTGTGTGTTACAGTTTCCATCTGCAATTTTTACCAATGATGTTCATTATTTAAATGAGACAAATAGGTTACAGCGGGGAACACTGATCCTGGTGACATTATTGTTCTGACCTAGCGTAAATATCATGACCTGTCTCGGAACTCTTGCAGTAAATGAAAGGGTTCAGGCAGTCAAGGTGACAACAGACCTGTCCATAAATCAAACCTTCAGACATTATGATAAGTTTTATTAAAGAGCAAATGGGTTTCGTGACATTATGACTTGTATACAAGAGAGAGTAAATGTAAATGCAGCTACTTTAAAAAAAAAGATAAAACAGATTAAGTTGTGAGATCAGCAAAAAATATTGCTGTACCTTTTATTTTCACTTTTTTATGTTGACTGTAGGACTTCTGCAATACCAGAGATAGATGATATACACAGAAACCCACTTATTCCAAAAGACAGTGGGAACCTAGGATGATGAACACTGCTTCAGATCAGTGGCTTAATTAACTCAATACTCTAACCATTTTTATGGCTACATGCAATTATTTCATGGTTCAGAAAGGTTCCATTATATCTGGATATGTAACAATATGAATTCTTGGGAAAGATTTGAGGAAATTTTGTCTTAGTGCTTTTTCTTTAACACATCTGATCTAAAATCAGATACACCAACAGTAAGCAGGAAAGAACAGGTTATGGAAGAAAAGATGATCTTTTACATATACTTGTAGTTTTCTACGTTCCCACTGTGCAGGTTTAGATTTTGTACACCCATAAAGCACAGAACTCTATGTGAGTAGTAAAGCATTATATATAAGAAAATTGTGTCAAAAAGGATTTTCAAAATAATTTGATATTAAAATATATGAGTAATGAAAAAGGCACTGTTTATGTGCAAGATAATTTTCTTGTTTATAAGCAAGAAATATTTTTGTTTATAAACAGCTGTAAGAAACACAACAAAGGTGTAAAAAAGTCACATTTGGATAGTCAAATATAATATATTTGCTTTTGAATATTACAAAAAGTATGTGTGCATTTAAGAATAAAATCTGACCTAGAGGAAATTATTTCCTTGGTCATAAAATTCATGGGTTTTTTTCTGGTTTTATGCACAGCAAATATTAAGTGAAATCTGAGTCCAGATGGTATATTAAATATGAAAAGTCCCTTTCTAAATCTTCACCTTTACTGTAACAGTTATGTTTTCTGCCACTAGGACACAGCACTAGCGTTTTGATAAGTATGTTCTAGTTCTGTCTTCTTGTGTTTCACAGTGACTCTCCTTTTTACTTTGCTTGTGCAGTATTGATCTGATATTCAAAAATCAGTGTTTATATTGAAAGGTATTTTTAAAGGAATAATTTCTCAAGGCCTCTGTAAGGCAAAAAACTAAAGTTAAGAATCATATGCCATTTCAGGTAAGACAATACAATATCAAAAGTAACATGGTTACATGTGAAATAAAGTTGTATATGGCATAAAAGAAAACTCCTCCGTAATATTATTCATCCTAACATCATCTTGTCACAGTATTGAAGTGAAAACTGCCATCCATTTTGCTTAAAATGGATGTTAAAATCTACGGTGTTTACTGAAGATTGCACAGCAAACGACCTATTGTCACTTTGCCTCAGTCAAACTAAAACAAAATGACTGGAATGAACCCTGCACGCTGAACTTGAGAACCTTTTATCCATCCACAACTATGAATGCCCAAGTTAAACTTCACCTTGTCTCATCGTCCACTTTACAGATCAGAAGTTAGCTCTGCTAAGGCACCTGGAGTTGGAACACTGAATGCCTGCATTTTTATTTTTTTAGTTTGAAAAGAACTTTTACTAATTTCTTCCTTATTTTTTGTTAAAGGCTGTACTCCAAAGTAGCAAAGAACACACAGAAATTCTCCACAGTTCCCATCCATGAGGCTGTACTCTCTTACTACCTCACACCCGCTCTGCTACTCCTCAAAATATTTTTGAGTTGTCCATGCTGTCTGTGGAGGAGCTACCGACCCTGGCTCATCCTCAAACAGTACCTAGGCATTTTCTGAGAGAAAGCTATGTGATCTGTGGCAAAACGACACAGGAAAGATACCAAGACTCAAATACTTGGACTACATCTGGACAGTGTTCGAGCACATACCTTTGCCCAGTTTAATTTTTTAGTGGGAACGCAGCTTCCAATTTGTAGACAAACTACCTCTTTCTTTCTTTCACTATTATTTTCTTCCAGTGAAGCAAGTTACTTTATTCCAATGGCGCATTCTATTCAGCTGTGTTTCTCTACTTTCTGTTTACTATTTGCCTCACAATCTCCAATCATTGTCAACTATTTCTCTATAAGCATATATTTCAAGCTGCTTTTTCACAGTGCAGCGTTTTCAGGGGTCAGCTATGTGGAACCAAATGAAAATCAGTTTTTAGCTTACTGTTATGATAGTGGTAATTGGTTACTCAAGCTGTCCTTCCTCATACTTTAGTATTTTGCATGCAGAAATGTCCATGCTGAGTACTACTAATGTCAGAGCATTACTTTTATGACTTCTTGACATTTTTTTCCTGGCTTTGTAACTTTTGATGGCCAGAACAATATGAAGACTCAGTGCCTTCCATAGGGAACACAAGCCTGCACTGAAAATTTGTCAGAAAAAGATAGTCACATCTGCCACAGTAGTATGAATCAAAGACATTGAATTTTTAATTGGGGAAGCAAGAAAAAAAACAAAGAACAATCTTCAGTAGAACCTATTGGTGTTTTTATATCTAAATATTAAACTGCAGTTTGGATCATGGATTCCATTTGTATCCTGTTTAAGTCAAGCATCTCGCATTTGTCATCACTTACAAACTATGTTTCAGTAGTGAAAGCATGATGTAAGTCTACAATCCAAAAATGCCGTCTTTTGTCTACATCATCAGTGCACTGCAAGTCACCTGAGTATTGTCCACAACTCGAGTGACTCCATATTTAGTGACAATTTCCCTTTTTAGAATTTCAACTCCTTTTGCTTTGTTCTGTCATTTTTATCAGCATTTCTGAATATTTTCTTCCTCTTTTTCCAGTCCAGCTTGCGTCATCTTAATCAGACTATTAAGTCAGAACCTAATGTAATCAAGCACAAATGTGTAGTTATGACTATGAAACAGATTTGGTTCCTGTGGAGTACTTTTCACTTTTCTACCCAAACAGGACAGGAGAAGACACACAGTGATGTGTCCAGTGATTTGTCCTGTAATATATGCCAACATACTGCACTTCATGCCAATATAATAAATCTGCAGTTGAAATTTTCCCTGACCTAATCCTGCTATACTTTGTATTATGGTAAGTTACTTGGAGAAATAGTTTACAAAATCTAGGAAGTTCCTGACACAGATATAATTTCAATAATTTAAAAATACTTCTAAAATTCTGAGGATAGTCAAACAGGGACTGATTTTAAAATCCTTGATGATGAAAATGTTTATAATTTTGAATGGTACTGAATGAAACCTACGCAGGTGTGAAATGGAAAATTGGACATGTTTCTAGAACTCATTGTTGCTGTGCAGCGCCCTCTCCTACAATTAACTTCATCTGGAATTTTGTATCCTGGAAAAATTAGAAACGGAAGGGAAACTTCTCAGGAAATTTAAGAAACTGAAACACTTGATAGTTGTGGAAGGGGAAATTGCATCTCATAAAGAGAAAAAGTGATTACTTTTATTTAAATTAGCTGTCTGCAACAAGAATGCAAGGGGAAATGCCCAGCCTTGGTTCTAGAAATTGTTTCCAAGTTTGTGAATGCTTTTTAAGAGCTGAAGCCAGTGTGATAAAGTGCTGTTCTTTCACCAGAAAGAATGTTTGCTTACTATTTCATCATCCCCTGGAGGCACAGAGAAAGAAAATAAGCACATCAGTTGTCATTATGACAGGATAAAAATGGAGCCATCATATTTCAATAACACAATGCAATGAGCAGCCCCATCGAGTGATGAATTATGGACTCTCTCTTTCACACTCAACTATAAGTTAATATTATCTCCCCAGGATAATTAGACTGAAGTTCAATTACTGACCCTGAATTACCGTGTGGGCCACTCCATGGGTTCTAACAGAGCATTTTACACATTTATCTTTTCACCTAATGCGCTAAATCTGCATTGCTCTGGTGATTAATCATACTGGGTCCCATCTAGCTCACACTATTCTTCTTGTATGGATTGGCTGGTCCCTGGAGTCCCCTTGAGCGCAATATGAGCAGGTCTATTATGCTGTGTTTTTCTGCCAATTTATGTTCTTCCTTGTGTTTTGAGATTGTGGTCACTTCTGATGTTTGCCCCCAAAAAGCAAAATACAAACACTTTCAGATAGGGAATTATCCACCTCCTTACCACAAGGAGACAGATAACTTAGTCAGTGCTGTAAAACATACCTATAAAACTCCAATTGAAACAGATAGGTCCTTTTATTTCCATGTGTAAAGATGAAAGAAGAGGAATATACAGTATGGCTCTGGAGGCATTGATCAATTTCCTGCAAGCTATGTTCTTTCTTTCCCTTGTGAGGAACAAGTTCTACTTTTGATCTACTTACTCAGAGTAAGTCCCTTGTTAATTTTTCCTCTGTCTTTTTCAGACTGTATAGAAGTAGCCTCAAATATCTCTTAATTATAAAGGGAAAAAACCAAGTTTTTATTTAGAATGCAAATGTGATAAATAAACCTCTGGATTCAGAACCCTTAGCACAGCTTATCACAATCATGTTTTCATCAATTCACTGTCTTGTTAAACATACGTTGATGATTTGAGAAAGCTAGATCATTCTACCTCACTTAATGAAAATCCTGTTTTACTCCATGAGCACTCTCAGTGAAATGAAGGAGAAGGGATTATAGGAAGAGAGTCAGAGGATCTGGATAATCAGCTATCTAAGGGATAGAAATTGAGGTCATACACTGCAAGGAATAACAGAGAATGAGACCGTCTTTTACATCACCATCTGTAAGACTTGAATAATAGGTTGCAGGGCATAGGAGTAAGTTGTAATTCACTTATCCACAGACCAGGGAAAGAGGGAGGAAGGAGAAATGCGAGGCGAAGAACAACTTTGGCAAGTGACAACATATGACATGCACACCAAGTCACAATCATAAGCAGCAAATTTAGGCTATAGCAAAAAAGATACTGTTTGAAAATGAACAGAAGCAGAGAAATGGCTAGAACTCAGAAATACCTGTATTCCCACCTCTTCCTTGGGAATAACCGCCATGGGTTAGATATCAAAAATACCATGTCAGTGCATAACTATGCTTGCTCTTAGAAAGCAATTTTGTGTTACATTATAGCCATAATTGTTACAGAGGCTAAAACCTTGCCTTGGGTGAGAAGTAGCTTTTAAACCTCCTCAATTTTTTGATTTGAATCAGTTTCAGATCAAATTTTATAGCTGATTATGTTTTCTGAATTGATCCTTCCAGTTCTAAATTTGTCTCTCTGCGTCACAATTTCTAAAAATATAATTTATTTTTAAAAGCACTAACTAGGTGTTTCTACACACAAAGGAAGAAAAGTAATAAATCTAACATCTGACAAATAGCAAGTGAGAGAACAACAGAAGAACTGCGGATGGCAATATCTAACCTCCAGGAAAAGGCATCTAGAAAAAGAATAAAACTAAGGGTGAATGAAGCACCCCTTTTATCTTCCTGCTGTGTCTGAGTTGTACTGTTTCCTTGAGTGACCCATTTGAATTCCCTCATTAAATCCTTAAATATGTTACACACAAAAGCATTAGAAACAAAAGCTGATGTTGTGACTTGTTGTAAGTTTATAATAGAACCAGTGCAATTTTGTAATGATACATAACACCTGCTGAAACTTTTTAAGTTTTCCAAATTGGTGTGATGGAACTTGCTGGCATGCTCTGAATTTCACATTGATTTATTTTGCATTCATTTGTCCTTCAGGGTGAAAGCAAAGTTATGGGCCCTGTATCCATAAAACTGTAATCAAAGCAGCCATAAATGTGGTGCGGATGAAGGAATATGGTTTTCATATGAGCATAATAACAAGTTGGTATGTGGCAGACATTTCAGGGGAGGCCAGATATCTTCAATCCTCATCAGGAGCCTTTTTTTAAATTACTTTTTTATCACAAACCAGTCGGAATCATGACTTCTATAGCATGCTGGATATCTCTCAGGGAATTTGCAGTACTTAATAGTAAAGTACTTCGTCTTTGCCAAGGTACATATATATATATATACACATATATATATGTATATATATATAAACACCATATATATATATATATAAACACCTTCACTTACCTTTCTTTCCTCTTCCCTATCACCTCCACCTGTGAGTTTGCACTTCAGCACTGTGATGCAGATGAGGCTTTACTGATGCTCAGATGGCCTCGGAGAGAAGTAGCTTAAAGCTGACTTTCCCCTAGTCCTTGCTTTGTGCCAATGGAAGGTCAGAAAGGTAAAAGAAACTATCTAACAAAATGCAAACACCAGCCTTTTTCCACCTTCATGCCGTAATACAAGAACCTGTCTTCCTAATCACCTGGAGAAACATAATCAGAGTAAAGTAACTATTTTAATCACACTTTTTTGATGACACCGTTTTTTTTTTTTTTTTCAGGAGGGACAGGGAATGTTTTCCAGACATCCTATAAGGTTCTGTACTTTTATTCAGACTGTATATCTCTGCCTTTCCTGAACTGTGCACTGGGAAAGCCTGGGGTTGTTACTTTTTTTTCCAGCTACAAGTAGCATTTTAAGCACAGATCAGTCTAGATGATGTGCTTTAGAACAGTTACAACTACAAATGATATTTTATAAAAGTATTTGATATTTAACAGAGCGTTCAACAGATAACCCATTTGGACTTCATATGCTTTAATATCCTGATGTCATGAGCCACACGTGTTTTTTTTGAAACAGAAATATTGACTTGAAAAAGTTAACCTTTTTTTCCCTATTTTCCTTGCTCTTTCACTTTTCTGTCCATTCAGCCCAGCCCTCATTACTCTTTTAAATAGGTCACTGACTTGAAAGGCAGTCCAGGATTAGGCCTTTACTGTCAACAAGCTGAACAGATCAAGACCTGCCTCATTAATTTCAACAGTAAAACTGTAGCAAAGAGCATCTTCCAACAGAGCCAAGCCTACAGAGCTCTGCATTGGCTCACCTGACAACATGGTTACTATTTCAGTTTTTATTTACTATATTAGACCATAGAGGTAGTGGCTAGAGTCAGGCAACCGTGATATGAGGAGTAACACTGCAAACCCAGGCACAGGATGAGAGAGACTGCTAATTGGGTAAGTCTGGCCACCATCTGGCAGTTGCAGCCTCCACCTAAACTCTCCAGATGTAGCTCTGAGCAGCTGGAAATAAATTCTTCCAACAGTCAACAGTAATTTATATTAAATATTTTATTCTGTTAGCTAAAGTCCGGAGAATTTTATGTGTCTGACAACCTTCTGTGAGCCAGAAGGAAGAATATAAGGAGGAGGCAGAAGATGGCAGTTAAAAGTATACTGCAGTTGTTTTCAAGACACTTGAATCACTATGCCAGCAGTTCAGTTGCATTTTCAACATGAACTTGTGAAAGCAGCTGTTGAACTTTGTCCAATATGTGTTAGCATCTGAAAAACACACACAGCTTGTATGTTTTCCTCCATGAGGATGATACTGTCTTTTAAAGACTGAAAAATCAGGATGCAAGTTCTGTTACAATACTACAGACAATAAATACTATGAAAGGTAGCAGTGGACAAATCTCTTTCTAGTGTTCTAGTTAAGTCTTCTACTATCCGTCCTACCAAATAGCCTTCCATTGATATAGTCAATTTTTTACCCCTTGTCTTTTTTTTTTTCTGACTCTATCACCGTAAGTATACACCATAGGGAATGCACATACATACGCACACAAACTGCAAGTGGCTTCTTTTTTTTGCATTTTTTTTCCCCTACTGTTCTCTCAGTGAAAGCAAAGAAACAAAAATAACTGTTCCAGAGCTGAGTATGATGATATTGTGAGGGTACAAAGGTTCTCTCAAATCTTCTATAGTTTTCTACCTGGTATAAGCCTATGTCCACCCAAATCCATGTCTATCTTTCTGCTCTTCATTTACTTCAGACTTCACTTGTGTCTGTCCAGCTCTTAAGGACGTGTAGGTTGTATTCTTTCCTAAATCTCTAAAGCACGTGTTACTGTGTTGATTTCACTAAAAGAGCAAGCTCATTCCCTGTCAATAAGAAGAACAAAGTGTGCTACAGCTCTTTAACAAAGCTCAAATTCTATCTCATAAATGGTCCCAAGGGTTTCTTTCAGTTCCATTCAGGTCCACTCGCTCAGCACATTTTCTCTCTGAATCTATAATATAATACCTAAGCTGGAACAGAAAATGGAAAGCCTGTTTTTTCTTCCCCTCCTCTCGCCCGGCCCTCAGACTTTGAGTATAATCAGACACACTGATTAGATCTGTTTTACAACACTCCATGTTACAGCCAAACTAGGTTTTTGCTACAATACCTATCCCAGTGAACCAATTTGTATAACTATGAGGTTTGCACTTGCATTTCTTTGTGAAGAGGTGTACTTACTGCCTGGAAAAATGATGTTATGTGCCGAGCAACAACATAAGTGGTTGTGTGAATGAGATGTGTTACGCTACAAGAAGACTTGCAAATAAAAACATTTTATGGGTGATGTTCAGAAGGTTTCCTTTGGTCATTCAACAGAATCTGTGTTGAAATTACTTTTACACAGATCCGTTACTGTCCTGGTCTCGCTTTTACAAGTTGTCATTAAAAGTGTGGGAAAACATGTTTCTATAAACTGGAAAGCCTTTCTTCTTCGAGCTCAGTAATCTAGCAATACTCTAAATAATGCCTGCAAGACATTTGTTGAAGCAAAATTCCAAAGAAAGTTGTGATATCCCTCATTTTAACCAAACTGGCTGCACTGGCAATAGGTGCAGGACAGGAGAGGTGCTCTCCCACTCTTGAAGATTAATCCTATGGTACAAAGCAGTACATCTTTTCTTAGGATGATGCAGCATGCTCTACAGCCTGTTCTGAAATGTGGCGCAGATGGGAAGGAATGCTCTGGCCTGAACTTTTTCCTGTCTCTTTTGGATGGCAACCACATCTTCTGGGTAGAAACAGTACCTGGTTTTCCTCAACAGCAGGTACCACAACTAGGTAGTCTTCTCCTATATGCTACTGCTAAAGATGTTCTGGTCCTATGTAGTCAGATTGCTGTAATTAGACCACATTGACACACATGTTAAATTTAATTTTGCAGTTAAGTTTCTCTTTTTCTTGCACACACTCTTATATCAACAACAAAAAACAATAACACCTTTGTGTGCCAGTTCTTCCTATTGTACAAGTACTAAATAGATAGGTTTTTAGCATTCCTATTTTCCCAACGTTAGCTTCTTACCAGAGGGATACTTATATTCTTTCTCTTCATGGTAATCTTGAACTTCTTCAGTGAAATCTAAGTACTGAAATGTCTGATTTATTAGAATCTTCTAGAATGTCCAGGACACGTTCAGAAAGTCATTGTAATAACTGAATAGTTAAGAACCAAGAACGCAACTACACTCTCCATTTCTTCCTCAAACAATGAATACAAGAGCTTGTCAGCTGTTCAGATGTTTTTTTTTCTTCTGTTTTACAATTCAGCTCCGAAGGTATCTTAGACTGGAATCAATGCTGCAGCTATTTCAGGAACACATTTTTTAAGGAACATTTATGTCATCATTTATTATCTTGATTCTTTATAACCAAGAACCAGCCAAAGTATACCTGCTTACAATGTGGTGGATTTATTGGTATCTGTAGTATAGTATGTTTTATAGGTTTGGTTAATCCAGGAGAAAGGTTAGCCTGAGTTGACAAGACTAAAAGAAATATTGAAAAGAAGATCAGATCCTATGGGATTTCCCAATATTTATTAGTGATTGACTGATCTTACATAGATTACAATACAATGGACTTAGATGAGTTAATTTATTCTTGAGTTTCCTTCTCTTCTTGGATAGTTCAAAACCTCTGCTAGTATACAGTAAACCATATGTTACATAAATTCAGGATCTGAACATTTTTCTTGAATCTGCTTCATTTTCTTGCAACTGAAACATCTAACCCCCAAAATGACGAACCTTATGGGAAACGAGTTTTGTGTTTTCTTTGAAAATAAATACCACAAAGCATACCATTTACCATCAATGATGATATAGTAAAGATTGTCCATGAAATTAACCTAAACAATCAAGTCATCCTTTCAGGGTTTTTTTTTTATTTCAGTTGCTGACTGGCATTGTCACATTTCAGAAAATTGAATTCAGCTTTATGAAACATATGTTTAAAAGTTGTACCCTTTCAATAATTATGCTATAACATCCCTATTTTATGCAAAGCTAACTAGATATTGTCATATTAAAATAACAAATCCAATTCATTGCTTATGAAACACATGTTTAAAAAAATAAAAGGCACACTTTAATTATTTCAAGAGTGTTCAGACTGGCTCACCAGCCTACTGAATATTGCATTTGTTTAAAACTCAATCATGCAAAATGAAGACTCGATTTGAAAAATTTTAATAAAGATAACCAGACTATCATTATATCATTTGAATGCTAATCGGTGCTTTCATTCAGTGGAGGGAGCAGTGATAGTGTCAACTTTGCTGGAGGCTCTTTATTTCGCAATAAAAACATTTACATTCTAATGATTTTATTAAAGCATAGTAGCTGTCAGCATCCCCAGATGACTCCCTGGCAAACTGTATCAGTTATCAACTCATATTGCCTTTATCAAAACCACCCACTGGTGAGTCTAGGCCTGCCACAATGAGATGTCTATTGCTCGGAGAGCTGGTATTTAATCATTTCTTCTACAGTATTGTTCTGCTTACAGTGCATAAATAAGTGCTTCAAATAACCCCAGAGTGCTACTGACAATGAAACAAAGTATCAGTCCTATTTATCTTTCCCACATTCTTCAGAAACCTTCTTCTCCACTTCTTTTTTTCCCCTTTTTTATTATTTTGTTGTTGCAGGCACTTTTTTATTCACTCTAACCTATCATCATTCAACAGCTCTGAATTTCTTCATGATGAGCAGTAGGACTCACAGAAAGAGTCAAAGAAGGTGATCTTTTTTTTGTGCTAGGAAGTAATATAATGAATATGGGAAACAACTGGATTAAAAGTGATAGGTGGACTCTGAGGCAGTGTTGACCTTAACAGAAAAAAACAAGAGGGAAGGAAAAAAACCCAAACCCCAGGGTTGCCATTTTATATCTCAAAACAGAAAGCATGTTGCTTATGTAAACAGAGAAGGGGGGAAAAAAGGGTGGGGGTGGTAAGCACAAGTTGTAAACCTTCTGGGCAGACCTTGTCAACTTTCTGCTATGGAACACTAAATATAAACAGATGCATGCCATACATTGCCAGATATTTCTGTTTCTGACTAAGCAATGCTGATCTAAGGACAGCTGTCTTAACGGTGATAAAAATGCATCAGCCCTCAGCATATATACACATCCGTTTTGAAAAGAAATTCTTTCTCTGGCCTTCGTTCACTCTGTTTTTCACTCAGAAAATCAGCATAGATAATAGTTCTCTGAGGACTCCTTTCTCAGCTGGGCCAGCTAAAATTGTCTTGATGTCATTGCGTAAACCGTCTCTTAATTTGGTGGTAGTGAAAACCAGTTGTAGCTGTGTAACCTCTTGGAATAATTTTCTGAAACCTTCAGCAGAGATTAGCTGTAAATGTTTGTTTTATTTTTGTGTTAGCCCAGCTCATTCTGACAGACAACAGAGTGACAGTGTACTAGGTGGGGTCTTGTGAGCTCAATGTCCTAACATTTGACTTTCTGCTTAAACTGCTGAACAACAGTTCTGATCCACTGGGATATTTTCCTTGCAGAAAATATCATCACATCCTTTTGGTTTATGGCAGCTGTCCATCTACCCAGTCATATTATTATCCATTCTCCAGTGAAGTGTTTAGTATCAACATCAGAATGTACCACGCAAATCAATAACATATTGCTGTAATTACATTTCTCGGGCCGGAAAATCAAATACGGTTTGCAGTATTTGGCTGAAATGGCATAAATATGCAAAGTCTATTGCTCAGCTGGTCTACTGGTAACAGATCTATTTTAAATCTAGATCCAGATTTTGTTTCTGACTCTGCTTCTGATTTGCTCTGCCGCCCTGGGCAAATCACATTGCCTCCATCTGTAAAAGCAGATGATAACTGATCAAAGGCCCTATCTTTGACCAGGGTGTGTAATCACAGCCTAAAATGGAGACAGATTTTGAAAGGGCACACAGAGACAGAGAAGCAAAGAAAGTCAGCATTGCTAATGTCTGAATGAGAGTTGGATACGATATCTAGACTTCATCATAAGTGTGCCTGGGAGTATTACCCAGGCTGGGAATACATCATGCCAGAAGGAAGCATGATTTTGGCCTCCACTGCTGTTCCTTCCAACCTCACTGCAATTCCACATCCTCTCATGAAGTTTTAAGACCTGAAGAGGGTTTTCTAACTTTGAAATGTTCTGCTCCTGCTCCTAATGTTTTTCTGTTTTAAAACTACTGAAAGTTCCTGTATTTTCCTAATCTAAAAAAGCACTATCCAGGTCAACAAACATACAGCTGCATTTAGTAAAGAGAGAAAAATGACTGGCTCCTTTAAAATGTACTTCACATTTTCTCCATTTGATCTTGATACAAGGCTCAGGGCTTCTGTTTGACCCTGTCCTGCTCACTTTATACTGAAGAGCTATTGACCTGACCTCTTTGATATGTCTATGTTGACAAATACACAGTCTGACAAACAAGGTCCTGATACAGAGTCCTTCAAACATAGCAGCAGTACTTCAAACACCCTTCAAGCTGCTATTCAGATGAAGATGCTGCCAGAACACGTTTAATTTTTTTATAAGGTGAACAGCATACCACCATTTTAGAAATAAATCCTCCCCAAAATAGAAATGAAATTTTATCAAAATGCATTTATTATTGTTTTCCCAGGTACAGCTTTGGAATGTTATTTCAGCTGTAGCTTTATAAAGGAGTGCATTTATCAGTATTGAACAGAAGTGGTTTTATAACATTGGATGAAAGATATTGCAGAGTCGACTGAGGATCCATTACTGAGCTCAACATCATTTTTATACAAGTATTATTCCTTTTATTAATTATCTTGTCACATAAAAGTTGTCATTGCTTACTATCAGTAAATACATGCATTCTTTTGAAGGAAGAAAAAGCCATACAGCTATTATTTTCATTTCATAGGGCAGAAAAACTGCCAATTTCAGTTATTTAAAACAAAGGGATTAAAGAAATGGGATGGCTCAAAGGTGATCTGCAATTTAGATTGCCTATGTAGATGCTCTTTGAGGAACTTATTGTTTTGTGTTACGTATTTTAAAAAGTGAGATTTGTGAATTTATCTGTGAAAAGAACATGCCCAGTATAAGTATTTCCTTTACCAATTTAATTGTGCATAAATCTATCTAAACAATAACATTTTTTCCTAAATGTATATAATAATAGGCCAAAGTTGCTGCAGGATGTGCTCCAGTGGATTTCTGATTACACTACTTTCAAGGCAGATGTAAGATGCAGCAATCTTCTATTACTTAATAGAGCTCAAACAAACAAGAATTGAGAGAAATATATGTTGATTGTATAGAAATCATGCCATGATAATTTTGAATTTGACAATGTGTTATTCGTCCACTTACAACTAGGACTGTCTAGCAGAATTAGATTCCTCTAAAATGGCCCACGCTTCATCAGCAAGCTACAGACTTCAAAAGATGTGATAGAAGCTGAGTTCTTGCTGAGAGACACACTAATCGCTTCTTATTTTTTTCTCTGACGTATTTATGGAGCAGAAAAGTTGTAAGAGGACTTTCACAATCTTTACATTACCAAGAAGATTCCTTCTTTTGTGCAGTGGAGTCAAGGATGGAAGAAATTCCAGAAAATGTATTTTCTTTTTGGAGATAAATCCTGAAACACTCAAGAAAACACACTTTTCTTTGAGGAATAGCAGACTGCGGCATACAAGGCTGATAAGACTGAACTCTTACTTCCCTTCTACTTTCATTAGTAGGACAGACTGTCATCAGACAAATCCTTGAGATGGAGAAGAGAGTCTGCAAAACAAAACCTGTTTTCACTCTAGCTCTAACTCTGAGCCAACCTTACGACTACAGGAAGTGGAATCAGGAGATAGGTGAGAATGGGAGCAGTGCTCATTCAAGGGATGCCGAAAGAGACTATTTTAAGAGAAGCACTAAGTAGGCTCCAGATCTTTTTTCTTCATGAAACATACAAGTTTATTGTACTTTATATTAGCCACGTCCATTTTCTGTTCAACCTTATTGCTTGCAACTCTGAGAAGTACCACAGCTATCCATGCCACGGATGGATAAAGAAAATACAGAGGGATACCAGTTAAACCTCACAGATACTGAAACCTCCTCCCTGTGATTTCAGACAGAATGTTATATGAATAATAACCTTAGAATTGCATAATCTAAAGAACTGTCATAGTACACATTCTTTGTGTCATTCCTCCTTGATTTATGAAGTGACTGTAATGACATCACTCAATAACATATATAAGTGGTAGTAATCTTTTCTGTTTTCTGTTACCATTTTGATATTTGCTGCTGCAGATATTGTAACAACAAAAAAACTACAAAAACCTCATTTTTTTCATTACTTGTATTTTATTTAATTACTTAACACAAAATGGTATAATTGAAAGAGTAATTCTAGTAATGTTAACATAATCATATCGTCTGCTCAAGTCTTTTGCTCATTTTGGCTACTTTGGAACTAACATAATTTCTTTTGACTTCCACTGCAGATAGAGCGTTTCCAGAAGTAAACAAGGAATATGTATGTCAACCCAAAGAGTTTTGTTTGCTCATTCAAAAAATGAGTTGTTCTTAAAACTGGTATGATAAATAACAGATGATATTCAACTAAAAGTAATTATATATGTAGTCATCTCAGTATGTTTGTCAATGCTCAGCACCAAAGACATTACAAAAAAAGTACACCACATTAAGAGACCTGTAGAAAAACTAGAAGAATCTTCCCAAAATACATTTTTAGATCTATACTCATTCACATATTAGTGGTGACTTAATAACAAGAAAAAAAGCATGAGTAAATAGAATCACAAAATCATAGAATCAAAAAATCATAGAATCACAGAATCATAGAATAGTTTGGGTTGGAAGGGACCTTAAAGATTATCCAGTTCCAACTTCCCTGCCATGGACAGGAACACCTCCCACTAGATCAGGCTGCCCAAGGCCCCATCCAGCCTGGCCTTGAACAACTCCAGGGATAGGTCATGCATGGCTTCTCTGGGCAACCTGTGCCAGTGCCTCACCACTCTCATGATGAAGAAATTCTTCCTTATGTCTAGTCTAAATCTGCCCCCTCCAGTTTATACTCATTGCCCCTCATCCTATCACTACAAGCCTTTGTGAACAGTCCCTCCCCAGCTTTCCTGTAGCCCCTTCAGGTTCTGTAATTAATTCCTCTCTTTCTGTAGGCAGCAGCCAAAGCTATATCATACTCAGTAGAGACCCTTAGAAGATATTTCTACACTTTGGAAAAAGAGTTTTAAAACCGTGTGTACTGTTACTCAGCTGAGAAAGCATGACATTAGCAGACGGTCTCTCCATTTCATAGGAAGTGCTTCTCACACTTTACTTGCTTTCTGAGTCAATTCCTGTTTTTCTGATTTTAAAAAGGTTGCAGACTCTGAAGTACATGTGAATGTGAAACAGGTTATTGACTCCTTTAGGAGAGCTGAAAAGAAAACAACTAATGTGGTCAGCATACTGTTTGAGAAGTTTTTGACTGAAAGGTGTAATTTTATAAAACTGAAACATATAATGGAAATAGGGATTTTCACCATTTTTAAATAGAAAATAGATTTTTTTTTTTCTCCCTTTGTATTAAATGAGATAAAATGAGCACTTTTTCGACCTTTTTGGTCTCTCACTGAAACACATAGATTATTGCATTAATTTTAATATTATAAATAGGTACATAGTGGTACCTATATAGGTACATCTATATTTTTATGCATACATTTAGTCTATGTAATTAATACTCACATGAAACAGAAAGGTTTATTGAAGGAAATATTTCATTGTTTCCAACTGCATTTTTTGGAGAATTTTTATTTGATAAATTTTTTGGAATGTTAAATTTTTGTTCTGTTTGAAATGAAACACCTCAAAATATTACAGTTAATTGAGTTCTAAAATGATCTAACATCAAATATCTTAAAAAGATGGGATTTATATTTGTACAACTGGGTAAATATCATAGCTTCCCAGGTGAAAACAGTCCTCATTCTATTCACAGAAAACCTGGGATGTTCTAGGCAGGGGTTTATCTCATAAGTGTTGTTTTTAAACAATTATCAAAAGGTGTATTGTTCCACTATGGCAATAAAGATAATTTTAACTGAGTTTCATTTGAAGTTAATGAGACTATTCATATGATTTAGGCAACTATTTGAACATTAAGTTGGGCCAACTTTAAAAGAAAAAAAAAAAAAACCCTCCTGAAACTGGTTTAAAATATGTTTAATGTTTTAATAAAATAAAAATTAAAGGTCTTTTTGCGGAAATTAATTTCTAAAAACAATAATTGTGAACAAATTTACAAATATAGACATACAGCTAGCTGTTTAAATCACATCCATCTTTTTTTTCTCACCTGGTGTTTTCACAAGATTTTATGCTTTAGAAACCATAGCATGACACTTTAAACACATATAATCTAAATACTACTTTTCCACTTGAACTAATGATGTGCAAAACTGTAGCAGACAAAGAACATTCATTTGCGATAAATCAAAAGGCTCTGCGCTTTATATAATTCCACATAAATACATATTAAAAGAAGCTATTAATGTTGCAAAGTCAAGCATTCGAAAACTAGAAAACCACAGAATTAAAATTGCTTATGCAACCTTAATTTACTCCTTCAGTGTATATATTATTATTAAGACGGTAATAATGCAGTCAGATTCTACTTTTTTCCCCCACCCATGGGAATCTTGCCTCATAAAACGGATAATGTTTTCTAACAAATAATTATTGACTGTACTGTTTCCCCTCACCAGTCAATGTACATTCTCCAGGACACACCTGTTTATTCAAGGCTCTTGTGAAGATGTATTGATGAACATCCTTCATGGCTTACATGTAGTACTGATCATTTGCATACAGGTACTTAACAAACATAAGGGAATTTATCCCCCTGCAAAAGGAACTAGGCTGGAATGAGATTCATGTCAAACATACTTCCAAATATGGATGCTGAATTTTGAGAGGCCTGATGCCTAAACTTTTTTCAAAGACTTAAATAGATAACATTTTCTGAACTAAAATGATGATTTCTATTTGCTGCAATTGCAGCGGTGAATTCTCAGCGGTTATGCCAATCAAGTCCTTGGGTCTCCAATCATCCAACCAAGGATCCCAGAGGAACTCACAGATAGTGATCTCATGAAAAAAATCTAGTAAAATTTCTTGCCCCAGAACATAGAGGAACTCTGCAACATAGTCACAAGCAGTCTCTGAAGCTAAGATTTGAATATTGACAGCATGAGCCTGTGGGTCAATGGAATCTTAAGAGTTAGTCAGCTCACCCTGATAATCATACATGCTGAACTGAGTAGCCCTTCAGTTGCCACCAACTGGATTACATATATTATAATTAGCTGAGTACAAGGCTTGCTGCAGCACCTAGTCCACATGTAGGTACCTAAATTTAGCTGTCTAAATCTGCAAGTTGAAATCCACTACAGTTTTCTCACATGAAAGCCATGAAAATATTCCATTTCTTCCTTCCCTTGACTCCCTTAATATTAATTAACAAAGCTTAGGTGATATTTAGGAAACAACATAATGCCTGTTAACATAGCTCACCTTTCCCTGGAAATTCCTGGAAATCTTTTCCTTGATACTGCCAGCAATTCCCAATTAACCTCTTTGTCCTTAGCTAAATTTAGCCTTTATAAATGCCTAGCTACATTTTGTCTTTGCTTTTCATAGATTTTCTGTGAATCACTTCCAATTTTTCTTTAGAATCCTTCTCCAGTCTTCCTTTGACTCTTATTCTTCTATCTCATTCTTAATAATTTTCAATTCATCACATTCTCCTGTTCTTTTGACAAAAAGGACCGTTCCACTCACTTGAACCAATCCACTGTCCTTTTCCTCATCCTAATCTGTCAGACCACATGCTCTAACAATCCATCACTAGCTCCCATTCAGACGACAGCCAAGTTGTTGACCATATTTTTTTTCACTAGCCTATAGATGAATTTGTAAAGGTTTTCAAAAGGAAACAAACAGTACACTTTATTTTCCTGCCATTCTTACAGTCCAAATCCTGTAGAATACATAGTTTTCTGTCTAAAAGACTTTTTAGCTTGGGCTAAGCAAATAATCTTTCAAATTTTAGAATATTTCTGGAACAACTCAATCATTATGGCTTTTGCAAAATAATTCAACTTTATGTATTCAATTAGGAAAAGACATTTAATCCCAGATAACACTGTAAGGTTATTTACATGCATAGAGCTCTTGGGGCAAATGTCGAGTAGTTTTGATAATAAGCAGAGCTATCCATCCCACTGGTAATTACTGAACTTCAACATATATCCTTAGCATACAGGTAAATGAAACCTAATTAAAATTGCCATTACTCTTACCATTCCTGGTAAAGGTCTGTTCTTATATCTTCTAAAATCATTTACTCTAAGGGCTATAGCACATGGTCTTACATGTTCAAAAATATTCTATCCAAAGGACAGTGAAAACGGGTGTGTGCTGAACTCTGATCTCCCTCTCTGATTTAAAGCCATAAACCTGGAGGCATTAAAAGTAAGTTAATACTTGTTGAAAAAAAAAATTACAAATGTTTTTAAAAGGTAATTAGTGAATAATACCTTTAGTTACTTTGCCCTCTTCCTTTCTCATTGAACTTGACCCTGTTGTCTATAGGAAGCATTATAAATTTTGAAAGTCTCCCATGAATTGGACATTTTAATGAACTACTCACAGCAGTCACCTGTCAGTGGCCAATGTATTGGAGAGAGTGAGTGAAAATTTATCTCTCCTGCACAATATGTAACACTACTTTTCACAGAGACCTGGGCTAATTTAACTCTGCTCTTTTCTGAATTAACAAGGCTTGTCTTCAAACCTTTCAACATAGGAGCATTCTGTTCTGTTATTATTTTAGCGCTCGCCTTCCCACCCTCCCTCAGGACGTGCATTGTTTAATCCATCTGGAGCCTTAGTAACCAAGTTCCCCTGCTCTCCCTGACCCCAGTGATTTATGTTTCATATTTTATGCTGTGGTTGGTCTTTTGCCACTTATATTCCCCCTCCTTCTCCTGGTCAATCTTTTTTTTTTTTCCTTCTTCTCTCCCTTATTTTAGGAGGAAGGATAAATATTTGACAAGTGGACTGTTTGTCATGCAAGCCCTAACACAGTTACAGTTAGAGAGGGGAATAATTCAATCTGCCAAGACTTAAACGCTGATAGATCATTGGCTGTTGCTAGGCCAAGGGTTGTGCCACTCATAATTTTTCCCACTGATACAACTATTTTATGGAATATGACATACATCTTTAGGTGTTAAATCATCCCTAGAATAATTTGTCTGTCAGGAATCAAAGTGAAAGGAAATAAAATACCAGAGCACAGAGTCATATTGCTAAATCTCCTGTTCCACAGAGGCTCATGCTTGCACTTTAGTGTGTGGTCGTATCTGTGTCTTTAAATAAAACAACATGCACAGGGAGGGAAGGAAACCATGAAGGAAGAGCAGAAGGAAAAGCATTTGCATTGTGAATGCTGGATTCACAATCAGTCTCTGTTCTTGTTGTGCCTTCCTTACTCCCCATTCCTCATATCCTTCTTATCAGATCTCATGTTTAATGCCCGCCCTGAACCCCCCGTCCCACACCCACAAATCTGACTGAGCACAATAGCACTGATAAAATGGAAGCAAATTTCTTCTATTAGTGACTGACAGCAATTTGAACAAAATGAAGTTGTACCGTGATATCGTTATATATACAAGGTGCAAATAACCTAGTTTGAATAATCACAGCCTCTGTCCTTTTAAATGATTTTTCTCCCCCATTTAAAGGGAGGCCTTTGATGTGATAATATTAATTCCCTCTGTGCTTGGAGGAAGAAAAAAAAAAAAAAACTAGGAGAAGCGGAAATTAAATGAGTAATGCAATGTCAGTCAATCTTTTAAACCAGGGCCTTATTAACAGCTAATCATTTTGTCATTTTGTCGCTCAAAGTAATGAATTTGATAGGAGGAGAAGGGAATGTTTTATGTTTATTTTTATTAGTTTTAAACAGGAACAGTTGTGGAAATATTATATTATCAAGACTTGCAGCATTTAAGTGGTTTCTGTTCAGCATATCACTATTTTTCTTCCCTGCCAGTATCTGATTGCCATAATTTTGAATAATCTGCTTGTCTTTAAAAAAAAAATTGAAAAGGATATTCATCTCAGGCATAGCACAGGGTTCCACCATTGCAGATGCGTTAGGCTTTTGTTAGGTATTTCTTTACATCCTATTTATTCAGAAGTATCTAAGTAATTAATCGCTAGCAGGATAGTTATACAGCTGAAAAGAACAGTATATATTTCTCAGCCAGCAGTGTCTGAAGATCAGAAAAAATACAAGGAAAATCCCACAAATAGCTTCCTATTTCTGAAAGTGCAATGCGGGATTTTGTTTTATTTTAAAATTCTGTAGGCTTCAGCTACACGTTAAACAGGTACTAGTAGAATGCATTAAAAATCTGTTGCTCAGGATGGATTCTCTATTAGTGTCCCTGCAGCATTCTCCTTTGAAATGGCAGGAGTGACCTCTGAATTTGGGCTCTGGAGGACTCTCAAATTAAGTGTCTTGAATATGGTGCCATTATAAGTTTTGATCTAATGTCAGTGGGAGTTTCCCATCAGCAAAACCTGCAATGTTGGACACACAGAAAATATAAGAACCCACAAATCTCTTATGGGACTACAAATTTTGGTGTACCTCAATGTTCCCTTTCATATGCTTCCATTACATCTATGCATTTATTTATTTTATATTTAATTGCCATGTACACACTTCTTTTAGAGCTATATTTTAAAGACTATAGAATGGATCACGACTCTAGAGAAGTACAGCAAGAAATAGTCTCTGATCTCCAGCTCAAGGCCAGCCTCCATTAACCATGAGCTAAGTTATCAAGCAAATCAATACCTAGTGACCTAGGATATCTGGTGATTTACTTACTCATTGACTGAAAAGTAATTGAGTTAGAGTACACATGAAAATACTTCTCTGGCATTACCAAAAGTTCCAATTTATTTTTTATTTTCAAATACAAATACTCTGCTCTACTCAAATTATAAAAACATAGTTATAGATATACCCTACTATCAGATAGTTTGAAAACTTAAGGATTGTACATTCTGGTGAAATTTGCCAATGGCTGGGAATAAAGTACCATACTATTGCACTATTTCAAGTTACAGAATTGAAGTAGAAACTAAGTAGTTTTTACAAAACACTGAACCAAAGCCTACGGATGACTCCTGCTTGAGTCCTTGAGTCATCAGTTGTTCTCTGCCCAAAAATTTCAGACATATCCACAAGTTTAATAAATTGATACACATATCAACTGTGACCACAGTAATGGTCATCATACCTACTCAGCCTGTGGCAAATATGTGATGAAACCTACCCGCTGAAAAATTGGTGGAAGAAAACTCTATGCATTTGTTATATCTCACATTTTTAGTGGTCTAGGAATACACACAGATTTCTCAAAGGTCTACTGACAAATGTTAGTTTAGCTAAGCTGTGGTAATGAACTAGCTTGTCGCAGTCTTAAACATGGCATGGTATTTGAGCAACAACCCTTCCAACTCTCTGGGTCAGCTGATGTTCTATTTATCTGTTTTCAGGAATGAGGAAAATGGAATAAGTGGAATATGAAATACTTCTATCATTGCAGGCATTTTAAAGACACTATGCGAGTGTAAACCACTACCATATGGCAATCATCCTGTGGCTTTTCAGTGAAATCATTACTTGTGAGCCTGTCCTAATAGTGACTCCTCCCTTTAATTATTGTTACATATCTATGTGTCTTTTATGCTATACAAAGAATGCCCTTATGGGACATGATTGCTGCCATTAAGTTGTTGATGCAGTTGATTACTGCTTTAGGCTATTCATTCAGTGTCTGCTCTCCTCAGAGAAGCTTGTCCAGAGATTCTTCTAAGGCAGTTTCTGTTCAGAAGACGGAAAAACCTTCAAAGCGTTACAACAGATATTATTTCCTTTCTGTTTGTAGGGAGTAAAGACATGAAAGAAATAGCTGGATCCATAATCTACAGCACATTCAGAAAAATAAATAAACTTTGCAAGTTGCTCTATAACTACTTGGAACTGAAATTTTGATAGTGAAACATATAGTCACGGAATCAGAGAATAATTTAGGTTGCAAAACAACTCTGGATGTTGCCTAAGGGCCAACACGGATCAGGTGGTTCAAGGTCATGTCTGGTCAAGTTCTGCACATCTCTGTGGATGGAGACTCCACAGTCTCATCAGTCACTCATCAGTCCAGTGTTTGGCAAGGCCTTAAGACTGAATCTCAATTTTCAGCAACTGAAACCAAATAACATATTGATAATGAACTGGGGAAAAAAATTCAACTCCAAATGTATATTTATTCTTCACCAAAAAAAAGTTGAAATTTGCCTACAGAATTGTTTACTTTTTAATCAAAAGTCTTTTCTGAACCAAGAGTTTCTGATAGTCTCAGTCTACATTTTGAACATTTATACTTCAAGTTTTAGGATTAATCAGAAAAGCTGACTTTTAGGTTAAAAAGCTGATTTAAAATCCATTTCATGAAAAGAAGCTTCAGCTATCTCTGTTATAAGAAACCTGCAAAGTGGCCACATGAGTCTGAGAACAGAAATATCAAATATCATTGCTAAATTCAATATTTAGACTGGAATTTTGGATATGCACACTTCAAGTAAGAAATGTTTGTCAGCAAAGGGTATCCACATCCTTTTGAATATTCTCTTATGTACTACACATTCTTCATTTGCTATTAGAAAATGACACATCACTTGATACACATTTACAAATACATATTTGCTGCAAATATTCAGTGCATTGTTAATATACAGCCAATTTACTGCACATGCAAACTTTCTCCAAATGAGGAGTCATCATTAGGAATGCTGCTATTATCGTTAGAATACAAAATGTGGGATCATAAAGTAAAAATTTGCACTAATTTTCTCCTAATCATTCCTTGGTTCTTCATAATCAAGTTTCTTTTTTTTTTTTTCCAAGTACCATCTCTCAGTACAACAAGATTCTTATTTTTGCCCCAATCTCTTTCTCATATTTAGAGGTGGCTGAACTCATCCCTGCATGGAATTTGGGCTTGGTTATTTTCTAGCCAGGAGGCAAAAGTTCAAGAAACTGAGGACGGCCACTGGAACACATTTATTTGTATATATGCAATTGCAGATTATTGTATTTTGCCCAAGCACACACAGAATTTCACTACAGCACTTCATACTTCAGAAGGTTTATCTTTATTAAGAAAATTATTTCTGGTCCATTTTATTCCTTTTGATTCCTTAAAATTTTCCATCTGAAAGACAAGGAGTATGTTTTACAGAATATAATGTTATTTTCTGACAATTCACATTTTCAAAAAAATACCTGTATGTGTTTGTGTGTATCAATACCCGTATATGTTTGAATATTAATAGTGACTTAAATAGAGAAAGCTAGGTATATGTGTAAATAAGGGAGTCTGTGAGCAAGGATATGCACTGATGAGAACACTGGAGGAGCAAATCATTTCAGAACACGTGCAGGGACAAAAGTTGGTACAGCTGGGGGAACAGAATTATTTTTCTACAGAAAAGCGCCATGATTTTACTATTTTATTGCAGCATTATTATTTGAATAACTTGTATTAATGCCAGGCACAAGCAGATATATTTGGCTGACATGATTGAAAACACTTAGTGTAGAGATCTAGAACTGGAATGTAGGATGTAGTACTCATTTCCTAAGCTGTTGTACAGATACTGTGAGGCATTTCTGTAACATCTAGGCCAAGAATTCTGAAAATAGAAGACTAAACTTAGATTCTTAAAGTCTATATTTACATACAAAAATAAATGATTTAAAAAATATATATTGATGCCCCAAAATATTTAATCTCCACTATAATTCTTGAGTTCTCAAGAGTTCTGAAAATCAGGCCATCTGTCTATATGACTGAATATTGGGGTTTAGGAGCTTAAATTCGGGTTTACCCTTTTGCAAATCTTAGCCATAGATCCAAATGTATGTCCAACAGAAATCAGTGAGCTTTGTCTCTGTTTTAAATGAGAATAGTATGTCCTTCCGTAAAAGATAATTCAGTTCACAGTAGCATAATATATAGACAGCTTGTGCAAATTTGAAATTTTGTCACTGTCTTATAGGCAGTTGAATGAAACACTGAGCCTGATAAATCATAAAACCAAGTGGGCTTTCTCCCTGTAGCTGGACAGACTTGAAATGCCAAAACTATAAAATGCAGACTACTAGTTTGTAACTTTTTCTCTAATCATCTCAATAAGCACTATTAAATGGAAAGTCATGGAATGCCCCTGATTTAATACAGAATAATATTTCAAAGTCCATATTCCTTCAGTACGCTTTGTTTAGTCATTTAAATCATCATTATGGATGACTTTCTGTACAGAGTTAAGAGAGGGAGAGCATTTGAGCATTTGTTCCCTACGCTTCAAAGGCTGCTAACACTTTTCAGGCAAAGAGTTTAATAAACTTAGTTGTACAAAGTGCCCACAGATTGGTCCCAATTAAATTAAATCCTAAAGATACTAATTTATGAAAGGAAAGATCCAAGGTATAATAATGATTAAATATATAACTTGTTTAAGAGCAACCCTTCTACTTTGAGCAACGTATTAATTCTGTAAAATAGTATTTTATATGTCAAGAGTTTTTTCTTTATATTATTAAAAAAATCAGCATAAAATGAGGGACGAGAAGTGACAACGGTCTAAATTGATTTTACCAATCTCCAGGCATACCTTTTACATTCCCAGACCTTTATTCATGTTATTATCTCGAAAACAGGAGGGAACAACTCACATCTTAGCTAAATCCTTGTTACAGCCTCAGAATCAGAGTGTGGCATTCTCCTTGAAAATTATGATTTGAAGCATAGTTGCTTAAAAATCTTTTATGAACCTTTGTCACATTTGGGACACTCAGAAAGCTTTGTAGTTCGAGCAGTTTCGGTAAGACCTATATTTTATGTGCCCTGCTAAGGTGATAAGCTGATAGGCTATTTCGAGATGATGATTACTTATTCTTTCACTAAAAGGGTTTTATTTTGTCTTCTTCAAAACACAAGAAAAACCAAATGACCCTGAAATGGTAATTTTAATAACAATTATGACCTTTTTTTATGCATGTAAATAATTTCCATAAATAAAAACACTTTATGTCCTGTTGCAAATGTGCATCTTACAGAGGACACATAGGGTTCTGACAACTTGATATGGTACCTCTAAAATGTTTCAACTGCTGTCTGAAAACAAAATACGTATATGTATATATATATATAATTACAGAAATTCGTACTCATGCTCTATTTAAGACATTCAAAATATTTTAATGAGTTCAGGGGAAAAAGCAGAATTAATTGGTAGATGTTGTGCTTCAAAATTTAAAATCAAATACCTACAGTTCTAGTATCCGCGTTGCTTTACTACTGTTCTGTCTGTCTCCTTTTTGTGTGTATCTAGGTAGAAGTTGTCTTTGAACCTGATGTTGATGCCCTATTTTATTAAAGCATGTAACTGACTAGAACGTGGACTTAGCTCACTGTTCCAATGGAAAAATAATGTACTATCTTAAGCATATTAAATCAGCAATAGCCACATACATATTAATGTTCTATGTTTTATTGACAAATATGGTTACATTACGTTGATAATGTTCTGGGGCATGCCTGAAATAAAAATAGGGCATCCTCTGACAAGTACATCGAGACTTTGAGAAGAGCCCAACTTTCATTAAAAATAAATCCAAGAGTTGACCTTTTCTTCAGTCTATGCTGGACAAAAACAGAAGTAATCTTACAGAGTGTTTATTAAAGAGACAAATATGTACACATGCAGAGCCTATTTGTTGACTACCATCACTCAGTATCTTAACAGTCACTTCCTTGGTTTCAGCAAACCAGTTCTGGAACAGACCACTGACAAGGAGGCAAAGGAGGAGCAGACAGACTACCCATCTTCAAAGTGGACTATATTTTGTTTTGATTTCTATACTTAGCACTGTCCCAAAGGACTATGTCTATGCCTGTATATAAAATGATTGGCTGTCTGCTCTCTGATCCCTGAGGACATGTGGCACAGCACAGTGCTTGTCCACGCAGTTGAAATCTCATCATTTCAAAAAGCAAAGTAGCACCATACCTGCTGCCTCTTGGTAATATTCTCTCAATTATTCAGTCCTCTGAAATATCTCCGAGTGCTGTCTGGAAAGGATGCAAGCCTGACCAAAGCAAAACCAATCTAGGGAGTGTTTGAGCCTGTGCTTTGGCTCTGCTCAGTTTGATAGGACAGTGGTAGCCAATCTGTATTTACTGCATTCATCAATACACACGGCTCACATCTTGCAAAGACGTTTACACAGGAAAGGCTTTTCAAAATTTTAAATAAGTTCAGAAAATTTCTGACTATATTGTATATATTATTTACATGGAAAGTGAATATAGATGTGAACAACAATCTATCTGTCTCTATCTTCTGTGCAGTGGATAGGTAAGTGTTGAAAAGAGAAATCGGTGTCTTTCCATCTATTGAGAAGTTATGATGTGTGGATTAAAACTTGCTATTTTGAGTCTTTCTCCATGGTGCTAAGCTACATAGTAAATGGATAGCTAACTGCTTTATAGTCTCCAGTGAACAGTTGCAGACCTAGGAGAGATTCCAAGAATTAAACTGATTAAAGGATTTCAAAAATCCATTAAATAGATTACATGACAAGTTGATCATTTAGAAATGTCATCTTGTGATTTTTTAATTTTAAATAATTATATTTTATTTAAAACATTAGTAGACAGAGAAAGCAGCAATTTAATGTGAAATTCAATAAGGTTTTAAGAAGATTTCTTAGAAGTATTCCTACCATTTAAAAAAGCCTGTGATACACAAAAATGACACAGGTAACACAGGTGCTTATGGTACTCTACGTGACATAATGCACGAGCAAACAAGCCAAGTACCTCCAATGAATTTAGATTTACTAATAGCCTAGCATGAGACCATTCATCAATTTCCTTGCTACGGTAGTTAAGTAATAATTCAATCAATTCCAAATGTGATCTTAAAGAATTGTTTTAATACTGTGTATCTTTACGTCCTGAAAAGATGCATGAAACCTACTTTCTGCCATAGCAGGTTGTGTGTGCTACCATCTACTTGCAGATATTTAATCTAGCAATTCTTTTTAGGCATCTTGAAGGATAAGGAAGCTTGTGTTCTCATTTAGAGCAAATTCACTAAATATCACTCCTTAAAGCTTGTTTTGGTTGCTTTGCCTAGGAGATCATATAGATGAAGAAGACTTGGATAGTCTACTAACTCTCCAAATAGTTCTTTCTCTGACTGTGGGGAAGATTTATAATCTGCTTTGGGAAGAATTTTGGGCTCCAGAGACTAGGCAGTACGTATTAGAGCTACAAAGGCTTAGTACTTTAAAAAAATCTTCTCAAACTTAGTCTCAGTGAACACACGAGTCTTTTGTTGGATTTTCAGTGCAGTTTGCTAGACTAAAGAACCACTTTCTCATTATGGTGACCCAAAGAGTATAAAGACACATGCTGCACAGGTCAATGCAAGTAACAGGTAATAAGATGTTACATGAAATGCGACTCCTCTGCAAGTGGTCCTCAGAATCACTTGTAAGATGGCAATTTGCACAGTGCTAAATATCACTGATTAACTGTTCTTTGTTTACTTTGTAAACATGGCCCTCTATATTGCTAATGCCTGCTCCTCATGAGCTTGCTTAAGTCAGGAGGGGTAGGGAAGGGCCTGCTCCACTTTTCTTCAGCTGTGTGAGTGAAAGCTGATTCTAAATTAAGACATAAATAACAGAAACTAAATATTCTGTTTCCCTTTTTCTAGACACTTGCTCTTTTCTTTTGATGTTTACTGTTACAATTACGTCAGGCAAAGAAATTCTCCTATATCTTCTCCCAGCATCTTGAAAACATCATCTATAATTATTTGTCGTGTGTAGCCTCACTTGAAATAAATGACATTTCATCTCGCAGTGGGCAAAGTTCATGTTCCGTGAATGTTAGCTTAAGAAGAAACTATGGAAAAAGCTGGAGAAATGTGCAAACTGAAAAGTAACATCAGGAGACATCGGGATCTGTACGGAAGACACTTGTTCCTCACAGTGATATTTAAACTAAGCACCATGGATTATCAACACGTTGTCTCTCCCTTTTTTTTTTAATAAAAAAATCTGGTGGTAATGTCGTTATTGTTCTCCTCATAATTTTGCTTCCCCCTGGACAGTTATCTTGGGAATAATGTGCAAACTGAGTAAAGCTGTCCAAGTTCCTGAGTAGTTGACTAGGACTTGGAAAACTTCCCTAGCCCTAAAGTGAACTTTTGTCTAGCTGTAGACTTCCTGCTGGATGTTTTAACCACATTTTCCCTTACGTAATGTACCTTTGGGTTTAATACACATGCCTGGACCTTTGGGAAGAGATACGTAAGAATTATACGCTCAAGCACCCATGCAACAGATGCAGAGTCTATAGGTATTGATAACCCACTGCCTCCTTCTACCGACCCCCTATTTTGTCTTTCTGCCAATTAAGTCTGCAGTACCTCAGGCTAAAATCTTAAGGCTTGAATAGAGCTCATCTTTGCCAATTGTCCTACTCTCCAAATGAAGTTATGTCGTGAAGTTCTAGTGGATTTCCCAAAATCTTTTCATTTCTAACACGTTTGTCTTTTTTTTCCTGTTGTTACTTGCCCTCTGAAATTTTCATTACAAAACCATAACTAAATAATTTTTTTTCCATTACAATGCCTTATGACTGTCTTGACTTCTCTTTAATAGTCAAATAAAACTTGATACTTAGACTTTCTAAAATTCTCTTAACAGTCTAGGAGATCAGTGGTGACCCTGCTGAAGAGAGAAATGTTGAGTTAAACACAGAGGAACGCTTGAGCTGAAGTAGTGCCATGGACCATTGGCTTTGGCAGCATATCTGAGTGAAGAAGTCTTGTCTCTCCGTCTCCCCATTCCCAGTTGCTCATTCCCACCCCTAGTGCTTATTCTGGACCTGGAATATTACATATTCCTTGGTTTAAAATACAGAAATATAGAGATTATATATTGAGATGGGAAATGGGAGAGAATGAATAATTAGAACAAACAAAAAGCAAAATGAAATTACAAATCTACAAACTCCAACAATACTTCTGTACACATGAAACACTAAGGTCTCTACAAGATGGAGTTCAGAAAAACATAACAAGGATATCTTAGAAAGTTCTAGAGAATTACACTAAAGCCTCCTGTTACTTTCTTCATGTGCAGATTGATGGAGGGTAAAGATGAGGATGATGAAACAAACACACTGGAATGAAATTTGAATGAAGGCCTGGTAACTTGGTTGGCCATCTTTGCGTTAGTAAAAGTGGGGTATATGACATCTGTCACTTGCTACATTTGCCTAGATGATCAACCCCTGTTTGTGTGTGCATGCATCTTCTGTGTGTCACAGCACTTCATTAACTTCTAACTTCATTACTGATTATGTTAAAAAGAAAGATGTGCTGCAAAGGCAGCATCTTTATTCAAAAGCGACCTTCATGCTTTCTGATTTATTAGTGTAATATAATATAAGGCAATATCACATAAACACAGCATATTTATCAAACACATCTTTCCAGTAACTTGCAATGAGCTTAAAAAAAAATGAATGCATATCTTTCATGCAAAGCCTTTGATACCAACCCACTAGCTTTTAAATAACACTGATGAAGGTACAGTGGATTTTGCTATGGCAGAACAAATTCTTCTTCCCAAATATTGTTGTTTGTTAACTATTTTGCCCTCTCACTTTCTTAACAGTCTATTTCTACTTAAAGTATTTTGAACATCAAATTCTGTCTTGGATATTTTTAGTCTATTCTTCAAATGATGAATGTAATGGATAGTTTCACCGACGTTGTGATGATGTAGAGATACGATATTGTATCGCATGGAATTTTTCCTGAGTGCTAATTAACTAAAATTCATTGTATGACAAGTATGATTTTTCCTTAAGGGAGAGAATTCACATCGTCTTGTATACACCATTTGTAGTACTTTGGCACAGTTAAAACTCTTACTTATAAAAGATGCCAAAACACCATACTGTAAGGTAAATCAAAGAAAGTATGCGGAAAAAGTAAAGTAACTTTGTACTAAATTTGGGACAGTTTAAGAGGAGTTATGACTTCAGTACTTCTTTTTACTGTAAGACATTGCACAAGTAATTCAATTATTTTTTTATTATAAGACCACCAATTCATTTCGTACTTAGTTAGTGTTTAACATTTCAGAATTGTATTTAATTTATCAACATACTAACAAAATATTTTCTGCTCTTCAGATGACGGTTTTCACCCTACGGTGGATGTATCTCAATTACTAATTGTTGTTGAGACCTTTACATGCTAAGCCACAGACCTATCAGACTTCACCCTGGCTGCTTCTATATTTATAAATAATGTTTGGCATATTTCTGACATCAGTTTCTCATTTGCAGTGTAAACTAATAACGTAAGATGGAATGGAAAGACAAAGAGATAATCCTCACTGACCCTTGGGGTCACCCTGCGCTTTGCTATAAAGATGAAAAGAAATGAGCTGCGGCTCAGCCCTTTAAATTAACAGCAAAAGATATCAAATCCTTAAACCATTTAACAACTTAATTTGACTTGGTTTTGTTTTTTCTTTTATTTCTTATGGGAGAAGGAAATGCGAGAGCCTGATTAGAGCGGGGTTCCAATTCTACCAGTCTTTGAACTACATTTGGAAGTATGGGCTCACTTAATATTTAAATCATTTTACTATGTATTCAGCAAGTTTACATATACTGCAATGCTTCAATAGAATCATTCTCTAATAAATTTTATGCATGCTACAGTTTAGCTCTAGATAGGATATTATTTTAGAACAGTGCTAATATTAATATTGCCAACAACCTCAATCTTTTAGATTGCTCTGCTTTTCCTATGGCTTCTTAAATGCAACTAGCAAAATACCCAGTGATTCTGCCACAGGAAATTGATATTTTATTGACAGATATTTTAATTTTTTCAGCCTTTTCACTGAGTCTTGGTTATGATTTAAGTAGCTAAAAATGTAGTTCTTTCTTCTCCTATCATATACTTGTATTATTGTTACACTGGCTTACTACTGTGATGATGCTAAGTGAAATTGCTCTATTTCTTCAATTTCTGTATGCAGTAAAAACATATTTTTGGATCCAACATGATCATTACTACACAGCATTAGATTATTATGTCACCAGTTTAGGACTGCTTTTGACTTCATTATAAAACCTGACAGGAAAATAAGATGGATTACATAGCTACCAGCTGAGCTAAAGTTTAAATTACTTTTCTGCATTCTAGTGAATGAAGCTTCCTCTCCCAAATTAAAAAAAAAAAAAACAAAACAAACACACCAATATTGGATCTAACAAAAATGTGAATAGCAGTGATAAAAGTAGTCAATATGAAATGTATATTGCATCTAGCAGTGGTATGAATTTCCAGCATGAAAAAGAGGCAGGTTTGAATATTGATCTTTTGAAGCTCCATTAGCTATATGCTGAGCATTGCTGACATCACAGATTGATGTCTCTTTAAACTGGGTCTCAGATTGAATCACTTGGGGAAAACAGCTATTGGCTTTGGATGTTTGTGCTGTTCAGCCACAGGAGAATGCTCTTTTTCTATTTCTCTCTCCCTCTGTACATCTGTTTGTCTGTGTCTGTCTTGAATACATGCACATTCACACACAGAGGCACACATATGCTGGTCCTTCTGTTTTAGGAAATACTGTCTTTATTTTTTCGTGTAAATATAAGTTTTCAAAGTTACACTTGTGTTTCTTTATTACACTGGTACCTTACAACATGATGTTCAAGTGAGATAAAGCTCTTCTCACTGATTTAAGGTATTGAGATAGTCTCCGGGAATGTCTAAAGGAATGAGTATCATCTTGTCTGTGGAGACCTTCATTTCACCTTGTAAAGTGAGGCGACCATAATAGTCTCCAGAGCAGTACTATAAGAATCAATAAAGACAAAGAAACCAAAATCCTTCTGAGGTGCTGTTGGTAGTGATGTGTGTCTGCGTACGTGCATGCCTGTATGCGTATGGATGAAGAGAGCTGGTTTCTGATGAAAAGGAATGCAAATTTAAAGACATTGATCAGCACTCATCTCCGTTCAACCTCATGCTCTCTGCTACATCAATACATTGGAAACATAATTTGTATCAGCAGTTGTTTCTTTAATTAAGATCTCTCCTAGATCTTTCTCATTGATTCATGCCATTAACTTATTGATCAGCTTGCTTATGCTGAGATGGCAGTTTTTGCTGAGAAAGGGTATCTCTCGGTTCACAATGTTGGTGCGCTACAAACATCTTGGCAACCACTGGGAAGACCAGAACTCTGCTTTGGCACTGCTTTAACAGTACACAGAGGCTTTCTTGGAGTAAGAAAATAAACCCCGAAGTAATCGGCCACCTTAGAATTTTGAAAACCTGCCCAAAAAAAGTCTTTTATGTGTTTTAAAACACTGCTGAAAAACTAAAGACAGCATACAGAAAATGTTATAGCAATGGGGTACGGGACATATCCAGTCTGTGCGTGTTAATACCTAATAACCAGAAACTAAATGACAGAATTTGAGCTAAAACGCAAGATACATTTAGGAATTATCTGAGAGTAACTGATGACTTGTTTAAGCAAACAGTTGGTAAAAAAATGTGATAATCAAGGCAGAATGAGTTTAAGGCTGGGTAAAAGTTGAATAAGGAACGTTCCAGAAGTATTTAATTGTAATTTTGCATATGTCGTCTCTTCATATGGTCCATTTATGTTAGTTCTTCATAAATACTGCAGCAAACAGGTTTATTGGTCAGTATGTTCATAGATATTGAATTTTATATGGATACTCAGAGTGTAAAATTGAATACTTGTAGCAAAAACTTGACTTGGGCAGAATGAATATCACACTACATAGTCTCTATCATCTCAGACAGTCAAGTAATTGATGCTGCACAAATTTCAAGTAGTTATGAATGGCTTATGCAAAATTCACAGGTGAATATTCAGGAAAATTGATTATTTAGATTTAAGTTTTTTCTCTGTCTCACGATTTTCTCTGTCTTCATGATGTCTTGCTAGAACTGAAGTGCAATGACTTTTTAAAATGTTGTCTTAGGAGGTTCAACAACTCAAGACAAGCAATAAGGAAAAGAGCATCATTAAGCTGGTACCTTTAACCCTAAATACAAGATGGAAGAGCACAGGGACAGATAAGATGCAGATGGCACTCATTAAAGTACCATGTCTAATATGTGACTTTTGGGGAATTCTTTAACCTCAAAGCAAAACACTTTAAAGTCATATTCAAGGTGACTAGCCAAGAAATGGCTGGGCTAATAAGTTTGTCGGGTTAAAGGACCACAAAATAGCAGAGTGTTGGCTGGACAATGTGGATGAATGTGTGGGAATACGGGAGATATGATGACGATAGCAGTGAGTAAAGAGTATTATTGACAGGAAGCGTTATAAAAGAGAATGTTCAAGAAATGATGATTTTTCTCGCAAACAAATGAAATTAGTATTAATACAATTAATAGAACAATTTCTAATGTTTCCTAAGAAACTAGTGTTTGAATTGAATTTACTTTCAATGACAGAATGTGACTTGTGACACTAGATGTTGCTTTCTAAAATATGGCACCTTCTCAAGAATAGAGGTGAATGATATACTCTGAACTCACACAAGGCACAACTCATGATTGGTCCCGGAAGAAGTCACAGAAGATTCAAAAGTGGCAAAGCCAGCAGCAACGCTCAGTTATTGAGAATTAGAGGCAGGGATGGTAAATTCTAGAGCCAGGCACTAGATCGAGGTAAAAAGGCAGTAAAACCAGGAAGCAGCGAGCACGGGGCACCTCCTGACTCCTGGAAGCAGCAGCTGCCATGTGATTCTATGATTCTATGACTCTATGATTCACTGTTGACAGGCCTTTGTAGCTGGGATGCTCTCTTTCAAATCTACCTCAGCAAGACACGGTAAGACACCAAAAAATGGTTTAGTAGTAACAGTGTCCATCTCTTCAGAGTTTTCCAGAAATACAATATGGAACGGGTGCTGTTTTGCATCAAGACCTTTATTCTTTCTTTGATTTATTCAGCACCAAACTGAAAATTGCTCCTGTTTTGCATGACACAGAAAATACTGTCAGCTATACCACATAATGTTCAAAAAATAACATTATGATCTTCCCAGAAACGGCATTCATCTCAGGGACGTTATACAAAGTGCTGTGTTGTGGGAGAAAGGATATGTAAAGAGAGGGTGAAGTGACAACTATATGGAAGGAAAAGTGTGAGCAAATGAAAATATCAGGCATGTAAGCTAAGACTGACCTTGTGTGGCTTTGAATAAGACAACCTGCATTTGTACAGGATATGACTTTCACAAACACTGTGCTCTCCTTTGAAAGCTTCCACAGCAGCTATATTAACCACATGAATATTAATGTAGCTATATAAGTAAAATGGGGAGAAATATGGCCTGTATTTCTCAGAACTCTGATTTCCTTTTAAAATATGTGTTTACTTAGAGATCCCTGTCCTGGCCATGACAGGTAGTACCTACAAACATGTCTGTCCAGAATCGGCAATACCTAAGAGCAGCCTTGAGTCTCTGAGGTCTAAAAGTTACAAGGTAGCTGGAGTTGTTTTGATTGTCCCCTGTGCAGCTTCCATTGGATTGGAAGCCATAAGACTCTTACTGCTCTTCTAACCTTGTTTCTACCAACTGCGTCTTCATAGCTGAGAGCTAGCAAGTAATGCAATGAGAAGTGAGTTGAAGGTACAGAGCACGCAAATGGTTGGCAGCTGTGTGCTTTTTGTCCACCTTATAGAAGAATGTGTGAGAGCACAGCTAAAATTCAAACAGTTTCAAAAACATGAGTGGCCATGAAATCCATGGTATTTGGTACATCTGGTGTGCAACAAACTGACAGAATTTATGGTACACTTTTCTGTAACAGAAAAAAACTTGTAATCTCTGTGCTTTAGAAGAATATACATCAGGAAAACTAACTCAGTCATAAATAAGTGGTCAGACATACACTGCACCCACTGCATTCTTTGCAGCAAGCTGGACCAAAACTATGTTTACATTCAGACGTTATCAGTAGAAAATCTATTTGTTGCTTTCTTTAATATAGCTCAACTGCCAAAAACATAAAAGAATTGTTCAGTATTGAGGAATTAGAAAATCAGCTGAATATTGTAGCTGAAATTGTCAGAAGTGAAATAATTTGGCTTTTCCTTGGCTAGGATGAGTCCTGAATTTGACCTAAACTCAGCTATTTCTCTACTTGATTAAAAGCTTTAAGGTAAATTCTAGGATAGGTGAATGAGATATGAAGATTCCTTTGCCAGATTTAGGTGATGTTTGGGGGACTTACTGTCGATTTCAGTGAGCACAGCATTTGTCTATTATTTTAGTTAGTCTACAAATAACATAAGACAAGATTCAATCAAATAGTTCACATTTTCAAGGTTGTTTTCAGAAGGGGTGGTAACCTGGCATAGATTATATCAAAATTAATTTAGCTGACTGGCAGATTTTCCTCAGCAGTCTGAAGTAAGAGTGAATATGAATCACAGTTTTCATCAGACTCCTTTCTAATCCATTTAGTTAATTTGGTACTTGAACTGCATTTAGACAAGTTGTTATGTTCTGTTACAAAGTTCGGTTATAAAGAAGAAAATACTAGATACTGTCTACTCAGGGGCTCATGGAATATAGCAAGAAAAATAGAAGCAGACTGAGGATCCTTTAAGATGATGGACGATGGGTTCATTATTTAGTATTTAGTATTTTGGGCATACAGGGAAATTTTATACTATTTGAAGGATAGCCTGATCTGCAAGCTGCACAGGATAGTCATCTCGAGTAGAGACATACTAATTTTGATGGACAAAAGAATGTCCTAGTAAGAGAAGTCTGTGGGGGCTGGCTTGCTTAAGCTTACTTTGTATACTCTTTGTCTAGTGATTGAAAAAGTAGAATAATTTTGTAAAATTAAGAGACTAGATCTTCACTGCTGGAGTGAAGATTGGGTTTCTTATTGGTTGCCATACACTGAGTTTGAAAGTAAAACACTTTAACATAGATAAATATTACAGGAGTAAGAATATATATTTTTTCTTATTCTTAGAAGTGACACACTTAAAAAAATCAAAGTTATGGATGATGTCTAGACAATGTTATTAACCCTATATTGGTTTTGTAAATCTAGCCAAACATTGGGAACACACTATTAGAACTCTTCTTGTGTAACTAATGTTAAGTATTGTACTGTTGTGATCATTTGAACTGAATACAGTATAAAGTAAACTGTTATTTTTATATAAGGAAATAAAAACATATGACAAATTACTGAATATTGAGGCACATGCTGTGACCGTTCAGCTGTGGTTTTCTTGTAGGAAGAAGATTTTATTTTGCTAAAATTGATACCATCTTTCTAATGCAGTGACAATGACTTCAGAGAAGAAGGACTTTTATGTTTTTGAATCAATGGAATTTATAAAGATACAATTATCTTTGAAATTCCTTATTGACTTTTCTAGAAGTTTAGCCTGTATTTTATTGGGAACTGAGAGCAGTTGCGAAGATTGATTAATTTTGCTGTATCTGACACTGCCCCAGAAGAACTGTAACTGGCAGAAAGGTTGGCATTCATCTTAGTTAACTTAGATGTTCACAGCATAAACCTTGACACAGAGTTGTCTAGGCTTCCTTTAAATCAGTACTTTACAGTCATTCTTTGTAAACCATAAAGAGAATTTAAACTACTACTTTCAATACAGGTATCTACAGGAGTCTAAAGGCAACGATCTGTGAGAATAAATTAGATGTTGTGAGTGGTGGAAGTTTAGTGGAATGCATGGATCACTGCAAAAATTAGTAAAAAGATAAATCCTTTGAGCATTAGGAAAAAAATGAACACAATTTCTGTTTCAGAAATTCTCTAAAATGCAAGCTTTTGAAGGTTGAGAGAGTACTTGTCAATGTATCTTTAAAAATTTAACCATGTGGTACCACATGGTTGTCTTTGTACCACGTGCCCCAAATTTATTTTTTTCATGCTCCTCCCTAGGCAAGCAGTTACTGAAATTGGCAGGGAAACATCAGTGGGCTAGATGCACATTTTCTTTCACGTTGTGCCCTGCCCCATTCATATTTATACACGAAAATGTGGGGTGGGGGATAATGCAAATTATCTTTCTGTGGGCTACAAGAATTTTCTATATGAAAATATCGATCAAAAACCTGAGAGAAGACTGTCAGTGTATTTAAAAGGCAGTGGACCAGTTTTATAGCTACAGGATCTTCTATTCCATCTATAGGTGCCTGGAAGCTTTACCTTATTGAAAGTGAAGTCCTAGAGACTAAAGGACACTCATCAGCTGAAAAGTGCTTCTGGGAAAGTTTGTGCTCTGCATAGGGCATTTGAAAGCATCTTACCAGCTGTGGGAAGGTGGACAGGATACAGGTCAGTATGACGTAAGCTAAAAAGGAATATCATTTCAGCAATGTTTAAAGGATGGTTTCCTCTAAAAATGATTTCTCCTCACCTACTAAAAATACAGTGTTAAAAAGTCATCTGTTCATTGGTGTTACTCCCAGGAAATCACAGCTGGGTAATATTCAAAGATGACCTTCTTCAAGCTCAGGAACAATGCATGCCAATAATGAAGCAGTCAAGAAAAAATGCCAGGAGACTTGCAAGGATGAACAAATTGCTCCTGGACCAAGTCAAACACAGAAAGGAAGTGTACAAAGTGTGGAAGCAACCACAGGTAGCCTGGGAAGAATATAGAGAAGTTGTTCCAGCAACCAGGGATCAGGTTAGAAAATCTAAAGTTCTGATGTAGGAGATGATGCTACAAATCCAACCAGCTCTAAGACCTTTAACTAATTCCAACCTGCTCCTTAATGAGAGGGAAGGTAAGCATGACAGTATAATGCCATTGTTCTTTCTTTACACATTCTGAATTTTAGGTTACACAATTCTTGTTATATGTGTGTGGTGGCTTGTGCTGGGCTTGAATTTCACTATTTTTTTTTATTAGGAAAAATAGCTGAGGGTATTTCCTGTGACTGCTTTTAAAAAGACAATACTTGACTACTTTTTTTAAAATGTAGGATATTTCCTTTATATTGTTTTTCAACAATGCGAAAATATCAGGCGTGAAAATATTAAGCTTCTGTAGTTTGGATGAACAAATGGATAGAGCTAAACATAGTTTTATCTATTTATTTTTCAAGACAAATAGATTTATTTTTTTAATTTAAGGGAGCATATATGAACTACATGTGTTTTACTCTGCCATATTAGGAGTAGTATCTTGTGCATGCATTTCCTTGCTTTGCATATATTTTGGTCAGATTGACAGATATTAAGGTCAAAGTTTCTTATTATACTTGAATTTATCTAATTCTAGTTAAAAGGATATGGGTAGACAGCACTTTCGAGTTTATTACTATCTTATTTTCTATGAGTAATTAGTGTTTTGCATTTTTTTAATGGTCTTCTAAATTAAAATGGTAAGGTGTGGTATTTAGAACTCTTTAGGATATTAGATTCTGCTGTGATGCCTCTTTGCCCTCAGATGTTAAAGTCTCCTCTTTATATTTCATGCGTCCTTTTGAGAAACCATATATTCTTTATGACATTCATCATACAAACAAAAAGAAGGTTGCAGAAGCCAAACGACTTTTCCTTTTATTACTGCAGACAACCATAAGCAGTACAACAACTCTTGACCAAGTTTTGTTTTCAGTATAGAAGTAAGCCTGAAGAATTCTAGAATTTTTAAATTAATAATTTAACAGCAAAGGGTGAAAAATACTTCTTCTTTTGTCCTTCTCCGAATGTTTGATTACTCTTGTTAAAATCCAGACCCTCAGTTCCTTGGTTTTTTAATCTGGCTGAGGCAATGACAAACAAGGAAGACACTTTTGGGAGGTGGGCTGGAGAGGTGTAGAATAAATTAACAGCTATGTAAATTGCACAAGTTCATTATGTATGAGAAGTAATTTGTTTAATTGTAAATTTCAGTGAACTCTGTGGGCAAGATAAGGCTTTAAAATGATAGCATGTGACGAGGTTTGGAAATTTCTAGATATGGGGCTAACTCTAGCTCTCAGAGTGTTCTTATTCAGACACAACAACCTATAAATGTCTGCCTTTGGGCCATGGAGGGCTTTGTTGTGATGCACTGCTTCAGTTTTCAAAGGGACTGTAGAAAATATTTCCAAAAATGTAATTTGTGTCTAGGAATAAGACTGACTTCCACAAGGACTGCATGAAATTTCTGAAGATATCTAAATTTAAAAAAATATAATTAAATAATCAAGTCCTTCTGATCTTATGACGACACTATTGTTCAGCTAAAGAATATACCAGAATAAGACAAAGATCTGGAAAAAGTATAAAATTTTTATCTCACTAAATATGATTAATACATTTTCTTCCAGCAAGGCTTCTGAGTGAGCCACTCAGAATGGATCTAACCATTCCGTCAAACCATCTTGCAGTGCAAGGTCACATGAATATTACTTGATCTCAAAAATAACCTAAACAAAAGAGTTTACATTTACGAAATAATGATATAAGCTGTCACAGAAATGCAAAACAGTAAACATGAAGTGGCTTTCCAGAGTAGTATTTATCTATTCAAAATAATTGCAGCCAGGCTATTCAACATTATGCTGTCTAAAAATGTTTTTATCCCACCTATTTGTAATTGGGTAAATAATGGTTAATGGGAGCACAATATCTGGAAGTTCTGGCTGTACACATAAAGACAGACAATGGCCAAGACGATGACTTTTGGTGAGGTCTTATCAGCATGTTAAGACATCCTCTTGAAAAAAAAGACAAAAACATTGCATCATCTTGAATGAATGAATAAATAGGGTTTTTTGTGGATCAACACAGCAAGAATGGCTTAAGCTGTAGGTTATACAGATAGAAGTTACTGAGTGTTTTAACTGTTAGGTGTGAAGAATATTTAGTAGAAGACAGGAAGCAAATGAAAGATCTGTTTCTGTCATAACTTCAAAGAATAAAACTCATTAAATGGCTTCTCAATAAATCCATATCTATATAAATGAATATCTCATGAAGTTTATACAATCACTGTAACTTGAGACCCCTTGCTGAAATGATCTTAAATTGGAACCACAATTTCTACTGAGGAAGCACGCAAATTTTCAAAGGAGAGTGAGATACAGGCTTCAGAGTTATGGGTGCTCAAATATTCTTAATTTAAAACACAGTGGAGTTATCATTCAACTATAATGTTATCTTGCCCTGCAGTTCTTTTATGTATCTAACCATCACTATAGTGAATGCAGCATTTCATCAAGATAGTTACAGAGCTGGACTTCAATACGTCTTTGTTTCTTTGTGATGATTTATTTGGAAAATATTGTATTTGGCATTAGTAAGAATAGAAACATGCTTTGCATCTTAAACTGAAAACTAAAACCCCAACTGTGCAAACACTTAGGCAGGTGTTCATTTTTGTGCATTATTAATATCCCTTTGCAGAATTCAAGACTTGAATATTCCACTTTTGTTGTCTTTGTACACAAAACTTTTTGCTTTGATTGTAGGGTTGAGTTTCTTTTGTTCAAGTTTTCATACGTTTTATGAAAGTATGTCCTTTAGTAGATTTCCTTAAACTTTTCTTTTTATGTCATCTTTCCTATGTTACAGTGTATCCCTTACAATATTTTAGTTGGTTTCCTTTGCAACTCGACTTGATATCAAAAGTTGAGACATGCTATATTTACTATGTGTCATGAACATAAGGTAAGTGCCACACAGCATCACACTAAATGTTTACTTAATGCTGCAGGATTTGTACCCACTATCACTAGGACTGGGTATCGCCCATGGTGACTGGTCTACACTCAGTGTGTTCATCCCATTGTACGGCTGTGGGTGGTATGTCACCTACATTAGGGATCCTGTAGCTGCACAAGTGGACACGCTGTAACAGATCTCTGTAAAGTGCCATTGGAGAAGCCTTGTAAAATGGAGAAAATCTCACTAAATAGTAAAGGAATGCTGCTATTCAGTCTTATTTGGGGATTTTTTTTTGTGTGTGTGGTATTTTTGATGGATCCTCTTACTCAAAATCCATCAACCAATCTGATACCACTGGAACCTGTGAAGTGTTAACTCTTAACCTCATCCTTTTGGAAGATGACTTAAAATGGGTAAAAGGATGTGTGTTATGTGGAGAAGGGGGATATATATTTAAAAAAAATATATAATGGTGTGATAGGGATAAGGGATGCGGGGGAGCTGATGGTTTAAATCTCCATGGGCCTCGGAATCGAGCCTGTTTCAGTCAGATTGTGGCCCTGCTAACAAATCCAATAGCAGCTAATCTGATCATCTGCTCTCTAGTTTTCATGCTGTGTTTTCTTCAGAGTTCCCTCTCCTAGTTCCAGTCTGTGACAGTGTGATAAGACACAAGAAATTTAGTCATCATTGCTGCTGTAAAGGAGCTCAGAGAAGGGATTATGATATTCCATAACCCTTACATTAGACACGGACAGGGGCAGCCACTGCTGTGATTACAGGCCTGAACACTGCTGTTATTTTTCCCACCTCCCTCAAGTTATTCATTAATTTATTTATTTTTATTTTTATTTTATTTCTTTAATTTCTTTTTTTTTTTCAGAGAATGCTTTAAAAGATTAGCTGAGAAATAGTCACCATCACAATCATCATCCTAAATCTCGTTGTGCAGAATGCAGAAGTTGTGCAGCTCAGAAGGTTGTTACACTTCTAACCAGCATGGACAAGATAACTGTCAAGCAAGTTATCAAAAACACTCATCCACTATTCAGTCATTATTAGGAAATTCAAACAGTGTAAGCTGAACAAATCAACATAGAATACAGAGAGGATGCCACAGGGAACACTGATTTGGGAAAAATATATCTTACTGCTGAGGCAAGTCAGAGATTAGGTTGCTTTTCCTCTGTTCTGCACATGGCAATATTTGTGATGAAAATATTATTTGCAATACCTCTTGCCTCTAGTTATCAAGCAGGTTTGCAGTGCTGTTACTGAAGGAATAATTACACTTGTGTTAATTGACATTCCAGCACCAAGTCTTTTTGCCTGATCCATGACTCTTATGCCCATAAAGAAGTGTTTTCTTCAAAAAAACCAAGTAGAGCTTTTTCAAATAGCAAAGTCACAAATTAAAAAAAAAAAGAGGTGACGATGAAAGTTGGATTGCCCACTCTCATAGAAGTAATAAAATGATCTGGAAATAATCTGTTCTGTTGTTTGTTTGCTTTAAAAGCAAGAAGTGGGAGAATTTTTAAATTGGCTTAAGCTGTTGGCTAAAGATTGTTTCTTGCATTTCAAAAGGAATCCCTGTCACTGGCATTATTTGTTTCGCAGCACTTTATAAGGAAAGGTACTGTATGGAAATGTAAGCCATATGCCTGAGCCCAAAGAAAGGCAAGGCAGTACGTGAAGCAATGGGCAGAGTCACAGTGCTCAGCTGGGATGTTCTGTGTGTCTGCACACATGTGGTGTGCAGTGCTGCTCTGCTCTGCTAGGACTCAGGAAGATCCAGAAATAGCTGTATGACAGTTACTGGACTGGTTCAATAACTGCTTCTGGGACAGTATAAGACAATTTCATTGCACGTGAACTATCTGACATGACATGCCTAGTCACCACCAAACTCTGAGCAAGGAGGAAAGGTTTTAATTACAGCAGTGAAAGGCATATCTTTAGACTTCTCTGTGGCTCCATGCAGGACCAAAAGCGGTGCCTGTTGTGAGCACTGGACCTCTATTATGTACCATACGATTTAGGTTACGTTTGGCTTTCGCCTGCAAGTGAAGGTCAGCTGGGAAATCTTGAGAGCTTTGATAGCAGTGGAAGCTGCTGGCTTGCTGTTTGGTGAGAGATTTTTGAGATTTTCAGAGGGGATTTTGACTCAGTTTCTAAAACATTAGTCATCTACCACATACAGAGACTGAGACTTCAACTCCCGCATAAGTTCAGAGGAGAATGTGTTTAATGTATATGTGTTTAACTGTAAAGTACTTAAAATATGGCAATGTAAATATTATGTTAATACATTATATTTGAATATGTGTAATCATGATGAAGAGAGGAACTTCGAGGGACATATTATCATAAGTAATTCCTACCAAAAAAATTTGTTCAAAATTTAATCAAAGTATTCCAAATACAGTTTGCTATATTTGATGCTATTTATAATGGTTTCTGTGCTCATTAATTTTCTTTTTAATTGGAAGATTTATGTGTACTATCGCTTTGAAAGTTGACTGGAAACTATTAATTCTGACTTATCAAAGTTTTGCATACAGTTAATGTAAGGTTTAACCCAGCACTCTTTTCTGGAGGCAGCTAATGCTTACTTTTAAGCAAAATTTCTGCGCATCTTTTCACAGAGTATTTTTGTTGAGACACAGACAGAACAAAGGTAACAGAGAGGCATACATATCATTGCCTAGCACTCACTTGTCCCTTGACAAACACAGCTGGATTTCTTTAGCCTTTTTACAGAGAGTATTGAAAGATTAAATATTACCACAGAATAAAAATTCCCCAGTAAAAGTAAGCTGTGAGAGAAAAACTATGCAACCTCTTCTAAAATATAAATAAAAATTGACAGATGGCTAAGACTGATAAAAAAATTCCCTAATATTTTATGATATTTTGTATTAGGAGATTCAGCACACCTTGTGTGCAGAGATGACGAGATAAACAATGATAGGTTTTGCTATGTAGGTATGCAATCACCCTTAGAAAAAGGAAAAAAAGGAACAACAGCCACAAAAATTCCACCCTCCAACATGTTCTTCTGCATTTTGAACTTCTAGTTGAAATTGATTTCCTTGACTGTGCCTTAGACATTTTAATTTGATGAAAAACATTTGACATGTCTTAAGCACATTTTCTTGTATTGCCCCACCATCTCAGATACTGCTGACATCCGCAAACAAAGTGATTCAGCACAGCAGAGAAGTATTCACTCAGTCTAGCCCAATAAGATGAATGATAACTGTATTTTTGGTTGGTTGTTTTTGATATTTTGCTTTCCTCTAGTTAAGTGAAAATTTGTTACAGAACAATACATCCAGAAGACTTTGATATGAAGAGGCCTTATTTGGCCTTGAGCTAATCAAATTGAGAACTCACCCTGTCAAAGGTCAAGGTTGTAGACTACTTCCTGTTTCCTTTAAAACTAAAAGAAACATAAAAAGATCCCAAACTTTTGAGCCATCACCATGGGGATTTCAGAAGATGACTGAGGCTGGAACAAAGCGTACCCTTTCGCTTCTGGGTATCAGGAAAGACTTTAATGGTATCACGACATTGATCATTGAATTCAAGGTCACAGTCGTGTCAGTGTTAATGAATTCCAAATATGATTCCACAAAATATTAGTATACAGCAGATAGGAAGCAGTACATCCTAGAAATGCTTTTAGACATTATTTATAACAACCTGTAATAAAGTTTTCTGTTATCCACCAATGGCAAATTCAGACAATTTTTTCTTTCATGTCATGTGAAACGACATAAAAAACCAGAATACTTAAACTCTATGCAGATTTTTTACATTCATCACTGTTTTAAGGAAATTGTATAAATTTCTTGAACATACGATTATAAATTTCTGGAGAAGTTATCTAATCCTGACTAAGTAAAATATTGATAACCTGTGATCTGAAAAGATTTTCTGTCTTTGCCAATTTTCTCAGTCTGTAGTCAATTCACATTTCTTTGCACATATTCAAAGTCAGATGAAATTAGGGCAGAGCTGTCTCTGCGAAGCCCACAGTGACAGAGATGTCCCCAGCTGCAGGAATTTGCAGTTGTGAATGCCTCTTTTCTCTGTCCACTATAAATATTTCAGTAGGTCATGAAAAGAGCCAGCTACACAATTCATGATTATAATGCACTGGAGTTAGTTTGATTTCCATTGGCAAAGAATAAGCCAACATTTTTTTTAAAAAAAATCATTGTTTTGAAATATGCATTACATGTATTTTAGTTCTTTAAAGAACATATTTTTCAAAAGTCTTTATCAAAGGGATTTTCTTTTTTCATAACTGAACTAGAATTAGAAATGCAGCAAACTTCAATGAGATTCATAATCCCACTTAGAACCTTTACTTATTTGTAGTATCTGTCTCTATCAGTGTTAAAACCAAATACTTCTTACATATTGCGGTGCAAGTGAGCAATGCTATTCAAGATCTAAGATTCAGACCTTTAGTTTAGTGGTAGTCTAAGCAATGTTCCATATAAAAAATGAAAAAACTCTTGGCCGTGACAGAAGATTGAATTCTGTTTTTTTCTGAAATATGGCAAGCAGAGACCAAGCCAAGGTGGTAGCAGACATTTCCCTGCGCTTCTACACATCGCTGCAAGAGCTCAGAGCTTCTGACAGTGCCCATGCAGTACGAATAAAAGATAGCAATCTAGAGAACACAGAGAGGAACAGATCTGTTAGACATCTCGTCTGAAAACAAACTCTATAGAAGTCTTCTCCACCAAGTTCTATCAGATACAGCCTCATTGGTGAAGCTTTCCCAGCAACCAGAGTCAGAACAATAATAACCAAAGCCAAGTGGTGATGTTGTAATTGCTATATAATCTGGGTTCCAGCAGACCAAAAAGTACACATAACGTGGTAGTTAAAAGTTTCTACTGAAATATAACATTAAACTAATTATTTAATCTAATTCTTAGATACTTTCAATAATTTCCTGTTATTTTATTTTGCACTCTGGCAAACACTTATCAGAAAGCTTTTCTTTCTACAAGGCTAACAGAATCAGGCTCTGTCAGCTTACTACAGCGTCTCTTCATAGCTCTAGAGCATCTTAAATATGTGAAGACTGGAATAATGAGAGAGAAGTTAAGCATTTTGCACTGTTTGTGAATAAAGCACCTGGTTTTCCCATGCAATTTTTTCATTATTAACTTCATATAAATACTTCACAGAATTGTAGAAGCATTGGAAGAGACCTCTAAATATCATCTACTTCCAACACCCCTGCCAAGGACAGGGACATTTTTCACTAGATCAGGCTGCTGAAAGACCCATTCCACCTGAATTTGAACTCTTCCAATGATGCAGCATCCATCTACAGCTTCTCCGGGCTACCTGTTCCAGTGTCTCACCACTCTCATCATAAACAATTTCTTCCTTATGTCCAATCCAGATTTATTCCCTTTCAGTTTAAAACTGTTGCCCCTCTTCACATCTTTGGTAGAAAGACAGCTTTAGTAGAAAGTCTCTCCACATCTTCTAAATCCCCTTTATACATCAAAAGGAATCAATAAGGTCTCCCTGGAGCCTTCCTTTCCCCAGGGAAAAAAAAAAAAAAAAAATTAAAAATATGATCTCATAGAATACCCAGATAGGAAACTAATTAACCAGTTTGGAGGCTGAAAAATTAGTACAGTAACATACTTCAACAACTATCAGACAATTTGGTATAAGGTGCTCAGTTGAGCTGGCAGTGCTGAGAAATCAAGAGAGGAGGGAGGATGTAGTCTGCCATTTTTTAGAGCAGGTCTAAGACATTAATATATTATAGCAAATCACCACTACCTTCTTGAATATGACATCTTTACTTTGAGGTTCCTTCTGCCTGTATTTCCTCTTGTTCCTCTTGTGGGCAAATGCATATTTTGAGCAGACCTTAATAGATTTGATGTTTACAAACATTTGATATGTTTGTAAATCAAGAAATATTTGCATTTTCACTAATATAAAATTACTACTTAAGCTTTCCCTTTATTGCAAAATAATTTATATAAATATTTAATGATCAGAAACTATTCACGTTATGACTAGATGGAATAAACATCACAAGTAACGAGGCAAGTGTAGGTGTGTCCATGTCTGGAGGAATTTTTTTCCTAAACCAGAAAAATGCCTTGAATCCATGCTGTGTAGTGAGGAAGGCTGTGGCAACTGCTTTTCTTATTGTCTTAAGGTTACGTTAGTTAAGGAATTTGTGTACACCAGTACTGTATAATTTTTTTAATATTAATATACCTTCTTTTTAAAAATGTGTCACAAGCACGATAGGTCACAGCTATTAGATAATAAGCCTTCATAGAGTAATTTTCATATGGGGAACAATATCTCCGGACCAGGGCGTTTGATAGCTGTCCTGTGGTAAAAGGAGTCTCCGTTGCAGGAGTTCTTGCAGCAGCATATTTAGCTGGACTGGGATTGTTCCTCAATCTATTGTTTATGCTCAAATGGCTATGCTCTTACTTGGCTCCTCTGGCCTTAACTACATACAAAACACCTGTTAAGTATCCTAACAACATAGAAAGGACTGTTTCAGATGCTATCCATGTAGCAATAGTTTCTATTGAATATTTAGTTTCCGTGTCTTATCTGTGAACAATTTGATCACTTCTGCTGAAGGAATCACAGAGGGCAGTCTTTTGGACACTCCACCTGCACTAATAACCAGCACATTTAAGTGTACTAATCCAAAGTGACACAGCAGGAGCTGCCTTGAGAATTTCTAGAACTGACTGAAAATTACCATCTGAGTTTCTGTAACAGTCAAATACAGAATAGAAAATCTTCTGCCTATCATCTAGCTTCAAGTTGATTCACAGTCCAAATCCAGTCTGTTGTCTCACCTATATAGGCAGCTAATATCTCACATGCATGGTGACTGAATTAATGATTCAAGTGAGCTGAATCAGTATACAGGCAAATCCCTGCTTCTCAGCTACACCCAAATTATAGCTAAAAAATGAACTTGATTTTCATACATTCATCTTTAAGTCCTGTACCTGTTGATGCACTAAGATTGGTATTGTTCAGACTGGAATGTGTAAGAATATGTTCTGAGTCCTTACTTACATTTCATTAAATATGTCTCCTTAAAGAAAAAAAAATAATGTCTGAACAGGAGCCAAGCTCAAAGAAGTGAGAAAGCTGTGTTGCCCAAACCAATGCAAACTGACACATTTGACATAGCTTGACAGAGGTAGCACCTACAAAAGTATCGGCATATTCCGAACAAGGAGCATGGCTGTAGAGCAGAGCAGAGGCATGCTTCAGAAAGCACACAGGAATGACCTGTGAAGCTGAAGAGAGGCATATGTAAGCAAACTGGAAAAGTATTAGGAAGATTCCAAAAGGGAAAACTCTATCACAAGCTATTTCTTCTATAGAGATTGGAAGAGAAGACATAGACAGAAAAGTCTCTGAGCTAATGATCCTTGCCATTGCATAGAAGAGGTGTTTAGTGTTCTTTTGTAAAAGAACACTAAACAGTAGAGAGGTTTCTGCTGTTTGATATAATCATAGAATCACTAGGTTGCAAAAGACCTTTGAGATCATCAAGCCCAACCATACTTGTCCACTACTAAATCATATCCCTGAGCACCCCATCTACCCATCTTTTAAATACCTCCAGGGATGGTGACTCAACCACTTCCCTGGGCAGCCTCTGCCAGTGCTTGATAAACCATTCATTAAAGAAATTTTTCCTAATGTCCAATCTGAAAGTCCCTTGCGCAGCTTTAAACCATTCCCTCTCATCCTATCACCTATCACTTGGGAGAAGAGACCAATATTCACCTCTCTACAACCTCCTTTCAGGTAGTTGTAGACAGTGATAATATATCCCCTCAGCCTCCTCTTCTCCAGGCTAGACAACCCCAGCTCCCTCAGCCACTCTTCGTAAGACTTGTTCTCCAGCCCCTTCACCAGCTTTGTTGCCCTTCTCTGGACACAATCCAGGACTTCAATGTGTTTCTTGTAGCGAGAGGCCCAGAACTGAACACCGTATTTGAGGTGTGGCCTCACCAGTGCTGAGTACAGGTGCAGAATCACTTCCCTGGCACTGCTGGCCGTGCCATTTCTGGTATAAAACAAGATGCCATTGGCCTTCTTGGCCACATGGGCACACTGCTGGCTCATGTTCAGTCAGCTGTCAATCAATACCCCAAGGTCCTTTTCTGCCAGGCAGCTTTCCAGCCACCCTTCCCCAAGCCTGTAACACTGCACAGGGTTGTTGTGTCCCAAGTGCAGGACTCAGCATTAGGCCTTGTTTAAGCTCATCGCATTGGTCTCAGCCCATTGATCCAGCCTGTTCAGATCCCTTTGCAGAGCTTCCCTACTCTCAAGCAGATTGACATTTCCTCCCAGCTCAGTGTCACCTGTGAATTCACTAAGGATATGTTCAATCCCTTCATCCAGGTCATTGATAAAGATATTGAACAGATCTGGATCCAGCACTAAGCCCTGTGGACACCACTTGTGACCACCCTCCAGCTCAATTTAACTCCATTCACGACAACTCTTTGGTCCCAGCCATCCAACCAGGTTTTTACCCAGCAGAAGATTTGCCTGACCAGGCCAGTAGTAGCGAGTTTCCCAAGTAGAATACTGTGAGAAATGGTGTCAAAGGCTTTGCTGAATTCCAAGTACACTATATCCACAGCCTTTCTAAAACAACGAGATAATTTTACTGTAGTGTATTTCCAGCAACACTTTTGATTGTGAGAGAAAAATGCATAGCTTTACTAAACCTTCTTAGGCCTAAACTAAGTAATCTGAGTTTTCAGGCTATGAAGGTTGGCATTTTTAGTGTGAAGAGTCCCACCTGCAGGACAGAATTCCATGCATTTGATTTAGGAAATTGAATTGTGTTCCTAATTCAGCAATTCACCAAAATCCGTGATTTTAGAAAAATCAAGTAACTACTAAGCATAGTTATCTTCATCATAATAAGAATTTTCCATCATAAACACTTCCACCAGGGGTATTCTATAAGCTATTTACTACTTTCTAAAACATTTGCATCAAGAACTGTAGAATTACAAGTTAGTATTTTTGTACTCTTTGAGCTACACTGCATCATTTCTGAAGGACTTACATACTCAAAAGCACTTACTTACATGGCTCAAAAATATGTTTGAATAGATGAAGTGGAAACAAACTTCAATGGGATACATTATCTGTAAAATCAAGATATCATAGAGAGATATCTTTTATTATTAAATCGAAGGAGATTTCTGTTTAATGTAAACTTAATTAAGTGCCTGTGGCCATGTATGGTATAAATATCCAGTGTCAAGAAAATCTGCTACTAGAAAGCAACTGAGAAACACTGCCTCTGTTCTTAATTTTGACTGATAAGAGTGGACCTGGAGAAAAAAATATCAAAAAATCTTTAAAAGGAAAAACAAATGAAACTATCATCTGCTTTCATGTGCAATTGCATTTTCAAAATTTCTCTCCAGCCATCGATGTTTGAAGATTGTGATTCTAAACCTAGAATATATAATGATTTGACATATATTGCAGGAAAATGTTCCTTTCCTATACCAGCGGCACAAATTTCACTGTATGTTTTTTGCTATTAGTACAGGTAACTAGGATCCACTTTTTCTATAAGTTTCCATATATTACCATAATAGTAGCTTTATGCCTCATAGTTACTTGCTTTGTTTTTCATTCCCATTTTATAACACCATGCCTAGAGCCCATCAATATTCAAGTTAGCACTTTAAAATGAAACTATAAATTTCAATTTGGAGGAAATAAGCCCTTATTCAGGCTCATAAGTTTTAAATAACACATTACCATTGGCTACATTAAGTTTGCATTTCTAATGTTATTTTATGCATTTGACAATAGATGTTCCACTCTGCTCAGGAGTGGAGAGCAAATGCATGTGAAATGTAAGTCTGCTTAAAATGTAGGAATTTATTAGAGCTGTCAGTCAGCAGTGACATGAGAGATAAATTATTTCTGAAGAGATTTGAGTTGATATTTGCACTTTCCATTGTCTTTATCCTCCAAAGTTTGAGCATAAATAACTCTTTTAAAAGGTTTTCATCCTAGATTGGTTAGTGCTTCCTAAAGTCAGATAAAATGAAACTGAAAATACAGTACTAGATGCACAAACTGCTTAAAGAAATAGCCAGGTAAGCTTGGTATCATTTGGAAAAAAAAAAAGAAAGAAATTAAAAAGGAAATTCAATCACTTATTTCTATCAATTCCAGGAGAAGCAGATCAGTTTACTTCTATTTATGTTGTGGTTTAATTTAGTTACTGTAGGAAAAATGGTGAGTAATTCGTTTTCCTTTTGAATGCTTTCCTCTTAAGTGAACAGTGTGTGCTGGTGGTCAGGTGGTAAATCTGAATATTAGCTGTGGTATAAATTAATATAAAATTCCCTCTGCTGCAGAACTAAAACCAAGGAAAATTTGAAAACATTCCTTTTCCTGGCAGGAATGATTTCTATTCTTTATAATGCTTTTCTTGTTCATCATGTTGATGGGCTATTAGAATTGATCTGAAGGAAAAAATTCCTTTACACTTTACTAATTTTTTAGGATAATCTAGTGCTAATGCCTGCATTTCTTAAGCCTGTTTTCCTCTACAGAAATCAGAATGAAAAGCAATTAGCTTCCTTATGAAATACTACATCTGTGGGCCAGGGCAATCATCCTATCTTGATTCATTTTGGTTGTTAGCTTAGGAGCTTTTGCATGTCTAGAGTGACAAATGTGAAGAATAAAATCACTTTTCACAGTCTCGTAGAACTGAGAAACAATCTGCATAGCTCACATGTACTGTCTGTCAAATTAAAAAAAGAGTGGCATTTGCTAATTGATAAGTTAAAACAGTTTATTTTCGGCTTGGGTGTCAAGACAGAACTAAAAAGTTAGTAAGGAGGTATAGTGACAGATTTTAGAATCTTTCATTCAAGTAAATACGGTCATACTAACGAAGAATTTTTTACAGCACTGGCACTATTTGTACTTTATTTCTATGTGATGACAGGAAATTCCTATGGTTACTTGGACTGCTGAGATGTTTTCACATGCAAAGGTCAAAATTCAGTCATGGCATAAGTAGATGAAATTTCACAATATAAATTTAGTCAGAATATAACTGAATAAAGAAAATGAGTGTATTTTCTTCATTCAAGTGAATAACTCTCGCACAGTGATTTACACTGAATACATAAATTTGTCATGCATTTCTCTATTACAGGCATAACTCTGTTTCCAAAAAGAATATTATGACCAGAAAACATACGATAGCAGCTAAAAATGCCTCAGTTACAATTCTAATTCAGAAATTAATCAAAAAGGTCTGTTACAGGTTAGAAAATCCTGACTGCCATCTTTGCTTTCCTCAAAACTCATATTTGATTTTCCAGAAGCCTTTCTGAATTACAGAAATCTCAGTAGGGATTGTCTTTAAGTAGACAAACAGATGCAGGGAAGGGGAAGGGCTAAGCTTTTGGACTCAGAGAAGCAAAGAATGGATATGGAACTGGATTCATGCCCATTCTAGAGCTCAGATGTACTGTTGAATTAACACGCACTTACACTCGTTAATATCCAAACTTCTACAGGTTGTACTAAACACATGTATGTATTTTCATAGATGTAATAATCATAATTCTGAGCCTTTTATACACACTAAGATATCAACAAAATACACTTATTTGTGGCTAGTGGACCAACAGTAGTCTAGTGTTCAGATTTGAGTACTAGTTAAATTGAATTTCTGCTGAGGAAGAGGATCACTTCACAGATTTTAAGATATTAATCTGTAACTGTATAGAAATATGAGTCACTCAGAAGTGAAACTATTAATTTATTCTTGTCTGGTGTTATTCCAAAAGAATGAGCATTTCAAATCTTTCTGTGTTAGAGAGCACAACTAAACAAATGAGTTTTCAGACTGGACTTAAATGAGGTAGCTGTCTACATTAGGGCACGGAAATTCAGGCTCTGTGTTTATCTGACTGCAGTAATCCAGAGTTCCCATTTAAGACATATAGTTGACATGGCGGAATATTTCCTGTGGAAGTGGGACATTTGTATTGTGGCCTCTGTCATGGCACAGAAGAAAGTAGAATTTAATTTCACAGTCAGAACTTGCATTCCCAGCACAGCCTCCTCTGACGCCCCATTTCCTTAAGATTCCATTATCCTTACACACATCTCCATCTCTGGGCAAGGATCCTGGCAGAAAACAGGATTGACTCTTCAATAGTGTGAATTCTATGAAACTCAACTCGAATTTCAACATGACTAGAAGGCAGTACACTGCTGTCTACAGACTCAGCCTGAATCAAGGTGTTCAGGAAATATTGTCACACAAGGGACTAATTGATCCATTCATGGAAAAAGAAGGAAAGTTGCAAGGATTAGGGTGTCTAAAAGAGAAGACTCTAAGAGTACATATCATTCAGATGTAGAAGTGATCATATCAGCTGTGCAGTTTGAAAAATAACCATGGCCAGAGCTTTTATTTTGAGGTTTCATGGTTAGACTATCATTCTGTCCCCAGGCCAAAATATTTTAAATGTGGACTCTACCATGGGCAGCAACAGTTTTAAATTAACAGGCACAAGCTAATATGCTGCCTGACCCAAATATTTAGATATAGGAAATGTAGATGTTTTGGCAGACTGATGAAACTTACGAAAACCTGAACAGTTGAAAACTTCATCTTCAGCCTGCCCTGTTTTAATCATTCCATCAACCTATCAGCCAAGCCATTTAAGAGAAAACAATGTTATCCAGATATTGTATTGCAAACCCATAATTTCTGAAAAAATCTGCCTTGTTGTAAATCAAAACATTTTTCAGGCAGTGGAAACAAGAATAACGTGCTTCAAGTGATGGGAAAATAGTATACACAGGAATCTGATAGTACCAGTAGTAGAGGTCACATCCATTACCATAATTTCAACCCATGTGAACAAATGCAGCCACCGGTCCAAGTAAAATCCAGTAACAGACATTGCAAAGTGCACCATCTCACATGAATACTTGAGTCTTTTATATTTACTGGAAATAAACCAGATGAAAAAAGCAAACTGGAAACAATTCTGTGAGATGACTGTTCATGCGAATGTATTGTCAGAGTGCATACAAGTATCTTCTTTTTCTCTAGGTCTTGCAACGCTCGGTAATACTGCCTGTTGTAATACTGACAGTTCTATCACTTAGTAACCCCACAGTAGTCATGCTTACTCCAGAATTTTCTGCTGTCATGTTTTCTTAGGTCTATCAGTAGTTTTAAAAGAGAGATATCATTTGAACAACAGGGCTGAGGTTCTGTAGCAGCAGTTCAGCTCCTGAAGAGTTCCTGAAGAAAGAGGAGCTCCTCTTCACCTAAGGCATATTTTTGCACATAGGTGCCTCATTATTACGTTTTGTAAATATGATATGACCATAGTAGACCATATTATATTTTGTAAATATGATATGACCAGAAGTAGATATGACCAATTTTAGACACATTTGACTGCCACTAAGTCAGTTACTTCACAAACTCCAAAATAAGGTCAAGGAAAATGGTTTTATTAAGCTGCATTGGTCAGGGAGGAGAAAAATCTTACCATGAATCTAAACAGGAACAAGCATGTAAGATGTGTCTTACTCTCACAGTCCATTTTGGTTTATCTTGTTTGAAGAATTGCAAAGAACTTGTGGAAAAAGAACCAAGAGATGATGAAAATTGTCATGAGTTCCTAAAAATGAAATTACATAGCTCAAGAGCTAGAGGAAGTTACAAAAAACCTGCAAAATTGTAAATGCTGTATCATGTTTTCCTTCTTCTCTCTTAAATATTTTTGATGTATTTGTTTTAAAATGTGAACTATTATGACATTTTCTTTTATACATCCAATCTAGAATGAAGAAAATAGCTAAAAATCTGATCAATTTGCTTCAGGTTTGAGAGCTGATGTGATATGGAACACATATGTCTTGTGAACCCTATGTATCCTGTCTGAAAATCCTATGCCACGGTGCAAACTGTTGGTTTTTAAATGGCCACATATGCTACGTTTCAAAACAGAGTTCTGCGCAATCAATATAACAGCACTAGTGTGCCTACTGGAAGTTTCCAAGCACCCTTTCATGCGATTAGTTTGTCAATGAAGCAACGCAGAGTTATTGTCCTCCAACCCATTATTAAATACTGTAGCAATGACATTAAATTAAATGATGATAAGTACAGTATATGACATTAAATAATGTCAGTGCTACATGAGAATAACAGCTATAGGGAAGGAGGCATTACCACTTTATTATCTCTTCTTCACAAGTTTTCCTTAACAACTTGCTTCCCCAAATGATGAAGCCCGAGTAATCTCTGCATTTAAATAGTCATGCAAGTGTGACACTCATCTTTGCCTTCCTCTCCATGTGATATATTCACTTGTCCAGTCCTCAATGAATATTTGTCATGCAAGTTGTTGTTCAAAAGCTTTAGTTGAACTCTGAAATTGATACTGAAATGGCTCTGTCCTGAGCCAGTGCCTGGTGAGAAGGTTCTATATCATGTGAAAATTGCTAATCATCAAAAAATATTGTCAAAACAAAAATGAAATATAAAGGAATTCTACCTTCCTTGTAACAAAATGTTATTAAATTCTGATGAAATTATGGCTGAAAGAATGAGAAAATCTCAGACATTTGAAAAACTGTAGACAAGTATTTCCTGTCATATATCAGAATAATTGGACTTTATATTTTCTGGATTTTATATAAATGTTTTTAAATTGGTTTGATTGGTTGTTTTTTTTTTTCATTGTTAGCTACTGAAGATGAAAAAGCTGGTAGACCTAGCAGTCAAACTGAAATATATATTAGGTACAGTGAAAAGCGATGCACTATAAACAGTTCTTGATTTTTCCATTCTAGTACCAAGATGAAGTACAACTGATTCAGTGGAAACTACAGCCTGGTTCCTGTGAGATCAGGACAACTACACTGATAGGACAGAAACTAATGAAAAGGATGTGACTCATGGCTGTGGAAAAGGCAAAATTTTTAAAGGCATTCAGAAACCACAGCTTCTTTTGAGACACACCTGAATGTCTTACTCTTTTTGAAAGCACAGTAGGGGAATACTATTCTACTGGATACAGGTACTTTATCTCTAAGATTTCTAGAAGATCTTGAAATCAGTATCATGAAAATATAGATTTTTCCATGGGAGATCAAACTTGATTATACTTTCTCACTGGCTTTTTTCAAACTAAGCTGACAGAAGTTCCTCTGAAATGAAGGAATAAAGCTGTGAATTCTTCATCAAATGGTTATGTTCAAACACTTGTAGGGGGAATAGAAAGAAAGTCTATCTCCTAGGACAACTTCAGAATTAAACGTTTGATGACTCCATTCAAAGACTAATAAAGTTCTAGACAAGAACATGAGTCAGGGAAGGTCACAGCCCAATAAATAATTACACATCTAATAGTGAAAATATGCATCTCAGTCTAAAACTATAAAGGGTTACACTGCTGAGTATTGCAGCATCTAATTTTTAAGAGACTGGTCACTGATCTGATAGCATGATCATTATAGTAGTCACTAGAGTGTGAAAAAGAACCTAGATCATTTTTCTCCCCATCGTGAGGACTACAAAACCCTTCCCTATGAACCGTCACGCTGCAAGGGAAGATTCCTGGGGCCTCATGTTGAGGCTATTATAATCCTGAAGCTGCTATAATGTGGAATAGATTAATATTTGTTGAATGGAGGAGGAATATGTAAGTATGTGCTGTCTGGGAACAATAACAGGTTGCCAAACCAGTTCTTGGTGTATATTCCTGAAGCCTTTAGTATTTTGATGTCAAACATATATTCTGAAGAAAATAACTGGAGATTCCGGGTCTGATTCAAACTAGTAGAAGAAGGTGAGTGAGAAAAGGCAGATGAAAGGCAGCTTGAGCTAGAGTGATTGTGAAATGAATACACTCATGATCCTGAAGAAAAGAAGAGGGCAGCAGGGAGGAATGAAGAGAGACAGCAGAGTAGAAACCAGAATAATAAGAAAAAGTGGGCTTCAAGAAGGCAGGCTTCTGTGCATTCAGAGTGTTTTCAGAGAATTTTTTACAGGAAACAAGTATAAAGGAAAAAAAACATGTAAGAAGATTATTTTTTTTAATAGTAATAGCACAAATACAAACTATCCCAGTTAGCATAGTCACCATATATCAGCCTGGGACAGGACTAGACAATACTTGAGGAAGTCAGATACTGTGGACCATGTACCTCATCCCAAATTACCGGAAGGTTTGTATGGGATTCATGTAGCAAGGTTTTGATAGTAGAGGGTCTAAAGGGGTGGCTTCTGTAAGAAACTGCTGGAAGCTTTCTCTATGTCTGCTAGAACTGATGCAAACCTGCTTCAAGACAGGCCTACCACTGGCCAAGGCCAAGCCTGTCAGCAATGGTGGTGGTGCCTCTGGGATAAGGGGAAAAAAAACCTGCATAACTGAACCAAAGAGAGGAGCAAGGATATGTGAAAAACAACTATGAAGACACCAAGATCAGTGAAGAAGACTGGTAAAAGGTATTCTAGACACCAGAGTAGAGATTCCCCTGCAGCCTGTGGTGAAGACCATGGTGAGGCAGGTTATCCCCCTGCAACCCATGGAGGTTAGCAGTGGAGCAGATATCCATCTGCAGCCCACGGTGGACTCCACACCAGAGCAAGTGAATGCCCAAAGGAGGTTGTGATTCCATGGGAAGCACATGGTGGAGCAGGCTCCTGGCACAACCTGAGGACCCATGGATAGGAGAGTCCAAGCTGGAGCAGGTTTGCCAGCAGGACTTGTGACCCGTAGGGGACCCACACTGGGGCAGCCTGCTCCTGTAGGTCTGCACCCAGTGGAAAGGACCCACACTGGAGTAGTTCATGAAGAACTGCAGCCTGTGGGATGAATATTGACAAGTTCGTGGAAGACTGCCTCCTGTGGGAAGGACTCCACACTGGAGCAGGGGAAGAGTGTGAGGAGTCCTCCCCCTGAGGCGGAAGGAGTGGCAGAAAGACCATCTGATGAACTGACCTCAAGCCCCATTTCAAGTCCCCCTGTTCTGCTCAGGGGTAGAAGGCGGAGAACTTAGGAGTAAAGGGAGGAGTAGAGGGAAGGTGTTTCATTGATTCAGTTTTTATCTTCTCGTTATCCTACTCTGATTTTGATTGGTAATGAATTAAAATAATTTCCCCAAGTTAAGTCTGTTCTGCCCAAGATGGTAATTTGTAAATGGTCTCTCCCTGTTCTTTTCTCAATCCACAAGCCTTTTGCTGTATTTTCTCTCTTCTACCCAGCTAAGGAGGGGAGTGACAGAAGCAGCATCCACACCACAGCTACAGCAATGTCAGAGCTGAAAGCACTGATCTCCAAGAGCATATAAAGAACAGGAGCAGTACTGAGGACTGCAACAGTGCAGATTGACTGCCCATCTCTAAAATGAGATAGGCATTCTAAAAGGAGGAACAAGGGAATTATAGATCAACCAGTTTAATTTCAGTGCTCAAAAAACTACTGAACTAAATGATCCAACAAACTATTTGTAACCTGGAAGGTAACAGAAAACTGAGTAGCAGCCAGCATGGATGTGTCAAAAGCAAATAATTTCCTTCTATTATAGAGTAGTAGGCCCTGTGGACAAAGCAGAAGCAGTAGATATATTTTTGACATTAGAAATCTTTTAACATTGTGCCCATGGCATTTTGCTAAGCCAGTTAGAAAGAAATGGTTTAGAAAAAGAATGCTACAGTGTCACCAAATAAAAAGTATCAAAAGATTATGGTTAGCTGATAAAATCAAACAGATCATCTGCTGTTGTCCTCTTCAAGATTTCATTTTGTGACATACGAGATAGAACGCTTATTAAGTGAGTAAGAAGCAACACAACCACAAAAAAGTCAGAGAACAGGTAGACAATGTAAACTTGTCCTGAAACACTAGAAAAACTATCTGCAGAAAAAGAAAGCATTCATTTTTATACAACAAGGGAGGTAGTAATGCACTGTAAAACCAATGTGGGAAGAGAACTGGTCAGATAAAATTTTCCAGTAAGTAATTTGGTGTCACAGTAGATACCAAGACAAATATCAGTCTATGTTCAGAATTCCAATATTCTATCATCATTGCTAAACAAGAAAAGAGAACAGGAGGATAACTCATAAAACACAGTCGTACTTTTACCCTGTTGTTTCTAAGCCCTCAAAAGACCAGTTGGAGATCATGCACAGGAGGAAAACATAAAATTTAGAGGTTTAGAAAACATCATCCAAGGGGGAAGATTGAAGTTACTAGCCTTCATCAGGCTACAGAATAAGTGGAGACGAATCATTAATCTTCTAGTAAATAGAAGGTTACTGCAGTGAGAAACAGAATAATCTAGTTTCCTTGTCTGAGATTAGGAGTATAAAATGGAATAGGCACAAAAGAACATGAACTTACATTTAAATTGGAATAATGGAGATATAGGTGTTTTTTTCTGAAAACTCATTCTGTGGTTATATTTCTCTGCTGTGAACACTTTGAAAAACAAGCTAGGTAAGTGACATATTTGCAATGACATATTTGATATTGGCTACAGGAGAGAAATGATCCCATGAGGTCACTTCCTGTCATACTCTCTCCTACAAGGCAGGGATATTGTCAAAGAAAGTGAAGGTGTAATACACAACACAGCTAATCTGTGCTTTACCTGTTCTCCGAATAGTTGGAAGATATGGTCTAGCAGGACTGTGCTTATACTGCACCAAAAGATTTTTTTTTCTAGTAAATACCTACAGAGTAACATTACATTTATAATATGAAGGAAAAACAACTAGAAACTGTATTAATGTGTTGTTATTATGTTTTCTAGTTCTACTTTTCCATGTCTCACTACCTTATTAGCAATGTAAAGATATGAATGCAGACATGCTGGTTTTTATCATGACAACATTCAGTTCTGAAACTAATCTAAAATAAAACCCTGGGTATGCACAGAAAACTCAATTATGAAACAAAAGGCATCCAGTATGAAATTAAGGTAGTACATTCCATGTTTTATGTTCTGGCATTGTAGATTGTTACAGGGTTTTTTGCTGATAAACCTCAAAAAGCTTGCATAGCCAAGAGCAGCTCTAATGGACTGAATCTAAAATTACTCACTTTCATCTGCTGAAACAAATTGGTTTAATATACAGTTGTTTGTTGTCATTAAAAACACTTGTGCCAAACAAAATTATAGGCTGTGTTTGTTGTTTGCTTAGTATATTTTTGGAAGGTGGGGGAATGGAAGAAGGAGGAAAGACAGCAGGCGGAGTTTTCCTTGCACTTGCCAGCATCAGACTAGATAGCATTAAGAAGATGTAACACACACAATATGCATGCAATGTGTCCAAGTTACACAGGCGTAAAGCTTTTTCCTTCCATTTAATATTTGACCATGTGTAACTAAAAAGTTCTAACCTGTTGGGCATTGCAAGATAGTATGCAAATAGGCCAACGATTGACAAAGGACTACAGTAATTCACTTTTTTGTTAATCAGGGTGTGATTACCATTCAATTCTTTTGAACTCCATCCAGCTTGCTATTCCGTCTCAACTTCAAGCAGGTGTTTTGTTGTTGCCAGGCCATGAACACAGCCCTGTGCCTGAGTCTTTCAAGTGTGCTAGCTGTGCAGATGAATTTTGCCTGCAAACTTTCCTCAGGCAATGAACTGACTAGTGCAACATGCTCACAGCAATGTTAATCTAGCTCAGGGACATGCACTGCACATGAAAGACTATTTTTACCCTAATTTTTAATTGATATATTTTGCCCACTGCAAGTTTCCTCTCTCTGTCTTTCTCCCTTTTTCTCTGTCTTTATATCTATCTACTTTTTTTTTTTTTTTGAGGCAGCAAATGTATTGAAGTGAAATGAAACTACACTAGCTGGCAGACAAAGCAGAAACAAGGGTGAAGTTAAATAAAATATGAGAGGGTGGAAACTCAGCAAAGAATTCACCTTTGATTTTAAAGATTAGATAAATTGGAAAAGTAATAATCAGTAAATTGAAAAGTGGGGACCATTATGCGTTGCATTGTGACTAGCATAACAAATTTATCTTATTTATTTATTCTTTCAGAATAGTACAATATTTTATATTATAAAATAGCTTAGAACGTCTTCTGGAAAAGGGTCACAATGACACATTTTAACTCTGCAATCTTAGTAAGAAATATGTGTAAAGTAATGTGATTCATTGATATTCAACACAAAGTGTTCTGAATATCAGAATCTCTCATTCTTATTCAGAACATACCTCTTAAATACAACTTGCTGTAATTGATGAACATTTAAATGATATATTTTTATAACATGTATTTGCCATAGCTTTTATGCATTGATTATTAATGGTGGTTGTTAATCTTTAATTGAAAATGTGTATGTGTATATATATTATTATTTTACAACTGTAAACCTGAAAGGTGGACTAAAATGAAAATACAACAAGCTGTATGCTGACTATGTAATGCTTCCCCTCGTAATTTTTAATACATTGTATACCAAACTCATAAAAAAAATCTGGAAGGCTAATTTGACAAAAAGTTTAGGAAAAATCAGGAATATAGTTTTGGCGTTGTTTATCGTACTGCTCATGAGTTGGAGATTTTCCATCTCTCTTTAATACTTACATGGGAAAAAAAAAATCAGAAAAATATACTTTGGATTCTTTGCCATTAGCTAGTCAGAACTGAGTTCTTTACTTTTCCTTTGCACAGTAAAACACTGAGATCCCTCTCCGCTTCTGCTTCCTTGAAAAGCAACTTTGCCGCAGAAGTTCCTGTTCATCCCATTTTGTGGTTGTCTTTCCTCTTCTGGTTCCAGGCAGGAACACCACTGACCTGCCCTGGCTTTGCTATGTGAAGAACAGCAATTCTACATCAAACAGATGCACATGCTGAAGGATGTCAAGCTTTGTCTATAGGGAGCAAGGAGGGAAGCTGAAGATCTAAAGCAGGGAGATGACCACTTTCAATGTGTGCTATTTGTAAAGGAGGGTGGAAATCAAACTACTTTATGGGGAAAATTAATAAAGGAAAAGGAAGATTAATTTGAGACTTTATTTACTAAAATTAGAATGACGATCAGAAAGTAAAAAAAGTGATTTTATGTAGATTCTTACGATACTGTTCTGCCTGTCATTTTAAAATACCTTACACAATTAGTTAACTTATAGTACTGACTTTCACATCATATAAATAGTATCTGTGCTATTGAGTTCCTAAACAGTGATCCAAACTATTGTTTGCTTAAAAGGGCAGATGGACTTTAACTTTAGTTATACAACAATGGAATTTGGGTAGTTGCACTGGTTGAAGGCATCCCTATTCCATCTCCTCATCCCTTGTACATGCCAGTACTGCAGGTAGGAATGCAGAATGGATCAGATCCCCAAGGTGGTCAAAATAACCCACCTTTTTCTACATTTTGTCTTCATTTCCTTTGTGTTGCTTTTTTGCATAAATCAGTCCACTAATCCACTGCACAGTGGAATCACATTTCCAATGTGGGAGCATACAAATAAGCTTCTTCATCCCATTCAATTGCTGTGGCCTTCAGTTTATGTTGGAGCTGTGCCATAACACACTGTTTTATGATACAGCTAATCTGGTCTGACAGCTAACTGCCACCAGACAGAGCAATCTTCACTCTTCCCTGCCTTTTCTCCTGGCCCTGTCCATGTGCGCCTGTTTTCTTTCCTGCCCTGGCAGTGGTGCTCATCCAGCTCCCCGGAGGGATGGCTCGGTGGAGTAAACTGAGAGGAAAATATTCCCTCAGGTTTCTTTTCATCCTTTCTGCCTCTGAGACTGGCTAGATGGGGGTCCAGGTGAACGGGGAGGAGAACGGAATGCAGGGAGCAGCCTGTGGTCAACAGTGCACCCCAGGATCCCTCATCTGTGCCTTCACTCTTTGGAAGCCATGCAGCAACTAAACAGTACCACCACTGACCTCAGGACCTCAAGGCAGATGTTTGAAACGTCTCACTTTTTGTACAGTTTTTTTGGGAAAAAAAAAAAAAAAAAGCCACCCATAAAGAAATTCTGAAGGTTTCAGCTAGGAACTGTCAACAGCAGAGCAGTCTCAACACAAATTTAAGGCTATGGTGAGCAATAAGTAGACTATTACATCAGATATAATCTTAGATATTATAAGCACGTATGTTCATTATCGGCTTTTATCAAACCTCCCAAGGAAGACGAGTGATTATAAGTGGTTCCAGAGTGCCACAAAAAAGTATTCAAAAAAATTATAGAAACCATTTAAGGCTATTAATCTTTTAATGGAAATGTAATGTCTTATTTCCACTGAGTACTGTATCCAATGGACACCTTGAGGTTCATCAGCCTCAACATGGATTTACTTAGTGAGAGTTTTCACCCGATGGAGTTTTTCAGGAGGATAAGATGAAATAAAACCGTCCATGACATGGAATTGTTTCTCATGGTGTGTGTAATTGCACTTGACCAAGCATCTCTCTCTACTTCTGTTCTGTGAAAAAGCAAAATGTTGAGCAAAAAGTCCCAGGTGAAAGACTGTAAAAGGTGTATTGAATACAAGTGTATAACTAAAAAACACTCTTTCTGCCATTACTTAGGCTTATGCTTTGTCCTGCTTTGCCTCATAGAATCATAAAATAGTTTGAGTCAGAAGGGACCTTAAAGATCATCCAGTTCCAACCCCCTGCCATGGGTAGGGACACCTCCCACCAGGCCAGGCTGCTCAAGACCCCATCCAGCCTGGCCTTGAACACCTCCAGGAATGGTGCATCCACAGCTTCCCTGGGCAACCTGTGCCACTGTTTTAAGACCCTCATCATGAAGAATTTCCTCCTGATGTCTAGTCTAAATCTTACCCCCTCCAATTTATAGCCATTCACCCTCATCCTATTACAACATGCCCCTGTAAAAAGTCCCTCCCCAGCTTTCTTGTGAATGCCCTTCAGGTACTGGAAGGGCCTTACTTGCTATAAGGTCTTCTGGGAGCTTCTCTTCTCCAGGCTGAACAACCCCAACTCACTTACTCTGTCCTCACACGGGAGGTGCTCCAGCCCTCTGATTATCTCCATGTCCCTCCGCTGGACCTGTTCCAACAGTTCCATGTCCTTCTTATTCTGGGGATTCCAGAAGTGGATACAATACTCCAAGTGGGGTTTCATGAGAGCAGAGTAAAGGGGGAGAATCACCTCCTTCGACCTGCTGGCCATGATTCTTTTGATGCAACCCAGGATGCAGTGGGCCTTTTGGGCTGCGAGCATGCACTGATGGCTCATGTCGAGGTGTTTATCAACCAGCACCCCCAAGTACTTCTCTGCAGGGCTGCTCTCCATCACATCACATCACATCTCGTAATGTATTGAAAGCATGGACTGCCCCAACCCAGGTGTAGTACCTTGTACTTGGCCTTGTCCAACATCATGATGTTCTCGCAGGCCCATTTCTCCAGCCTGTCCAGGTCCCTCTGGATGACATCCCATCCTTCCACTGTGGCTACTGCACAACTCAGCTTGGTGTCATCTGCAGACTTGCTGAGAATGCACTCGATCTCACTGTCTATATCATTGATGAAGATATTAAACAGCACTGGTCCCGGTACGGACCCCTGAGGGTCATGGATCTCCATCTAGACATCAAGCTGTTGATGACTACTCTCTGAATACAACCATCCAACCAATTTCTTATCCACCAAACAGTCCACCCATCAAATCCATCTCTCTCCATGTTGTGGAGGACTGTGTCAAAGGCTTTATGGAAGTCCAGATAGATCACATCCATTGGCTTTCCTGTTTCCCCTACTGTGGTTGCCCCATCATAGAAAGCCGCTAAGCTGGTCATACAGGACTTGCTCCTGGTGAAGCCATGCTGGCTGCCACTAATCACCTCTCTGTCCTCCATGTGCTTTACCATAGCTTCTAGGAGTATCTGTTCCATGATCTTCCCAGGCACAGAGGTGAGGCTGACAGGTTGGTAGTTCCCAGGGTCAACTTTTCTTTCCTTTTTAAAAATTCGACAATGTTATCCTTCTTCCAATGACCAGAGACTTTTTCTGCTTGCCATGACTTTTCAAATATTATGGAGAGTGGCTTGGCAACCACATCAGCCAATTCCCTCCGGACTCTGGGATGCATCTTATCAGGTCCTATAGACATATATATGTTCAGGCTTCTCAGGTAGTCACAAACCTCATCTTCCCCTACAGTGGCAGGGGCCATGCCCCCCGGTCACCATCTTGTTGTGTATTGACCCAGCAGCAGTGAGGAGAGTGGTTGTCCATGAAGACCAAGGCAAAAAAGTTGTTGAGTTCCTCAGCCTTCTCCTCGTCTGTTCATATGAGGTCACCGTTTTCATCCATCATTTGGGGTAACATTCTCTTTAATCTTCATCTTCTGATTGATGCACCCGTATAAGCCCTTCTTGTTAGTCTTATCTTCCCTTGCCAGGTTCAGCTCCAGCTGCACTTTTGAGAACATTGAGAACTTCTAAAAAGAAGCTCACCATACACTTAATTACTGCAAACTAAAGATAACTTTGGAGTACTCAGTCACAATCCCAGTTTGAGTAGTACACTACTTTTACTTTATTCAAAAACAGTCTCTTTGCAATTGGAAAAAGGATTACTATAAACTAAGGTCTAAGCCCCATTTTGGCAGATTATTTTTGGAGCAGTTAGTGTTGGAGCTTCTTTATGTGTTTCCGTCCTCTTTCTGAGATAATAGTGTGTTACCCATAGTGCTTTGATTTAAGTCAGGAAATCGAGGATTTCAGACATTTTCATTGAAATCAAAAGCATTTGCAGGCTGAGGTGATCTGCTTAGTGATCTTCATCCAACAGGTGCAGGAGAAAAATGAAGTTGTGTTGTTACTCATACCTAAACAAGCACTGAATATATATAACCGTTTGTGTAAACAAAGAGTGACTGAGAAATGCAGTCAGCTAAATGAATGTAGTAATGTTAGCTGGAAAGGCTTTCATCATAATAAATTTCACAAATTTAATTGTGTAAGTCTCACTGTTTTCAATTCTACAATCAGCATCATTAGGAAGCACTGAAGAATAACGACAATATTAATAACAAAACCAAGAACAATAGTATCATAAAAATATATCTCATTGTCATAAATGGATTTCTGAAATGGATACTGAAAAATTCTGAAGGTTATTTTCATTATTATATGTTGCTACAATACCAAAGCAGATTTTCTGGTGTTCTGTACTCAAGGCAAAAAAATCCTGAGAAGATAAAGGTAAGAAAAAAGGCAGGAATAAGGAACAGTGAAAATAAACATTGAAAACTAGCAGAGAAAACAAACAGAATGAAAAAAGGGAAAGGAACTGCACCTCCAAAACCAACTGGAGAAGAGTACAAAGTTAAAGAGTGCTTAGTTCAGTATACAACTAGATGTACATTTTCAGCAGCGTTAGTCACTCAGAATTACATAAAGTACTGTTAATCACAAAGATGTCTCTGCATAATACTTTAGAAACTGGATTATATTTTATTTAGGATCATTACCTCTGATTTTTTTAATGTTAAATTATTTTTTCATGGGCATTAGATATAGATTTTTCCCTACATAAATAGTTCTATAAATATGAGTTTATATGTATATTTATTAGTTTTAAAATATATGGAGTATGCAAATTATTCATTATCAAGTTTCAATACCGCACAGTTATATGATCATATTCTTCACAATACATTTTGTATGGTTTCTTCTATTTTACACATCAGGAATAAGCAGAATGGGCAGGAACTGGAAATATCTTTACATTTGTGTCTTAAACCTAAATTTTATGTATTTATTACTTATTGAATTCACTTATATAACAATATTACTAAACCACGTTTACTTAGCAAAGATTTAGAAACACCATCCTATTAGTGTTCGGCTGTGGTTAGCAAGTGTTCCTATTTTTCTCAACAAAAGCTGAGGTGCGTGATAGCAAAACAAGTATTAACATATCCAGAGTGAACATGGATTGTAGACTCCCTGGTGAGTACTGCTTCTACAGCCAAGGATTATTCACACCATATACAATTAAGTTTTCCTCTAAGACTGATTCTTTTATACTGCAGAGAAAAATGAGAAACTACACAGTCTTCTAAGAAATAATGGAGAAAAAATGTAGAGCATCTTTTGCAGGCCAGTCAAACTTACAGATTTTACTTTATTTTATTTTATCTAGGATTGTCTAAGAGCAGAATTTGGTATATAGTTTGACCTCTTTGATTGTATTTTGAGGTTGTTCTTGTACTTTGCTATTGGTTCTTTAATTAATCTTACCGTGTCTGTAATGTCCATGGGGCAGAAATAATTGCTTAAATATAAAAGGACCTGTTAAGACAGCCACATGGGAAACAGTGAAGTGGTGAAAGAGTGCACTTCTAAGATTTCCTTATTGACTGTTTAGTAAATAAATCGTATGTTTTAATTGCTCTGTCAGGAGGATCCTTCAATGAGGGAAAGGTGACTGGAGCTGAATATGGGAACACCACAGGACAGCTGTTTGGTCTGGCAAAGGGCTCTGTGCACTTGTACTATATATCCAGAGCGACCTTTCAGATTCCATGTACATAGTAACAATTAAAAGTACACAATGACTTGACAATGTTCACTGTGACAGACTGCAGGTTGGCTGCTTCCCATAACAGCCTCCCAGGCAGAGAGGAACAAAGAGCCTGGGCCCATCTGTACACTGCTCTGAATGCCTCATGTTCCAGAGAGTGCGCTTTGTTTCTCGAAACGCCCCAGGAAGCTCTTCAACAAACAAAACTCAGAGGTCCAGAGGACCTCAGTCAGGACATTAATATGATAATTAATTCCGGATTACCCTGACAGACGTGACAAAGAAATAGATCCTTTTGATAATAAGTTATCGGGTTGATTAGGCGGAATTTGTCTGACTCCATGACAGTTGCGGATATTTCAACAAAGTCAATAAACCCATGCATGACATTGCTTCTGTTACCTGCTCTCCTTCTCCTTGTCACTTTTCAGCAAGTCTCATCTTGCCATTGATCTAAGGCTTCTTCAGTTGCACTGAAAATTCTATTACATGTTTGGGAAGTTATTGTAAACTGTAAACATAGCAGCTCCTCCACTACCCCAGGAAACAAAGGAATATGGCTGCTTGTTGCAGACAGTTCAGAATAAAATTTGCAGTTAATTTAGAGGTATGACCTTGCTTTTCAGATAATGTTTCTAGGCTGAATTAGCCTAGTAGGCTTTGTAAGACTAATTTCCAGTCATCCCACTCTACAAAGTAAAATATTTTCCTTTATGGCACATCAGAATAAATATGATTCTGATTAAAATTGTCCTTACGGTTGATTATTGCCAATGGGAGAATTTTTGAAACTTTTTCAGGTAAAATATTGCCACTTGATTCATACAGTTCAAAGATGTTGCAAGATACTTCCATAATTTTCAGAAGTGATGTATTTTGTACCTCCTTTTGACTTCAACAGAGGTTGTCACATCTTTTGAAAAGGCAGTTGCACTTTTTGCCATAGTATTTGGATGGTAATTATTGTGCCTTCTTGGCTGGATTCTCCAAAAGGCTGTAATATAAACTTCTGTTATTCAAATGCTCAGCAGCAAAAAGACGTCAACTGGCTGAGGTCACACAAAGTACCAAAATCGGGTGGCACCAGCCATCTGTAGTTAACAGCTATTATATAAACATAAAGGAATGTGCCTTGTGTTCTGAATAATGGAAAAAAATTGATCATTAGCCACTCGGGAACTCCTGATTCCCCCCACAGCTTTCCAGCTGCAATCCAAGTGTGTTTAAATAAAAACTTAGCACAGTTAACAAGAAGTTTGATAGAGTGTTAACAATCCTCAACTTCACGTTGAGCTGTTAACCAACAAAGTGGTCATTAAATGCTGGTAATGACTGCGTTTCTTGGGATTATTGCTTAATTATAAACTTGATAGAGTGGGTCCTGCCTTCTGACTTGGGAAACATTTTCCATTGCAAAATTTTAACTGCAAACTTTTCTTAATATACCACCTCGGTTATAAACCCTTCAATACAAACTACATCAAGAATACTGCCTTTAAAAACAGTTATTTGCACACTTCACAATTATGTTCAAATCATAACTGATCTTGGATTCATCTCAGACAGTGGACTAGCAAAACACAACTGCTGGTAACAAATGATTTCTCAGGGAATATGGCTTTCTTGTAGAATAACATAAGTATTCCTGAAAAGGAATTCTTCATTCTGATTGATTGGAAGGAATCTGGAGTATATGTAGCGCTTCATTTCAAAAAGAAACGTGAAAGTAATGTAAAACTACAAGAAATGTTTTACCTCTTATTCTTTCAGAAGCAACTAAATACTGTTTATGGTGTACAAGAAATTATCAGCCATGATAATAATCAGCCATGCTGGATGCTGTGCCTTAGTATTTAATTATTATTTCTCAAAATCTGTAGACACTATGGCCTTATGTATAAAAACAGTTATAGAAATGAATTAATGAAAATTTTCTCCCCTGTGCTGGTATCCAAACATCTAAATATATACTATGCAAATCCACAAGAATGATGAGGGGTGCAAAGTGTCCTAGAGCCACATACTTCAAATCCCAGCACATGAGGTGGACACGCACAGACACAAGGGGTCTAGAGAGAAAGACAGTCCTATTTTATATCCTTTGTTGGTTTCCTGTGTAATTCAAGTCTTCATAGGCCACTAATGTATACAAGGTCTGTTATAAATATCATTAAGTGTCTGGGGTTTGAATGTGTGAGTTTACTGAATTTATTCTTTTATTCTTTTTTATTAAAAAAGCTGAACTATTTAACATTAATTTAAAATTCTTAAAACTCCTTAGCACTTTAATGTCACTTAGTATTTTCAAGCAAGGAGGCAACCAGTGGAAAAAAAAGATTTCATCCTTTAAACTGAATCTTGTTCTGTAATTCACAAAATACTGAGTCTTCTAATGTTAAGTAGCTAAGCAAACTAATACGTCTTTCGTCTTTTTCAGGCTGTTCTTTTAGGTATTAAACAACGAGGAAATCAAACAAGATTCTGTCTTTAGAAGCTATTAGATCAAACATTCTTTGAAAAGAATAACATATAGAATATTTATTTGTACAAAATTTTAACAGAAAGTTGCACTGATAGATAGTTTCACAACTAATTTGTCTGCAAAATGGCATTTAAGTAGTTTTAGAAGTGTTTCAAAGATGGTTAAAATAGTGAATTTTCAAGTTATTATTTTAAATTAACTAATTAGTGACAAATGTAAAGAAGAGTAGCATCTTTTACCAGGAAAAAATTTTATAGCTGGAAAAGATGGAGAAGACTTGATGCACACAAGTGGTTTTAGTTTTTGCATTTTATTTCCAATTATTGCCAGTAAATCAAAGGAAGAGCTGTTTGTTGGGAATGTGAAAGGGAAGAGAGACAAATATCCTTGCATGTGTAAATCCTCTTCTCTCCTCATTCAAAAACTCAAGCTTATGTCCACAGTGGCTTGTTGGCTCAGTTCATTAGAAAGCCTGCAGCAATTCCCTGAGCCCTCATTTGTAGACATCACTTTGGCAATGGAACAATGCAGCAGATTCTCATTCTGGGGATTACGATACTATATATAAAGAAAACATAAAAAGATTTACATATATTCCATGTAATTTCCCCCATTATATTTTAAGCCTGGAGCAGACTCTCAAGTCTTTTAATTGGTAGATGTGTCACAAAATATTTTAAAATATTTATAATTTGTATCACAACATTTTATTTCCAAAGATGACATGTGTCTCATACATCACATTAGATAGATGTTCCAGAACCTGCTGGCTGGGGAGAATTGATAAAAGACAAGCTATTCTTTTAGGGCTAAATCACTTATCTTGCTGAGTGATTGGGGTAGCAAGTATACTTTCCTAACTCCACCTCCTGGTTTGCATGGACACTGTAAATGGGCTATAGCCTAGAGGAATAGTGTAGTCATCATTGCCTGGCAGGCAGTCATCATGAAAAAGAGAGAACAGTAGGAATGAAACCTCACCTTTGCTGCTTATGGACAAAGCAAGAGTGAGGAAATACTGTCCACCATTCACAGGCTTGCAACATCCTATGTTCTTAAACCTCTGACGTGTTTCAAGATAGCAAAGGGGGAACAGTGCCTTTGAGAAATGTCTCTGAAGTCATAGCTTCACAATCACCAGACAAAAGGACTACTACTGTTCTGCTCTATATGAGAAGCAACTGTCACGCAGCACACCATCTACAATGGGCAAGATTTGGTCCAACATAGACCCTGTCAGGAAGAAGCTCTCTGGGACCAGTAGAAACCAATACATTTCAATTCAAATTGAATTTATTTCAGATTAGCCTCCCTTTCCATCATACAGCTGCCTTAGAACACTGGGTGTGGAAGCCCAAACATCCTCTTTGTTGTATTTTTGGACCATACTCTAAGAGCAATACCTCCATCTCTACGGATCCACTGTCTGTTAGCTTCTTGTTCCCAAAAGCACGACTAAATTTAAAAACACTTCAGCTGAAAAAGAAAATTCCCACTCAACAGCTTGATTTAAGACCTTTAACTGAAAAATATTCTGCTGGCTTAACAAACCTCTGAATCAGGCTCCTAATGGAAAAGATGCGAGGAGCTGGAAAGAAAAGGAGATTAAAAAGTTGTTACTGTCACCAGTAGTGTGTGAGAAAACAATGTCCGAGTGAAGCCAAATGATAAAAGAGGAGAGACTGGTCACTGTATGTTCTGGGATACCAAAAAGACCTTAACTTAAATTAAGCTCAATCACATAGCACGTAAATAGCTCTCTCTGAGTAGATCTAAGTCCCTCCAAAAAGCTACCTGTGCTGTTTACAAAGCATGGTTCTCTTGAGCACAATGAGGAATGATGTACTTTTTCATAGGTCCATGTGTGTCAGAACCGCACTAGAGGAGGAATAGGTTCTGGTGCCTCAGTGATTTGGAAGAAGTACAAGGCTCTAACTGGAGCAGACCCGCTGGCTTTTCTCTAATACTCTAGTACTAGACATTACACTCAAAATTAGAGAGGGCCTCAAAGTCTGATCACTGCTGAGGGCAGACTGGTTTTTGCTTTACGTGAGAAGAACTATAGACAGATGATGGGTGAAAGAGGGAGCATCAGCAGCATCTAACTCCATTTTACATGCTCTCGCTTGCCTGGCATATCAACATAGGGGTGGTAGCTATGACCTAGGACCTACAGGAAAGCCACAGCTGTCAGAAGCAACAGCAGAAAGCCAAGAAATTTACCCTAGCTGCCTGAAATAGCACTAGATACCTGCATGTAGGAGTGTGAATATCTTTCTCCATTTGTTTCCACATCTTTCCTGCTGGGTCATTAAGACAGAATTTTCACCCACCTTTGCCAGTCAGAATTAGGTAAGCTGGTTCTCTGAGCTGCTTATTTAGAGACAGTCAGTGAACACAGGCCCCAAGAACCTGACTGGTCTTACCTAATTGGACAAGCACACAGAGATGCAATTTAGAATCATAGAATCATAGAATGGTTTGGGTTGGAAGGGACCTTAAAGATCATCTAGTTCCAACCCCCGTGCCATGGGCAGGGACATCTCCCACTAGACCAGGCTGCTCAAGGCCCCATCCAACCTGGCCTTGAACACCTCCAGGCATGGGGCATCCACAATTTCCTTGGGCAACCTGTGCCAGTGCCTCACCACTCTCATGGTGAAGAAATTCTTCCTAATGTTTAGTTTAAATCTGCCCCTCTCCAGTTTATAGCCATTGCCCCTCCTCCTATCACACAAGCCCCCTTCAGATACTGGAAGGTTGCTGTAAGATCTCCTCAGAGCCTTCTCTTCTCCAGGCAGAACAACCACAACTCTCTCAGCCTGTCCTCGCATGGAAGCTGCTCCAGCCCTCTGATCATCTTTGTAGCCCCCCTCTGGACACATTCCAACAGCTCTGTATCTTTCCTATGTTGAGGATTCCAGAACTGGACACAATACTCCAGGTGGGGTCTCACAAGAGCAGAATAGAATGGCAGAATCACCTCCCTCGACCTGCTCGCCACGATTCTTTTGATGCAGCCCAGGACATGTTTGGCCTTCTGGGCTGTAAGCGCACATTGCCGGCTCATGTTAGGCTTCTCATCAATCAGCACCCCCAAGTACTTCTCTGCAGGGCTGCTCTCCGTCACATCATAGCCCATCCTGTATTGAAATTTAGGATTGCCCAGACCTAGGTGCAGTACCTTATACTTGGCCTTGTTGAACCTCATGAGGTTCTCACAGGCCCACTTCTCCAGCCTGTCCAGGTCCCTGTGGATGACATCCCATCCTTCCACTGTGGCTGCTGCACCACTCAGCTTGGTGTCATCTGCAGACTTGCTGAGGATGCATTCAATTTCACTGTCTATATCATTAATGAAGATATTAAACAACACTAGTCCCAGTATGGACCCCTGAGGGACACCATTTATCAAGGATCTCTATCTGGACTTCAAGCCATTGACCCCTACTCTCTGAATATGATCATCCAACCAGTTTCTTATCCACCGAATAGTCCACCCATCAAATCCGTATCTCACCAACTTAGAGAGAAGGATGTTGTGGGGGACCGTGTCAAAGGCTTTACAGAATTCCAGATAGTTCACATGAGTTGGTTTACCTGTGTCGGTTTAACTTATGTCCACTGCTGCAGTTACTCCATCATAGAAAACTACTAAGTTGGTCATACAGGATTTGCCCCTGGTGAAGCCATGCTGGCTGCCATTAATCACATCCATGTCATTCATATGCTTTACCATATCTTCAAGGAGTATCTGTTCCATGATCTTCCCAGGCAGAGAGGCGAGGTCCTTTTTTTGTGGTCCTTTTTACATATGTTGTTGTCGTTAAACATGGCAAGACAAATCAACCAACTTGCAATAGAAAACTAATTTTCAGGTGAAATTAATCACCATTTATGCAAAGTCACAAAAGCTCTTATTTATTTTAAAGGATTTATTATGAGAAAATATTTTTAAAATTACAAATTCTCTTAAACTTCTGACTCAGATTAGAAAATCAAAAAAGAAAATCCTGTATATTTACAAGAAGTAAATCAGGGAGTCATCCAAATTTGGAGTGTCCTTATGAACTAAAAAATCATCTGTATATGCATTTTCTCTAAAATCCGTTAACATTGTATAGTTCTTATTTATTTATTTTGCTTCGTCCTGGTACAGACAATTTATCATTCAAGCAGATTAATTTTGTCACCTTGAATTCACACTGCCAGAAGTCCTGGAGAGGTAATCAAAAAATCGTGTTCTCATTTAAATGTTATGTTCCACATTGCATCCAGCAGCACATGCAATGTAAATTAAATAAACCAATCGCAACAATAATATAATAGCCAAAAGAAAAAAATGTATACTTTGTACATTGTGCAAGATTCTTGTAAATTTAAGAATAATTTTGTATTCCTTTTTGAGAATTTCTCTTTACATACTTTTTATCCTCAATAAAATATCAGTAATAGTAAATTTTGTTCCACTGTAAGTAGAGGGATCTTTAATTCTATCTTTATTCTAGCTTTGGCCAAATGCTTATATTCTTTATTTTGTTAGCTTTCAAAGACAAACAATCCTAAATTTTGATCTAGCTCAATCTATCTTCTGTGAAAAAAGAAAATTATGAAACCTACATTTGTTGCATGACACTGATCTTTTTACTCTTAGCTTTATCATTTTACCACACTAACAATAAATTCCATGTTTTTCTAGGATACCCAGAAGAATAGATGAAGAAGCACAGAAAAGAGAGCAATAGCATTGTTTGTTACCTGTACATTCAGGTCTTTGTGAAAGCAACTCCCAAAGTTGCTACTTCTCTCTGCACCATAATGATATTTTACAGGGCCTTTTGGCTCTAGCACAATGTGTTATGCATCAGTATTTAAGAGCATATTGTGCACCATTATTGCCCTCTCTCTAGAGGACTACAAACTGCATTAGTTTGAATTACCAAATCAAAACTTTATGTGCAGCAGTTCCCCCACAAGGGCTTTAGCATTTTTATGTCATAATCCTTCTATTATCCCCCTCCTCACATGCTTTATAACCATTAAGTTATTGAAAAATTCTCAACAGATGTCATCTTAAGATGAATGTTGCTGTGCCGACTGGTATCAAGGCTGGAATCTGGATATTGCTCAACTTTACTAAAAATGTCAGAGAGAGAATAGTCAGCTGTAAAAATACAAGATATGCCAGCAATGGTTGTTTTCATGTCAACTGCAACATGACTTGTAGTGTTCACAATTTTAGCTTCTAGAAGATGCAGTTTTCATTTGATGGGTTGGCAGTAATGGCTTGAGATATGTAGCAAGAAAAAGGAAAATAATTCAAGGGCTTTTCCCCCGCTCCTTTTATGATAAAAGCATATTTTTGCTTTAATCTGATTTAAGCCTGAAGTCTTACCTTCTAGCATATATTGTTCGTATTGAGAATTTTGTCAAAATATGGAAACTTTTTGCATAGATGTAATATATATAGCATGTTATTGGGGATTATGTTTCCTGTTTGCATCCAAAGTACTGAAATAACTGATTACTACCTGATAACTGATTACTACTGATAACTGATTTACTGAAATATTACTGATTGTTACCATGGTAATAATAACAATTTATTACCACCTTCACTCTCATTCTATGGAAACATTTATAATTTTAAATACCATAAAGATATGAAAATATACATCACAACATAATTTAGAAACACCTTAAATTTGAAGTAAACAACGCAAAAGACATATATCTTCTTAAGAGGTGACAGAATGGTATCTAAAGAATGAGATATACACACCAAAGATAACTGTCAAAATTAGATTCAAGAACAGAGCTACGGACCACATTAGTAAGGGCTTTAAAAATAACAGCATTTTATATTAAATCAGGTATTTAAGATGCAGCTGTTGTACAAAAGACAGCAATAGTATATTTCCAGTTCATCAGAATAACATAGCATTTGAGTTCTTATATTCAGAGGTGATGAGACAAACCCGATGAGAGCTTTTTAAAGAAGAAATTACAGTAATCAAGTCCCATGATGAAGCAGGTATATTTTTCTGTAGAGCTGACAAGGAATATATAAGGGATATGTAGGCTATGCAGACTGAAGTGGAAATAAATCTGTTGGTGTTGCACCTGAGATGTGAAGACATTTAGTCAAGAATGAGGCTTGAGATGCTTAAAGTGGCTTTCCCCTCATTTGTGATCTTCTAGAGAGAGAAAAATCAAATTATGAATTAACTTCTTATTTTCAGAGACTTCTAGAGCTACCCTAAAGGTCTAAAAACCACTAATATAAAGGTTTTACGTAGTGTTTATGACAAGGACTGCTACTATTTCCCCAATTCACAGCTGTATCTGCTATGTTAGCTGTCTAGACCCCTAAATTTAGAAGAAAGTTGTTTTCTGGACAGCTTTCCAGCCATTTACTTTCTATTTTGTATCCTGAAGGCTCCTCCTTCCTGTGGTTTATCTCATAGCTTCCACTGGTACAAAGACATGAAGAGGAGATGGGATGCACTGAAAAAACTCTTTTAGCTGGTAACAGCTGTCATAGAGAAGAGGCTGATCAAGCCAATCTTTCCTATAAGCAATAATAAGTGAAAATGTCAAATCAAGGATATGGAAGGCAGCACAGGTCTGACTCTTCACTGCAAAAACCAGTGTTAAAAAAGATGATGCATTCAAATTGTCAGATATTCTAAACTCCCAGAAGATCTCAACTCCCACTGTTTTGATAGAAGATACTTTTGAATGTATTCCTGTCTTTAGGGGAATAGTGAATAGGGAATTTTGGAAATAAGAGGTCCTGAAATTCTGTTTTGAACAGGTATTTAATTAAAACTCATCCTGTTTTTAAGTCTGTATAATCACTGTGCATTGTATATTATTCCTATTTGTCTCTGTTGTAAAAATATCCTAATTCACCTCATTACACTGTATAAGCTGCTTTTTTTCTGTGGTGTTATTTTAAAAGTTATGCCTTATGAACATTCCCAGTTCTTTTGAATATAATACTCAAATTTTAGTCACAATTTATAGTTTGAGCTGATTAGTCTATTCGTTTATATACTGTGATACTTTTCTAGCTCAAATCTTTAAAATTTCATAGCAGTGCAGGTATCTGATCTGAGGAAATATATTTCTGTATATTTTGTAATAATCTTCTTAAGTTTTTCAAGCATTTATTCCCATACAGTTCTTCAGTACAGATTTGGTCTGGTTCTGCTCTTCTACTGCATGTTCCCTCTCCTGGATTTACGTATTGTGTCTTGGGGTATTAATCTAACCTGAACAATTTCTATTACTTCACTTTATAAAAGCCAATGATGAGCTGCATTGAGGAAAATTATTGTAAAGGTACTTGTGCTATCCCAATGCATAAAGGTTGCATATAAAAACATTTTGATAATAAACTAGAACCTCCTTAATTTATAGCCAATTAAAGTGTACTTCCTATATCTCATTTACGTCTTCCTCTGTAATACCAGGAAAACTTACATTTGCAGCCAAACAACTCATTTACTTCCAACTTTACCTGTACCTTATTAGGAGCTGACCTATCTTTTTAAGATACAAGTTATTCTCCCAAGCAGATTCCCATCTTCTTCTTCAGCTGTAATAACAGAAGCTAAATAATATTTAACAAATTGCCATTTCCTTGTGCCCTGTCTTCAATCCCCCATCATTGTTTTTAATGGGACAACTTAACCTTTGAACCTGTGTCTCCATTGCAGATATAGTTGAAGAGCCCTTAATTGAAATATCCCATACAACCTGACATTCAGTATTATTTCTTTGTTCCTCTAATTATCCTTTTAACTTTCTTCTGCTTATTTGTATAAACCCTCCTCAGTCTGTCTTTCTACTAGACTGTTTATGTATTTTTCAAAAGCCTTTCAATTATTTGCTCATTCTACTCTTTACATACTACATAACTACATTTGACCTCTGTAACCCTCCTCCTTGTTTAGATTTAGCTGAGATGAATTTCAGTTGCAGGCTCTGCAGCCATTTCTCAGATTACTCCCAAGTGCTCAGCAGTAGTGCTCATCTCTGCATTGGAGAACACCCAAATAAAATCTTTCTGGAAATGTAGCACCTCAGACTTACAAACAGCAAAAACAAAGTGCCAACCCAGAAACATTCAAAACACACTGGTTGATTTCAGTACAGGTTATGAGAAATCAAACCTAGAGATATATATTCCCAATGGTAACATGATTCCGTTTTCAAGCTGTGTTGGGTGCACATAACCTATAAAATACAAGGTAAAAATAGACAGAATTCCAGCAAGTGACAAGTCTTTCTATCCTACAAATTGCATCCTCTGCCTTCTCTGCTGGGGGTTATACTCCTATCTCTGAAACAGTTCTTCTTGTCCTCACATCCCTGATGAAAGAAGCAGAAGTTCCTGTATCTCTAAAATCTAAACTGGAGGTAGTGTGATCGACAGTGGCTGGCAGGAGCAATGGCCTGACTAATGAATCATGATAATCTGCTAATTTATGTAATCTTGATTTCCAGATAACATCTGGAAACCCTTAACTTTTCCATAACGTATCCTTATTTGATATTTCTTTCCAGTATTTTCAACAGTTTTTTTTTTTTCTACAGACAGTAATATTTTCTGCAGCTGAGGAGAGATTTGAAGGGAAAAGGACTTGGATCATCCAAGAACAGGTTTCCTTTTAGTCTAGTTTGCTGAGTTACTTTCTCATCAGTTGGCAAAGCAAAACCTCTGGAATGTATTTTTGTCCACATTGCAGGTGCTCCAGAAAGTATTATTTGAAAGCCATGAAACTGTACTGGCCATATTTGATGAAGATATTTCCTTGTCATCTTGAGGTCAAGAAGTTTTCAGAAAACAGCAGCCTGTGAAAGACAGCTAGGTTCTTCTTCAAGGGAATATTACCCGCCCAACCTTAGTAACCTCCAAGGCTTCTTCCTATGCTACACAAAATTTTTTATATGTCTTCCTTTTTTTTGGTATATTTTTCTGTACCATGTTATTCCCTGAAATTACAACAGAATGGTTTCTTCTCACAAAGACAGTTCAACATGATCAGTAGTATCCAGTCTTGCACTAGAATTTCATACTGTCTTCTTGGATCCTTGCATAGCTGGTTTCTAGTCAATAACTATGTAACGAAAATGCTCTGTTATCACAAATTTTGTCCTTTGTCTGTTCTTTCACATATATAGTCATCCTTACACATGTCATTTAAAAATAGATCTTTTTAAATCAAAAATTAATATGAAAATTGAAACTACATACTTGTATCTATGAGGAGCTTCGTATTAGTAATAATTCTATTGCCTTGAAACATCTTCCTCATTACAGTAGGACCACCGAGTTGTTTTTTATCTTCTGGTGGGCTGCATCTCCTTAAAAATAAGGAAGATACCATATTGCACCAGAGAAACGTCATCTGACCAAACACAAAAGATGAAAGGAATCATGAGTTACTAAAATGAGGAATTTTTTTTGATCACAGAAGATTTTCATTTTTTCTGAAACTTTCTATAAAAATAAAAAAGTTTTCTGACCAGTATATAAGGAATGTCATATAACTGCAGCCTACATGGGCAGACCTAAATGAAAGCATTTGGCATTACAATTGTTCCAAATCAGGAGCACACGTACAGTTGATTATTAAGGTTCAGCAGATAAATGGTAACTAATTATGGTACAGTAACTTGATCATTTCTAATTTGCATCTGTACTCTAGAAGTCTGACCTTGCTTAGCCCTCATGAAGCTGAATGAGTGAGTTAATAAAAAAGCTTTTTTGCTCCTCTGCAAAGTTAAATATGAAGATTCTGCAGAGGTATCTGGCTTCTTTCTTTTCAATTTTTTTTCTTTTTTTGATATACAATCTGTCTTTCAAAACAGATTGTGAAATACACTGAAAGAGAAACCTTTTAGAACCCCATTAGAAATCCTTCCGAATTTTTAAAGATTTCCACACCAATGAGTACATTTCTAAGTTTTTATAATACACTTAATGTAGAGCAGCACTGTGTAGTCAAGACAGAAACTACAGTACTCTTGCATTCAGTATATGATGATCAAGAGCAAGGCTTTCAAGCTTATGTGGAGAGATTAACAGAAAAAGAAAAAAAAAAGATATATTTTTTATTTTTCATAACGAAGAACAGTGGATTTTATCACTAAGAACATGTGAACAGCTGTGCTAAATCAGACCGAAAGCCTGTCTGGTCCTGTATCCTGTCTCACAGTAGGTAAAAACAGATGCCTGGAAAGGAGCGGAGGAAGATGACAAGTATATTGTGAAATTCTCCTGAACTTTTATGTACACACACACCAGCCCCAAGAATTACATACTTAGGAAACTTTTGGAGATTGAGGTAGTATCACCATTCCTTACAGACTCCAGTGACAAATTCTTCCCTATTTTCTTCTAATGCTTTTTGAATCCAAACAAACAGTTGAGTGCCGCTGCTTTTCACATTGGGTATTACCACAGCTAATTTACATACTGTGTGTATATCACCCTTTTTTTCTTGATTTGAACTTGTCAACTTCTGGTTTTGTTTGATTGCATATAGTTCTTGGAGAATGAGGGACCTCTTGCACCACTATTGAACTTGAAGATGGCATCATGCATCCCTTCCTGCTTTCTTTCTTGTACCACCTTAGTGTTCTTAGTACTTCCTCAGCTGGCAACTGTTCCACATTTTAGAATAGACTTCACCATGCCATTATTTGTTGCTGGGGTTTTTGTACATTTTCCTGACTTCCTGATATATCTCATTCAGGATGGGGAGGTTAGTCATACAAAATGTTCAAGTGATGGTGTGCTGGAGATTTATAATATTCTAAAGAGTACCATAATTAGGTTTTTCTCTCTTGTTTTCTATTCTTTTCCTAACACTCTTTTTTTTTTTTCCTTTACTGAACAGTGAAGTAAAAATTTTGGGTAAGTATTATAAACAATGATCTTATTCCTGAGTGGTAACAGTCACATTAGAATCTATCATTGTAGAACCCATTATAAAATTAGGTCTGCCTTTCCTTATGTGCATAACTTCACATATCTTTGGATTAAATTCCATCTTCCAGTTTATCATCTCACCTCTCAGAGCTGTGTAGTTCTGTGATTCTCTGCAGGCAACTTTCCTTTTAAGATCCAAAATAATTCAGTATGATCAGCAATCTGTGTGACAGAGTTATTTATTTCCTTTTCATGACTGATTATTCAGACCTCCGCTGGTTACTTTTCTTCTCTGTGAAAAATAACATTTTTTTTTTCCACTGCCTCCTAATTTATTGCTAGTTATTTATCCAGGTTAGACTCTCTCCTCTTATAATGTCGCTGCTTAGTCTCCTTAAGAGCCTTTGTAGAGGCTCCAGATTTTGTTGTATTTGCTGTTTCGTTCATAGTATGGGCCCCAGGCCTATTGATCTGTGGTGTCCTAGATCTCCAGAGGAAGTCTCCTTCTGTCTCTCTGGTAGCAAGGCAATTTTGAGAGTGAAGCTATGTACTTCAGTCCATAGTTCAGCCATTTGTTTCTCAAATTTCAGCAGTGTTCTTGGAAACACACAGTTGGCTTTGGTGATCTGAAATCATTCATTTTGTCAAGTTGTCCTATAAGCTGTACTCCTGACATTTAAATCTGATATTTGTGTTCTCTTTTGTGTTCTCTGTGAAAAACAGCTCTGACTTAAAAAAAATCTTCAAACGTCTACCTGATGCAGAGAGATTTGAAATAGTAATTTAATTCTTCTGTTATGTTGTCATCTGTGTTGTCATCTAATCCAAACACTCATTTTATGCCTCGACTGTTTATTGGGCCGTTAGACTGACAGAGTTTCTACTCCTGATAAGATTTTAGCTTTTATTTTTTTTTCTCTGGCCTTACTGGGGTTTTACTGGTAAGTTACCAAAGTTCATGTTCTTTTCTAATTTATTTATTCAGATTGAACTTCAACATTTTGAAGGGTGGCTTTTTATTTTTAATACAGTTCCTTACTCTGCTGCTTGTCCATGATGACTTTCTTTTGTTCTTTCTAAAATCTTCTTTGAATATGGATGCATTTCTGTTGCCCCTCCAGTGTGGGCCTCCAAAACTATTCCTAAACTGCCACTAAATACTTTACTTTTGTAGCTGCTCCTTTTAGCTCCTTTTTTAACTGGCTTTCTTACTTTTATGTTGTTCTCTTCTTTAAATATCACATGACAGGAGAGGATTTTTCAAGCTCTTGTTCACACAAAACTGTTCAGCCAAAGCATGTTGGATTTACTTTTGCAGGGTAGATCGTTGACAATAGTGTTGTGAAACTTTCCTATGGACTGACTCAGGAACAGGAGAATTATTTTTCCTTGGGGTTTCCTTGTATGGCTTGGCCCAGGAAACATTAGTTATCCAGGAATCACTGGCTGTTTAAAAAAATGTAGCTTCAGCATCCTTGTGGGGGTTTTAGCCAGCGTTGTGTGAATTAGCTGTCTTTTCACATTCTTATTGTATTTCTTGCATTTGGTGCTGCCCTAATCTCCCCTCAGTAGTTGGCAATCACTTTTGCCCGAGTAGGTGGGCAATGTAGTCCTATTTCCTATTTGAATCTGTAATTTCAATTAATAAACACAGAAACCTATCTTGTGAATGGCTTGTTAGCGCTTAACTCTAAGATTTCAATGTTTTAGAGCACCTTTTTCTCCACCATTTCCCTTAGTGTGTTCAACTCCTGTTTTACTGTCCCTCCGATTTATTTTATATCATTTTTCAGTGTATGTATTCATCAAATTGTACGAGTGTTAACGGCTAGATCAGTGCATGTAAGAGGACCTTGTATGAGACCATATATATGATTCTGTAATAACCCATTTGGAAGTGGCTGTGGCAGACAAGCCAGGAAGGCTTCTTTGCCCACAATAATGGTCTGCTCATGTGGTTTTGGGGTAAGAACTATGAAAAGGAAACCGACTCAGTGAGAAAAGCTACACATTACAATGCTCCTAAAATGAAAATATGCTTATATAGCAAGGCAGTTATTAATATTAACTAGGACATGTGCTTAATTTCAATGCAATATAAACACACTTTTGATGTTCATTTTCAAAGTATGCTTTGTATATAATTATGTTTAATGCATATCATAATCAGCAGTCTTATGTTTTTACAGTCTGTCTGATGGAAGTGGTTGGATTTTTCATCCTTTTTCTTTGTATTGCAAAATATTTCTTTGTCTGTATTATTCTTACCTGCTGGAAATAACTTTCTTTATCATGAATCATGTGGATAAGTATTTTCAAGATTCATCCCATATACTATATTTGAAAAATTATAAATATGTCCTACTTTCATGTAAGTGAAGCACTGCAGTAATGCACTAATGTTTGTGCAATTTAGTCTAATATTTATACGATTTAACAACATAAAAGAAAAAAACACTTACTTGTTATAATGTAGATTAGAAAGAGAGTACTGACTACAGCCTTATCAGTAGTACTTTTAGACGTATTTAATTTTCTTTTTCAGTGATTGTTGTCACAACAACTATTGTTTCCAGTAAGCTTCATACCACCCAGCAATAATAATGCAGTTTTAATCTTGTAATGATGTGTCTTCTCTAGCTGAATTAATAAGGAAACAACTAAAAGATAATTTGGGATATCTCTGAAATGTGTGCTAATAAAAAGGCTATGATCAGTCCCACTACATGTTGTTCTTAGCAATATTATGCTAATAATTGAAATAATAGTCTTTTATTTATGTCCTTCTTCTTTTTCTCTATAAAAACAAATATTGGCAAATTTGCATGAAACTATACCAGTGGCTATTTCCTTCTGAAGTATACAAGCAGGGTCTTGCTAAACTGAACAGTGCTGGTCAACGTATAACATGGTCTCCATAGCATTTCATTACATCTCCTCAAATGAAGCATCCTTTCATGGTGTAGAAAAAAATGCAAAAAAAATAAGATCAATGTTTATATTTATTTATAAACTATTAGCCTGTATAAGTATAATAATACTATTATACAATAAATGCCATGATGGTCACTTAGCAAAAAAATCTGTGACCCCGTATTGGGTTTGTATGTCAAGAGTTTGGTAGCAGGGAGCTAAAGGTGTGGCTTCCATGAAAAACTGACAGAAGCTTCCCCTATGTCAGATAGAACCAATGCCAGCCAGCTCCAAGACAGACACACCTCTAACCAAGGCTAAGCCTACCTGCAATGGTGGTAGCATCTTGGTGTTGACATAGTTAAGAAGTGGAAGAAGTTACTGCACAACAGTAACTGCAGAGAGGAGTAAGAATATGTGACAGAAAATACCTGCAGATACCAAGGTCAATGAAGGAGAGGGAAGAGATGCTTCAAATGCCAGAGCAGAGATTCCCCTGCAGCCCATGGAAGCTAATGCTGGAGAAGATATCCACCTGCAGTCCATGGAGGACGCCAAGCTGAAGGAGGTGTACGTTCAAAGGAGGCTGTGACCCTGTGAGAAGCCAATACTGGAGCAGGGTCCTGGCAGGACTTGTCACCCCATGGTGGACCCGCATTGGAGTAGGCTGTTCCTTAAGGACTGCATTCTGTAGAAAGGACCCTTGCTTGTTCGTGAAGAACTGTAGGCCATGGGAAGGACTCACATTAGAGAAGTCCACAGAGGGCTGTCTTCCATGGTAGAGACCTCATGCTGGATTAAGGGTAGAGTGTGAGGAGCCTTTGCCCTGAGCAGCAGGAAGGAGCAGCAGAGACAATGTGTGATGACCTGATCACAACCTCCATCTACTGTCCCCCTGTGTGGATTGGAAGGAGAAGGCAGAAAGTTAAGCCCGAGAAGAAGGGAGGGGTGATGGGAAGTTTATTTAAGACTTTTTGTTGTTGTTGTTTTCTAATTATCCTACTCTGATTTGATTGGCAATAATTGAAATTAGTTTTTCTCTAGTCAGTTCTGTTTTGCCTGTGATGGTAATTGCTGAGTGATGTCCTTGTCCTTACCCTGACCCATGAGATTTTTTGTTATATTCCCCCTTCCCTGTCCAATTGAGGTGGGCAGCTTTAGTAGGCACCTGGTGCCCAGCCAGGGTCAATCCACCACAGACCTACAACTGGTGCAGTCATAATTAGACCACTATTTCTGTATCTAGATAAGAACAGTGAATAGTAGCATGAATACAACTTGTGCACTCTTCCTCTGGCTCAAAAATATATTTTGAACTTGTGAAATGGGAGCTTTGCTCCATAAAACGCAAATTACACTTACGAAGCTACTGAATGGTGGAACTTCTATTTCCTTATGGGACATGTATACTTTCTCATGGAACAGGTAATTTTTGCATCATTTCTGCAGGATGAAGGCATATGTATTCTACCTAATGCATATAAATATTTGTACACTTCAGACCTTTTCTCTCTTTCACTGCTATAAATGGAGATACAGATATATATACCTTTTCTTGGCATTGTCTGGAAGGTGGGGCTAAGGTCACAGTAGGCCTTTGTTTTCATTACTGGATGTTTAACTGGAGTCCATGTGGTACCGGGTCAAGGGAGCCACCTCCAAAAATGCTTTTCTGGATGCCTCTGCTAACCTTCTGGACTGACTGGATCCTCTGTAAAATCTTTATTTTTCTGATCTGCATTTGCAATGGTGACTGGAGTAAATAAGACCTCTAAGAGCTTTGGTGGAGTCAGGAGTTCGAGAGGCCTCCACAAAACTAACATTTCAGTTTAGAAACAAGAAGGACCCTAGAAAACACGAAGAGTTCTCTGAGAGGTAAAGTACAGATTTGACATAGTGTAGTATCTTCCTCAATGATGTTAGTGCTGTCAACCACAGAACAAAATATTACACCTCATGAAAGAAGGTGGATGAGCCAGACCATTACCTTGTAGTGTGGAAAGAACTAACTCCAACTGCAAACTCTCTGATACAGAAAACTTTATCAAGTTAATGTATTTTACTTTTTTGCCTAAATTAGACTTTTTCTTGCTGTAAACTCAAGGAAACACAAAAAAAAACATTGTACTGAAACAGATTTCCATACAAGTATTTTATATAGTGATTAATCTAAAAAATATCAAATGTGTATTGCACATTTGGCACAAAACACAGTTTCTGTGTTTTTCATATTAACAAGATCCCAACTGCACAGAAGGTTTCCAAATCCTTTAAATCTTGCCATAGTAGAAAAGCCAAAAGTTAGATGGAATGTGGCAAAAAATGTCATATTATTATTTAATTTTACCGGTATAAAAAAGGAAGGTAGCACTATGTACCATTTTTTGCTCAATTTCCCTTTCCTCTATCGAAGAATATATCTATGAATTAAAAACAGACAATAAAGAGATAGGGTATGAACATTATTGATAACTACTTGTGGGATAAAACCCCCTTTCTTAAATTTGTGTCTTATGTAGAAAAGTATCAAACTACGTACTGCTCATCAATATTTATAGATTCATTTTTTCTTCCATTTCCTCGATTCTAGAGCTGTCTTATTGTTTGGTCTGCTTTTAAATGCCTAAATGTGCTAAATCTTAACACAGAACAGAAATTTGATCAAGAAAAACATCTATATGTCTGTATTGGCATGATGCTGCAGGGCTTACACAGCTTGGCATTGTGTGATATTGCATTATTTAATCCTCTGACAAGATAGAGTTATGTACTTCCCAGTACATAACTTCTCTTAGGAGTGTAAGGAGCCTCTACCTGCAGACAGGATTTCCGAGTTCTAGACTAGAGTAGTTCAGTCACATGTTGTGTAATCGTTGCTTATATAAACATGCAAAATGTCAGAGGGCAAATAAGCCACGATTGTACAGCGTACCATCATTGTTTCACTGATATTTAAAATTTCCTTTAACTGGGACTTGATCATTTCATTCAATGTAAATAGCCCTAAATCAAGCAATCTTTATAGTCCCATGTCTTCTCAAGGAGTATTGTTTCTGTGTGTCCAGAAATTTTTATTCTTTATATTAAAGCACTAGATAAATTTAGAAAATATGCAGATTTTTTAAACAGAATGCACTTCTGTAGGAAGAGCTTTATTTGCATAAGTAATTGCACTGATATTATTAGGACTGCAATGAAGAACATTCTCTTGCAATGCCTAAGAGAAGTTAAACACAATGATATCTGAAATTGCAGCTCCACACTCCACTACACCGCTTTATATTATTATTCTTTTTTACTTTGAAGGTAGTTCACAGAATCCAGATGTTGAATATAAGTTACGCTTTTGCAGTAGTAACATGTGGTTACTTGCTGGGTTCACATTTGCAGGAATTTTTTGTGTCAGTTTTCTCCATGTCTTTCATAAAGGTAGGCTGCAGATGTGCTTCCAAACTTGTCTTTCTATGTAATATATCATATTTTAATTACTTTCCACTGTTCTTTCATTGTATCACACGTGAAAGAAATCCTTGGCTAATCCCAGGTGAGATCTATAAATAAACTTTTATGTAGAAAAGACTTTTTTTATTTCCAGTAGCTTTATTTTATTCTTAGAGTTGTGTTCAGGCTTTTGGTCAAAGCTAGCAACCTATGTGTCTGTAAGGAGCTGCTTTTATATGTTAAAGAAAAATCTTTCACCTCTTCTTCACCTGTAGGAAACTTGAGGGTCTTTGTGTTCACTTCAGTGTATTTGGGAATAAAATATAACTTGTTTATTATCTCATACACAGAAGTGCTTGCAAATCTTATTGTGACATAGAAATGGACTAATGAGTCTTCCTCTAAAATGCTTTGACAATCAACATGCTTACACTGGTATTTTATAGTTTTGCTAGTCATGAGTTTTCTTCTCCATTTCTCTTCCTAAAGCTTTTATACTCGTACTTAAAAGGATGAGAAGAAGAAATCTGCAGGAGTGTCATCAATTAGAGGCAGCATGGGGAACAGGTTAAGGTATTTTCCCAGATGAAATAAAACATCATTGTTATTTCATTTATTTGTACCAGAGGAACAATAGGAGAAACTTTTGTGATAGTTCTTGTCTTACTAGGTTGTCATAGCAGAGGGTAAAACCTGATGCTTGTCTCAAAACTTTACCAAATCTCAAAGTGCATTGACACTGCACAATTTATTTATTATTTTGTTATTCATTTTCTACAGTGAGAAATGTCGGTAATATTTTGAAAGAGCACTCTGATATCTGCAGATGAAAAGCATGGAAAAACAACTAAGTATTCACATTCAAGTTATGTGACCAGTTCTCAGTAGATGGCTTTATTTTTCTGCTGTTGGATACACTGGACGCATCTCTATAGACATGACACATTTAAATATGTTTAGTAAGATGCTTGCTGTCAGAGGAGTTTTCAAAAACAGTGAATCAACAGTCCAAGAATCGACCAAGAAAGTACTTATTTTATCAAAGTCCTGGCAAGTCTACTCTGTACACTTCTGTATTCCTGCTACGCAGGGATTCAATTTTATGCACTAATTATGTGTTGTGCAATAATTAGCTAAGTCATTAATAGTTTTATAATGAAATATATACGGCACCAGGAAAGCACTTAGAGTTTTACACATGAACTCATAGTGTCTGTTTCTATAAATTTTTAACGACACTTCTGCCCTATAGAGTATGTGACACATTTGTGAGGACATGAGGAACAAAGAGGTAGAATTCAAGCATTTAGTACATGACGCAGAAGACTAAGAACAGTCATAAAACATCATAAACTTGTGTTAGGGGGAAAGAATTACTTTCCAGGCAATACCCATCAGTTTTTTTCTTTATACAAACTAAATCCACAGTCTAGGCTAGTGCCCGAAATAAATAAGTACAAGATGATGATGCTAAGATCTTTTGGTGGAGACAGGTTCATGAACAAGAAAATGGTTTAAAAATGATGAGTTTATTCTGTTTGTATGCTGCTTGTCTTAAGCCAGAATGATATTCTAGAAATCATACTCTAGAAGGAGCTGGAGACAGTCCATTGCATATTCCATGCTTGCAGGTGGCTTTTCCAAACCATGACTTACTGAGTCCTCTAAGCAGTGGTTGCACTCAATATTGCTTAATATCTATTGGGAACTCTTCTTCTCAATGCTTGTGAGTGGCCCTGTTTTTATTATTCAATGCAGCCTTTTACCCCAGGTAACTTGGATTTGATACAGCTTGTAAGAAGCCACAAGCTTCTTTGAGACCTCAGGACTTTTTCAAGATTGCCTGGAGTTTTGGGTTTAGATTTTGATGGTTTTAGCTCATTTAATGATCAGGTAACTGTTACCCGATCTGTTTTAACTTTCGCTTAAATTTGCACAGTTCCTTTTGTGCTATACAAGTTGTAACTAATACCCAGTAATGACAGATAGTTACTCATGTGGAAAGAAGGATCTGTTGTCATGGAGTAAAATGCAACACAGGGGAAAAGAGACATGAGGTGACAGTGGACATCCTGAAAATACAGGGAAAGGGTGACACTGGAGACTCCAGGTCTATAAGCAACTAATGTATGGCAAACTATTACTCATAACGGGAACGTCACTCAGGGAGCTGAGAGAAACGTGATTTAATCATAGCAAAGAAAGCAAAGAACAACTATACAATGAATGTAAAATACAAATATATATGTATAACATTTGGAGGAAACCTAGACTTTCAGAATAATGAAGACAAGATAAGACATAAAGCAGAGCAGTAAACACATAGAGTTGCTCTCAGCAGTTCCTTGTTGCTGGAGGAAGACACCATCAACATCACCACTACATTGCTCCTGGCAAAGAACTAGGGATGCTGGTGAGTTGGTGTAACACATTTCTGACCCAAGATTTTAGCCATTGGCCTTAGGAACTCAGAAGAACAGAGGGTAAGCATTATCTCATGAAGAGAGGGAAATAAATGAAGGATTGTATATATTAAATTTTGTCTGTAAGATAATCGGAGCTACAAATTTTAGCATCATTGCAACTAGACTAATAATATTTATTCATTAGAGTTTATTCTAATTTTATTTTAGTGTTTTTGTATTATATTAGTATTTAAAATATTAGCATGCAATTATTCTAACTGTAAATTCTTAGGTTTGCACCTTCCTTTTTTCAAGATTAAGTGTGACTCTCTCTGGTATCTTTTCCCTAACCCTGATGCAAAAAAATTAGTAATAGAAGAGACACAAATATAACATAAAAAAAACAGGATTTGGGTTTATTCCCCAACCTCTAGCATCTGTATCTTTTTTAAATAATGTGTTTTTTTACCGCAGATTGGAAAAATAAGTGACCGTTCATTGGAGAAAAGCCAGGAGACCATTCAAAAACAATTGAAGCTCACTTTTGTGTCAAAAAAATAGTATATAAAGCTGATGGAAGGAGAGGGATGATGTACTAACAAGGATCTATGTTTGCATATTTTGTAAGACTTACAGGATTCTCAGAAATCTAGACATCCCTAGAGAGGAGAGACCCTACCTTCTGTGGTGAAAGACAAACATTCATTATCATCATAAGACAGCTGATCTTCCTTTTTGTAGCATAAAAGTGTTTCTTAAGAGGCCAGAAAGTGGTGCTTAGTTCTTTTTTCAGCCCAGGATCTACTGGGCTACTTTTTCTCTCCTCTGCCAATATTGTTTCCTTAATGACTTCTGTTAGAATGCTTTCTCTTTTCTTGTCTTTAAAGTTTCCAGAAATTGTTAGCATTTTTCTTAAAATTTCATACCCTGAAATGCAGGCAATAATCCAAGTAAAGTCGCATTGCAGCAGTGAAAGATAGCTGTTTATTACTTCTCTGCTTTCAGAAATGAAATCTCTGCTTGGGCAATTGAAAATTATTTTTTGTAGCTCACGCACTGTAAGATCGTGTCTCACACCCATATTAATTTCCGAAGAATTTTCTTCTTTTGTTTTTTTTCGAATAATGGAATCAGAATGTAATTTTTTTTCCACACTTTGTAATAACTACATTCTTCTTTTTTCCATTCCACTTTTTGCCCCCACAATGAAAATTCTTTGTCAAAACTCAAATGGCTGAGAACAGGTTTTTAACACTGATATTATATTTTATGGCTTTTGCTGCTGGTGATAACTTGCTACCACTACTTGTTTTAATAATCATTATATTTTCTTGGGTTCTATTCATGTTATGTCAAAAGGGTAAAATCTAAGGACCTTCTGGACAGTCAGGTATGCTATGAATTTTTATAACAAAGGACTTTTAGGCTACAGGAAGTTGACTGAATTCAGAATCATTGCATCAGAAAATAATTTGGTAAAATTTTCCACTTTATAAGTAGAAAAACACAATATATTCATTGTAGCATCCATATGGTGATCATCATTTGTTGCTATTTCTTCTTAAATCACTCAGTGGAAATCAACAGCTGCAGGTCTATTGGTTCTGTTTGTCTTTTTTCACTTTCACACACATTGTATGTATGTCCCCTCAAAAACTGTTTGGACTAATATGAAAAAGCAGTTGTAAATGACTTTTTCCTGTTAATATTGTGGCCAACTCCACCACTGCAACTGAAGAGACAAAAAAAAATGTGGGACCACTTATGTCTGGGTACCCTAAATAAATCATTAAATGAAATGTGAATTTCATTATATTTCTCAATGATATGCTTGTGATTATGCTTTCCATCAAGCAAAAAGTGATCCTCAAAGGCCTAAATCACAATAAAATAAGAACCGTTTCCATGACCTTCACATCTGACTTTCAATCCGTATCTTCCATTTAAATAGGAAAATAGCAGCCTGGTCTAACTAAGATAAAGCATACACTGTAGCTGATTCCTGGAATAGAAAGAAGACAACTATGGTGTTTGCCACAGGCATATGAAATAGATAAAAGAAAGATAAAAGCTTTAAAAAAAAGATGGACAATAATGACTATATAGGGATGGAGAAAAGAAAGGATTTGTTTTTTTCCCCCAAAGTAAAAGGGAAAAAAAACTTTTCAAAAAGAAGAAAACAGTTTTCCCTGAGAAGCAGAGATCTGGTATGATTCTTCAATCTTAATAAAACATTTAGGCAGAGGGAGCTCTCTGACACTTGAAGGGAGCAGAGACTGAAATGTTTTACCTCTGACATAGAGTCCTACAGTAGTGAGTTTTTATATTTAATGGGATGCAGGGTCATTTCCCATGGGCTATTTAGTGGACCTTTGTAGCTTCAAAATGTGATTCTTTCCTCAGAAGGGCCTAAAGCTGATTATTAACCATGATTCATAAATTCTTCAGAAGATGATCAAGTTAGGTTTATGAATTCAGGCTGGGACAGAATGCAGCTACTTCCTTTCTGCCTGTAAATACCAAGAAGGATTGCAACTTACAGAAAAATAACCTTTTTAAGTCTATTTTGTTTCCTCATTGTTCTTTTCGAACAATGAAACAACTGTTTACATGAATTCTTGGTTCTTATAAAGAGAAGTGAGAAAGAATGAAAAAAGACACGTACTCCAATTTCTCGTTAACATGGCACATCTGGTGAGTTAGTTTTCAAGAATAGTTGTGTTTTTCTTTTTAAAGAGAGTACACAAAATAGTGGATCAGTTGGAACTGTTTTCTGTATGAAATCTGTTCTGGTCCAGCAGTAATTTATATGCTCAATGGTACTGTACTAAGCATATGACACACCATAAATACATGGAAGGACACTAACATAGAAATCCTCTAAACCTTGCCCAAGGCAAGTGGTGGGGTTTTTTTCTCTGGGGTAGAGATACAGATTTCTAGGCCAAATACTCTAAATAAATAAAGCCTGGACAGAATGCATTGATATCTGTAGATTTTTCTGCTGGTTTTACTTTCCCAAAGGTAGTAATTATGAAACAGGAATGTCAAAGTCCTCTTTATTTCACCACACATTTCATGATGTTACAAACTACAGATAGGACAGCAATGCACGAGACACAAATGTCATCAAGGACTAGTAGCACTACTTCTAGTCTGTTCAGCCAAAAGCCTTTTGTTATATGTAACTTAGTGCAACTCTTCTTGTTGCTATTTAAGATGATTGGCTTGTTTTAAATATTTGGTTCTATACTTGTACGATCTTCGATCTTCCTTTAGTTGAAATCAACTAGAGTACTCCTCATACTAACTTCATATATGACAGTAGTTCCATTTACAGTGCTCTTTGTATTTAAAATTGAATTATCACCTTTGTAACACTAAAATAACTACTTCTGTCCAATAAAATAAGATCTGAGTGCATATCACAGGTACTGTTCTCTAAATAACTCATAAAATTATTTTCTCTTTAAACTGCTGATATTAGAACCCAGGGTAGCTGCTTAAATAATACAATTGCATTTCCCCATGTAACATGCAGTGGTAGATTCCTGTTAAATTCTTTTTTATTTGGAAGGCATTTTAGATTTATTTCTTCAAATGTGTGAATGAGTGGAGGAAAAGAGGAAGAAAGAGCTATTCTCTTTTGTCAGACAGCTTTCTCTTGCTGGTTTTCTATTTCAGTGAGTGGGGTGATAGATTTGTTTTCAGTAAAAAAATTATTTATGGTTCAGTTAACAAGTTATTTCATCTATAAAAGAATCCATTCATAAAAATTGCGGACAGCTTGTGGAAATCCTTTACAAGCAAGTATAAGATAAGCATTTGTAGAACATATATATACACATGTGTCTACATATATGTGCTCATTTACGACTGAAGACGGGCTGATTCAAGATGCATGTTATCTAAATCTTTAAGGTATTTCTACACAATACTTTTTTACTGAAAGCTGTTCTCAGAACAATTTGTAGAACAGTTTAGTCATCATATGAGGAGATACAGTCATATTTTTGTGGAAAAATTTTGTGCACCTAATGTTATCTCACTCCTATACCATGAATAAATCTCTCTTTGTACTAGGTCCACAAGGTCAGCAGCTTTTACAATAATTTGCCCTTCCCTCTTTTCCTTAGGTCTGTATAAGAGTGGTCCACAAAGTGCAGGATCCAGCAGGGAAAACACAGTCAACATAAGTGAAAGTACTAAGCAATCATGAGGGATGGTAGTAACGGCCAAGCCTTGATTTTTCCAAAAGGTTGCCCAGGTCTGCAGGACTTAAGATTGAACTGCAAACAGTCCCCTGAACTGGGTGTAATACTTGAGCTATTAAAGTAGCAACTGCCAGATTCAGGTTACTTTTGTTTGGGTTTGTTGGTTTTCCTTTCTTTTTATTTCAGCCTGACAGACATACAAACCAAAACAAAAAACTAAAGGGACTCAAAAAACTAAAGGGACTCAAAAAACTAAAGGGACTCAAAAGCATTGCACGTTAATCAGAGATTTGTGGGTTCAAGGGTGGCTATACCTAGCAGAGGGATGAAAAGGAGAGGCAAATGTGGCAATCGCTTTATTCATTTCCCTGCTACGTGGTTAAACCCTAAAGTCTTGGGCTCATTTGTGTTTTGCCCTGTCCTGCTTTTATGTAGTTTAGGGCAGAAAGATAAGGTAACTAGTACTACATTATGTTAATTCATTTCAAGAGAATCCCCAAATAGAACTAACTTCATTGACTTTGACACCCAGGTAGAGTTTACTTGGAAACAGGTAGCCTTAAAGTGTATCATCTTTGTGACTGAACTTCATCTTTATGAACTTGGTCTTAATGAAGGATTCTAACAAACGGGTAATCATAAAGACATGAAAAGGACTAAGCCTATACTTTGAAACACTTTATTTTAAAAAGTAAACAGCACTATTTTTATTTTAAAATGCTGCTTTCTTCAGACAACAATTATAATGTGTACAAGTTCTTAAAGGTTTTAACATTAAAAAAATAGAAAAATTTATATATGCAAATTAAGACTGTTAATGAAATCATGGATTTCAGAATTAAGTTTAAACACTTAATAACATCTTTGGATTTTCAGGCTGTCCTTATCATGATGTAAGCACCCAGCTAGGCCCTGATCCTGCAAAAAGTACACTTAAGTTATGCAAGTGGACTTGCAAACAGTAACCAGAGACTCTGCAACACAAAAATCTTGCTATCTATTTTACAAGGGTTTGGCCTCAAATGGTAGAACCTTGCCAGAACTTTCTTCTTTAAATAGATTTGTGAGAATGTCTGCTTTATTCTTCCTACAAATTAAACATTTAAGCTTGCAGATCTGAGGAAGATTAACCAAGCTATTCTGGTCTAGTCTGAACCACAGCCAAAGAATAGGCTTGGATCAAAGCATTTGGATCTGAAACTTAGCTAAACGTATTGGATGGTGCATGTATGTGCATGCATGTATTTATATTTACACATTGCAGAAGTCTGGATGTGTGACTTAATCTCTTCATCTTCATTCATTGTATGACTTTATTTGCAGTCCACAAGTCATCCGAATGATGAGCTGAGAATTTATTTAGATATTAAAATAAATTCTAAGCCTCAGTGATTTTTCCTGCACCTACTGAAAATATGTGAAAGGCACAGTGACTGATACTTATACAGAATTTAAACATACAAAGCATGAAATGCAACTAGTTAGTGATGCAAGTTTGATCTACAAAATGCTCATTTTTTTTCGGTAATTTCTAAGTCTATATTATATTTTATGAACCATAAATGAAAAGTGAGAAGGTAAATGCCTGGAACACATTTCGAAGTGCAATTTGTTTTTAATGCAAAGCAAAAGAAGTAGTAGGAGGAAAAATTTTGTTGTTGTTGATTCTTCAGTAAAAACAACAAACATCATAGAGTGTCTGTTGTTTAGCTTACAATCCTTATTTGGCACTTCAAGCTTCATAATTTCATAAATGGAAATAGTAAGTCAGTCATGGTTTTAATTGTTATGTTTATAAAATTTCATGCATAGCTAAAATTCTAAAAGGATACAGCGCTGTATCTTCCCCCCCTCCCCCCAAATCTTTAACATTGAGTGCAAACTGACCCACCATACATTTTAAGATCAAGCTTGGAGATCAGTTTAAATTCTAGCTCATTTAAACTTCTTAAAAATATAAGTTCCATACAAACGGGAGTTTTTTTTCACTGCACACAGAGCTCTAATCAAAAGTAGAGCTGCACAGAATGGTTTAAGTTTAATCCAAATCTCAGTGAATTTCATGAATCTGACTACTCAAGCTTTACATGAATGGGCTCATAAATGTTATTTCTGCTTTTATGCATGATAGGTTGCGGGTTGCTGCTGCTTCTGGGCTTCACAACAAATGCCACAAACCACGGTTCATCTATGCCTTCATGCATTTTTCATAACTCCAGCTAAAAAGTAAAACTGTACTGATTGATAATTGCTAATGAATGTATAAGCTGTTGGTGAATGTTTTCGACAAGTTACTAGTTTGGGTCACAGGCAGTTGAACTTGATAACAGATTATCCATAAAGACCACATTAGTGTTTTAAAGAATATGTCAAATACCTGGGTGAGAGAAAAAAAACCTCCCTCCCAAATATATATATATATGTATTCATTATTTTGCCTATTCATGGTATCCCTTCACACTCTAAAACCCAGGATTTTACATTTTTTTACTCCTTATTTGTAAACATTTCCTATGGTATTTATTTTCCAAGGCTAAAATATAGTAGATATATAGTATATAAAATGCATGTAAATGCATTTTATACTTGAGAATGGACAAGAGAGGGGTCCCACAGAGTTATGGTCAATGGCTCAGTCTCGAAGTGGAGACCGGTGACAAGTGGCTTTTCACAGGATTCAATACTAGGACCAGTGCTATTTAACATCTTTGTTGGAGGCAGGGACATTGGGATTGAGTGTACCCCCAGCAAGTTTGCTGACAACACCAATCTGTGTGGTGTGATCAACACGCCAGAGGGAAAGGATGCCATCCATAGGGACCCTGGCATACTTGAAAGGTGAGCCCATGGCAGAGAGGTTGGAACAAAATTATCTTTAAGGTCTCTTCCAAACCAAAGCATTCTATAATTCTATAATTCTATTATTCTATGTTTGATCAGCCTGACTGCCTTCTACAGCAAATTGTCTAATTTGCCGACAAGGAGAACACTAGATGTTGTTCATGTAAATTTTTGCAAGGTTTTCTATACTGTATGCTGAAGTGGTCTCATACACAAGCTAAGACCTAAAGGTTCTTGGTAGTAGACAGCTACCTGGGTGAAAAATTAATTGGATGACAAGGCTCATAGAAGTAACGTCTAGTGCATTGTGCTCTACCTGGGTGACGATAAAGTTGGAAGACTACATCAAATTGCGGAGTGAGGGACCTCTTTTGAGCAGGGGGCTAGATGATGTCCTCAGACCCCTTTTAACCTCAATAATTCAATGATTTTATAATTGTATAATTGAGGCAAATTCACTTTGTGGAAATCTTGAAAATAAGGCTTTATTGAGGGCTGCGAAGGGTCTGTTATAGAAGCTTGGAATTTTAGTTGGATTTCAACAGAAATCTCTGCAATGCCATTAGTGAAAGAATTACTAACAGAAACTGGATAGTTTTAACTTGTTGCTTGTGTCTTGCAATCTCCAGCTACACCACATAAAACAAATGTTATTAATACACATAGGGTGCAGACATTTCTGAATATGGAATTTCTACATGACACAGTTATTGAATCAAGACAGTAATATCCTTTACCATTAATATCTCCATAAAAAAGAGACTTAATTGTACAAATAGCCCTTTGGTAACATTTAAATACAGTATTATTAAGCTCAATTCAAAAGAAAAGATAAGCAAAAAAAGACTCATAACTGTGATTTATCACTTTAGAAGAGTGAAGTGAGAAATCAAGGAAATTGAATGAGATGAATTCAAATTGCTCGAGTACTTAGAGGACTGGAAAATGAAGAGATTTGAAATTTCTCTGAAGATAAATGTGCAAAAATATCTGGTTCCAAAGTATAGACACACTCAGAAAGGACACTTGAATCAGCCAATAAGTCTAGAAAAGTATGATTAATCAGACTAGAAAACCGGATTCATCAATAAAGAATGATTTAGAGACTGGGGAGAGGGGGGAAGAATAGCTAGAAGAAGAATTTTTTTGGCCTTTCAAAGAAAATCAAAAAGTTAGAAAAGTTACTTAGACATATCATAAGAAAACTAAGGTTTCTATACAATAAGAATGAGGTAGATCTTAAAAACCTTAAATGAATACATCACTATGGTTGTCAGTAAGGAAAATCATAATGAATAGAAGGGCAAAGGCAGAATAATTAATAGGGATGAAGGTATGGAAATTAAAATTCCACATCTGAAGTTAAGGAAAACTTAAAAATCCGTTGTGTTCAAATGACAAGGGCCTGATAATGGCCAACACAGAATTATGGAAAAAAGAAAACCTGTGTATAAAACGAGATGTCGAGTTCTAAGTAAACCATATTTGAAATGGGAATATATAAGTGTAAGATAATGATTCTTTTTTTTTTCAAGAATAAGGAAGAAGGAAAGTCAACTGGCTATCAGCTTGACCTAAAAAATGTAGAAAATATCAGAACATATTCTGAAGGCAATTATAATAATACACAGAGGTAAATAAAGAATTGGAGAAAAATAAATATGCATTAAGAGAAGGCATATTATTTCTTTCTGTCACTGGTGAAGTAATTGTTTTTCTATACTAGAAAAATGTGATAGAGCTCATCTAACTAACATGTAAGTAAAGCTCAGATATTCTCCTGGAGAGAAACTTATTAATTAAGATCCATAGAGACATTCAGATATAATGCTAAATAAGAAGCTATTAATTAAGATGATAGAGATGACAATGGAATTCTAAAATGAGCAACGAACTGGCTAACAGGTAACTCAGACTGTGCTGGAAAAGGAAACAATGGTTTGGCACAAAGATGCTTGATAATGTTTTCATCAGTGAAGTCAGTGCTAAAAGTTAGACTGTGATGATGAAAATTATTCTTATATAACAGATAGTGATGCTATAAATAGAAAAAAGAATTGCATATAGTATAGAACAAAATAGAGTGAGTCTGTACTAGCTTTTTGTTTCAGAGTATCATGGAGCTTGTGAAGACGATCTCCTGATTTTCCCCACTTTGTGTGCTTCACAAATGAGTGTCTCAGAGAACAGCTGGAAGATGATTCCTGCAGTATCAGGAAATGAACCCAATGTTCTTTAGTTACAAATGGGTTCACTGTACAAGACTAATCTGCATGAAATCTTTTTTTAAAAAAGAAAAATAACAAAATCTGTAGATATCAAGTCCTCCGTGCCAGCTGTTGTGTGTAACAGATCCCCCCCATACTAGTCCAAACTATTCACTAATGTAGACATATGATTTAGATGTGGTCTTGATAGGTAGTAATTTATTTGTTTTCATTATGGTGCCATAGATTATATTCCTTTTTGGTAAATTAAACTGAACTTGAGGACGGTACGTACCATACACTAGCCTCTACTGCTCACTCTATAGGATCAGACTAGCACAGACTCTGAAGTAAAGCCACTGGCTTGTATCTTGTGTAGACAATGGAGTCTGAGCACCAAGTCTTTGTGATATACTCCTATGCTGCAGTTTTACTTTTCAAAGTAGATATAGCCTTTGAGCCACTCAGGTGTAATAGCAGAGGTTTATATTCTGAAATGGTGGTTTATCAGTTGGAAACCACATAAAAAGGGAAACTTTGGTTTTATTAGTTCATCCCAGAATGGTATAAGCCAATGAAGTGGTGTGGTCATGGAAAAGTGAACGTGCATGTGTCAGCATATTTCCTGTATTGACGTATAAAACACAGTAATGTAATATTCATGTCTTTACGATGGAACCTGAAGACACCATTTTCCAAATGTTACTTTATTTTTCAAAACTAAAATATCTTTAAATGTTTAAATTTTTTAACTATCTTTTATAACAATACTTGGAACATCTGATTTTCAAACAATGGTTGCCCTTCAAGTCAACCATTTACAGTGCCTCAGCTTGAGAACACAAAAATTAGATTTTCACATCCATGTTATCTCCTTTATTTGCGTTAAACTACAAATAATTTAAACCGGTAGAATAAATACCCATTGATAGAACTCTCATTTTCTACGGAATACTGATAAAATAACATTGAAACAACCCTATACTAACTTATGTATAATGATCTGGCTCTGGGCCTTCTTTTACTGAAGGGCTGGAATCTATTAACCCACTCTGACCTATTTCTCAATATGAATGAAATAAAAGAATGTGGGTGGCAAATTACATTTGCAATGTATTTGTATATAACTGTGTTAATATATAAGAATATAGTTATGTTAATTATCATGTGTTGATTTTCTTCATTTCCTCCTAATATTTCCTTCTAATACATTTGTACATCTTGCAAGAAAATATTTTGATGGTAAGTCTTCATTCAATCTATTATTTGAGTAAAAGGACTGAACTACAAGGAATCTTAAGGAACTCTTGTTTTAAAATCCTTTTACCAATTATTATGCAAATTAGGGGATTATATGAAAAATTATTTCACTTTTGAGAAATACTGGTTGAAAACTACTTCTTGAAGAAGTTTGACATTGGATCAAAGTTCTAGTTTGGGCTGGACAAAACCATTTCAATTTCTTATGCTTTCCATTTGAGGTGGAAACCAGTTACTTTCACTTCATCTGTTATTTGTATGAAATCTGGTATTGGATTGACTGCTCTAACTTCAGGTACTTTGAATTCTTATCTGTTTTCTGACTTTTTGAACAAATCTGAGTGCTGTCCTTTCAGTGAATATATAACCAAGTATGTGGAACGTTATGAGGAGAGGCAGAGTTGTCTCATCTCTTTAGTGGTCAAAAAATCTTGCACAGACATTTTGGTGATGGTTATTCTTGAGGATTAATATTTTCAGATTTTGTTCTTTATCTCTATTTCTTTGTTTTCCAGGTGTGAAATTTAGCAAAAGCAATGGAAACTTTACCACATGGGAGGGGAAACTGTTCTTGAGTCAGACTGTTCCACAGTACCTGCTAAGTATTAATAGCTTGCCTATGCTTTGAGACAGTTACTTTTTCCGGGTTCTGGATGCATCTGTTTCCTTCCAAAAATAGTAGCACAGTGATGTTCCAAGCAAAACTCAGTGCCCTGTTATGAGGTCTATTCATGTTGTATCACCCAGTATTAATTATCAGGTGTTTCTTTAGGCCCTCATGTTTTAAAGATGTGATCATCTGCTCAATTTTATATACTGTGAATACTTCCATTAAAGGCAAGCGGTTTCTCACTGAGATTAAAGGTAAAAGCATGTGTTAATCTTTATAAGATGTCTTTGGAGGTGCTATTATTAGCTTTGATTTATCTATTGTCCATAAAAAAAAAAATTAATAGAAGGCAAACTTTTATCATAAATTTTGACTCTTGACTCTCAATAGAAAATGGTAGTCTGCAAGTTATTGCTTTATTTCATTTTTTCAAATATAGCAAAATAATAAATTAACTAATGGATGTATTAGTACACATTGTAGTAACATTACTGTGTAATGTGTACTTGAGTTTGATGCAGTTTTGAAAGCAGTAGTCCATATGTACATTGTTCACTGTCTTTCATGATTGTAGAAAGATATCATGTCATATTCATCTCTTTATTGCTATTTTGGGATGTCAGGAAACTAGGCCAACTAATGATTCCAAATGCCACTTACAGTGAACTTAGGATGAGTGAGGCATTTTTGACTTATACATTATTTTAAGCTTTATGTAAGGCTGGGAAACCACAAAAGGTTGATCCTATTGTTATTAAAAGAAGCAAGTTTTATTAATTTCACCAGTGCTGGACTTGGATTTTGCATAAGGGGTGTTGTCAGCTTAGATTACACCAGTATTTATACTGCAGAAAATGCACTTCCATTACTGCCGTCTGCCTTATGCGTGTACCACATGTTGTATTGATGTGCATCCAAAAATAATAAAACACTCAAAATGTGAAAGGAAGAAACTATTATGCATAAGTCATTTTAAGTACAAAGCCAATTTTGTATTGTGGGATGGTGTCCAGAAATATACTCAAAGTGAGGAAAGAGTTTTCTTTCTCTAAAAACAAACCTGAATCTTAATTTAAGCAAAGTCTAGTTGAAACTATTTTCTTTTCTTTATTTTCCATGAATGGTTTCATGACATGGTATAGGGATTGGGTTTTGTTTCATTTTTTCAGTTACAGTACTATTTACAGGTTTTGTGCTTATTTACCGTAAAATAAAATTTCTCTTAAATGTTTCCAGGCCCAAAACTGAAAAAAAGTCTCTTTGATTATCTTGATCTGAGGAACTCTCCTGCTAGGAAATCATTCTCTCTCTTTTACTTTTTCTTCCAACACCAAAGGACGTGATAAGTTCTGAACTGCCTGGACCTTCTCTGCTCTAGAGAAGCTGGTAGTCCGACAGTTATGACATGTGGCAAGCATGTGGAGACCAGTTTTTAGCTGCATTTTGTTTGGAAAAAAAATCTACTTTTTGTTCTGTTCAGACTTTTCCACTTCCTATAAATAACAAGATATTCGGTGGACCAGAGAATGAAAGGGAAATGCATCTTCAGTAAGGCAGTGCTTCGGTATTCATCTGGCAGAGGGAACAGTATACAACTAGCAGATGGAAGAGATAGCCTTACATTCTGTGACATACAACTTCTCAGGTGTGGACTGTCATTATTTTCTAGAAAGTTACTTCTTGTTTTTAAAGAAATGGATTATCTTCAGCAGGCAAATTGAATTCTGATTTTGTTTTGGCAAATAAATACCAAAGACCTGAGGGATAAAGGGGGAGTAGCCAATCTATAAGAGGAATCTAAACTGTCCCAAAATCACTCTTTTGAACTTGCTAAAATTTTAATCTATCTGCACAGTCAATGTTTGTTGAGATCAGTGTTTCTAAAAGTTTTGCTTTCAAATGCTTGATAATTTTAAACAGGAAAAAGATGGCCAGAAAATCTGTATTCATTTATCAGTTTCTGAAGTAATATATGAAATTCAGTTAATTTTGACTTAGCATTCTGACATAGTCTGATAAAAGATGAAAAAGTAATGTTCTAAAGTAATGAAATACAAATTAATGTAAGTAATAAAACCATATATAATACAACTACTTATCTACACAGTGGAGCAGAAGATAATGGAAACTCTTGTGGGTAATATTTTGCCAAGACCTCGAACCATTATGTAAGTGAGAAACAATATTTCTTCTGAGAAATTAATCTTTTCTTTCAAAAAATTACAAACAAGTTCACATTCTGAATGAAAAAAATAAAATATTGAATAAGCTTGGAAATGTTTCGTTTCTATCTCCTCTTCATGTCTGACTCACTGAATATGATGGTGAACAAATTTGTTTCAAGGAGGTAAAAGAAAGCAAATAAGACAAATAAAAAGATAAGACACTTAAAAGCTCTCCACTGGAATGGCATGTATTTCCCCACTGGTTATTAGTTCCATTGACAGTTTTTATAGATGAAGTCACAGAAGTTCATGAAAAGATTCTGACATTTAGATGCCACAGTGTGGGGCATAGTACACATTGAAAAATGCACCTATGTGCTCACACTCATATGAAAAATGTGTAATTGAATACAAGCTGGTTTAAAGTCACCTGCAGACAGTAGTTAATGAACTATTCCTGCTTGGCTGTAGATATGGATAAGTCTGCAGTGCCTTCCCTGGTGCTCTATTTGTATCTGCACCAAAGAGTAAGGCAGCACCATTCTCATTTGGAGGTTTCCTTTTGCACTAGCCATGCCAATGAAAATCCAAAGGTCTTCCCAGTGAAAATAAAGCCCTGAGATGCAGGAGAGCCAGTTGAGAAAATACAGTAAAAACCAGATGAAACAGAAAGAAGGAAGATGATTTTGCCTGTGGCTATTAAACAACTTCAACACCCAAAAATGTTTCAAAGTATTACATTTCCAAGCATAGCAAAGGTCTTAGCATTTCAGCACACACATTGCCAAGTTCTTTTTGGCAGTATGGGTAGAGCTTGCAGCAAACAGTGCAGTGACACTCAAGTACCAGTGCAGCCTTCCTCTTGCAGGGGGGAGTTCTACAACTTTAAAAAAATAAAAGCACCCCACCTTCTTGCCAATTACAGGATGGATCCTGCCAAATAACAGGATGGAAAAAAAAGCAAGATGACAGCAAGAAATGAAGGTCATGGGAACAAATTTACCAAGAGGTCTGAAGGGGTGCTGGCACCCTGCCCATTAGGGATGGGCACAGCCCATGCACTTGGATTGGGAAAGCATGGGATGGGCACAATTGTGCGGGACTCCCATTTTGCTCAGGTTGCATCTGCTTAGAGATGAGGCTGCAAAATTGGTTCGTTTTTGAATATCTTAAGCCTTTGGAAAGCTTCAATACGTTGTTATTTCCTTCTGCTTCTAGTTAGCCCTTACAGTTTTACTGTTTTGATGTGAGCTGACTTTGTGAGGTCAGGCGGGTTAAATGGTGTTTGATTAAAATCAGGACACCCAACAACTACTGTTTCACGGTTTGACTTTGTTGGCCTCTTCATCTGAGAATTCAGGAAGACACTTTTAGCTTAAAAAAAAAAAGTAGGGATTTTTGTAGGGTTTTTTTTTTTTTATGCGGTTTAAAGAGAAACAAAGAAAAAAAGCCACACTGTGTATGTTTTTCTGGCAACAGGCCTGCCACTGTTTATCAAACCAAGGCAAATCCAATTAGCCCGTGGCCTGCCTCCCAACCTTATTAACCTGCTCAGCTGTGAGAAACTCAACAGCCCCTGCCAATATCTCATTTCTCCAGCAGCTGATAAGATCAGTTCAAGATATTCAATGGGGTTTCCTTTCACTTCGGCTTCATCACAGTCACCGGCATCTTAACCGTGGTAGCCGGATCTTATTTTCCTCTCATTTATTACATGAAATAGGATGGCGACTCCGAGGCCTCTGCAGCTTGTTGGAACAAACACCGATCAGGCCTTCACGGCGTTTGACAGGACGGGCTGATTTTCCTTATCACGGCTTGCCCACAAAGGCCTGGGCCAGGCCGGGGTTATTAGCATTCCTCGGTGAGATGCGTCAGCCCTATTTCTGTCACGCAGACAGATTGAGCCTTTCACTCAGGTTTGCGAATGAGTGACACATGGCCTGACTGGGAGGACAACATTGTTATTTGAGTTAAGAAATCAATTTGTATCAAATGTACACTGTAATTTATTTGTTGGCTTTGAAGGGAACCTGGCTGAGATAAATGGGAATGGGCTTCTTTCTTCCCCCCTATGCTGAGCTGATAAAGTTCTTGTGAAGCTCCAGATAGCTCCAGTCAGAGCCAAAGTGACAAACATGTTTAAAGTTGCACAGTGATCTTTAAATCTCAAAAAGAACACCTTGTCGGACATGATAGAACATTTTTTACCTTTTCCCTCTATCTGTCAGAAAGCTGCTGTGACACATTGCTTTAGTATTTTTGCTGACATTTTCTTTATCAAGCACATCTGTTTGTGGTCGAAAGATGCTTATTCCTATTTTCTTCAATCTACAGCAACCTAGGATACTGCCAAAAGGAAGGAAGAAAATGAGACATTCGTTCCAAAAATAATGCTTATTTAATTTTTTTTTTTTATTGTGACTTTTCTTAGTCAGGTTCCAGCGTTCTTTTAACTTTTGCTGAAAGAGAGAAGAAACATGTGTGGAACATGTAGCATGAGATCTTGTCTGTTTCAAGAAGTTTGGTTGAGGTTACATTGACAGTGCATTAAGATGTTAGTATTACATGTTAAATTGTGAGCTATGAGATTGACTTTCTCCTCTATTAGAGTTAAAAATATGAACCTTAGTGTCGGCTCTATGCATCAGAGTTTTTATCTTTGAAATAATATGGATAATCAAAAGTTACATCTATGGCTTCATGTACGCTTGCAGTTATGACTCCATAACGAAAAAAACGCTAGCAAATTAACCACAGGCAGAGTAGCTCATTGACATTTCCAGAAAATAACCTGATTGTTTACTTTTGATTTTCAGAAGTGATGTAAATGTAACATGTCATATTAGAAGACTATATAAGGTACCTTATCCTTCCTTTGCATTATAGATTTTCACCTGCACTTAGGCTCTTTTCTCAACAGATTCAAATGTGTATGCATGCACATGCACACAAACATTAAAAAGCAATATAGACTGCTATACCTTGATTAGTTCACATGAAGTACATCTATCCTCAAAGTAAGGTTAAACTCGAAGTAGTCTAGAACGTGCAACCAGGGTCAAACACTCTTCCAGTCCTTCCAGAAGCTAGGTCAACTGTGATTAACAGGACAAACATTTTTAAGATAAGTTGGCTTTAGGAAGTGTTAAACTTATTCATACCTAAATCGCACAATCACCAAAATCACCATTCCTAGGAATCTCAGGAAAGGCCATGTATCAGGATTAACTCCTCTTGAGCTGCCCATCCAATATATTTCACTCCTCTTTCCTGCCTTTCCTCTGGGAATGTTGCAATCTTTTAGACTGTGTACAGCCTGCCAGCCTCAGATCTTGTTATACCTATGACTACTGACACCATAACAGCGTTAAGCCTTGCTCTCAGGTTTCTTCTGTGCCATGCCCTTTGGGCAAGGGCTTGCCCTTTTGCCTTTCTGCCCAGGTGCTGCCCCAACAGTGCTGTTGTTCTGATTTGCTTGACATTTTTTTTCATGTTGTTCTTTTTAAACCTTAACTTCGTGTTTCCAGATTTAGGCAATAGATTCAGGTTTTTTCTCAGGTTAGCAACCCAAAGACTATGTATCATTTTAAATATCTAAAATGGTTTCTGATTTTCATTCTGTGGCACAGTGTAGAGGTGTCACTTTTGATTTTAAGATGCTCAGAATAGGAAATACTGCAATCCAGCTCTAGTTACTGAGAGTGAAGTGCTCCCTATTTACAGGCATTCATATTTCAACATAAATATATTCCATAAAACATGCACCTTCTCAAATGAGAACTGTACTTTGCCATGCTCTTTTAGCTATATCTCTATAACAGTTCACAATTATTACAGCCTGAGCAGATCAATCAATTCATTGTCAGATCAAACTCTTCAAGGAATCGTACCAAATATTGTTTTAACCTTATTGCTTTAGAAATAATCATTGACAATGGAGTAATTTAGACCCTAGAAATGGCAGTGCAAAATAAAACACCCTCTAGCTCTGATACATGAACACTTTGTCATGTCTACAGCTTCACTCTATTAAAATAATACATCCTCCAAAGCACTTGTTTTGGCCTTCTCCTGCCTTATCTTATATCCCTTAATGACAGAAAATGGAAAGCACTTAATGTCTCTCCCAGATTTGCATTAATTCATTGTGAACAATGCCAGTTTTGTCCCTGCCGTGAGCAGGCCCCTGATGATAATGTAAAGATGAACCTATTGCATGGAACCTGGAGAGAAAAAAAACAGATGGAAGGATGTGCCAAGTTTGTTCATTATTTACTCTGCATTATGTTGTCTAAAAAGCACAATGGCTGGCAGAAGGAGCAAACTGACATTTACCCAGTCTTCACTAACTCACATGAATTGGAGGGAATGCTCTGAGTCAAAAGCCTCCCTTCTGCCTCTTACCTGAGAGTGAGTGAGTGTCCATGGCTGCGAAAATCTTTTGATGAATCCTGTGTGGCAGGTGGTGTGAGAAACCCAACAAGCAGAGGGCCTGGAGCAGGAGCAGTAGTTCCTGGGAAGATCAGGGACACAGATATGAGGGGACAGGAAAAAAAAACAACAAAAACGACCCCAAACATACCCCCCCACTACCACACACCTTTTTCAGGAAAGGATTACATTGAGTTTGATTCAAGAAGCCCCTGAAAACTGCTGGATTCAGAGCAAGGCTGGAAAGAAGCAAGGAGACAGGGGGCAAGGGAATATTTGTTTTTGTATTCTCTTATTTTTATAGTCTTACAAAACAGGCTTCCCTTGTCTCTTTAAAAAGGTCCATTGTTTTAGTCTGAGCTAAAATAAACTATAGCTTCAGAGTCCACTGGATATTTTTGGCATGTTTGCTGTAAGAACAATATCTACCTCAAAACCTGAGGTACCTTCCTTGAAAATACCTCTGTATGTCCTGTAAGCTGCAAGAAACAGCAAATTGGGAGACAATGATGATCGATTCCAGTTATTTCACAACCAATTGTTATTAATCTAAACTTCATATGTAGAAGGGATGAATTGTTATTCTTATTTGTATATTAAGGAAAAGAAAAACTCAGAGTAAAATTCTGGTCCTTAATATAACAAAACACTATCTGCATCCTTAACACTGACTATTTATTCAAGTGAAGTGTCCTTCTCCATGTAAACCCTACTGATACAAAATGTCTCTGTCACCTTTGGGCAGTCAGGCTACTGGAAGAGGGGTTGTGATGTTGTTGCTGTGACTATGATAAGAGACGTGAAGCATTACCTCAGACTTTCAGTGTCCTGTTCCTCGGGCCTCAAGAATAACATAGCTAGAAGTAGTTATTGGTTTTATAAAAATATAATGTTTGTAGACACAATGGCTCCCTAGGTTCCTTCTGGGAGACAATGGACAAGGAGGAAGGATATAGAGGTGTTGACGCTAAAACTAACGTGGAAGTAACTTTTCTGCATCTGTACTTAAGCTACAGTATGCACCTGAAAGCTCAGGATAAACTGGGAAACCAGTTTGCCTTTTCTGCCCCAACTCTGACTATTGTGTCAACGTGCATCAGGGTGAAAAGGAGTCAAATATGGGAAGCAAAAAGCAGTGCCAAAATGAATTTTTTTCACCTTACTCCATCATGTTTGGTGAGGCAAACCTGTTAAAAATGAGGACATGTCATAAAGGGAAGGAAATATTAAAATTGTAAACATATACAAGTCTGGACCAACACTAAACGTGCCTAAGAGGAGGAGCCACTCCAAACTGGATGGAGGTGGTAGGATGATAGTTTGAGGCACAAGAGTTAAAGCTTCAGGAAAAAAAAAGAAAAAAAACTTTCATTGAAGAATATTTTGGGGATGACAACAATGTCTGAAAGTCACCTGTGTCCAGTGCCTGGATGCTACATGCTCTCAATGCAGAGTGAAAACAGGAAAACAAAAAGCACTCAGTGAAGCTACAGAACATAAATTGGTTACATTCTTTTTGGAAGTAAGAAAAATGGAGCACTAGAAAGTTAGGTTTTATTTCCCATGGTTTCTGAATGAAGGTTTAAGATTATGTTTATTAGTTAACCCTAAGTTTTGAATCGGCTACTCGTCACTGACAGTCAACTCTTCACTAATAAGGACACGTATCACTGCATGTTAATATAGGCTGAGAGAAAGGCCTTCTACTTATTAGTTATCTTTAAGTTTGCTGATTATATCTTTAAGACTAAGAATATCCATATAAATATTTGCTTCACTGAACTATTTTGGACAGTCTTAGGCAAAATAGTTTAGGGAATGATACAGGGAAAAACACGTTGTTACCTGTGCTAGAGGAATTCTGATGACCTTTTTATTTAGTCCAATATATATTTGAGTAAATACATCCCTTTAAAAAGAAAGAATTTTATGAAAGGCAGACCACTTGGCAGGCTATTGGTTTTCACCATTTTGAGGACTTTTTATAAAAGCAAATAACTGTGATTTGAATATCTAATTGAAAACTGCATAATGATGTGCATAGAGTAGATGGAAGGACTATAGTTATAAAAAACTCCGTATTTGAAATAATATTCTCAAAAATACTTTACATATTTGTATTGCTTTGAGTTCATAAATCAGATTTTGTGAAACTGCTCTGAAAGTGCTGCTGGAAAAAATTCAGATTAGAACATGAACCTTAGGTGAACAGGTAGATATAGTACTAAGATATTTTTAATAGCACATACAATTACATTTAGTTACTGGTTAACCCTTAACAAGAAAGATCTTCGGGCTTAGCAAGTAGGAGATTTTGACACATAATAGAAGAATCTGTCTCTGTTATTGTAACTATATTCAAGATATAAATTAATAAAATCATCTTTTCAAAAAGAACGTACAGCTTCCAAAGGTTTAAAAGTAACTTTTGGGGAGGCATTAAGTGCTACAATGGTGCTGTGCGAGTCTCTTTCATATCAGCTCCTAGTCTTCAGTCCTCCCGTCTACCTCTGCAGTAGTTTGAGATATTCTAATCTATATGAAATTAACTTGGTGAGGATCATTTCCCACTCTCAAGTGCAAACTTACTATTATACTTTGCAGTAAGGAATGTCCTTTCTCAACTATAATTCTTCAATTATGAGTTGCAGAAGTCCAAAATAATGGAGAACTTGATCTGTGATGGACTCTTTAAACTAGAATCCTTAGGAAGCATCACATAAATCATATTACTCACTATAATTACAATAAAAAACCCCAACCCACAAAAAAAGAAATCCTCAAAACAAACAAACCAAAAAAAAAAAAAACCCCAAACCTGAAAACTGCATAATTCGGCTTTGAGGAGCAGGCAGTCAAAAATGAGGAGAATCTAAAACACATAATATTATTTTTACTTTGGTGTCAAACTTTTTTCTTTTCTCAGTAAACCATGGAGGGAAAGAGAAGTCGTTACTTAATCCCAGGTTTCTCATGTTCTACAGACATTCTGACAGCACAGGAAAAGGACTGCAAAGGCCCTACCATAGCCGTCTCAGAGGCAGCTGCAGGCCAGACCCACAGCTAAAGATTCCTGTGTACCCAGCAGGTTGTTGCAGGAGATTCTAGAGGTGCATGGTGCACACAGTGGGTTTCTGCAAGCCATGGATCTCAGCAGTTAGATAGCTGACTCCTGGAGACAGCCAGCTACACATAAAGCAGAGTCTTCGTAACAGACTTGAATTCCTTCCCTTTCTTAATGTTCAAGCCTAGGGGGGAAAAAAAAAAAGGTATTAAAAACATGCAAAACCTTTGACACTGAAAACTAGGAGGTGATCTCTTCCCAATCCCTTTTATAATTAGACTGTTGCTGCTTGGGAACCACTTGTTTAGCATTGTATTGCTACTTTGGGTGCCATCATGAAAGACAATGTAATTGCATCCCAAAACTCATTCATACTAAAAACTAACTACTTTACTAAAATTGTAAGTAAGACAGCCAGGCATGATACTATTCAGCAGTCAGCAATCCACCTCACAGCCCCTTTTAAAGTTCTTGCTTCAGGGATATCTAAGGTAATCTGTGATATACGGTTGCCATTAAGTTAGGTTAAGTAAATTAGAGATTTTGCTTTTTTCCAGCAAAATCACCTTAGAGTGAGTGATGTGCTTTCAAATGTTTTCTGTCAAAGTACTTGAGATACTATGTTAGGAGACTTTTAATAAAATATTTGGTTTTAGTTAAAAATAGCAAAGGCAAACACACTACTCATTAATAACAGGATATACTGTAAATGATAGCTTTCAACAGAGTAATAGAGCATAGCAAACAAAGAAGAGTAGGGAAGGCAAATAGAAAGGAAGATAACTTTGAAACTCTACTGATTAAGATGCTAAAGTAGTTTCCAGTGTTTATTACAAAAAAGCTAATTAAAGAGTTTACATTTTATCATGCACAGTAAAGAACTCCTGACAGGCATTGTTATAATATGAAATGCTGCAGTCTCCAGTAGACTTTAATTTAGAGCAACAACAAAGAAAGGAAAAAGAAGAAATAAAACAATTGAAATGTTGCAAGCAGACTGCCTTAAGCTCAGGGGAAGCCTTTCAGAAAACCGTTTGGTAGAAGCAATGCAAACTGAGCTGCTACCCTGGGAATAATATTTTTCCTGAAATTGTTTCAGGTTGAAGTGTTTATAGGAGGAGGTATATAGGTCGTGTAAGCCACTGGCTAAAAGATTGAGGAAATATAGCTTTTCATCAAAAGCTAATCATGCTGATTATGCAAGAAGATCCACAGATGCTGATGTAAGCCATTCACTGGTGAGTTAGTGATTCCTGCATCATTTTTTATCAGATCAACAGATGTCCATATTGTCGCAAATAACCAACATTAACTTGCTATTAATAGCATCATGTTTACTGAACATATTCAACCAGAGCAAAATTTCTGTATCTTATACAAATATGTTCGTTTATTCTAAACATATTCTTGGCCTGAGAGCACTCTGGAAACTGTATTGATTTCACACTTGCCCAATTTTCTTGGTGATGAATAATGGCAGATTATGCACATCAATTATTTTAAGCAAGTATACCATTGTTTATTTACTTTAACTACAATATTGTATTATTATAGCTGTAGACTAGAGGTTAAGAAGATGATTCTACTTTTGGCTAGTAATTTTCCTGCAGAAGATATGCAGAAGTTGGAAAGGCAACTTTTTTTTGTCATGAGCAGCCCTTGGGATCTTCATATTTTATTTCCTTGGCAGCCAGATGTATGAGCTGTTACAGAGGACGGAGTTGAGCTATAGGACACTGAATACACAGGAGACACACTGCTCTGTCTCACTTTCTGTCACCGATACAGCTGTATGATTTACTTTCCTAATGTTTGACTTGTTGTCAGAGTTGAAGGAAAATTAATTGGCCCAGAACCAGCTCAGATAAGGTGGCAGCATGAGGAAGGACCACAAATACTTAACAGCAATGTTTCTTCCTGTGTGTGTTGAGCAGGGATTCCCCATCCCTTGTTCAATTTATCATAATGAGGGGAGTTCTAAGACACTAACCTCCTACTGGAATCTCCCAGTCAGAGAGTCCAATCACGTATGATTATAGCCACGTGAATATATGGCCACAGGCATATCATTCCTTCTTTCAGATTTTATGCTTTCAATTACTAGAAATTAATCACTTCACTATTGCATTCAGGACACTGATACAACTTACTGCCACAAGAGAGCATTCACACTTAGTACATATTTTATATATGAAAAGATTTCCTCGTATAAATGAAAATTTAAACACCATCATTTTTACTAGGTAGACTTCTGTTTCTAAAGCTGCTTTGTTCCCATAAAATTTTCTACTGTCTTTCTTATAAAAGGTTTTCCTCATCTTACTCTGAAGCATGACTAGGCTTCTGGTTTCTATTAGAAGACAAAAAAGGTCTCTGTGAATATCTGTGTATACCTTTCTTTCTGTCACCCAGACCTTGCTGTTGTAGTTTGTAGATTAAATTATCAAATGTATTCAACACTAAGACTGCTTGAAATAGCTGGGCTGTTAAGTGAGTACTTGGCTGTGGAGCAATATTGGTCACACCACACTGACCCAACCTCTGAAATGTTTTTTGTTTTCCAGACACAATTCGGAGTTTGGGGTTTTCACCTGTAGTCTCATAAGTGGCATTTTCCCTGCCTGCTTCATGTACTGTAGAATTGTTGGGACCCTCATGCTGATGAGATCCTCTGTTTACATTTCTATTGAACAAAATTTTTAATAAAATTAATTTGCTCCAATGAAACTCAAGCCAGTAGACCGTCACAGCATGGTGCAAAGTCAATTTGTTCTCTCAGTCTTTTCAGTGAATTGGATTTGAGATGGTTCCTTTTGTGCTTTTATCAGAAACAAAATGTTCTTCTTACAGCAAATGCACTCATATCTCCTATCAGGTCCCCTTTACTCTAGGGTACTGCATTAGACTGTCTTGTCACTCAAGCCACCTTGAGCTGTGGCTACCTTATGTTACCCATTACTCAGTATGTACCAGCATTATTATCAACATTGCTCATAGAGTGCTGTACACCAACAGTGCCAGAGATGATTGCTTCTTAGGCTCTTTTTCCCTGCAATCAAACGTGGAGTTTCCTATATCTTTTTTTCCTTTTTTATGGAATACTCACTCTGGTTTGTTTTTTCGGGCCTAATCCCAAACCTATTAGAATAAACACAAATTTGTTCCTGCTATCCCAATTTGTTTCAGGATGTTTTGTGTGTATTTACAAGGATGTTCACATAGCTCCTGAAAATTTGCCTTCTCACTGGTGACTGTAGCATATAAATAAGAATTTCTTATTCATTTACGTCTTTATTTTCTTAAACTTACATATGAGGAACATTAGACAAGTCTTCATGAAGCACTGGCCTTAAGTATAACCATGGCTAGGTTGTGTTTCAAACAACAGGATTTTCTTTACTCCTTTTCACTCTTGTGGTCTGTTTCCAGCTTTCTCCATTCACATTTACCATATAATTGTTTCACATGAAAGGAAAGTTTTCTATAGCACTGGGCTCATAAAAATAAAATATAATACAATGAATGAATATCACAGAGTGAGCCAATTTTTCTCAGCTAAGGTTCAGGCTACCTAGAGTGAGCTGTAATAGAAAACAGAAATGAGACTTCAGGCAGCTTTCTAAAGAATGAAAATCACTCCTCGCTTACTGTATTGTTCTTGCAAAGAGCCACCAGGTTAATGACACAGGAGCTCTATAATATAGAGAATTCGCTGGCTGCAGAAGACAGAGCATCACATGGCTGGTGAAGTAGCCTATGCATTTTTGTGCTGGTGTTAAGTATCCACAGGTGTGTTGCTCAGCAGCAGAGTAGTGGCAATTATTGGTGCTAGACCATAATGAAATATGACAACATTTTGTTTCCAAGTGTGGCTATGACCAGGTGTTATTTGCTTGGCTATTTTTGAGAGGAGTTTTGGTGAATATAATATTTTTTTTCTAATTTATGATACTGGATTACATTTAAAAAATAATATTCTTCAAGCCCCCTGCAGTTTTCTAATTGATTTTTGTATTAGATCAGAGAAATTTGGGTTTAGCTTCTTCTACACTGGTAAGACAATCATAACTATTACTAACTGTCAATTAGATGTTTATGTCTAAGTGCAAAATTCATTCTGTTTATTACTATTTACTCAATGTTTCTCAGAAAGGTGTCATTGCCAGTAACTCTTCATGTAGAGACACTATTTGACTATGAATGGCTACCCCAGCCAATGCCATTTTGATTTCACTCTATCTTTCATTTCAAGGAACATTTCCACATTTACCCCTCCCTCTCCCCATAGTCAGACACTCTGAGACACATTGTCAATCAGTAGACAAAAAAATATTTCAGTTATTTTAAAGCTGGAGTGTTTGTCACAGGCTCAAAAGACAGAGAACTAATGATGTACCCAGGCTTTGCTTATAAACACACACCTATGCTATTCTCAGAGCTCAGTAGTATTATTTTTTTTCTTATTCTTTCCATTCTAACACTTAAAACAGAAACACATTTTCTCCTAGAAAAAGCTGACAGCGTGTCTTGGTATCTCAAGGCAGAAAGGTTGCTTTCCCCCAGGCAGTGTGCTGGCAACTTTCACATGGACACACATGACTGAGCTACCTATAGGTACCCTTTCTTTCACTGTTTCCATGATTCAATAGGTTTAAAAACAACCATGTTAACAAACACTAGTAAGAGGACTGGGAAGTGAAGCTATTGGATTGAACTTCAAAATATAGTGAACTAAAAGAAGTAGTTCAGTGCAAAAATATGGGAGGGACCTCATGCAAAAAAAAAGAAATAATCTGAAGCTAAAAAGTTACCATATGCAGTCAAAGGGAAAAGTTGTGCCTAAAAAAATAAAGCAGAGAATGTTCTAACACTCTTTAACATTCAGTTTGTAGGTCAATCTTTAATAAATTACATATTATCATAAATAATTCACTGATTACTACCTTTTGCTGCATCATATTAATCTATTCTGCACGATATACAAAAGCACTCCTGAGTGAGCTACAAGGATTTAAAGATATGTTTAGAGTCTACATTTTTTAGCAAAATTACATTGATTTCCTTAACAAGTTTAGATTACAGTAAAACTACAATTAAAAGAATTCTTTTTGAAGGTAGCAAAATTCAGGAGACAATGTGCACATTGCATAAAATGGTAAATTTCACAAACTTCTGCTGAACAAGAATTTCACCCTTGTTTGGCTGCAGGAGGAAAAAACGTAATAAATATGGCAGAACAATTTTGCTTCTGTTGCTAACTATATTTTTATTACTAACTCTAATAATCTCAGAATTAGATCAGTATATATTCAAGAAGTGCAGATTTTTAAGAGCAGGTCAGAGTCCTGTGAGACAGAGGGTGTATGGGCACAGCTTAGTCCAATTCCTTAGCCACTTGTTGAACTGATACAGGACATAACAACAGAATGATGAACTAAGATACGGAGAAGCTACTTCTTTTTCAGCATTAGACAAGCAATGATATCAATCCCTGAGGTAATTCTGAAATATAATTACTAGTAAAGTATGTTAAGGAAAGCCATTAAAAAAAAAAGACATGATGCCCCCTCACCATATACTTGGTGAAAGAACAAAGAACATGAAGATCTGTAAGAGCTGTGAATTTCCACATGCATTTTTACGTCTGCAAAAATATGTCTTTTGAGATCTTTTGAATGCATATGTACTGTGTACGGTATAGATGATTTGCATTTGAACAGATTTATATGCAACTTTCCTGCGTCGGTGTTGTTTTATCCTTGCATATACATATGACAGCACAGCAGAACCACACCATGGTGCAATCGCAATATTTGAGCCCAACTTGGAGGCTGAGGCTGATGGTGTGTTTTATTACAAGATGAGTTTCTCTCCTTTTTCGTTGTTTGGCTGTGCAGAGCATAACACTAAGATCTGACAGCCTCTTAGAGAATTTTGTTCATCCACAGAGAAGCTGAAGGATCACCTGTGACTGTGGATATATTTTTCTAGCATTAATGTTGCACAGAGTTCTTATTAATGTCTTGGAAAATGCTAGTGAAAAAGACCTTGTACGATGCTTTAGAACTAGCTTACCAAACAGATTCTTTACAAATTGCTAAATTTTGAGAAGTAACACGAAGAATTGCTATAGGGAATAATTAGTAGTACTGTTTCACTGGGCATTCTGGATGTTTATTATAAAAAGCACTGGTTAAGTTATTGGCATTCTAAAGTCTCAGGTGAGCTTTCCATATTACGTTTCATAAAAATCTTCATTCTAATATTAAATCTACTGTTAAACCCTATCTACAATTATGTATTTTGATGAAAATTATGATATTTGCAGACCAAGAGTGCAAGTTAAGTTGTTTGGGTTTTTTATTTCATCATGTAGTGTTTAAATCATTTGCAAGTATTTCAAACATTCTACATCTATCTCACCACAGAGATGCTGAACAAGTCTTATTACGGATGATACTAATCTTTGCAAGAAGAACATGAATACCTTAAATATAGCAAATCATTATTTACAGTGGTTTACAAGCATTATACAATTACAGTTTCATGGGGATTTTCTTTGTGATCCAGGAAAAAAAAAAACCAAACTTAAACAAGAATGAATATGATCTAGTACTTACAGTTTAAAATGCATCTGCAGGAGATAGTAATTAATGGGAAATCGAATTGGGATAATGCAAATCCTGTAAACTGTTATACATTAGCTGCAAAACCAGTGCTGGACTTGTTGAATTTCATGAATGCCAGTTGAAATTAGGTCATATATGAAGTACGAAGGAGTAATTATGGCATGTAAACTTTAGAAGCAACATCTCATTTTTCCAGTGCAGTAGTTCATCTTGCTAGAAGCTTTCAGTCATTTGACGAGCTCAAAATGTAACAATTACACACTGCCTTTGCTCTGCACAAATATCAGATGTGTGCATATTACATGTTTTGGAGTGTTTGTTTGCTTCTCTCTTGGCACAGAATTTATCTAGTCATATACAATCCTTATATATTACTAATATACTGCAGTGTAACACCAGGAAAGCATGAGATGATATTCTGTCTAATTGTTTTGATCAAACATGACATAGACTTTGTACTCGCACTAGACATATTTCTGTAAGTTATAGCTTTCACAGTACTTGCTTTCATTTTTTTGTAATCCTGTCTGTTTCAGACCCTGAAGAATGCAGCACAACCGGTTCAGTTTTCAACCTGTCAAGACTTTGCACAAATGATTTGTCAAGAAAAAGTCTAATTATGTCTGGCTTAAGGCTTCCATGTTAAACAGCAACAATTGTTGTGACTGTGAAAGAACCGCCTCCTGGCACTTGAGCAAAATGTGAAAGCAGCATGATTGTCCTGCCTTCTTCCTTTCCATCAACACCCTGTGGTCAGAAAAAGAAACCACCAAATACTTCACTTCCATTTCTATCAGTTTCTTGTGACTGGCAGCTCCCTGGCATTTGCCTTGTGCTGTATGTGAGTCATACTGCTAAGGCAACAAGAGAGCCTGTTGAATACAAAGTCTGAAACTAAGCAGACATCAAGCCAAGAGCTGCTACAGCAGCAATCAAGCAGATTAGCTTAAGTAATTCTGATGAGCATATTAAAGCTCAAAATGAATGAGAATGTTTGGAAGAAAAATATAAATCAGGCCAAGTGTAAGTGATCTGGTGCAACGAAATGCTTTGTATAATACACTTATTTTACTATGTCTATTTTTTCAACATTCTGACATGTTGGCAATCACTTATCTTACTTTACTTGTCCATTTCAGAATTATTACTTATCTTTCCTTTGCAATTGAATCTATGAACAGCAACAAAACTTGTATTCTTTATTGAGGATCTGATCCACATGATCATTCAGTGGTTTCATCACTAGAATCAGTGGGAGACTTCCAGAGACACTGTGGCTGGGTGTTTTGAAGTAAAATCCTGTAAAAACAATTCTGATACAAAGCACATAAGGAAATGCATGGCAAAACCAACCAAGCACAAACAGATTACTCCTAGGGAAATTTGGCCTACATTCAAAAAATGAGTGGAGCCTTGAGTACCTTCATTTTACGGTGCCTATCTCAAGACAAATCAAAATGTATGCTGAGCTTTTAGAAAAACTGTTTGCCTACAGCCTGAAAGCTGGTTTTAAAGTCTTTAAGATGTCCCTAAGCCAGCAAGACCAGAAACATCACTGGAGGCTATTCTGTCCACAGAGAATATTTGCTACAACTAAAATGATAACAAAACATAAAATCTCACTTTCCCACCTGTTTCATGAAAGCGCCCTGATATAGCTGCAAATTTCAAAACTCTTAATATGTCACAGTTTACTTCCTACTCCTCTGCATCTGCTGACTGCTAGCTCCCACCTCTCTGTGAAGTGGACAGGGCATACCAGATGACTGAAGTTCTTATCTGCATTTTTTTGTCTCCTAGGGAAATATAGGCTGATAGCCAGGAAGATGAATTCTTTCCCTTCCATGATTATCAGAAATTCACTTCTTCATTGACCTGCAGAAAAAATGTAGTGTTCTCATTTTGTGAAAAGAAAATAAAACTAACTGATCATTCTAAAAGAGCCCCATAAATGCAGGCACTTAAACTGAAATTTCATGCCCTCAAATTTCAGAGTGGTGATAGGAACCTCTATAAGCTGGGAGATTCACAGAGGCAAGATGCCCACTTCACATTGTGTAAGGTAGTATCTTCTGTATTTCTGGGAAGTCTTCTAGAGTTGGGTGTTGTAGTTCTTGTATAGACATACCAGAGATCTATAAATCTATACCAGAGGCCATTTGTGATCGTCATCAGCTTACTGAAATTTCTTCAGAGGCTCTCTAGGAGGAGCTAACAACTGATGCTTAGACAAGTTGTCAGTAATCAGTAACGATGTCAGTACTTGACAACTGCATGATCTGAGCAGAACAATGAAGATAATCACAATTAAAAAGCTAATAAAAGTCTCTGTTAGTCTTTCCAATATCACGAGCTGATACTTGGAGGTGGACGCAGATTTCCATGCAACCAAGTATATTGGCCAGAGTAACTAGAAAGAGTCTTTGTCACTGCAGCATTCTGGTGTGCTCCCTCAAAACAACAAGCAGATAAGTTTTGTGTCTCACCAGACATGTTCCCCTGTGTTTCAGCTGCTGAGTATTAGTTTCTGTACTATGACAAGTGTGAATTGTTGTCTTATTCATCTAATTAGAACATAGGATAGAGCATTCCCCTCAGTGGTTCAAATCATCCTATGTAAAAAATGGATTTGAAGGTGGTGGTTTGGGTCCTGCATTAAGGGACTGAGGCACTGAGTGTGGACGGACCTGAGTTACAGTCTGAGAGCTGATCTGGCTGGTGTACACAAAGCACTCAACCAGAGTTCCCCTGCAGGCAGTATAGATTCAGATACATTAAATTCAATCCCTAGCTTAGCTGCTCAACAGGAACCAATTCTAATACTTCTAATACTTCTTTTAGGAGCTAATGTGTAGTCAAGAAGGGACGTGCTCATAGTGTTCAAAGTTGTCAACACTTTGAAGTCCAGTATTCGCAAAGTCCACACTTAGATTCCATGCAGTGTCTTTAGTAGACTGTGCTTTCATATCCTGATGTGCTATGCATTAACTTTCCCACATAACAAAACCCTTAGTAGGCTGGACTGGAGATAATTATACCGGTACTAGTCCTATAATGATACCTGAGGAAGTTGTGTACAGATTAACGTAATCAAGAAAAAGAGCCTGTAGTGGCTCAGGAGACTGCTGGCTTCTTGGAGAAAGAAACAAACAAACAAAGCCAAGGATTCATTTCTTCAGTGCTCACCTAGAGAGGGAAGGAATCACACAAGTATCACATAAAGTTGTTCTGATCTCTACACAATTTTGGCACTTTGGCCAGAATACACAAAAGGATTACAGGACACCTTCTATCTATCTTCTGCAAAGGAAACTCAAAACCACTGAGATCACAGAAGGGAACTACTGCACCTTGTTAAAACAGATGAGCCACAGGACTGCTGAAACAAATACACTTACCACATTCAAGTAACAGCATTTGACACAATACCAAGATTTTAAGTTCTCAGGAAATGCTTTTCCAGCTTTTGTTCCCTTCCTAAATTTAAGTTGTGATTAATATTGTGATTCTTAGAAGAAAAAGAATTCTCATATTCTTAGATGGTTTTCAGCAAAGGTTATGTGGAAAAAAAAAAAAGGTTTCTTTGTTTCTTATGAATTCTGGACATCTGTTATTTTACCTAGACACTTTAGCAAAAAGAGTTATATTTCCAAGCACCATATTTTATAGCAGTCAGACTTTTATTTTCTGCAATATCTTACAAGACCATCACGAAAACAGATTTACATGATTTTGATTTTTCTTTCAGTACTAGAAGATTTTTTTAAATGTTGCCTCCATTTTGATCTCCTAATTCAAATCCACTTGGCCCAGTAACTGTATTGTTAAGAACATGTAGATGCTCCTGATTAGTCCAGACTGTTTGGGTTATCTCTTGATATATTTGAATAAGGAGGTGAAATAAAATTTGGCACTCCCAGAGAACAGGGCTTGCAGTTCTCAGAATCAAGTAACTATCACTCACACCAATTATTTGCCCCTTCTCCCTCTACTTCCACGTTTGGCAAAAACTCCTGCCATGGTTCAGGTTGTATTCATATAGGATGCTTTAGAAATCTGTGTTAGTAACTGAAAAGCCTGCTAGAAAGAGTGAAAGACAAACGTCACAGGACATAAAGCCTGATAATTGCTTTATGGGAAGCCACAGGAGACTGTCTTTCAAATGATTCTGAGGAGCATGAGAATTTGTTTAATGTGTACTATAGAAGCAATGTTCATTATGAAGCGTGTTTTGGCTAACAGGAAAAAGAAGAGAGAAGAGAGTTTGATAGTTATTTGTACTTGTTCTGTTTCTTAAAAAGTTAATCCCGATCTATGTCAAATTCCATGCTAATTTGACTTTTTTTCCTACTGCTATGTATCTCTGGGGCAGTTTGCATGCCTTTGGTCTATTATAGTGACTGTACAGTGCCCAGTACAGGTGATTGCAATAAAAGAAATTCATTACAAAAATAATAATAAAAAAAAGTTAAAATACATATTTGACTACAGTATACTTCATTAACTTGTTTTTATAAAAGAAAATGTTATTAAATACAATTAGTGTTATTTTTTTACATGAAATTGTCTCAAACGATAAGAGAAATTGCTGTATTATTACTGTGAGTAAATCATCTACACAGAAATCTCATTTTATAATAAACATAGATGCAATAAGTTTTGGAAATTCTGTTTGAATTCGAAGGGAAGGGAAGGGAAGGGAAGGGAAGGGAAGGGAAGGGAAGGGAAGGGAAGGGAAGGGAAGGGAAGGGAAGGGAAGGGAAGGGAAGGGAAGGGAAGGGAAGGGAAGGGAAGGGAAGGGAAGGGAAGGGAAGGGAAGGGAAGGGAAGGGAAGGGAAGGGAAGGGAAGGGAAGGGAAGGGAAGGGAAGGGAAGGGAAGGGAAGGGAAGGGAAGGGAAGGGAAGGGAAGGGAAGGGAAGGGAAGGGAAGGGAAGGCAAGGCAAGGCAAGGCAAGGCAAGGCAAGGCAAGGCAAGGCAAGGCAAGGCAAGGCAAGGCAAGGCAAGGCAGGGCAAGGCAAGGCAGGGCAAGGCAAGGCAAAAACAATCCAACATAAAAAAACTATGCTTGGATGGGCAGTCCACACTTGGTCTGTTGTTCCCAATTTCAGCCCTGAAAGCCTACTATCTTGCAGAAAATTGTGTGGAATATCCAATAGTTTTAACAACTGCAAGGCTGAAATCATCATATGTAGTCTGCAACTTTTTGTAACGATCAAAAGCATTATAAGAGAACACAGTTATAGGACCCTGTTTGTGTATGGTGTTTACAGGTTGGTCTATTGCTCCCTTAGACAGAAACTGTTTAAGAAGCAGAGGAACCTAGTGTGTGCGGTTGATCCTTGATTCCCTAATCTTTTCTATCTTATTACTCAATGTACTCTAGTGAAGATGTGGACAGAAAGACTTTAGACTTTTTTTCAGTAGTTTACAATAAATTTATGCAGAGGCACCCTACTAGAACCCTATGACCAATAAAGCTTTGCCTCAAAAGACACCTTCCCAAATATAGACACTTCCCCCATCTGTTCTCCCAAGCCTGGCCTTGCCTAAGGCAAGACTGATTCATCCAATAGTGCACTGGTGACAAATATTCAAGTCTTAGAAATTCTAGACTGCTGCTACCTGTTTCAAGTGATCCAATATCACTGGAGTAGCCTTGTCTACTGAAGCAGCAAGGGCTGCAGACAACTGAGAAGCTTCTAAACTTAGCTAAGGATGGCTCAGCATAGCTATATCTCACTTTCATGTATAGTATGCTGACATGTAATTATAGCATTTTGATGGTAGGTTGCAATGATAGGTTTCAGACAGCAAAACACAACAGTGTCAAAGATTGGTTCTTTACAGAGAGCCAAGTCCTAAGAGTCCTACAAATCTCAGCTGCAGTTTTCCCATTTATTTCATTTCTGTGTGCAAGCTACAGAATTTTGCCTGAAGAAGCACTAAAATAAAACTGAGTAACTATGTGAGGATTTGAATATTTTTGTAATAATTTCAGCTTGTATGACATAAGTTTGCAAGAAGACTTGAGGTTTTGTAAAATTTAAACAAGTTCCATCTGGGATAACGCAATCTGTGAAAAGCCTTGTTAATATGCACCTATCATTCAATGTTGTAAAGCATTAAAAATTAACTCAAAATTATTTGTACAAGAAGCCAAAGCAATTCAGACTTTAGAAATTAGTTTCCCTATGTATCTTAGATCCATTGGTGTCCAACTGAAGTAGGCTAACGGAACTACCCTCTGCTGATAACCGTGAAAAAGTGTTAACAGTGCTCTGAAAAGACTAGTACAACGGTGAAATAGATTTTCCTGTTATTCAGAATGAAAAAAATCAAGCATAGATAGTTAACAATTCATTCAGGACCATAAAAACTTTTTCACTGAGTTACAGGTCATTATTGGTTTTTCAAGTAAACTAAAAGGAATGTCATCTGTGGCAACTGCAACCCAGTGACCACCAACCTGCATAGACACTTCCAGTTCTGAAGCAGAAACTTTTAGAGTCAAATTAGGTGGGTTCCAGGCTAATAAGGCAGTCAGTGTGAAATGGAAAGATCTATTACTGTTAACTGCACGCCACTTTATGTTTCTCTTTGAGCTCTGTAATAATATATTCTGGGGGCAATTATAGGTTGCCTGATTACACAGTGATGTTTCTACATTGAGTCTCTTTTTCTGACAGGTAGGGCTTCATCTATTCTACTGATTATTCACTGTATCCAGTGACAGGACACATGGGAAGGGTTTAATGTTGGGCCAGGCAATGTTTAGTCTAGACATAAGGGAACAGTTCTTTACCAAGTGGATAAGCATACATTGGAACAGGCTTCCTAGAGAGGTGGTCAATGTGGAAAGCCTGTCAGTGTTCAAGATGCATTTGGATTTCTTCTTATTATTTTAGACAGGAATCTGAAAATAATCCTGTGGTATGTTTTAAAGACAGATTAAAAATGAATGTTAAACTTTTAATTGTACTTCCCTACTAGAGTCATTCTTTGCCATGTAGTGTCACAAGGACATACTCAACTCATTTCGGTATGGTGTGAGCTTACTCCTGAACTGGGGTTACAGTAGCTAAAGGAAAATATGATAGGGATATACAGTAATGTTATATACACATTATAATGATCATCTTCTGCAGTGTCCAAATTAGACTACTTTTCCAATGTAGTCAGAACTTGATTTCATCATCTCCAAGAATTAGCTCAAACCATCATAATGTAGTTGGTCACTCAAGCTGCCGGAGCATATCCTGTTTTTTTTTCTTGAATTGGTGAGTAGCTGAAAGGTTAATTTATCATTGGGTAATGGACAGCTGTTATGGAAAGTATGCATGGCATTTCTAGTAATATCGCTGTGCTTTTTACATTAATGCATAAATTTTGACTGAAATTCACTCAGGAACCTCATGGAGGTCTATGCAAGAATAAAATCCTTCAGATTTTTGTCTACTCAGGAAAAGTGCTGATGTTATTTTCATCACTATAATTGTATAATGAAGTTTCTCAGGTGAATGTGGTGAGGTATGCACCCTTGAAGCATATCAGACAGCCCTGCAAGTCATTAATATGTACAGCAGAACATTTCCTTTCCTAGATCCTAGTTTTCAATACATTTGTGACTGCGGGAAAAGAACATGGGTAGATTTAAGTGTGCGATTATCTCCAGTGACTTGGGAGGAATCAAAGCCAGTTTATACAAGCTAAATCTTTTTCCACCACTGCCAGAATATATCATCCAACTGAACTGTTCTTGGGTAGCCAAAATGTCCTCCATTAGTTTTGATCTACAGTAATGCTGCTATTTCCCTGGTCTCTTCAGCAGTCTTCAAGCAGATTCATTTCTTCCTCTTTACAGTTAATAGTCTCAGATTTATATGCTAAATTAAATCTCTTCTTAGTGTTCTCTAAATCTCACACTCTTTGGGCGTTACTTTTTATTTGAAATGTATTTCTGTTTTCTGTCCTACTAGAGCAAAATTCTATGCTGATCCAGTGAAGGGCAGATTTTTCAGCAGGAAGGAAGGTAATTTCCATTTCAATATGTATTAATTTAATAACGTTGTTCTTTTTAAAATGGCAGTCTTGGTTCTCCTGAGTTGACTTTGGAGATTCACAGTCTTGAGATGTTGAGAAAGCATGTTTATTATTACTTATCTTTATGGAGACACAAGACATTCCCTTAACTGCACCCATCCTTCCATTTAAGTGTGTAAGAAAGACAGGCATTGCATTTACACCTCCATTCTTCCTTCATCAGGGTACCAATAAGCTTCAGTGTGAGCCAAGATAATATTGTCCCTCAGCAAATAATTTTCAAAATAACACAATTAGAAAGACATATTCTGCTTTATATACTTGCTTATCAGTACCCCTTACATACAACTTACTTGTGTATGTGTCAGGGAGAACCTACAGTCTGTATTTGCTTTCTCTCTGCAGGGCAACATCTTGTCTACTTTCTTTTTTCCTTAATAGTTTATTACTTTGGTATCACATCTTATGACAACATAAGAAGAAAAGAAAAGCTGATTTCTGCAAAAGGCAAGCTTAGCTACAATCTCCTCACCTTTGTGTAGGTGTCCCTGAAGACTGCTCCATATTTGAGACATAGATGTTGAAAGGAGGTCTCTCAGCACACTGCATGTAATCCAGTGTTTTTCAATCAGTGTTTTTCCTTGTCTTCTGTACTTTTTATTCCTCTCTCTTGGACATTTCAACGTACTGCTTTTCTATCAGATTAAATCCCTCAAATTGGGTGGGGGGGTGTGGGGACAAATGAGAAAAAAAAAAAAAAAAGGCAGTTTAAATACATATAGGAGCTTACAGAAATAAAGGACAAAACAATTAAAATGTTTTTGTTAATTCATTCTTAGGTCCTGCCTAACTTGCCCTTTTTGGATGGCAAAGGAATTGCATACTGACAATTTCTGAATACTAAGGAGAAATTGGTTCTAAGCAGCAACCCAGAATAAAAGTTTGTGAAAATTCTTTGCACCAGCTTTTTCCTTCATACATATTGGATTCAAATTCTCCTGCTTTTGCTTTCTTTCGGTAATATTCTATCTTAGAAATGTATCCCAGTATTATACAGTAGCAATCATTTCAATCTTTTTCATACTTTCTCATTGTCTATTTCATCCGCTTTTTATTTCTTCACCGTTTCACCTGCCATCCTTTGTCGTAACTATTATGATATATTTCTGAGGCTGATTTGTTTCTCCTAAGAAGAGAACCTTACTGTTTTGTTTATCCGTAAAATAAGTGTTTAAAGGGTTTATTTTCCTAAGAGCTGGGATCATACCTCTATCATTACTTCTTGAAATCATCCTGTTAATGGAGAGTAGGCCTAGCTTTGCCATCACTGACAGCTGATTCATAATTTGCAGATTATCTGCATCCCTGAGTAAATTCAGCTTAAAATTGTATGGGGACTTCTTCTTTCATGAGTTTTTGTGAATCGTGCCATTATTTTTAAGTAATTTAATTCCCTGTTGGCATCTAGGAGTCATGTGGGCACTGCCCAAATCCTCATCCTTGCCTTATCTGCTGTTTGTAGAAGACTATGTTCTTGTAAACAGTGAGCTATATCTTTAGACTGAGTTACTGAAGAGACTTTTCACTCTCATGTTAATTCAATTGAATTCCCTGGAATATTTTGAGTGTACTAGTTTACACAGAATGCCATCTGAAATCTTCTCATATCTTAGGAGACAATGGTAATGTAGGAGGACTTTTTGCCCTAACAATAATTCATTAAAAATATATGTATGACTTCCTATGGTAACTCATAGAGGGAGCACAAGAACCATGTGGGCATTAATGCCACTATTCCACCACTATGCATCATCTAGGAAGACTTTGACCTCCCCAGTGCAGAATGGAAGAAATAATTGTTGTGTTGCTCCTGGCACTAGAGCTGATAGTTATCCTCTTTAAAAAATCATTGGAAAAATAGTAAGGAATTGTTAGAGCCAATTTTGTTACGTAGTTAAATCACAATAGCATGTCCAGCCATGTTGGTCTATCTCAATACTATAAAAGGCTTCAGAATGGTATTTGAAAGGAAGAATAATTAAATTCATGGAAAGAAACAGAATATGAGATGAAATAAAACAATACATGACATAAAATGCCAGATGGGTTTGCAAATACTGATTGTGCTAAATTGATTAGGTGTCTCTCATTGATAACTCCTCCTCCCCCACCAAGCAGATGCCACAGAATATTTCTGGTTAGATCTGAATAAAGAATTTAAGCAGGATTTGGAATACTGCAAATTAGGTTGTGAGGGCTGGGATTAATTCAGTTTTGGTCACTCATTTGCAAGACAGAGGAATTAAGGTGAGAAGAGTCACAAATGATGAAGCTAGTGTGGTGCATGTTGTATGACAGGATGCTACAAGAGCTTAATTTAACATATCAAAATAAATCTAATGAAGTATGGTTTTGCTCTCTGTCTACTAATACACCTCAGAAAAACATAGATGCTTCAGAATAATTTGAGCAGAGGAACCATGAACCATTAATTCATCTGAGTCAATACTGTTCTGGAATAGTAAGAGCAATTAGGAAAAAAAAGCATCAAAAATTTTAATTATTGAGGTTGGAAGGGACCTCTTGAGATCATACAGTCCGACTCAACTACTCAGATCAGGGTTAGCTTGAGCAGGTTTCTAGAAACTGTCTCCTTGGGTTTTGAATGTCTTGAAGGACAAATACACCACAATCTCTCTGGATGATCTATTTCTGTTTTTGACTGCCCTCAGTTAGCAGAAGAGTGAAAAGCCTCTCCGGTAACTCAAAATATCATGCCATAGAACTGGATTTACTGATCTAGAGCATGATTTCCAGCCTTTGATTACTGTCTCTCTCTTTCTATTTCTTTCTTTCTCTCTTTCTCTCTTCCTTTCTTCCTTTCTTCCTTTCTTTCTATGTCCTCATTTCTGAAGCTGAAGCACTACTTGATTGAAGTCCTCTTCTCCTACTACCTTGTCAATCTTCCTTTTTGGATGCTTGTGTTTTCTTCTTTCATTCACTCCTGTTGTTCTTCCCTTTAATCAGTTTTCCATAGTTCCACTAGCATTCAGGGACTCCTCTTGCAATTTTCCTAGCTTAACGGTTCAAGGCACCATGTCAGCTTTAATTTATCCAGGATTTCACAGATTTCCTGTTAAATAGGTTTTTGGCTCTTGAATTCATCTTTTTCTAATATTTATGTCTTTCAATGTTTAGATAAAAGGTATAGGTGAACGACTTCATAATAAAATAACTTCCTTGAAATAAGCTAGCAGTTAAATAAACAGTTTCATCTCTACTTGCTGAGATGAAATAAACCTTACTCAAACTAGAGTAACAGTTGGGCTTCCAATATGCATCTGATAAGACAGAAAGAAAATCCGTGAGAAGTTACAAGCTTCTGGACAATGTACTCTCAGGGGTGAGATCTTTCTCTTTGACTCACTTTTACAGCTTTAATTTAGGATTCTGCTAAAAACAGAAAAACTCTCTAATAACAAGTTATGGATAACTACATTAGAATTGCCATATATAAATATTCCCCAGAGAGTTTGCTGAGAATTCACCTTGTTCAGGAATCAGAGGACTATGTAACACTTATTATCTACACTATTATCTTTTCTTCCTATTTCTTTATCTTCCTCTTAATTTCCCTTCAACCTCCCTTTCTCTGCCCAGTCTTCTCCAAACAACCCATCCCTTACTACCTGTTTCCTGTTGATCCCCATTTTGCTATATCCATGCTCAAATTTCTGATACTGCAGCCTAGGTGATCTTGGCCTTATGAAGTACTACTGATGGCATTACCTACTAATGGGATGTTGAACTTGCAATTTTGTGCTGCCTAGAAACTCCCCAACACTCTAGTTTGGCTTTCTTTGGGATTTGGACATTTCTCACAGAACAACATATAACCCATACAGCCATGTGTAACTTCTGTTATTTTCTAACAGTGTAATCTTTTGCGTGTAGTAACTTGTCATGTCAAGCAGTTACTCCTATACTGTCCATGTAGCCTAGCTTCATACCAGGAAACTAGTCAGAGGACTAGTTTTTCACCTAGAGCCCTGTTCAGTTTCCTGCAGCCTTACCACACTGTAAGTGAAAATCTTATTATTTTCATAGTGAACATATGAAGTCACATGCATATAGGTGCATGTCTTCCAGGCAGAGTGGTAGCACCTTCACTGAGGGATGTAAGGATAGCAAAAGTCCTTATGGGATGATAGAAGCAGGTCCCAAGGAAGGATTAAAGATGTGAGAATCTGGTATGAGAATAATAAAAATACTACTACAGTACTAGCAACATAGCAGAGACGAGAAATAATTTAGTCACATTTTTGCTTTCTAATAATCATATTGTCTTTCCTATTGCATCTGTAGCCCTATAGCATTCTTCCAAACATTCAAGTTCTTTCACTTGCTACCTTGATATCTATCAAACCCTGCAAGCCCTTTGGGCATCCTTGCAATTCTTCCCTTGCTCAAATAGCTGTGGTGCACTTGAAGATTTTTAAAAGATCTCAGACTTTGGCAACAGTTTTCCTCTTTCAAAAGTAATCCCGTCATTTCAGGTGATCATTTTACTTTCTTCCTTCCCCTCTTTCTACCTCTTCATGCACACAGTACCCAATAAAAAAGCAGCAGTCAGTTCGTCAACATTGCTTTGAAAAAGATGCCAGATGTGGCTGTTTGAAGACAAAGCAATGAACATCTGCTATACTTTTTAGGACACTGGATCTATAGACCTATATTTTATCCAATTAGCATCAAAGGACTTGAGAGCATAATGTTTTGCTTTCGTACAAAAAAAATGAAGACAAATTTCTGAGGGCAGTTCAATCTTTCTCACCTACACATAATTGCCCAAAACATTTAACAAGTACCAAGCCTGTAGGCAGGAGCGCTATGCTTAGTATTTTCTTCTTTGCTCCTCAAGATAAAGGCCAAGCTCTGCACTTTTGAAAAGCAAACGAAAGAAATGGAAATACCTTCTCTTTCCAAAGATCTGCAGGTTTTAAAGGATACTGGGATAAAAAAAAAAATCCTCAAAGCTGTCTGCATGGCGGCTAAACAAGATTAGGTAAAACACATCCTCTCCAATGCACACACAGAATATAAAACATCTTAATCCCTCTCCAGTATGGTACCATAAGCATTTACTATGCAGAAGAAACTCACATACAGTAAGCAGGCTAACAAATACATCCCCCTTGGTCAGACTTTGTACCCTAAATCTATGCTGCTGGACTCCTAAAGGAACTGTACAAGACTACTGGCAGCAGCATTTCAGAAAGAAAAAAAGTTTCACTCTTTCATCTGCTAAAATGAAAATACTTCAAATGGCTTCAGCTGATAGATGATTGTTATTAAAAGATTAACTTCAATGAAGATAGAGTATCTCCATCATATAAAAGCAAAAAGATTTCTCTTTTTACCAGACTCACTACGGTAAAAAGTTTTCAAAAAATCCCAAAGCCTCCCAATGATGTAACTGCTAAAGCTTTTGTGAGCTTAAGGAACCTGGCCAAGCCTCTTCCCAAATATGCCTGTCTCCCTATCAGCTGAATTAACAGAGAGCTAAATCCCTTCACTGCAAGCTACCGCTGTTAGTTCCCAGTGAGTACATCATTTACATGTATCACCCTGCTCTTTCTTTTATTATGTTCTTGTTTTGGTTCACTGTTTCCTTTAATTTGAAATGTCAGTTTCCCTTGCTGTACATTTGGAGGTATTTGGTAGCAGGACAGAAAAAGGCTTGTTATTGGAGCTGAATTAACGTAACAAAGAGAGGGAAAAAAAATCAGAGCCGCACACAGAGCCATTAAACTTCAACCAGAGTTGCAATACTTAAACAGAATAAGCTTAATACAAACATGTTTCTGTAATTCATCTTTCTTTTTCCTACTATGCATCTCATACTTCTGTATCTATGGAATGGATATTTTTGATATATTCAGTTATTACAAAGGTAGAAAGCATGCTATGTATAAAGAAATATCAAATCATAGTTAATTTGGTTTCTAATTTGTAACTATAAATTGGTTCTTTTGTACCTGAAAAGACTGTTAGTATCAGTGCAAGGACATGTCTACAGTACTTCAAGTGCAAAGCTCAAATTGTACAGATTTGGCATATACAGTACAGTATTTGTTTCTTCAAAACCCACTAGGATTTCAAGTCACCAAGCATTTATTATGCTGAAACAGTCTTTTAAAATGGATTATTTTGAAAGCTTACAAGGAAGAGCTCCTCCATCTCTATTAGCAAGCTGTGGACTATTTCCCTTTGTAAGAAGCTGCAGGGGATGGAAATACTTGGCATCACATTGCACTTTGCTCAGGAAAATGTTCAATATCCTAGTACAAAATACAATAAGAGAGCTGTTTACCATGGTGTCTATCACAATATCTGTTCAGAACCGCCAGAAAAAAACAAGGGTCTTACAACAGAGATAACAAAATAGCCAGGAAGACAAAAATCTACTCAACACTTGATTTAGAGAATTTCTGTGGGAATCTGTGGTTCATGCTTGAGGGTACAATGCTTCTTATTTAACATAGCTAATGTCCATTGACTGTTCCCTGCACCACTACAGTTACACACATATTGTACACAGAAATGAGGCACAAACACTGTGGATTACCACCTATGGTTTTATTAACTGAAGGATAGACGAGAGGAGAAATATAATAAAGGCTTATGCTAGACCAAATGAATAGACATTTTAACAGCAGTGAGGAAAAATAAGATGCATTGTCAGTGTAAGGTGTTATAGAAAATTAATAAATTCTAGAAAAAGGAAGGAATTTTCATAACAGATGAATTTTTTCCTTTGAAGTTTAAAAATCAAAAAGAAGCAAATCTAGTAATTGTCTCAAAAAACAAGGGTTTATTTCTTAAGGCTGACACAAGACACACCACCTACAATTCAGCAACACCCAACAGACACCCAGGTACTCTCACTTTTCATCCTGCTTTTAAAATTCTGACTATAGTAATAATATTTTGGAGTGAATCAAATGAAAAGCAAATTATTACAGGTTTAAATAACATTTTCTAAATCCCAATATCATTTGTAAAGCTTACATCAAAAAATGCCTGTTTGATTTTTCATACACTGAGACAATAGATGAAATGAGGATTAATGCTGATCTTTACAATGGATTTTTGAATATATCTTGTTAACAATTTCTATGTAGTTGGGGCTTTTTCCTAGAGGAATTAACATTATCTTTCAAAACTTCCAGATATTTCAGCATGGTAAAGGAATATCTTTTAGAAGTTTGAGATAGTTCAGGATTTCTTCTATGGAAATCTGTCTCCATAATCATAGTCTATACTATGTTTTTCAGTCTTATCAAAATACAGTTCAACAATTCACTTTTTAAAAAGTATTTAATATGTGAAGCTGAACACATGTGTGTGTTTGTGGTATCCCTCACTTAAACAGGAGCTTTTTTCTGTAACCTTCTCTATTTTGGCATTCAGAATGAAGCATTTTCCTACAAAAAAAAAAAAAAACCTTCCTTAATGTAGTGTAGATGAAGTAATATTCAATGTCTACAATGTCATACTCAAGCTGGAGTGGTAGACATTCTCATTCTTGATCAAGAGCATAAAACTTTGACTAATTTTGACTGTTTTACATAAAATCTTTCATTATGATGCCAAATTCTGCCTGGGGTGAACTGGCATCACTGAAAGCAAAATTTGGGAAATAAACTTATTTATTTGTTGTCTTAACAAGAGGATTCCATGAAATGCTTCCTGTCTCTGAGGAATTCCTGCTCGGTAAAAACAGCTTTGTCAATGCCTTTTGATCAAGACCAGATATTGAAAGTCTTTAACCTATTTTCATTTTATTACCAAATATTTTTGCCTGTCCTAGTCTTCTCACCATGAGCAACAACAACTTGAAACACCAAAAAAAACCCCAAACCACACAAGAAAAAAACACAACCAAACTTATTTATGATGTAAAGACCAACACCCTTTTATTGAACAAATCTGACTAAACTGTAAGCATTGACCATAAGCAGGATAATGTACTCTGTGCATGAAAGAAAGAAAAAATGGACAATCTTGAAGATTCAAAGAGCTTTATCATCACCTGTATTCATTTTATTCTTGCATAGTTTCTAGACTGAGGACATTTCTCACTCCATTATGCTTTATATTTCTGTTAGAGTTATCACAGAAGCGAAATTATTATCTGGTTAAATAAAATGTGTTGTTGTTGATAGAGTGGAACTGCAAACATCACAATCTGTAAGACAACAGTGGGCCTTGTTTTGGAAGTTACCTCTATGATGAAAGGTTATGCTGAGGTGTAATTCATAGTTTGGTGTGTAAGTATGTGGTTCACAGACAAGGTCTGCAGACATTTTTCTCCTTTTATAAGAAAGTAAGAGCCTTCATGAGGATTGCAGGATCTCTTTTCTGAGTAAAGGGTTTTTTCTTTCATTGTAACAGTGCCCAAGAAGCCCGCATCTCCTTTTTTCCTGTCTTTAGTTGTCCTGTGGCACACTAAAACTGATGAGTGCAACCAGTTGTAATGAGCCGTGCAAGACTGATTTTTCAGTTTGTCTTCCAGAGGGAGGAATTGCAGTGTTTGGGAGACTGTTCCCGTAGAATTATCACCAGCTATATCATACTGAATGATCTGACCAACTTGTGAATGCTGGGCACAATGCCACTACAACAGATGGACATGGATGCAGCGAGCCAAAAAATCATGTATATGCATCAAATGTGAGAAATGAGGGCATGACTCCAAAGACAAAAATATAGAAGTGTCAGTCTTGATCTGATACAGCCTTCATTCAAAGATAGTTCATCACTAGGATCTTGTCAGATTACCAAAACAAAAGATGCTCCAACTGTGTCATAAGAAATGCAGCCCACTTGACAAGGTAGAAGCACAGCAGTAATCAACAAAATAGTCTATTCTCTGTTCTCTTCTTTCAGTGGCTACCAAGAAACAGGCTAAAACAAGCATAATAAATAAACTCTGTGTGCTGATCTGTATTTCACCTTTAAAATGGAATATATAGAGACATGCTTTGAAAGCTGGAGAGAAAGTAACAAACAACAGTGGAGGTGAATCCTGTCCTGTGTTAAATTACTCCTGGACATCTGCCAGTTTCCTTCTGTTTTGTGGAAGTGAGATATATGAAGGGTCCTATTAGCCTCATGATGATGTTTGTATCTAAGCTCACAGTTTCTCAGATATTACCATTTCCAGTCTCTATGCTGTCCTTTTTCTAGCCATTACTTTACAGAATTAAAAAATGTGAACATTTCAAGGCTTACTTCCAGTGAGCTGAAGAATGAGCAATGCTTACCCATGCTTTACCCCCTGGTTAGTCTCCACTTAGACATGCCCCCAAAGAAAAAAAGCTTTCCATCAGGTGCTGTGTATGCTTGGCAAGGTCTTAGAAAACTGTAAGGAAATTAACTGGTGCGGACATACACATGAAAATTTAGGAGAAAACAAAGGGAAAAAGTAACATTCAATCCACCTGCAGATATGTCAAAATATCACTGCCAGCCTATCCAAACTTTGATTTCTTTCCAAGACCCAAAATGTAGCAATTCAGTTCTGTTTGCTTGTTTTTTAAAAAGTACATTGCTTATGAAAATATGAGAAAGTTGTACAGCTTTTAGACTGAAGGGAGGGATCAAGGAGATCTTTCAACCAGTGGGTTCTAGAGCACAAATCTACAAATTATCTTCTTCTAATATATATTCCCATTTACAATGCACTTTTTTTTAGATCCTTGGTGATTCTGAGCATGTTTCAATCTCCACTGAAGACAATGAACCTCCATGCAGAAACATAGGTGCTGTTTCGCACACAGATCTTCCTGAAATATGAATGTCAGGGAAGGTAAAATGACCGGGTCAGAACTATGAAATAGCTATCATAAAAATTGGCCCCTGTAAAGTTCACAGGTGTTGTGCAGTTCAGAAGATTAATGAAGTACACTGCATAAAATCCCTGTGCCTCATTCAGAGTATGACTTACAGAGGCACATCTATAGTCGAAGGGTGTAGTAAAGAAAAAGTCACAGTGTCTGTAGATGCTGACATTATCAGACTTCTAGACAGTTTCTGCAGGTTTGTCTTGAAGCAGTCAGACCTTTGTAAACCTTCTAAGGAGCTTTGTGGTTCCTATTCATGCTGAATCATTCATAAGAAATATTTTTCTAAATGCATATTTCAGTTCATCTACGCTTATTATTTTAAATTCTTAGTCTTTTGAAATTAATTGTCATTTAAAATCCAAGTGATATTGCATATTCAGAATTAGTTTTATTGGACATGTAAAGCTGTTTGTGTTTGGGAGGATTAAACCTGTTGTGAATAAGTTTATGTTTTATTATGTGCAGAAAGCAATAAAATGTGTTTTTCCACTTCTGTCAAGCAGTCATGCTACAATTAGCTTTCTGGAAACATTATTATGAAACTCAACTGTGGTCTCTTGACAAGTAGTGTGACAAAGATCAAAATGAAAGATTAAGTTCCAAGTAACCTTTTTTCAAGAAAGAAATTATTTTCAATATTTGCTCAGAAAATCCTTGAAATTTTGCCATAAATTTTCTTCAATACTAGAAGTATATTTTCAATATATATATTGTATTGACTTGAATTATTAAATCTTGTTATATTTTCCTATTATTGCTAAAAAACTTTTCTTTGCAGTAAAATGTTACCTAAAGCTTTGCTCCTGAAACTTGTCAAAAATGTTTCTTGTTCTCGTTCTCAAAATTATGCCAAGTTGCTCATTCTTTTTTCCTTCTAACGCCTGTGCAAGTTTATTCTTTACATATGAATATTTCAGACTGCTTTTTATCATTTGTTTTGGTTAGTTTTGATTTCACATATCAAGACAGAAGACATCATTTCTTTCAGATGTGCTTATGTACAGAACTACTCACATATAGACTTTAGAAGTTGCTTTCCACAGCGTATATAGTATTGTTCTTCCCTCTCTACAGTTCTCCATTACATTTTTCTTTCTTTCTAGTATCATTTTCATTTTTAGTTTTCCTGTTTCACCTGAATTAGACATGAACACACTGATTTTTAAGTTCAAATTCAGCTTTTAAAAGTGCTTATGATGAAATTTATGTAACATCAGGCCAAATGTATGGTCAATTTTTTTGGTAGACAATCAGCTGGAATGTATGTACTTGATAAAGTAGATAATTTTCTTATCTTCATAGCAAATTTCAATGAATAATTGCAAAAATGGGAATCACTGGATGAAATTAAAAAAAATGTTGTGTTGCACTGTAATTCCTTCATGCATTGCTTGCTAGGGAAAATAAAAGCTAATCAGGAGATAATATTTCATGAGGGACAAAATTCAGACATGATTCTTACCCAGGCACGGTTTCTACGACGGAATTAATGACGGAACTGTCAAATTATTTTACATACAATCTGTTATTTGTAAGTTGTTTAAAGTATAGTTAAAAGTAGGATTGTGGCAAGAGACTATATACTGTAGGTTATCATCTTCAAGGAGGAAGGATTCATTTTTCGTTAAAAAGAAATTCAAAAGAGGGCAGTGTGCTTTAATTAAATAAAACACGATGGAGATTTTTTTTTTATGGTCTCTACAGTAAACCACTGAGTGATAAAGCTATGTGCGTGTGTCTTGTTCCCCCTCCAGATTCCAATGCTAGCAAAAGATTTTGCCCTTGATCATGCGGTTTTAGACATGAAAGGCTTCAAATCTATCCAAGCTCAAGATGAACACAGAATGCTAATTTGGGTTCACATGAAGAGCTGGACAAGCAAAGTCTTTTATTTTAAATTGTTAACAATGCCCTCTTTTTGAGGGCCTGTTCCTACTATGTGTTTCTGAAGTATGTAATTCTAATTCATTTGTCCCTTGTGAAAGAATAAATAAAATCTATCAAATATATATTTGATACTAGCATGCTTCACCATATTTGAAGAAGCTTAAAATATAATTTAAAAGGTATATGCTTTTATATGTACTTTATACTCTTTTTTTGTAATTATACTGTGTTAAACAGAAATAATTTTGCACCAAACACTGTATACTGAAAAAATATAAAAAAAAATAAAATCAAAATACAACAAAACTCACTAAAAGACTATATGTCCCCAAAATATATCAGCCTGAAAAGAAGTATTTTGGAGAACACCAATGAAGAGAACAAATAAAGAATTCACTGAATTAATAAATTTCTAATCAACTTTATATAGAATCTACAAGAAACTCAAAATTTATAAGTTAAATTTATGATATATATGATGATCCCATGCAAAATAAAATGCACGTGTTATTACGAATATTTTGGTATGGTAATGCATCCCTCTGTCCCTCTCTCTTTCTTTCTCAGTCCAAGAGAACATCAAGTAAATCTCTCTAACTACAAAAAAGGTCATAATTTGAAGTTCAGTATCTGGGCATATACTACAAGCCACTACTTCTTATCTCACTGAAACAAAGTGACTCTGTCCCTTTTACAAATGTAAGGGTCCAAAACTACTAAGTTTGTAAGGCACAAAAATGTAACTTACCATTGACTCATCCATCTACGTTGTTCATTATTGTCACTAAAAAAATAAAGTTGTAATTAAATTTGGGGCAAAAAAAAATGGAGAGAAGAAGAGATAATAGAACTATTACTATTGCTAAGTACTACACCTGACCAGAGAATAGCTGACATTTCTCCGCACCTTGGAAAGCCATTACCTTGACCCTTTATCCTGCTCACATCCAATATTGCTCTTGCTGCCCAAAATTATTGTTGTTGTGGAATGAAATGATGAACAAAAACCCAGCACAGAATAAAGGGGAAAATTTGGTCTTTATTCTTCCTGAATTAATTTTCTTGCAGTTTACAGAGTTTAGTGTTCTTGGAGCATTTTGGCTTTTTATCTTTCTGGAATCCAGATTAACAGGAATGCATTCTGGAGCTATCACCTCACAGTAAAGATGAACTGTCATCTCCGGGAACTCACACACAACCAGTGGTAAAACATAGGTAGAATCACTATCAGCAACAAAAATACTCAATGCTACAATTTTTTCTTGCAGCATTTTGAAATTAGTGGGAAAATTTTATTGACAATGAAACCTGAAGGATGGAACACTTCAATGTCTTTCATTACAGATGACAAGCCCTTTTACTTTTTAATCTACTACCTTGTATAAGCTATGAAACAACCCCCAGTGTTGATTGACCCCTTAGAAGCTATATAGTGATGAACAGAAAAATGATCTTTCAAATTTGACAACAGGCATAGAAATACAAGACTAATATTCATGTAATGTATGAATTCAGCAGAGAAGAAAACTAGTCCCCATCAGGTCTTTGAGTAAAGGTTTTTATTCTTTCCAGCATCTCATGAAAGCTTGTTAGCTGGGCTATATGTAAACCACATGAAAAACTAATCACTTTTCTTGAAAAATGTCTTGAGAATACAATAAAGTTGCAATAAAAGGAGCAGAGATCAATTAATTGTGTCCTCTCTTAGAGATCCTACCCTATGTCTACTTCTAAATGAAAAAAAATAATACATACTAAATATATAGTCTTATATAGGTATAGGTATATGTAAAGATTAAGAAAAGCCTGAATCTCTGTGCCTGTAATATCAAACAGGTATATCTCCGTTGATGACCTGTGGTTCAGGTATAGTTGACTTAGAACAGACCCAGAGATGCTCTGGCATTTACAGCATCAACAGTAAAAGTTAATCCAACCATGGAATGACCAAGTCATGACTAGTAAACCAGTAGTACTCTGATGTAGCTTTTAAGTGCTAAAAAGCACAAGTCTAGTACTAGTGCCAAATATCAGCTGTTTGCAACTGTTTGCAACAGCTGATATTACACCATACTGGATTCAGATACCAGCGGGACTGGAAAAGTGATTGTACCCCTGTGAGCTTGTGAGGCCACACCTCAAATACTGGTTCAGTTTTGGGCCCCTCACTACATGAAGGACACTGAGGTGCTGGAGTGTGTCCAGAGAAGGTCAACAAAGCTAGTGAAAAGGCTGGAGAATAAGTCTTATGAGTAACAGCTGAGGGAAATGGGATTGTTTAGCCTGGAGAAAAGGAGGCTAAGGGAAGACCTTCTAAATGTCTACAATTACTTGAAAGGAGGTTGTAGTGAGGCGGGCGGTGGTCTCCTCCACCGAGCGAGCAGCAATAGGATGAGAGGAAATAGTCTCAACTTGTTCCTGGGGAAGTTAAGATTAGACATTAGGCACTAGAACAGCCTTCCAGTGAAGGTGGTTGAGTTGCTGGAGGTATATAAAAGATGGGTAGATGAAGTGCTCAGGGATATTGTTTGGTAGTGGACAGGTACAGTTGGATTCAATCATCTCAAAGGTGTTTTCCAACCAAACAATCCTATGATTCTATGATTCTCTGTTTAGCAGAGCCATGTAACAATATTTCACTAAAAATTTTCTCATATTAAAAAACCTGCACATAATATTTTAACTTTTGTCTAGATTAAATGTTAAAAAACACAGCGTTGCAGATCTAAGACAGTTTCCCATTTGATATTTATTTATATTTACTTTGCTAATTTTGAACTTTCTTATTAGAAGTAGTGAAAGTCTTTAAGTAGTTTCGTTATTGTATTTTTTTATATAAAATTTTAATACATTTTTTTAGTGAATGCTCTGTTTAATTAGATGGCTTTCCCACTGGTGAATAGTAACATTTTAAGACTAATATCTTATACTAAATATGAATGAATTCTGGGTAATTTCAAAAATAAATCATCTCTTTTATTGTCCAAAAACAATATATTATGCCTCCACTCTCCTAACCCCCACCCAATTCATCAGGAATACAATTGGGTTCAATCACATCACTGAAGGAATGCTGGATAGTATGATGGTCCCTAAGCAATTTTTATAGTATTAAATCCAATGTATCATTCATCATCTTGTTGTTATTCATCCAAATTGGGCTAGCAACTATAGATAAGCTTCATTTAACTGGAAATGGAAAAATTCCTGACATTTTCACTGCCAATCTAAAGTCTATCACTTCAGCACCAATACTAGCACTTGCTGAGGTATCTCACCTCTCTGCCTCGTGGACAAAAATGTACTTGTCAGATTCTGACTTACTACAGAAACACCCAAGTTATAGATTCCAGCTGCAAAAGTGCTATTTCCATTTCTGTGTGTGCTCAGCAACCCTTACTCAGTGCATGTGTGTCAGCAGCAAAATTAACAGACGTTCTAGAACCAGTTCTGGAATCATGAGGTCAGAAGTGACATTGTTAACACTTTTGCTGTTGTCATCAGTATTACTATATTTGCGTGCTGTCCATTGCCCACACTCTTGTGGTCAGGCATTTTAAAACACGAACTAGAAAGACATTTCATGTCCTAAAGAATTTAGGCACCCATTGCATCTTGAGAGAATGGGTGAAAACCCACAGTTGACATTTCATAAGAAACAAATGAGAAAATATAAATGCATTACTAAGTCCTCCACAGGCATTCTGGCAAAATATAATTTTATGAGAAATCTAAAGATACAGATTTATGTTGAGAATGTGTGGATATTGAATACTTTACAGAATATTATGAAGAATAGAATCATAGAATTATAGAATGGTTTGAGTCGGGAAGAGACTTTAAAGATTGCTTAATTCCAAGCCCCCTGCCATGGGAAGGGACACATCCCACCAGACCAGGCTGCCCAAGGCCCCATCCAACCTGGCCTTGAACACCTCCAGGGATGGGGCACCCACAGCTTCCCTCGGCAACCCTACTCAGTAAGACCTACACGATACCCTGTCTCTAACACTGGCAGTGGGAGGTGACATTTAGCCAGAATATGTGAGTATGAGATTCACAGCCATTAGATATGTGATACATATGGATATGGGATGGAGTATAAATCTCTGCATGTTCTCCCTAGTATCCATTTATGGAACTCTGTCTCTGAGTTTGCCTAATATTTTTTTAAACACTGATGTCGTCTGTCTCCACAATCTCCTGTGACAACAGATTTCAAAAGTTTGCTACCTGTTCAGTAAAAAACCTAATTTCTTCCATGTATTTTATATATCTCCTACCAGATTCAGTGAGTGCTCTGAAACTCTAGATTTTAGGAATTTACTAAATAAGAATCCTCACTGATCTTACTCTAACATCGTCATGATTTTATAAACTTCAATTGTATTTCACCTTAACATTCTTCTCTCTAAAATAGAGTCCTATCTTCTTTATTCATTTTTCCTCTCAAGGCAACTAGTAACTGCTTTATTTCTGTAGCCATTTTTGTTGCCCTTTCTTGAAACTTTTTCGATTTCAACCTATCTATCAATTAATATTGAATGTAATTTGGGGAGTTCTAGTACTCAGCATCTGAGGGGCACCTGTTGCAGTGCCTCATCACCCTGAAGAATTTTCTCTAATGTCTAGTCTAAATCTTTCCCTCTCCAATTTATAGTCATTCCCCCTCATCCTATCACTACATGCCTTTGTAAAAATTCCCTCCTCAGCTTTCTTCTATCCTCCTTCAGGTACTGGAAGGAGGATACTTGTCACTATAAGGTCATCTCGGAACCTTCTCTTCTCAAGGCTGACCAACTCCAACTCGCTCAGCCTGTCCTCATAGCAGAGATGCTCCAGTCGTCTGATCATCTTTGTAGCCCTCCTGTGGACTGGTTCCAATAGTTCCATATCCTTTTTATGTTGAGGATTCCAGAACTGGACATAATACTCCAAGTGGGGTCTCACAAGAGCAGAAGAGAGGAGCAGAATCACCACCCTCGCCCTGCTGGCTGCACTTTTTTTGATGCAGCCCAGGACACGGTTGGCCTTTTGGGCTACAAGCATGTATCTCCGGCTCATGTCAAGATTCTTCTCAATCAGCACCCCCAAGACCTTCTCCACAGGGCAAGCCTTCTGAATCACGTCATACCCCATTCTGTATTGGAACTGCATATTGTCCCGACACAGGTGCAGGACCTTGCACTTGGCCTTGTTGAACGTCATGAGGTTCACAAAGGCCCATTTCTCCAGCTTGTCCACGTCCCTCTGGATGACATCCTTTCATTCCACTGTGGCAACTGCACCACTCAGTTTGGTGTCATCTGTGAACTTGCTGAAGGTGCACTCGATCTTACTGTTAATATTATTGATGAAGATATTAAACAGCACTGGTCCCAGTACGGACCTCTGAGGGATGCTACTTGTCACGGATCTCTATCTGGACATCAGCTGTTGACCACTACTCTCTGAATACAACCATCCAACCAATTTCTTATCCACTGAACAGTCCATGCATCAAATTCATATCTCTGTAATTTAGAGAGAAGGGTGTTGTGGGGAAGGATGCTGTGTTGACATGTGTCAAAGTCTTCACAGAAGTCCAGATAGGTCACATCCATTGGCTTTCCTGTGTCCACTGCTGTGGTTACCTGATCATAGAAAGCCTCTAGGTTGGTCAGACAGAACTTGCCTTTAGTGAAGCGATGCTAGCTGCCACTAATCACCTCCCTCTCTTCCATGTGCTTTAGTATAGCTTCTAGGAGGATGTGTTCCATGAGTTGACAGGTTGGTAGTTCACAAGGTCTCCTTCTCTATCCTTTTTAAAAACAGGAACGATGTTACCCTTCTTCCAGTCAGCAGGGACTTCTCCTGACTGCCATGACTTTCCAAATATCATGGAGAGTGGCTTAGCAACCACATCAGCCAATTCCCTCAGGACTTTGGGATGCATCTCATCAGGTCCCATAGACTTATACATACATTCAGGTTCCTCAGGTGGTCACAAACTTGATCCTCCCGTACAGTGAGAGTGGCTATATCCCTCTGGCCACCATCTTGTTGTTCATTGACCCAAGAGGGGTGAGGAGAGTGGTTGTCAGTGAAGAGCGAGGCAAAAATGTTGTTGAGTACCTCAGCCTTCTTCTCGTCTGTCAATGCAAGGTCACCATTTTCACCCGTGAGTGGGGGTACTCTTTCTTTAACCTTCATTTTCTGATTAACATACCTGTGGAAGCTTAGCATACTGAAAAGCACGAACATAACTATTTTCAAATTTTAAAGGTAGTTGGTGAAGGCTTGTCTGATTGAAGATGAGTGTTGAATGTCAGCAAATTCCCAAGAAAGTAATAGTGATAGTCTACAGTCTGAAAATGAAAACAAACACTGGATGTTGAATATAATTACCAAATTAACATTTGTTTTATCATGGAAGTAACAGAAATAGTCATGGAAAGAAGATACAGGACAAAAGGAGCAGGCTGGAAGAATTATCATTCTAATGCACTCTGGGCAGATGTCAGCTGATGCGATTTCTCAGAACCAGAAAAAAATATTGAAGTAGTGGATACATGCAACATTCCACTGACAGAAATTACTTGAGATATGTGAAAGTAGGCTGTATCACAGAGAATAAGCTAGACAGAGAAATAATTTTTGCAATGATATCTAGAAGCTAAACTGAACATAAAAAATAGGGATGGAAAGCACAGCCATCATGGTGACATTGTTTGTGCCCATTGTAAAGGATAGAGGAACTCCTACATATAAATCTTTATGTGCTTTGATTCTTGTGTTCCACCATCTCTGACTAGAATTTATTTAAGGATTCTTGGATGTTTAGATGAAGAAGTTATCGTAAGGGTTACCAGTAGGCTCCTTAGGATCTTTTTTATCATGCAATCCAGTACTGACTGCATATGAGTGCACGAGTGCACACAGTGTAGGCACAGCTCTTTCCCACTGCAGGGGAGGAAAAAAGTTTTGTGGAAAGGTTTGAGAACATGATTGTAGAAGGAGACAAAATTTTACAGTTCTATCCCAGGTGGGCTGACCTGGAGCCAGCAGGTGGTATTCAATTAGGATTCCCTAGAGGTAGACCAGTATTTAGTTTGGGCAGAAAGAAACAAGTCAGGGCTTTTTTTTTTTTCAGACATATTGCATATTTTCTTTTTTTATTATTAAGAGTCTGCACATGAGAACAGTAGTATAAGAAGGAATGCTGGCATCCAGATCAGCTCCCATGTCTGATGCTTCTCCATTATTCCCCTAGAAGTCAAACTCCTGGGATGAACAGACATGAAGAGCAACCTCATCACAGAGAGTGACAGGACCTTGCCCCAGCCACCATAATTGCTGCTGAAAAGAAAACAGAATTTGGGTTTTTGTGGCACCCTCAGAAATCTGTAGGAAGTGATCAAGAATATTCAGTCAAAGAGTAGAAGGCCGATTTGAAAGAAAGACAAAAATCAGAATAAAGATGAAATCAAGAGAAATCCTGCTTGCAGGATGAAACTTAACTGGGTCTGTCAAGATATGACAATAAATGAGTGAATATGTACTGTTGCAAAATTTTAGATTTGGGAAGGTATTTCAGGAATTAGATGAGAACAATTTCAGCTACAGTGAAGATACAGAACTGGGTTGGAAAAAGCATAGAATAAGATTAGAAATTAAGATTGAACAGCGATTGCAAACACTCTGAGTGAGAACACTGAAAAAAAAGAAGATTCGAGTTTGTAGAACAAATCAGAGTCAAACAGACCTTTTCCTGTGACTGGAAAACCTGAACCATTTTGCTGAATAGTGACGCACTGTGTGGTTATGTATTGTAAAATGCCATCAGAAAAGAGGGAGAAGATTAGAGTGGATGTATTGGAATGAGTGGGAGAGAGAAAGGGGGTGAGATGGGTTACTACAAGGAAAGAAGTGGAAGTAGAAGGAATTACAGGGTTAGAAGAATGGCACCATGGCAGCTCAGTTTGTCCACGTAGGGTCCAGTTAACCTGGATAAGATTTGTTCACCTAGAATGAATACAGACATGAGGAGCAGGAAAGAAAGTACAAAGTGAAGAAAGTCAACATAGTTGCGAAAACTGCAGACATTGGCTTCTTGCTAAGAGCAGGAGCCTAGGATGTGGACACTACAGCTGGTGATGATGGGACAAACCTACAGAAAAATAATAAAATGCAGAAAAGTTTTGTTGATACCATTGGAAAAAATTTAAAAAATAGGAAGAGAAGCCAGAGAGAAGGAAGCGGAATACTTGCAAGAAGGCATAGAACTGCTGAAGAGGAGAAGTTGATAAAAAGATATCAAAGATGTTATGACTGGGTCAACAAAGTGGTGGAAGAGGGACCAGGAAAGCTAGGCTTGATAAAGACTGAGGCAAGTAAACAGCCCATGTGGGTATCAGCAAAGCTGAACAAGTAAGGGACAACTGAGGAGGGGTAGGAAAAATTTCAACTAAGATATCAGCTGGATAATCAAATACAACTTAGCTATTGATGCTATTAACTGTAGCTAAGTCCTTCTGTAAATATGAACATCAGTGCTTCAAATCTGCTGTAGTAATATGTATTTAACAGTACATTTCTAATTATTTGAAGCTTACATAGAGACTTCACAGACTTTCTCTTATACCTCTCTGCAAGCTGTCTTCTTCCTAGAAGAAGTCAATGAGAGACGGTGAAAGCAATTTAAAGGATATTTTTTTTCCTGAAGCCAATACTGGCAATTTTGCTTGGATTTACACGTCACTGTACGGCAAGAGAAAACCAGATTAAATGGAAAAAGATATAAATAAAATCATTTTGAAAGAGTACTCAAGGATTTACGGTACTGTACTTGACTAGAAGTGATTGGCAGCACATTAAATAGAGCTTTGTGTCAGCTGCGGAGTGGACTCTGCAAAGACAGGATGTCAAGTTACGAACTGCAGACTTTGCGACTCCAGCTTAACTCCTTGTTACATTTTGTGATATTAGCTGGGAGAAAGTTTATATCTACAGTGCTGGAGAAATTAAACACACACACATTGTGATGTTAGCCAAGCAAAATTTTAACTAAAATAAAATATTACTGAAACAAAACTAAAAAGAGAAACAAAACAATCCTGGTATTTTGTAAGTAGGTTATTTCAACATGAACTAGATGAGTTGCAGGGGCCCTACACTAAGCTGTAACTTTGTCTTTGAAATAAAACTATTAGCTCTCCCTGTAGGCTAGGGCCTCTTTAGTTTGACAAACTTCACTTAATTGGTTTCTAAAGATTACTTGACAATCTGTACTCCATTTTTTTTCTCCATTAGTGCTTATGACAGCGCAGTTACAGTACAATATCATTGCCATAGACAGAAAGGCCTGGTTTATATACAAGTAACCAAGTTTATTTTATTTTTATCTACTCATTTAAAAGATTTTCTCAGGAAATACCTACTGGGATCTAACCGAGTTCTGGAAACATACGGGACCCTAAAAGATGTGGACACTGAAACCAAAGTCACAAATATTCCTTACTGGCAAAAATAAATACTTAGAACAGCAATGTTCCTTTTATGTGAGGATTTCAAAGTGTTATGCAAATATTAGTCAGAGATTCTGCGTTCACACTGGCTCTGTGAGAGAAGTGAGCAGTGATTTAATGCCATTGTATACTGCCCACAGATTATGGCCAGAATTCTGTTGCCATTGCAAACTATAGACCTTAAGGAAACCTGTGGACTTCTTTTCATATAAAATCCTTCTAATAACGATTTTCAGAAGAACCTTAGTACTCTAAAGAGTTTTTCTATACGTGCTGTTACCGCCACACTTGTAACAGTAGTTTGAAATCATAGTGTTTTATTTGCCTTTGTTTGCAAATATTGTGTATAAATGGCAGTTGCAAATAGGAAAAATTTGTCTGAGGGATATTGTGAGGGAAAGATTTAAACTTTGATGTATTCAGGACACAGGGCATGCACAGCGATTACATTTTCCAAGATCTGACTCTGCTAGAGAAGTAAAATTAATAAACATTCTGTACCATAATTAACCAGCAGTTTCCTGAAGAAAGCCCCAAAATTCATCAGAACTATTTATTTTAAACTAGACAATCTTTCATTATTACTGACAATTTAATTATTAGACAATCTTTCATTATTACTGAAAAGACTAATGAAGCTGTATGTATGTGATACTTCTGAAGATCAGACCCTAATATTTTTAATTGGTCATGAACAGAGTAAATAGGAGTATGGATTTGTCATCAGTTTGTTTCCTTGGAGTTTAATAGTGAAACTCTCATTTTCCTGGATGATTTCATCACCAAAAGAATAAAGTCCATGTTCAGTTCAGCACTGATTCTATGTTCACTGTCCAGCAAACACAGAAAACTAGCTATTAGTGTGTTAATGGTGTCTTGTGTTTGATGTCATGAATCTGCCACATACTGAGGAGGAAACAGAATCGCGAGAAAAGCAAGTCAGGAAGGAAAAAAAAATTTAAAGCATGAAAAAATTGAAATTGGGATGATTATTAATGGAATTAATAGACTAAGAGATAGTTGGTCTCTTCAGAAAAAAAAAACCCTAGATCTTTATTTTATGACACTTGATTTCTTATTTAATATGAAGCATAAGATTTTAAAATTATGTGCTTCATTCTCATTTATTGTTTCTCTTACTTGTGCTACACAGTGCATTAATATGCTTACATACACACACCTTCACAAGCAGATTGTGAGATGTGCGTTACATCACACAATACTTACAGTCAACTATGTTCAGCCAAATATCTCCCTCTACATTTTTGGATATGCTAATCCTTAACGTATTGATTTCAGACCAGTTCTCTACACAAAATGATGATAGTAAACTATAAGAGATGCTACAGGAAGGAAGGAAGGAAGTCAAACACAAATGTCACTCAAAGGATTGATTCCTAGGATGTGAATGTTGATAGAGACTGAGGTTAGATCTCTGTAATGCTCCAAATCCGCAACAGCCATCCAGAAAACAAACATCCAAAGATTATTCTTATCCTTAGCAGCTTTCTAACAATGGAACAACTGTAACTGTCATTTTATGTTTTTAATTTCTAGGTAAAACCACTAGAAAAACAGGTTTCTTAAGGAAAAAAAAACTGTGTCTATAACAAACATAACTCTACACCTTGATCCAGTTATCAAAAATCTGATTGTTTAAAACATTCACTGAAATATTTTGTCTTGGTTTGCTCAAGCTAGAAAAAAAATGCAAAATTAATAACATTAGAAAAGCATATTTGTTAACTGAAAATGTGATTTATGAAACAAATCCATCAAATTTCCCAAGCCTTTAAGTCTTGAGGTGGGTTTTTTTCACCTACCTCTCTTTAGGGAATCACAACTACAGTATTCTATATTTTGGCTAGAAAAGCTTTCTATCCCCAAAGGACTCACTTTTTTTTATTGACACAATCCACAATTAAGAACAGCAATGAAGCATTTGCCATTTCAAAACAAAGAAAGAAGACTGCAGCATTCTCCAAAAGTTCAGCAGAACTATAAGCAGGAGGGCTGCACCTGAGCTCTACTCCCAGGGATTTCTTTCAGTGATCTCAACCATTTAATGAATATTTTAAAAACAATCCATCAGCCAAATAATATTTTTCTTTGAAAAAATCCAAAATGCTAACATTTTCCACTTAGAGAATGTACTTTATCGCAGAAATGGCGGTATTTACCACTTGATCACTGTCAGGTATCCCCATAGAAAAAGAAAATAAATACTTTCTGCTTCAGTAGTGAAGACTGTTTATTTCTAATCTTGGAAGACTGGAAGATAAAACACACCACACCTTAATCTCTTCCGTCACAAAAGTATGTTTTTAAAGAACTTTTCAAATACTCCCAAATCATCACAGTTGTGGATAAAGTCAGATTAATTGGTTAGGTCAGTCCATCTTTTACTACAAGGGAAAAAAATTCTACGTCTCCCTTACAACCCACCGTCTGTCTGGAGATTGCTATGGGAAAAAGAGTCTAAACTTGGGCTCCACCATCGGCTGCAGTCTCCTCAGGGGTGTTCCTGACCCTGCATGGGTTCCCCACAACACACAGTCCCCTCAGAGGTCCCTCCTCTCACACAGAGCACCCCGTCTCAAGAGTGCATCTCCAAGCATATTCCCTACAATGTTCCCTTCTACACGATTTTTTCATTTTATTTGTCCAAATTAATCTCTTCAAACTTTTCTTCAAGTGACCCACTTTTGTATGTCCTCACATGCATCCTCACCTGTATCCCTTTTTTTTCCTGTTGTATTTCCTCAAATGCCTCCTCCTGGGTCTCCTGTGCCTAACAGCTACTACTCTTTCTCAAATATGTCTGATCAGACACACCACGTGATTCTCAAACAGGTTAAAGTTCTGGTGCCTGATAGGCTACTTTCCTCCATTGCTAAGCCATCTGGAGCCAGTTGTGACTGGAACCAACATCATTCCTGCTACCGACACAGACTGTGCCAGCTATGCCCAATACAGAGATCCATGTTTTGATCACCAAGACAACAGAGTGACATATTTCACCTGTGAATATTTGACGGAGCAGTCCTGCCCTTCTGACTAATCTGATCCCATAAGGGCTTCCAACCCATTCTTCATCATTCACAGCATTGTTGACTCACTGAACCGTCATAAATATTGATCTGCTGTTGTAGTTTTGTTTACTCAGTTTCCTTATATTATTGAATTCTATTTGTGTGGCATATATGATACACAATCAAACACGATACATTCATTTTTATATTTATGTCACAGTTATCTGAATAAGAAAAATACTCGGAGAGAAAGCAGACACTCTGAGAGGAAGATGTGTGACTCCTTTGTCTCTAATACACGTTTTTGGTGGATAATTTTTCTAAAATTCTGATGTCCTAAACTCATTTTGGAGAGAAACAAATAGAAATTATATCCTGTCAGGGGTTTTCAGTAGGGTGAGGCTTTCTGAGAAGTGTTGTCCACATACAGAAAGGACATTAACAGATGCAGCATTTTTGTACCACACAATCTTATTAATATAGAAGCTTTCTGGGCACACTGATTCAGTGAGACTAGAAAAGGCAAAACCCACAAGAAATAAATGTTGCTTTAAATGAAAAAAGATAGTGCTGTGAGATGTAGTTTCTGCAGAAGAAACTTCTCAAACATGTCCCTTCTCCTTTATCTCAGTGTCAGCCTGAGCCCCTTCCTGTTCCCTCTCACATCTCTCAGTATAGCTGTGGTTGGCAACAAAGCCACAAAACCCTACAAAAAGCCTTCTCAGCCTTCTTTCAACCCTGTAAGGTATGCGCTGATGCAACCCCCTCTAACCGTATCTTCCTACCCAAGCCAAACTCACCATCTGCATCACTCTCCACTATGTTTTTGCTGGATCTTCCCTCAGTGTTTAACGGTGTCAATACAACTTTTTGATAGATGACGTCTGGCATTCAGCTCTAAGACAGTGTAAAATTTCTTACTGTCTGAGATATCCTAAGAACTGGAATAGCTATCTCAGCCCTTGAGAGGACCACTAGGCACCTGGAGGTGCTCCAAACAGTTGTGCTTTCAGCCATGTGTCTGCCTTGCCTTTTGTTGTGTTTTGTCAGTGTGATACTGAGGGTCCTCAGAAGATATGAGCATATTATACTAAAAAATACCATACATACCACACCTTAAATGTCATGACAAACTGACAATTTCGGTCATGGAAAGTGCCTGTTATACCTACACACGTGACTGGAAACATAGGCTCAAAGTCACATAAATTTTCCTGTGAGAGTCCATTCTATTTATCAGACACAGCAACCTCCTCTTAAGGTATCACCCCAAAGAGCAACCCCAGCCACCTCAGACAAATTAGTACATAGTTTATCCCACCCTGACTGGACCAGCTGTATCCATACTACAATCATTTGGTCTGATCTCTTCCGTTTTTCATGTGGCACATCTGTGGCTCCTATGACATAAATAGGAGGATAGGTTTTATGCATTGAGTTACTACAGTCTGACACCAGCACCATTACATTGTGGTCTTAACTGGCATTATCTGGGCTGTGCCATGTGGAAACATAAAAAGTCTGGGTCTAGGGAGCTGCACAGGTCTGATAGGGTCTGATGAGGTTTGGTTGTGCACCCTATGAGTAGCGTTAGCTTGAATGAGCCGTTCTTAGAGCTGCACATAGGTGCTGTCTCTTCTGTCTCACTTGAAAGAGAGCCTAGGAATAAAGTAATAAATATATATTAGGCATACATTATACTACCATCACATACAGGGAGGAATATAAAAATTATATTATTTTTCATATTTCTCATTTGATGTTCCACTTACATTTATTCACAATAAAACTAAGAAAATTATTATAGGTATTAAATATATTGAGAATATATATTGGCAGGATTCTTTCAAGTAATAGCATACATGAATGACAGCTAAAATTGTTTAAAATCTAGTGGTTGCTTTTCTAGGGATAGATTACACCGTCGGCATTTACACTGAGTAAATAATTCTATTAAAACATGCATGTGAAGAACAACAGACTATAATTGAAAGGACATGATAGTCTGAGTTGTCATTCACTGGAAAAAAACATTTCTATTATTATTGCTATTATTTCCTGGTTTGAAATAATGAAGTGCCTACTGGTGGCATTCTTCAGAATACAGAATGTCTTTGGATAATTATCATCCAAAACCATGGGCAATTTTCCCTGAGGAGACCCACCACTCCTAGCCACTGGGAGCCACCTGTCCTCAGAGCATCCTGGGACTGTAGTATGGCCCTGGGACCTTACATCTTCCTCTGTAAAACATATTTGTAACACTTACAAACTCTCAGGGCTGCAGTGAGGGTGAATTAATTAGTCTTGGCAAAGCCTTTGAGGTCTTCAGATGAAAACTACTATGTACAGCCTCATTCCTCAGGCTGCTGCTGCTGATTCTCATTTTGCAATCCTGTTCCTGTCTGATTGTCACACATGCGCTTTGTATTACTCTTCCCTCATGCTCTGGACCTCATAATGAAACACAGTCTTGTGTGCTCAGGCCATCCAACACTGCATCTGAGGAAGGGGGAAGTTGTGCAAGGACGATGAAAACATATTTTGGCACTGGAGAAGAAGCAGTGCCTCCTAACAGGCAGGAGAGGTGACTGAGGAAGAGTTTCAACAGTGTAAGGTGCAATTAAAGACTTCTTGCATTGTAGAAATAGGCATTGAGACAACTTTGTATTTTTTCCTTTTTTTTTCCTAAAGAAAATCACAAGATGATGCTCAGGAACCTATTTAGAATTTCTTTCACTTAAAAAGAAAAAAAAACAAAAAAAAAACTAAAAAACCCAAATCACTGTAATTGTGTCATAGATATTAGAATTTTGTCTTTATATGCAAAGCATACGTATATAAGGTGTATAGTGTTTCCTTAGTTAAAATTTGAAACTGGAATGCAAAAGGCAAAGATTATTTCGTGCTCTACATTTTCAATGGAAAGACAAAAGAAGATGTAGGGACAGAGCCTGATTTCATTTCAGGACAAAGGGATGAAGTTCCTATATCAACATAATCATTAAAAATGAGTGAAAACTATAACAGGTATAACTTCAAAAAAAGTTCTTGTTAAATCAAAACTTTTTCTTCAGAAACTATGATTCAGCTCCATCTCAACACAGTGATAAGATAAAGTTTAGAATAACATCTAAGTGGTGTTTAGTGCTCCATAAACACTGTTCTGGGTGGAACCTCACACCTTGCCTGGCAATCTCTGCCAAGACTGCAAAAAAAGGGATGTCAAATATCCTCCATTCATTCATGCCGAGAGATGCTTCTATCCAGGTTTTTGGCAGGAGGAAAGGGTTGACAATATGCCTGCCTTCACCACAGTCACATTCTTTTCCAGCTGGCTGCAGCCTCCAGACCTACCAGATGTTCCCTTCCATAAGCTCTAAACTTCTACAAAAAGTTATTAAAAACACATAGCCTTCTTTTAATATATTTTTTGATCTCCCTCATATCACTATCTTTGCTTTTTGTAACAGGATTTTTCTCTAGTTTCTATTTTCTTCATATAATATCTTAAGAATCTATTAATTAATTCTTAAAATCTATTTTCCATTAAGTTAATAAATAAATAACTTTCTATAAATATTATCTTTTTATTATTTAAGATAAATCCATCTTTAAATAAATTATTAAAAACACACATGATCCACTGCAAAATCTGTGTCAAAGTGTATTACCATACTAAGCTCAATTGTTAAGATAATCATGTTAATGTGCATTTATTGATGTCTTTGTAATGAGAAGAAAATAAATTTTCAGGATCTTGTGCTTTGATAGATTTGTCTGGGCTATTTCTGGTTTTGTTATATCTGTAAAAATAAGTTGAACTCAAAATCTTTCTGCAGCACATAAAAATAGTACTATTTCCAAGCTGGATAAAAGCATGGGAATGGCTGTCGGAGAGAGGCACAGGAGTGGGAAGGCATTCATTGAGTTCACTGTGATTTATAATCAATATTAACTACATAATATACTGAGAAGCACAATACTGAGAAAAAAAGGCATGGTTGGTACTATTCTTTTATCCTATGAAGGTCATAATAAGATGGGTGAAATGACAAGAATAATTGATGGAAGATAGTTTAAACTACAATGGAAAAAAAAAACCAAAACATCTGTTATGATGAAGAATTCCCCCCAGAAATCTTGCCAAAGGACTGACCTCTGCTGTAAATTTGCTTGAGAACTAGAATGGAAAGTTTAAATGAGTTCTTTAGTGATTTCTGGCCTCACTGAAAGCTGGAAAATGACAATTATTCAATATAAGAGTCTCTCTGTCTCAGAAAGGTAGAAAAAGTGTCTGACTTGATGACTCGACAGACTAATGTTGCAGCACGTAGACCCTCTTGCTTTTGAGAACTTGTGTTCAAAACACTGCTAATCGTGTCAACACATTTGTTTCTTGTGTCAAGTAGTAGAAGGCTTTGTGAATTGATCTTAATTTCAGTTGAAGGGGAGAAGAGGAAGAAATGTTGATAAGATTCCCTAAGGATTTTCCAGGTAGATGTATGTAAGTAATTTCACCAAGTAAAATTCCCATAGAAGCTTTAAAGTGCCTTAATGTTTTCCTTAGTTTTGCTTGCCTCTCTTAATGATCCTCTGTAGATTTCCTTTTGGGTAAACTTTGAAATACTTGAGGCCAAGGAAGGATCAGTACTATCAACTACCATCCTATATTTTCCAGTTGGGCAAGGAAGCTAACAACATCATGAATTCTCTTTTTTTTATTATCTTCTTTCCTAATTCTGTGTAAAGAGTTATTTCTCTTAATTAAGTACTACCGTAATGAACGTTGCTGTGTCATTCACAATGAACAATTAGGGAAACATAGCGTCATCCTGGCCACTCACAGGATGTAAAAATAAAGATGGTGAAAGTGTCCTTGTGTGAAGGTTAAATTGAAAAATAATGCCAACTGGTTTCTAATTTCCAGGTGATAACTTGACAACATAGAGGTAAGTTTCATGAAGTCTGGGTTGATAAAAATAAGGCTATTGGTACAAGCAGTCCCTGCTTTTTCTAATCAACAGGCCTGCTTGTTATATTTTCTCGTTGTTTGAGAATGGGTTAGTTGTGGATATAAAGGCTTGTTCCTTCTTCCCACCTTCTAGGCTTTGAATTTTAAAATAATATTATTGGTATTGCTTTTTCCTGCCATTCCCAAAGCAGCAATCTAACTTCCGTTATTATCAGAAATGAAGGTAAATTGAAGACACAGAAGGAAACATAAATTGTCAGAGTTAGATTAATACATTTTATTTCTAAAGCACAATCCCAAATGCTTAAAATAAGATACCAGAAATGCTCTGATGTACTCCCTCCTCCTTTGCTAACATTTATTTTAAAGATAATCTCTGGAAGCAGTTTCCCCAAGGCTCACAAATTAAGTCTGTGCTGGAAAGGTCACAGTATGACTGAATGATGATTAAAAATAAATAACTATCAACAATAACTAGGATTTGTAAACAACCCTATCCAATTTTAACATTGAATTCAAATACAATGCGGATACCTTGGAGTGAGATTCCCATAAGTACCAGTTCATAAAAGGCAATAGAAGATGCTATGTTCGCTCTTACCAGAGGAAAAGTTACAAACCCATAGGCACCATGGCAGTGAAACACAATTTAGCAGCCACTCATCTCAAATTCAAACCCATCTCCTGTTTACATTTCCTGGTCCAACCTGCCCCTAGCAGCCTCTCACATAGCATAGATCTCGTTCTCACTGCAGCCTTCTTCTCTCTCTCTTTTGTTTTGTTGCTTTAACTTACATTGTCCACCTTCACCTAGTGTGCAAATGGAGATGCTCAGAAAAGGAGGTGATGGCAAATATTGCAAATTATCTTTGACAGGTGTGAAATAATTCTCATTCAGCATTAATTTATTCAACTGTTCTTGTAAATTGAAAACTGTTACATTTGGAAAACAAATCTTTTTTCCATTGTTATGCTTTCATATTTTAATACTAGAGTACCAATTCATTTCTTTGGGGATTTTTCTTGTCCTATTTGGCTTTTTTTAATGAAGCTTTTCATAGATTCAAATTAAACCATAAAATGAATGAACAATAAGAACACAAAATTCCACAAAAATTAACAAAATAAACCAAAACTCTGGAAAATTGTCCCTTCATAGCAACTCATCCTTATATAAATTGAATGTGGCCCCACAGCATCCAAAAAGGGTATTATGGAAGCCATCAAACATCAGAAGCATGCCAATTATTCAAGTGTCCCATTTTTTCCTTGGACAAAAAATTCAAGAAGAAAAAAATTCACTCAAATTAAATATGTTTTCTTCTCTTCGGTACAAAAGATTTAACATCATCTCAAGCATTTCATCTTTTAGCTCAGTTCAAGTGAAATCAAATTTTCCACATGTTTAATGACATTCCATTGCATTTTCTATATTCACATTTGCACATCTTAATATCTAGAAAGTTTTGTTTTAAAGTTTGCTTAAAACCATCCTTGCAGTAGACTATCAAAGGAAACAGACTTGAGCTTGAATACTACTTTAATTTCCATCTGTTCTAGGATATTCCAAATATTTCAGAAATCACTCAGCACAGAACATTGCAAACATTATTCTGCAATGTCCTTTATGCAATATAAATATGCTAGCAATCCAACAATAAAGTGTCACACAGCATCTGCCTATATTCCTGTACAGTAGATAACCCAGTTCCCAAAAAAAGAAGATATTCAACATCTGTCAGAAATTAACTGTAATTTTCCTCTTTCAAAGATTCTCATTTTGCCAAAATAAACATCCTCTTTATGTAACAATGACTTTTTAAAATCTCAAATTTTACACATACAACAATAACAATACAAATTGTAGGATTTCTGCTAGAATGTACAAGGCAAGATCAGCAGGTGGAAATGAGAACATTCCTAAGATCCGTTTCTCCATGTTAAATCTCCACAAAATACAACACACTGAATATACTCATATTGTCATTTTTTTTCCCATTAGGAGCTATAAAATCTGAAAAGAATTTTTATTTTACTACTTTTCTAAGCAGTCTCTTTAAAGGACAATTTGTGTCCACCATGCTTGCATTCTTAGAGTTCTCATAAAGACAGGATTTTTCTTTAACTAAATTCTAAAAAATGTGTCCTACTTGCCCCCTAGAATTTTATACTGTTTATTTCTTTGTGTTACTTATTATACCTCTTGACCCAAATCTGAAAGATTAAGTTCCCTCAGGAAAAAGGAATCTTAAAGTTTTGATAAGAAAGACACAGTCAGAACAAAGCTCCTGCTGCAAAGAGGTTAACCTCTTGGCAGGGCTTAATATAATTCTTCTTAGACTTCAGGTTGATAGCAAGACGTTGTTTTGTGCCCTACAATATTGTCTGCTAGTAGAGGTCATGTGTCATGCAGATATACTTCCTTGTATTGAGTGGCCTTTTAATTGTCTGTCAGTTCTGTCTGGGGTTCCGCCTGTGCACGCTCCAAATGCAAATATGAAAAGCATGAAAGGTGGAGCAGAGCCCATGCTTTCATCTGTGTATCATTTTTCACACAAACTGAAGCTAGCCTGTCATTATATTATGGCCCATGCACTAGGCACTCTTGTTTCACAGTAGCACAAATCATAGTGGGAATAGGGGCCAATCTGTCAAGCAAGGCTTCCAGGCAAATTCTTGTTCAGCACAATGGGAAATGGTACAAAATTCCTTTCTTCAGCCTCTCAGTAAGAAAGGTTGCAGGACGTCTACCAATGCTGACAGTTTGCCTGAATATGATGCTCCGATGACTCATACCATGGTGCCTCTGTCATGGTGTCTCAAGGACAACTTCTGAGGTTTTTTGTTTCCTTGAGCAAAGCAATTTGCTCTTTGGCATTTTTCAGCACTGAACTCACAGTGGGTTTGCATTTGCATCACTTTCCTCCTTAAAAAAAATGTCCAGTTTTCTCTCAGCCCATTGTGATTTCAAATTGCCTCAATAGGATATAGTAAGAGATTATTTATACATAGATAAATTAATTCATTAAGTATGCAAAACCAAAGAGAAATACAGCTCACTAAGGATTACTATCCACCACACATTAGAAATTACTGTTCTGAAGTCAACATGAGGATTTCCATGCACCCTTTATAATTGTACCTGCTCTTATCAGTGGACCTGAGGTAAAAGCATGGAAGAGATGAATTAATTCTGAAGATAAACTTTCCGGCTGGTCTGCATCTTCCTACAGCAAGGCTGTGCCTCTAGGCATGGGACTAGCTCTTGTGTATGAAACATGCTACTCTGAGGTGGCCCTGTGTCTCAGAGAAATCCTTCCAGGAGGCTGTGGGTTGTTTAAAATTGCAGAGGCCACCACAAATTATAAGTCCTCTCATGCTGTTTCTAGGTCCAGCGCCTACCACCTTCTCTGACTCACGTCCCTACCTATACACCTTCTCTTTGAGACAATCTCTTAGCACAGTTGTCTAGGGAAATACACCAGGGGCAACAGATCAGGGTAGTCTATGCCACATCTATCTAATAGGGAATCATCAGTCCAGACTTCTCAATGAAGTCAAATTGGTGTTTCAGAAGTTGGTCTAATATTGGCAGCATGTAATTACATCTGAACCACAAAATGTCACTTCACCTTCTACAGAAAATTTCAAGCATTGATGAATAAGAGATACGAACGAAATTAGCCTTTCACTTGAAATCTTCGAGTTTGAGTACGTTTTCTGGTGGCATATGTTGAAATTAAAATAAAAAAAAACTCAGGAAGTTGTCACTTATGACCTTTGTCTGCCCTTTCAAAAGTGATAAAGTATGTGCGTGTATTTAGATTTCTCCTAATAATACACAGACCTCTGCAATGTGAACAAATGAATGATTTTTGTGGGTATAAATTGCTAACATCTGTGTTCACATACTCCACTATGTCTAATGAACAGTATTGTGTGATAAATATAAACACTTTTATAGCTACTGATGTGTAAATTTATATATATACGCAGTCGGTATTAGGCTGCATGATAATGAACAGTTGATTTGACAAATTGTTTGGAACAAGTATTCAGAAAACCATTGTCTAATGAATTTCTGTGGGTTAAGCCACATGTCTCCTTTTTACTCAACTTGTTTCTAATAACTTATGTCTTTGGACTATGAATTCTGTACTTGGTTCATATCACTGAGATGAGTCTCACTGTTGAACTAAAATGGAAACAGCAGGCCCAAGTTCTGCAGCCTTTTTTCTGCCAAATACCACAGTTATTTTAAAGACGTTTGCCAAACCACTTATGAAAATTTCCATACAGGAAAAAAGGGATCCAGTAAAGTTGTAAATCACAAGGCAAATATTCTTCATTTGACAACTTTGGTCTTCTTGTGGTCTTTAAGAGAGAAATGAGTGGTTGAAAGAAGGCATGAGGATTTGACTTTTCATTGTTTGAATCAGTTCACTGGCAGTCAAAAATTTTCAGGAAGCCAACATGGATACATGTGCAAATTCTCTACAAATGTATGGAAAACTGTAAATTTGAGAACTTTACCATGGCTTCTCTAAGTCTAACAAACTCCAGATCAATAACAGCATCATCATAAAGGGGGCTCTTCTTGGCAGTAGGTCATGTTTCTCACTTTGCCTACCAGCTAGTGAGTTAATTCAGTCCACTAGAGATAACTTCAAGTAAATAATGTAGGTAATTTAGCAGAATGATGAAAATTAATTACATCAGATGACTAAATCAACTAGTGGTAGCTTTTCATTTCCACAGACAACTAAGTTTACTTTCAGGCCTCCAGTGAACTCAGTTTTTAATGACATTTTTGAAGCACATCCTAAATCCTCTTGAGGATAGCACTGTTCTTAAAGAATAAACTTCCAGTACTGACTTACATATTTTGTTTCAGATGACAGCATTCTGATATAAACTGAAGATGACTATAATTTTCCTTAGAAAATACAACCTTGCTATCAGACATTCACCTAGCAAATTCTTCATTGGAAAGTTCCCTTATCAAGATTGTATGCAAGAGACAGAAATATTTTGAAAGTCAATGATTTTTAAAAAAGCGCTACTTACTGTGTGTTTTTCAGATGCAACCTTCAAACTGTCAGAGTTTTGTTATTGTTGATAAAGCTGGCCAGGGACTGATGCCCAGAGGGGGGTCTGAGTTGAAATTATGAGGTAAAGCTTGAATTTAATTCTCTCAGTAGGACAAGAATCATACTAATGGCTAATATATGATTATTTGTTGCTAAATACCTTCATTTTCTAATTTAAAAGCCATATTTATGATCCATTTTTTAGTAGAACTCACATTTCAGCAGATATTTATATATCTATTAGCATTTTTCACTTAGAAAAGTGACTATCCCATATAGAGTGCATAGTGCCTAATATGCTAAAATACCTTACTGTAATATGAGTAGAAATGTCTTAAAAATTATTACATCACATTCAATAATTATGAGAAATTTTACATTCATATTTGTGATTAAATCTTTACTTATGTGAAGAAGGTCTATTAGATTCCTATTTCAAACTGACCACCGTAGAGGATGTAAAAAAATATGCCCTTGCCTGTTTGGCCTCTATCTTGCAAGAGGTACGAGAGAGATACCCAAAAAGGGCGAGCATAAATTAATTGTGTCTTGAGTTTTCAAGAGAAAAATCCTATAGAAAAATATTTTCTTCTAGGAAAAGGGGAATCCTAGCTCACAGACACAGTATGAGGCAAGAAGTTAGGTGGTTTTATTTCAAATTTCGGCTCATTCAAACTATAGCAAGTTGCTCCCGACCATAACTGCACCTCAGAACCAGAATAAATTAAAATGTTTTACATTAAATATTGTAGTTCATTCTGGCCTTTTCATAAGACTGTAATGATATTGTGATACCTCTTTTGAGGGCATGATGCAAGTTTGACTACTTTGACTTCACTGCACCACTTGCTGTGAGTTTCCTTGTCTCATTTTCCTTCCACACCACAAATGATTGCAGGTATGAGCACTGAATGAAGTTTGTTGCTAAACGGTACTATTGAAATGCTGTCTTTTCCAGCATTATCCACCCCTTACTATAGTATAAAATTCCAGGCCTGCTTATGCTCTACTACTTCCACCCATAGAGGGAGGGAGGCAGAGCACAATCTGAAAACAGATTTTCTGCCATTGTGGTAAAAGAGCCCATTTTGGCATGTAGGTGTGAGGTAAAAAGACTATACAGTATCAGAATCTATTTCAAGTGTTCAAAAGCAGTTGGGACTCTCAAACAAATCCAGGAGGAATTCCTTCCCCAAAGTAGCATCCATCCCAAACATCCCCTGTGTTAGTGTGACTTCAGCCAAAGCAAAGTTTTCATGACTGGCATAGCACTTAATGATTCTGCTTCTACAGATCAGGCTCCTGTTGCTTTTGGTACTGTATAAACATACACATAAATTGCTACACATAAATAATTTATATATAAAATAGAAAAGTCTGTAGAACAGAGGGCCTATGTAGGACAGAGTTCATGCAAAACATTCTCTGTTTTTTTAAGCTATGAATATCTGGTGTTTTGAGGCAATACCGCCACATTGTCAAAAGCAGGAAAAACCAAAATCATCGATGCAAGCAGTTAGTAATAACGAAGTGACATTAAAGCAACTGCATAGGTTTTTTTCTGTCTTACTGGACACAGCCGCCTCAGTCCTACTGCTCAGTCAGTTCACCTTATAGAATAATTTGTCCTTGGAATCTGGTAAGAGTATGTTTTTGAGATCTGAAATTCAAGCCATGAGAGGGAGCAGCAAGAGTGAATACACCCCTCTTTAGCACATGCATGTGAGGTGAGAGAAGCAATATCTCCATCTATTCTGACAGAGCCGGCACTCGGGGATGATGGATGTTAGTGTAAAATGGAGATCCTGAGTCCATTGCCATAGATGAGGCTGGTTAGGGCCATTACGACTACCTGCTTGTGCGTTCGGGGATGTGGCAAGCCAAACTTTTGTGCTCTTCACCCTGGCAAATAAGAAATTGCATACTTTCCTCCATATAATCAAACACATAGGACCCAAGATGGCAAAAACATAGATAACAGTAACTTTTCAGTTGTTGACTTAATTCACGACACACATAAATTGAAGATGCTAATCTAAACCATCGGATAGGATTTTTTCCTTCGTACATATAAATAATAATTTTGTACTCTTGATTTATTTTAATTCATACTAATTTTATGTCATTTTCAAGAGCAATAAATTTTATTGAAGTCTCATGGCTGAATCTCTAATGGAAGCACAAAATCAAATATTAAAAAAATCAAATAAATTAAAAGCCTGCTACCCATTAGTATAGAATTTAATGTCACTGTTTCATTGGAATAAAGCTCGCACATTCAGCCAAAGATAACTGGGTGGAAATGATTTTTAAAATGTAAACAGAAAAGGCCTGGTTTGTGGCTCATTTGTTGCTATTTTGGCTGCAACTTTTGTTCATCCGTGTTTTCTCCACAAGGGCTCAGAAAGACCCAGGATCAAGAAATAGATTATTTAATTTTCTTAGTAATTCACTAAAGATAGTTTTTTCAGTAATTTCTAACCCATTCTTCTCTGTACAGGAACAAGCACTGTCACTAGGGGCGAACTGAATGCTAATCATGTTTGTTTTGTGAGTATCTGCAATTAGAGAGGCATTTCTTAATTTTGAGATAGGCTTAAAGCACAGAACAAGATTTGTGACATAATGAGGTATGCTATGAGTTTAAAATAGTTCAGCAGACCTATATGTAAGTGATTAAAAGAGTTGGATTAAGACATATTGCAATTACAAGAAAGAAATATTTCATCAGACACTAAATCCTTAATTGTTATGCTCTTTATATAATCCAGAATTGTAACTACCTCAATTGCCTCACAATTGACCATCCATATTTATAATAAGGAATTCTTGTCTCCTGTATAATACAGAATTGCTTGCTCACATATAAATTTCATAAACAAGTGCATTTGTTAATTTCTGCTAAATTCATGTGAGGCAACTGTCTTCAAAATGGGGCATGTACTCTTTCGCTCTCTTAACTTTTATTTATTTGAATGCCCACAGGTAACTGAAAAATGGTTTTTGACAGATTTTTAAAGGACTACATATTTCAATGGACTGATGGGAAATGATAAGGTAAATTTTGTGCTGACTGGCCATGTGAAAAGAAGTGAAATATTTTATCAAAATCTGAAAGAAACTTTATGTCCTTTGTTACTGTCTGATACCTAAATTTTTTCTCATTTATTGGATGTTTTTTAATGTATTTTCTACTCCTTGATACTGTCAGTAAAAGTAAACATTTTCTCATCATTTTATCTATGGCACCCTAGAATATCATGCACTGAAGTCATAACTTATGGCATATAATAAAATGAATAAGAATAAATATGACCTTCAAATGTATCCAGAAATATTTTGCATTATTGGCCACTTCTTATAGGCCTTCCTCTTTCTTACCGTGCAACTTCGGTTGCTATCATGTCAGTGTAGGCAAGACAACCATGATCCTTCTTCAGATTTCAATAAATATAGCATTAAGAACTTCTGGCCACAAATTCTACAATGTTCATAAGCATATCTCATCCCCAATTGGAAGCTTTGTAGGATTGGTCCCACGTTCACACTTAAGAAAATAATTTATAAGGGAATAAGAGCTTTAAAATCAAATACTTTGTAGTGTTATATTAAAGGACAGAAACTACTGAGGCAGAAAGTCAGACAATTCAGTTTTCACTACTGCAACTAGTAAGCTTGTTATGGAAAGTGCAAATGGATTGCCTCGGCCATGGATAGATGATGGAATCTGGAATATCTTTTGTTTGCAGCAAAAGTCAAAAGCATTGCATATGTAGGAAGGCATCTGAACAACTGAACTGTAGTAAATTTTTTGGTCACTGCTGCCTGTAATTCTTCTACCACATTAATATTAGCACAAAATAAGTACACTTAAAATAATGAATTACTTTAACATTTATCATGTCAGACACCTTAACCAAATGCTTAGTGGCAGTACTGGAGGTTCTCAGAAGAAAACAACTGAGCTGAATGTGGAAGAGATCATTTCCTCACAGAACGTTTTTATTTACCATTTCAGTAATCTAACTTACCATGTAGACCACTTAACAAGTTACATTCACAGAACGGTTCCTATTTTTAGAAACTCATCGCCAGCATCTTGTAAGTCAGCAGTAAGGTTTAGCAGACTGTTAACATAAGAAAAATGTAAAAATAAGTAAGTTAGTATAAAAAAGGAAACAAAACCTTGAACTTGTAAACAGAAAACTGTGAAAAAAGTAATCATGCTAAATAGACAACATCATTTTACAAAGAGCAGGAGCTGAGAACTGAAGTACAGAGAGTTATGATGTTAAAGCAGAAAGTCTTGTAGAACTAAGAGACCTTTTCCTGTCCTTGTGTCTAACATAATTTTGTCCTCAAACCATGTTAAACTGTGTTATTATTGCTAGTTTGAAATATGTGCTTTATTAAAGCTCATTGAAGGCTTACCTTCCAAAAGTAGCTTTACTGCAAGAATGATCTAGAAACTGTTCTGAAGTCCTGAAGTGACAGTTTAGTATGCTCATAAGCAGCCCATGAAAGGGCCATTGCATTTCAGCTCTAATCATCTCATTATAAACACTCTTGTTACACTATTCAAATGTTACTAACCATTGTATTTGTTATCCCATTATGATAAGGGCATTATTGCTGTACATATAATCATGCTTTTGTTTGCTTTAGGATTTTGAGGTTCCTATTTAAGTAAAAGTATTTATGAAGGTTATAATTTAAAGCACTGTACTGCTGTTTCTTCAAACAACAGTAATCAGTATACAGATTTATCCCTAACAAAGGAAGGCAAGATTTTTCTTGTGCAAATATTCAGCCATGTTTTAACCTTGGCAATCGATACAGCATAGCAACAAAACTGGTGTATAAAACTTGAGATGTAAGACGACAAATATTTACTGTAGTCACTTCAAACCTTTCTGTACACAACTGACAACTGCAACTTTACTTTGATGTTTTACTGGTAGCGTTTGAAACTTCATGCTTAAATAGTTACTCTCAAATGGAAAGATTGTTTTATGTAAGTTTATAGTCGTGCAAGCTGTACAGTCTGTTGTGAAAACTGCTTGTGCCATTAGGATTCTTCATATTTCTTTGTATTCTGTACTTCGAATGAAATTTCACTCTTCTTTTAATAACATCGGCCTCAATCAAGAAAAGACCTCAAGTTAAGTATGTGCTTAGCTTTACCTATGCATGTAGTACTTCAGCGTAACAATCCACAGGATGGAAGTTAAACACGCTTAGAAGGCTTTGCTGGATCAGGGCCATACCTGGTCTTCATGAAACTCCAAGGCTACTAAGTGTCATTGAAGACTGAGATATTTTCTTTCTATTTATGTCAATAGGTATTACAATTATTTTATAATTATTAATGTACAAATCCTGCAGGCACAAAAGGGAGGAGGTAATATTTCTTTGTAGCATTCACTTATCGTATTCATATATGAAAATAACCCATTCTCCCAGGATTAATAGGACTTACACACATGCATGTAGATACGTATTATAAGAAAATTGTTAGTAATGTGTTAGCACTTTACTAGCTTATTTTTCTAACCAGTTAGGTCTTTATATCATGGATATATTATACATGAAACCTCTGTATTTTTCATATGCTTTTCTTTGGTCTCTGGATAGAGGCATTACTGGAGTGCCTGTGTCTTTTGCCGTCAATGTTCATAAGCAATTTCATGTACACACTTAATCCTACAGTTTCTTAAATGATGACCAAAGCATTCAAAATAAGTGTTGACTCCTGAACCAATTTTAAATAGTTAAATAACCCTAACAATTTTCAATAGTGCTTGAAGTTTTTCTATATCACAACAGGATAAGCAGAGCTGTACAAGGGTAAAATGTTATTGAAAAGGAAATTATAAACCAGATTATTCATCTTTATATTTTTTGAGGTATTCACTCCAGGTGAAAGTCACCTTCCCAAAAACGTGTTCTGCCAGGGCTTGGACCTGTCAGTGAGCTGAAGCTCTTCACTGATCTCACTGGCACAAGAATAAACTAAAACGTCTTCCCTAGAGAAATACTATGAGAGAAATTTTGATGAGTTTTACAGAGAAGTCATTTCTTTCTTTGGAACCAGACAAGACAGGATTTGTGTGCTAAATGAGAAGTTTCTTTCCTTCTCTCTCCAATTGTAGGAAAAGTGCACACAAACATTTACCTACACATAGCCTGTCTAAAGGAGTTCAGCCAGAAAGGTGCTGAGTTCCTGTGGTCCGTGCTTAAGTTGGGTCAATGAGAATTACAGATTCTGCCTGGATCAAGTCCAGAGCATAAGGAAGATTAGCAACAACTCTTTCCAGAAGAAAGATGAAACTGATTCTCCTCCACTCTAAATGTTTGAAAGATTTACAGTAATGACACATTCCAGGTCTAAAAATCTATTCAAGTACCAGTAAATTCAGGTCTTTTCTGTGTGCTTTAAGCATATCATGATATCAGTTTCTTTTGGCAAGAAATACCTAATGGTAATCTTTTCCTGCATTCCATGAGAGTTATTAGTCAAAGTAATAGTTTATTTTTTTACCAGAAAAATAAACCATAACGCACTCAGGACTGCAGTTCACTAAACCATAATTCTACTTTGTTTGACTTACAAAGTGCTCTATATTTTGAAAAATTATTGTGTAATGGATGTGGGATCTGTGAAAAGTTCTACTCCACATTAATTTGCTAGCTCTATTGGCATTGCCACTGAATGAGACCACCAAGAGTTTTCTTCCAAGACAGTGCTACTGATGAGATAGTATAGCGTATAAAAGGATTCACACTGAAAACAACTTTGACATGAATAATCTTTGCTTACAATGTGAAAGCAATGCTGAATTAAAAATAAGTCTTCTATAGAAACTGTAGATCCCCCAGTGCAGGGAAAGTTGCCATGTGATAAGAAAGGGCTGTAACAGGTTAACAAAAAGAAAATAAATGTTAATAAAAGTTATGTTTAGGAAAGAAGATACATAACCTATATATTGTATTATTTAAAGTATATGGAATTCAAAACCTTCCTTGCTCTACCTTAATAATTATGGCATAGATATGAAGTGAGTTCACTTTTTATAACATTAATAATTAAGCAATAAAATCTCTAAGGAAATGGCAGATACTATGTATGGCATGTAAGTATAACATATACCAAAAAGCATACATTCCAATACTATATTTAAAAGAAAGGTAGATGAAGTGCTTAGGGATATGGTTCAGTAGTGGACAGGAATGGTTGGACTGGGTGATCTCAAAGGTCTTTTCCAACCTAGTGAGTCTATGATTCTATATAGATTGCTCAGGAATTTAATCAAATGCTCTTTTTCATTTCTCAAGAGAAGAATATTTTAGTTTTGTCCTCTTAAACTTTGCATCACTGTATTAATAATTTTTATGTTCAAAGTGTAATGAAATAATATAACTGTATACATACTCAAATACTTATGTACCAGTCTACGGAGTATAGAACAAAATACTCTGGATCTCTGTCTTTAAATGACTCTCAGTAGAGTCAGAAAACTTCAGAAAACTCATTGTTTCTTACATAGAATAATAAGAAGATGTGGTTCAATACAGCAGTTGTTGATTTTTTTTCTCTGAAAAACAATTTTCTTTGCTGGGGACAATGCTGTAAATCTTAAGAGCATTTATGGCAAGAGAAGGTATCAGTACAATAGTCTTTAGCACATCAATCATGAGAGAGCAAGACAAAAACAATAATGTAAATAATAGGTTATATGTAGTTTTAGCATCATCTATTACATACGCAGTGTTTACAATTACTTTCCCCACAAAACAACAGTATTATTTGATGAAATATCTGAGAAGTTTTGGGGTTTTTTTATGTACATATAGATAATTTTTCTTCTCACTATATTTTGTGTTTGCACATGAAGTTACTCTCACAAGAATTGTTTCTCAGTAATTCTGCATATGGATAAACACTTAGTTACCAAAGAATAATATTCTTCATGCAAAAAGGGTTCAGGAATTCCAATGAATAAATGTTTTCTACCAAATTATTTAGATCACTCCAGATATTTACTGTGATGATGCTTTGAGATTATTAAGTAGTCTCTATCCAATTAAGAAGAAAAGAAATTTTCCTATTGCTTTTGCAACAAAATTCCATGTTTTCTGTATTGTTAGTGAATTACATCAGGTTTTTGATAATCTAGTCCTCAGAAATTCTGTACTGACATAGAACTGAGTTTCTTATGGCCTTATTCAGTTTTAAATAAATAATGTGGTATGACTTTAAATAGAACAGAAGAGAGAAAAGGTATATGCCTCTTACCCCACCAAAGGCAAACGTAAAAAAAAACCACTTATGTTAAAAGAATGTTATTTAAATTGTGAAATGAAGCACTTGAAAGTTAGGAAATGCCAGAAGGCAAGTTATCCATGTAATGTCAAATATGGTCTCCTACAAAGCATGCTTTATAATACAAGGTACTGTTTCAGAAGTACATAGATATCTTGTGAGCTGGACTTTTAACTGCACTTAGAGCCCTAATTGACTTCTGTGTTGATAAAAGACTCATCAACAGTCCTTACTTACTCATACAGTGTTTTTTCAGTGAGTATATACCCTTATCCTGGGCACAAAATTCACATAAGTTCATACAAAGCCAGTCCTCAACCATACAAGCTTTTCTTTTGTAGTACATGAATCCCTCCCAAAGGAATGTACTTATTTTCCTGGCTATCATATTACTACAAATGTAAAACAAAAAACACTTCTTCACTGGCTGAAAGTATCACACACTCTGCAACACATTTAATATAATGTAAGCGTCAATTTCATCCAGAGAATTCCCGACATTTCCAAATTTTACGTAATTACTTTGTTCCTCCTATCTTTGCTTTCCATTTTAAACTGGTTCTCATGAATGAAAAAAGCATTAATTGAGACCAGTAAAGAAGCAGTAGCATGCCTGTGATTTTGCGGAATTTTTTAAACAGTAAAGCTATCGCAATGACAGCAATTTTTATGATGATATGAGTTAGTTCTGTTGCAAAAAGATTTCACACTAAGCTAACTGTGTTGGTTTTTTTCTTCTCTGTACCTCTACTCTTGAAGAAGATTGACTTGCCTGCTGTTTAATACAGGATTAAAAATTCACTGCCACTGCTAGAACTGCTGTGAACACAAGAGTTTAGATCTGCCTAGACCAGAACTACGTGTTATGGCAATGTTTTCAGAGGTAAGCACAGAAACCCTAGACCTTGTCTCCTTCCCAACAGCACAAAGATAATGTCAGATATATATTTTAATTACCTGTTATTTTGAAAATATTATTGTTATTAACAATTATTCAGCACAGCTTGAGATACCTTCTACTCTGTAAGTCTGGGTACCACTGTGGAATCAGACTGAAGGCTCTGTTAATGCTTCGATAAACTGTTCAAAGAGATGGTGGATTCAGGTAGTTTGCTTCACAATATGAAACAAACCATCTGATAATAGTCTGTCCCTAGTTAAAATTCTGTTCAGTCACTTTTCTTTCAGCCTCTCATCTCAGCTGCTCCAGCATGCTTGGCAGGAATTGTGACAAAGAAACACTGACAAAATTTCAATAAAATATGGCTGAATCATAAAAGAGATGAAAGAATGAAGTTGTACCTTGTGAAGAATGTATCTGAATGTAAAAGGAACAATCTTGCTGGTTGTATCACTCAAATTGTTTTAAAATATATCCAGCCAGGATCACCTACAGAAAAAAAGAAACAGTTTGAAAGAAGGCTGCATCTGAAAACTTCGCTTCGAACATTTAATGACATTATCTTTTCTGAATAGAGTTTTTAGAAACTGCATAGTCTAGATCACTATGATCATTTTCTTTATTAAAAAAAGGTAAATTATTCAGGGGGTGAGGGTTTTTGTTTCTGACTTAATAAAAGAGCATCTCAGTAGTACTGGAGGGTTATTGGAAACACAACCTCTATATCCTGTTTTCTGAAGCCAAATAATTAGAGGTTGACAAACACTACCTTGGATATATCAGTTTCAGGTTGCAATAAACTTTGCCTCACTGGACTGCAAATGTTTCTGTGCCAGGATTTTTTTATTTATATGTCATTTTCCAAAATTTTAACCATAATTTTACAAAGCCTAATACAGTACTATTTAGGCAGTGTTGTGATCTTTGACAGTCGCGCGTATATTATGCCAGTCTGAAAGTTGAGCAAAAGAATGAATCAGGTCTTGGAATCTATATACAAGAGAAACAATTCATGTAAGTGCTGGACTTGAATTAATACATCTTATTTAAGCTTTCCACAGAGAGGTTTAGTATATTATATGATCTCCAGTCGGATCTTATTAAAAAATGGAGCAAATGGGTTGCATGAGTCAGACAACACTCATTGTCATACATGAGGGGTCTAAGACTGTCCCTGGGATGCTTCAGTGACTGGTGCATAAAGCACCTTCTTATATTGTTTGTGTACATCTTTTTGCAAAGATAGTCTGCTTTGTTTCAGACTTTGATCACCATCTGTCAGCCTCCAAGTCCTCAGGGGCATTTTATTTTAAAGCATTTCTTTATTATATCAAAATCCATTATTACATCATGTTATTTTAGATTATGGCAGGAGGTGACAGCATGTCAACAGATGGAATAGTATAGCGCCAATTCAAAAGTCAAAATAAAAAGACCGATTTAGACTGTAATTTGTGTCAAAACTATTTTGTCTGAATCGTCGTTATGGACCACAATATGAGGACACAAAAAAGCAAATGTTTTCTCCCCTATTGCAATCTAAGGTAAATGTGAACAGTAGCATATCATTATGTCTCACATGGGGAACTGGAGCAGAGAGGAGAACACTCTAATAAGTGTCAGTGAAATTACAAGTCAGCATAAACCTGGCTTGAACCAGTGGTATAGCATCACTATAGACAATTTACAGTAAGTATTAACAAGAAAGTGCTGATACATTGCAATGAAAAGTTGCTAATAAGACAAAGTCAACTAATGTATTTTGACACCCTGTTCTTAAATTAAATTTTTAAAACTTGAAGCTATCTAGTCGCTTCTAGCAGCGATGAGCATCTCACCAGGAGGCCTCAAACAATTCAGCTGCAGTAAAAGAAACGGTCAACCTGTAAATACAGAAAAGCCAAATACCGATCTGCAAACCACTTTAGGCACCATAATTAGAGTTAAATGCAGGAACAAACACATAATAGAAATCAACAAGTAGGTTCTTTCCATTCTCTACAGATAATTGAAGGTACATCCAAAATAACAAACCCGGCAATGATTTAAGAAGGGAAATGGCTATTTTCTCGTGAGCTCTTCATAGTTCACTACAATTTTATTCACAGCAGTTACTTAAAAGGACCTCACGATTAAATGAAATAACTGTTAAGAAGTTATACTCTAGAACAAAGCAACTGAATGAATGTCAGGTAAGCAAGATCCTCAAGATGACATTCAGTCTCTGAGTTTCCTGGTGCTTGAAAATATTTCCCACAGGACAGGTTGCTTTGGTCTTCTTCCTTTCCTCATAGCCCTAGGAAACAAAGAGCAAACAAAACCTTCAGTTTATATATATGAAAAGCCAAATAAATAAGATCTGACAGTTTTCCCCAATGCGTCAGCAAAATTGTTTTCAGAAGGAGATTTGCACAGGCAGATTCTTATAGCTCAATATGTGTCTTCTTAATCATATTAACATGGAAACATAGAAGTTCATAAAGCAATACATACTCCTTTAGAAATAAAATCCACATGAGAAAGTTAAATCCTGAGGCACTTACTCTTTTAACAAAATCTTTATCTGACAGTCTCCTATTGAAATCAAAGGCAATGTGCTGGAGTAAAGCATTTAGGATTTACTCAACAATGTGAGCTGATCTGAACACACTGATATCACAAAGACTAATTATATAACCAACAGTAATATCACATATTCTATAATTTTTCATTTGAAATACATATAAACACCTATATCATTTGCATGCTGTCTATTAACAGAGGTGTTTCTAATACTGTACGTCTACAAATCATATTATGTTACTGGAGCTAGTTATAATAAGAAAGTTTCCAAGTAACACCTTTGAATTAACTTTTGTTCTGGGTTCTTTTATTGGGCTGGACCACAACCCCGTAGACTCTGTCCCCCTGAACACAGATGGTGATTTATTTCCACACTTAGCCAGAGAGAAAAAAGAAAATTTCTACCGGATCTTGGATTTTTACTTAAGCATGTATCCCAAAAGCATGAGTTATATTGCAGATGACTCCAGCTCACCCTCCTGGCCAAGCCCCATGCTCTGGAAGACAGCCTGCACTGGGAGATTTGTCTATTCTACCCTTCTCCTCCTGGCACTACCTCCATTCTGCACGTAGAATAGGGAAGAAAGAACCTGTAGAGTATGTATACTCTTTAGCACTCAAAAACTCCCTATAGCCATAGACATTGTTGGCAGCATGCCCGCCCGGATCCTTGGCGTGCTTCTTCTCAGACCTTCTCTCCCAAATCATACATGTGACATCTAATGATCTTTGTCACATGGAAGCACACTGTGCAGAGCCTAAAGTGGATTAGCACAGCTCTTTCATGCAGCTGGACCTCCTAAGAATTTTCTTTAACCCTCTGAAAGAGTCCAAAATGCTCCAGATTCAATGGGTATTTTACAGTGTGGTTTGGCCCCTGTTGAATCACCCATCTTCATGGATTCCACTGGTGGAGCAGAACACCTTCCCTCTGAAGTTTTTGCTTTTGGTTTCTCATAGTTTGTGGGTTTTTTACCCTGATATTTTTCAGAAGGAGCATTTTTTCCTGGGCCATGTAATGCAGAAGAAAGAGAGGAAGAAAATTGTCATTAAGAGAGAGACAAAAACCTCTACGCAGCCAATTCTAGGTCATCTGGACATGTTAAAACAGCCCACATTTATCTTTAAAAGGTAGATTCCCAGTGGTTTTAGGGCTCAAAGTCATATGTACAACATATCTTTGCCTGTCTGTGTAATGGTGGAAAATGCCCAGAGCCTTTTGAGCTGCCTTTATTGTGGAAAGGGGAAATGGATTATAGGCAATTTGAACATACTCTGAATGGGTTTTTGTTTCTGCACACCTGGCTCAGGGTCAGGGTTTGGACTTTCTTCTCATCCTGTTCTCCTCAAGTGGTGGCACTGCACTGTCTCTGTGAGACACTTGCACTCAGCACAGACAGAGAAACAAGGATGCAACAGGACACTCGCAAAACCGCTGTAGTCAATTAAGCCTATGCCTAGAGACCTCATATGATGTTATCAACATCCTGGCCTACTTCCTGCATGAAAGATCTACTTTGATGTGGCCACTGAAGATATGTATGTGTGTGCATGTTGATATATAAAATGTATTCACTCACCGACAAAGCAACTGGAAAGGCTGTAGAGGTGTCTACTGCTAACATACATTCTCAGTATGTTAGAGAGAAAAAGCATGAAATGGGATACTTCCTTATATTTTACATTCTGTGAAAAAGAATATTTTTGGACAGGCAGGTTCCATTCCCATTAGGATTATAAAGTTGTTTTATACATCTGTTCAGACCCTGATGACTCCTTATTTTTAAGTGAAGAAGAGTCCTAACCATCAGTGTAGCTGAGACAATACTGATATTGGCAGGTTACAGCATCTCTAGGTGCTGTAACACATTTAGGAACACTGCAAGCTGTTGAGTCTGTTTCAGAAGAGGAATCAAACAATCAGAAATAAGTTAGAAGAAATAACTTTTCTTAGAAAGGACTACACCAGAATATACTTGAAATCAACACTGTCTTCCTTCGGTCGCACCAGAGTTCCCCTAACTTCCCCAAACTGTTTAATAGTGACTCTACTTAATCTCTGGTTTTGCTTCTTAAATTAAAATATATATATATTCTTTGGCTTTTTTAAAGCCATTGGTTGAATGCCTTAAGAGACATGAAGCTATATGATCTACATCTTTACCTGTTGTATTGTAATGCCATATGATAGAAAATCTTATTTTATTACTCACAGATTCTGTTACTCATTATTCTATTACAAATAATTTATTCAGTGCAAGTATTTACAGTATAATGCTCAACAAATAATCTAGTCAATTACTGAATTTCAATTAAAATTATAGTTAATTTGAATTAAAATTACAATTTTGTATTATATGTACAGAAAAAGTTCCCTGAGCAGCTGCAAACAAATATATATATGTATTTTACATATCTCTGCAAATTCTGAAGGCCTCCCAACATAAATTCAATTGTGCAATGATTACATACATTATCATCTCTTTGAAAGAAAAAAAACAAAAAAGAAAAATAAATTACAGTATTAGTTGTACTTCACATAAATGGAGTAAATTTTTTAAAAGAGATTGTCACAAACTTTGACAGAGAAAGTTTGCTTGACTGTTTTATATATGTAAATGTAATATATAACCAAAGCATTTGTCCAATATTATCTACAAAAAGAGCAAGAAGAGAATTAGCAGAGCAGAGATTACATTTGCTCACCAGTGTGGGCAGCGTAGATTTTATTGGCAATTAGAGAAATAGTCCCTTGGAATGTGGCTTCTCCCCTAGTCTGGCTTATCTTCACATAGCAACAAAGCAGGAACAAAGCTGTTCAATTAAAGAAATGTACATTAAAAAATACAATAACTGATTTGCATCATCCCAGTGATCTGGGATTGATGCCTTGTACCTTTTAATAGCACAGCTTGATTATTCAGTCCTCATTGGGTCTCTTGCCAGTCAGCAGGCTTTTCCAGCTGCAGACTATGGTCATTTACAGAGTCTTATAGAGACTGGAGAGGTCTGTCTGAAGGATAAGAAAACACAAATTAGCCTTTGCAGATTGGCCTCAGTCAATGCTGGCTTTGTGCTACAATATCCTCATTCAGACAGTTGGATAGATCACTTTAGGCATGTTGTGTCAAAGAATTATGCAGAAAATGACTAGAAGGATGGTTTCCCTTTGTGTGTTATTGTGGTCTTGAAGCTTTTGTAGACCTCTGAACATCTTTGAAATGCAACGCTATATGTATATGTTGCAAAAGGGAGTGGTAGCCAAGTTGAGAATTTTAGATCAGACATCTTGAAAGAAGGAAGAAAATGCAAATAATCTTTTGATTAGTTGCCCAAGCAAAAAGGGAAAGGCCCCTTTTTACAATTTTTCTCCTTCTAAATAAAACTGTGATAGTGCAGATAATATGTTTCCAGTACAATTTCCTGAACTGTGTGCTTTGAGAGAAATATTTTTATTGATTCCCCAAATATATTAATAAAAATAATGATATTTATGAGGGGCGTTGACCTAATAGTGGAAAAAGTACTAATATCTTCATGACTGTGATATTTAAACAGAAACAGTGAGAACTTATTCAAATTTTAGTGTCTTTTAATTCAAGATTTCACAATTTGAAGCCCTGTCTTTGTTCATTAGTTACATTTATAATTTGAAGAAGCCAAAGAGCTATTTCCTGATCTCTGAATAATCACTGAAATGTGAACTCCATCTTGTGCATGGTGGCAAGCAAGAACGTTTCACTCAATACAACACATTCTTAATTCAACATATATAGCTTGAGAATTTCAAATTTTTTCACAGAAATTTTCCTCAGACATGTGACGTTCATTATGTAAATAATACATTACAACCTATTCACTCAGCTTTTTTATCAATAAAATTTTCTTTGAAATAGTTGAAAATCCTATGGATTTTAAATTAGTTAGAATCTGATATTTTTAGAAGTGGCTCCATTTCTGTTCACATTTGACAGTGTCTTTTTCTGGCAGAATAAAAGAAATGAGCCTTTCCTCTAAAAGTGGTGACAATCATAGCAAATCTCCAAAACATTTGCTGTTCTATACTATTAGCCTGCCTGTGTGTTCAATATATGGGTCTGACAATCATTTCTGTTTTCTTTGAACCATCTCCCTCTTCCTGTCTTATAATAAAAGGGGAACATTTGGCAGGGGTGAGTGGGATGGGAGGGTGTTCATTTGCACATGTCTGGTTCATTTGCTCCATAATATATTAAGTCAGTCAAGATAGATTCTAGAAAAAAAAATGTTTGCAAACAGATAGTTAACATCTATTTATTTAACATTATGTTCATTTTACGGAGTTTCATCAAGATCTCATCTCTGTTACCAGCAAATACCTCTGTTTAAGTGTTTTCTCAGTCAGAGCATAAGCGTAGACGTGGTCTAGATCTTCCTTGTTTTGTCCTGCTCCTGACTCTGTATACAGAACGATGTGTCTCCTTGGAACAGGGCTTGGCAAAAGCATCCTTGTCTTATGTGGCTTCGTATTCAGATGGAAAATCAGAGGCCTGAATTTATCACCTCATGCAACGCTTATTAACATTCTGATATGCTTTGTGCTGATGCTCAAGTATAAAACAGATATAAAAGTCGTCATAATTAAAGAATTTCTACCTCCTTTTAGTACACCTTCTTTATTAAGTTTGAATGTCCAATAGTATCAGTACTGAAAAACTTCTTTATTTCTGCGTGGACCAAAACTGCCTTTCCTCTCGAGAGTTTTTATGTGTTTGCCTGGATTTTTCCCTTTTCGTGAAGAGAAATCCCACAATTCTGCAGACCAATGTTCTGTCATTATTGAGTGATCTTATGGCATCAGAGGTCCTAATGCACCATTAAATGAAGAGGGTGGGAACATTATGAAACATTATGACAATACCAAAGCAGAGGATACTGCAATACTAAAGAGATATTTAACATTCCCATAAGCTGAAGAAGATTTAATATACAGCTGGTGTGATCATTCAAGAAAATGAATATGACAGACAATCGTGCTGCTTTGTGAAACTTTTTCTTTCAGGGAATTCACATTCTCTAATATTAATTATGCAGTCAGATATCAGATTTTGATATGTATACATATATCATTTACACTGAGTAAATCTCAGTGGTAACTTTTTAAAAATATATTTAAATAAAAATAAATAGATTTTATGAGTCTTAGCATGTTCCCTTAGTTGATTTTAGGGCAAAGACTACTTTAGGCACAAAAGCTGGGATGAATAAAATGTGATTAACAGTACCTTATAGTGCCAAATTTTTAATACATAAAATAGAATAAATGGAGGGAGGGAGGGAGGGAGGGAGGAAGGAAGGGAGGGAGGGAGGAAGGAAGGAAGGAAGGAAGGAAGGAAGGAAGGAAGGAAGGAAGGAAGGAAGGAAGGAAGGAAGGAAGGAAGGGAGGGAGGGAGGGAGGGAGGAAGGAAGGAAGGAAGGAAGGAAGGAAGGAAGGAAGGAAGGAAGGAAGGAAGGGAGGGAGGGAGGGAGGGAGGGAGGAAGGAAGGAAGGAAGGAAGGAAGGAAGGAAGGAAGGAAGGAAGGAAGGAAGGAAGGAAGGAAGGAAGGAAGGAAGGAAGGAAGGAGAGACATGCTAATCATCTGAAATGAAAATTCCAGAAATGCTAGAGGGATTTTAGTACATCTTCTAGTGACTGGTGTTAGCATTTAGTGTTGGACTGAGTTAGACTCTGGTATTGAGAGAATGTATTCTCTCAAGGCTTTATGTATCCACTAATGTAAAACTGCAATAGGTCTATGGTATCACAAATGTGTATGCAAATGAAGGTGATATTGGTACCAATTCAAAACCGGACAATTAAAAAATTCTAACCTCTTATTCTGAAGGATGCAATATAAAGTTTAGACCCTATTTTTGCCTCTTCTTCCATTATAGACCATTTTGTATCAGAAATTAGACACACTAGCAAGAGTAAAACAAGGCAATCATAATTAATCTGTAATGAGAGAAGTAATTTATAATTTTTTTTCTCTCAAACACATAATACAAATGCATGACAGTCTTCTATTAGAAGTTCAATTGCAATGAGAAACACAGCAAGTATTGAACAGTATAAACCAGTACAATTTACACTAGATATTCCTATGAAATTCTAATCTTATTTCAGATTTTTCTGTTCAATTTGGGAAAATATAATACAGCACTCAGCTCCACTTTTCCTCAGATGGGTATACAATTTCTAGTAAAATAATTTAACAACTATACTTGGCTGATATTGAAAAACATTGGACAAGACGTTAATACAACAGTTGTAAATTTAAATATTACTAGTTGAGTAGATTTAACAATGTAAGACATGCATTCAAGTACCCTGCACACTAATTTGAGGTCTCTCCAATAGTTTTTTATTTACAGCTAGGCTCTTTTCTACAAGCTTCTGGTGCAGTGGGAATAATCCATTACTTCATTCCGTATTGTGCTTCTGTCATATTTTTATATATTATCTCCAAAATGTACAAAAAAAAATAGAACAGAAAATACTCTATGAAAATTTCTATTTAAAAGCCTTGAAAACTTAAGACATTTCTTTACCTACTGATGTTTTCTGTGTTGGCACTGTAAACTGTGTTGAAATTAATTTATTTCATACAAGTTTTAGAAAAAGATTAAAGTAAGGCCAAGTTAGGAATGAGAAATTCTGTCTTATTAATCAGTTTTAGGCAAGTTCTGTGGAAAATAGTAGTTTCTGTGGTTATTTGCAAAACATATGTTGTAGCTTGTGAGGCAACTTATATGAAGCTCAGTCTGAAAGCAATTAAGAACATAGTTTGCAGTAAATAGGAGTTCCAAATCAACAATTTGTTTCTCTGCTTTAAAAAATAAATTCATTAACATGCTCAACACTTGAAAATTCAGAGAGAAATTGATAGGCAGTGAATTGCCAAAGGAGAATGGAATGATGTTCCTTTCACTACTTCTTATGTACAGCAAAAATATAACATATCAGTAACACGATTTGCCTCCAGGTTTATAGAGTCCCTTTGTATCACACACGTCCTGAAGGTTTTTGCCATCACAACCTGTGATATTTAATAATTTTTTTCTCCATGTGTTCACACATTAAAAATCTAGGCTAGATGGACAATTTTATTAATTTCTACTTTCCCTTTTTATTTGGCCAGTGCAAGGATAGGTACACTTAGAAACAAATTTTTAAGGGCAAAAGATCCTGCTGGTGAGCAGTTTCTATATTACTCTTGAATGAAGTCAGAGACTGGTCAGGAAAAGACTACAATGGCCTAAGACACCTCACCTACACCTGTTTAGCTCCTCTCTGTTGCAGAATGCACTGAGGGACCACTGGACACTTTTGTCTTCTGGCCCACATTATAATGTGTAATCCGTCATCCAAGAAAGAAAGATATTCCTGTGACTGGAGGTTGTGATACGTTATTTATCAAAAACACAGGAAAGAATTCCAAAAATTGAGTGTTTATATATTACAGAAAGAAAGAAAGAAATTTGCACTGTACAAGGAACTGGAAAAATAAATTTTTTTATGTAGAGTATTTATTGAGATTTATTTCCATGTTATTTTGTATCGTTAGCTAAAGAAAAGCATCACACAATTTACCTTAAAATTATTCTGCCATAATTTAGTATATTGTTCTAAGTATGTATACTCAAAGATAATATCTGATTGTTTCCTAAACTCTCTAAAAATGTACTTCTGATGTTATGCTTCCAATGTAACCATTTCTAAATACTTAACTCCAAACTACAAGGTAATGTTAATATTAAGGGGTGGTTATGGAAATGAGAACTAATAAAATAAGACTATTATACACAAATTATTACATTGACCTATTAAGTGCCTAGATAGAGGTAAGGCTGTGAAAGAACTTCCTTTATAAAATTATATAATTTCTCAGATTTCATTATCAAGGAAATAATGATAAAAATTCAGCCAGTAATGATCAGCTGCTTAAAAATTTCTGAACAACTGTTAAAGCTATTAATAGATGAGGTATTGAGGAAAAAGATTTTTTTCTTGCAGTAAATATATAATTATTTAAGTATAATACAAATGAAACAGGAATTAGTTGTATGAGCATGTAAGTCCTAATTAAGTAAGTACCATTGCTTAAGTGGATTTCAAGCTTTCAATATGAGTAAAATTTAAGAATGTCTTTATAGGTATTCATATACTGAGAGCTTTATCTCCAGTACAGGAAAGTTATGATGCTAAAGGCATTTCAATAAATGTTAAAATACCTTACTAAATTAAACATCCTTCAACTTAGGCATAAACTTTGATCTTAGCCTCAACAAGGATTAATCACATGGATAAAGACTGTATGAACCCCTTAAAAACTGTAACTATGAAAATCTGCACAAAATTGTCATCACTGTAAACATCTACAAATGTTTTTTCAAACATATCTTTGCAGAAAGCATAGCAAACAGCTTTAGATGACATAGTCCATGAAAACTACCTCAAGTATTTAAAAATTACAGTCAGAATTCAGTATGTGAAATACTCCTCATCTTTTCAGGATTAGATACATACATATTCCTAAAATCTCTTTCTAGATCTTCCACATAGTTTTACTATTTGAAAATATAAAATTTTCAGTTTCTACAAATATATAAACTGCAATCTGGTAAATATTCAGTAATGTAAATCATTGAAAAAGAAAATTGCTTTCTGTAAAGAAAGGTGAGGTAATAAGATGTATAATATGAGGTTCAGATTTTAAATCTTCGGGTGTATTTATATGCAAGGAACAGCTGCTGTGATTCTAACACACAAGAGGCTGAAGCTTTTGAAATACTGTAAACTGAACTAAACACAGCCAAAAGGATATAGACGCACTAATCAAAAGAAAAAAATATTCATATTTTTGTGAGATAAAATCCTCTGTGAATCCAGACAAGATCCCAAACCGTTGCCTTGCTGTTCTGGGTTATCCAGAATTACAAGATGCAAATACCATCTGTAGACTTTACCGATTGGACCTTTTGTACTTCTGCACTTCTGTAGCCAAAAAGCAAAACTAAAAATATTAAGAATCATGCAAAATCATCTTAAGAATGTTTAAGCTTTAAAAGGGGTAAATAATATATAAGACCAAAATATTTCAGTTCCATAAGGATCTTGGATAAGAGAATTACAATTATAATTCTTTTGAAATGCTTTTGCAAGGAAATGAAAGAATTACTCACAATTCTTTCTGTTCTCAGTGACACTCATGTAAAATGTGTGCAATTGCACTTGTTTCAGAAATTTTTTACAGATCTTCATGGGCTTCACTGTGAGCATAGTTGGACTAATTATTTTTACTATGTTATTGGTAAAGACACATAAGGTCTTAAACATGGACAGTGACATATTTTGTGAGCTGATTTTCTGCTCATTTGCAAGGACTGAACTGCAGAAATGTAGGTTAACCAAGAAAATTTTCAATTCATCAATATTTTGAGAAAAAACTGCAAGTTTTCTTTCAAAGTACTTTGACTTTTACACATTTGTATGAGTTTTATAGAAATATAAAAAACTGTTTATTTTGTAGCAGTGATGTTCAGGGTGGCATTTTGTATTCATGTGCACCCTTCAGAAAGCACAACTAAGAATTTGAACCAGGGTTTAAACACAAAATGTTCAAAATTCTCCCTAAAATCTTTGGCTCTATTCACACAATGTAAGGGATGGATTAACTATCATCAATAGTTTTCAGACAACCCATAGGCTGAAAATGATGGCATGAAGAATCCACCAAATCATTGAAATATCAAAGTGGGTAAAAACCAAAATATAAATTATGAATAAAACAGATTAGTTTAATCAAATAAATTATAGTCAAGTAAATTGTTCAGTCCTATTGTAGGGATGTAGATAGCATCCAAATTCTGATCCATATTCTTTTGCCACCTCAAGTAAGCACAAAAGAATGAAATGAATGCAGCTGACTGGAAAGACACATTGCGTGAGGAAAAACACTAAGCTGCTGAATAAAGATGTTGGAAAGTAAAGGAGCTATGAAGCTAACCTGCTAGCCAAAATGACCTGATTTAAGACTCTAAGTCATTCAGAATGGCAGTCCAAGCCAGGTTCAATAGCTACAGGGTTTGCTTTTTTCTCTCAGGTTTAATTATTCCCACACACCTGGAAGCATCTGACCAGACCTATGGAACATCAGGCACTATGTATGAATACACCAAATGGCATTGCTCACTTTCTGGAGGCCCATGAAGCGCTGTGCTCAATGTGCATTGACTAAGTACATATTGACTCAGTGTTGTATGACTTTGCTTCATTTAGTCATTCACACAATAGTGGAAGAAATTACCTTCTACGGACAAAGGATATAAAATATGAGGGAAACATTATAAAGTAACTTCAGTAGACACTTTTGAAAAAACTTGACCGACAGAAGAATTAAATCAAGAAATGAAAACAGTATTCTCTACAAACCTCTGCCTTATTCAAGACTATATTCTTTGACTGAGGCATATTTCCACAATATACAAAAGAAGCAGAAACTACATTAAGAGAACCAACAACTTGGTCCACTCTGAGCAGTGCTGTATGTCTTTAATGAAACATAGTACAAGAGGCACATGCATGCTGGTCAGATTATTTGATCTTTGGAGTGAACTGCCTACTTAGCCTTCTCGCAAGAATCAGACAATATTTTCATCCATCTGAAAATCAATGAATGACAAATAATATCAAAGGATATTATTTGCTAAAATTAATGGAGCTGGGTTGTTCTCCAAACTCTACATGCAGGGCAGGGCATTTATAAATACATTTCATCTACAAGATGGGAATCCTACTAATGTTGATTAAGATCATATGGCTTCGCTTGCGTAGTCTCCCCTTTGGCGTATTTTCTCCACTTCAATTCTACTTACTAGTATTAACAAAGTTTTGAGCAAGATATTGAATGAGCGTGACTCCTCCTTTTCAGATGATGGTCATGAAGTGAAAATGAAGACCCTAATGCTTCATTCTAGATCTTCTCAGAGTACTTCCACTGAAAAAGAAGCACCTGAAAAATATGCAGGTTTTTTGAAACGTAGAATTTCCAAAAAGCTTTCAAAACATGAGTTCTTGGACTTAAAGTGACATTAAAATACCTGTTTTCCATTGTGTCACAGTTTATCTGACTAAATCAGACTAAATCTCAACAGCTAAAACCATGCAATTGAGCTTCCGAATTCCCTCCCCCTATTCCACAGGGAAAAGGGAGAGGGAAATGAGAGGAAAAAGACTTGTGGATTGGAATCTCAAACAATAGCTTTGATGGAAGAAGAAGAAGAAGGAGAAGAAGAGGAAGAAGAAGAAGAAGAAGAAGAAAAAGAAGAAGAAGAAGAAGAAGAAAAATAAGAAAATATATACAAATATATGAAAATGTGCCCCCGCCTCACCCCTCGATCACTGTATGTCACCACAAATACTGTAAAGCAGACATGAGGGAGTGTGTCCAGGGCTAGGAGGGAGCTGTACTCGGGAACTGGATTCAGGAACACAGAAATCTTGTAACAAGAACAATCAGACAGATGAGGCCCTTAATGGACATCAGCCATTACAGAAGAGAGTGAGACACTCGTGATCTCTCTATTTTATACCAAGTATGACATATACAGGATGTAATACTCTTGGTCAGCTTAGAATCACCTGCCCTATTCACCCCTCCTTGCAGGTCCAGCTCCTTTTCCAGCAGTTTGAAGATGGCTTTCGCTAAGTGTAAGCATTGGTCCTTTTGCCTACTAATGCCCTGTGTTATCACTTAGGGAGAAGAACACTGTCCCAAAAACATGCAGTTAGCTTTCAGAGAATTAAGTTACTTACAGCAACTGAGTTAGTCACAAAACTGACTTGAATTTAGCTCAAACTACAGCACATTGCAAAATTACATTTCAGCATATTCAGAAGTTGTAATGAAGTGTCATGCTCTGATATACACAGAGAACTATTGTAAGTGGATGACTAATTCTTGCTTCATTCACAGTGTTATGAACATGCTAATCCATTTCAAGTGTGTTGAGACTGAGTCAGGAAGAGCCAAGTGACATCTCTGCAACAAGACCACATTCTATGTCAGGATTCACCTAATTCCTCTTCATATCATGTTCAGATTGAAACCCTTGCCCCTCGGCGTTAAAATCCCAGAGCTGCTTCACAGAAGCTCCTACAGAGTGATAGAATAGACAATATTCTCTCAGGACCCCAGCAGGGAGGAACATTTTTATGCAACCAATTTGAATGAAAAAACTCAAAACTGAGATGTCTACAGCCTAGTCTGACAAGAGGGAAAGTATTACATTTCCTTGAGAATGAAGAATCTGATCAGTTGCCTTCTCAGGAGGAACAAGAATGGTTGTAGTTGTACAACATGCTGGATGCTTCTCCCTGTTGGGAAGACAGGCACCAAATCCCTGTAGCATAAAAACTACTGTTAGCTCTATGTATGTGTCTATATTATCAAGCATGTCTGTCTGCACATGTGAGAGAACATCAGTTCCCCATCAAGGGCTTTGAATGCATAAAGGATATAGTTACAGCCACCACTATAAGAGGCTGTGTTTTTGCTTCGCAAAAATAAACTCCACATTTGGATTAAAAAGTTCACTAGCACTGATAACATCACAAATTAAAAGGATTATAAAAATTTAGTGGTTAAGTTACATTTTCTTGGACAGTTTCTGAACCACAGAAAGGCTCCCTGCAAAGAGAGAAGTATCCAGACCTCAGACCTCCCATGTGAGAGCCCTCATCACAAGGCAGCAGAGTAAGGCTCCCCTTTTCTCTCTGCCCTAAATGAATATTGGATTCTTATCTGTGCAGTGACATTATTTTAATCTCTTTGGTGTAAGCGAATACAGAGGATATTACTGACTCTATTACTGTATCTCAGAAAAGATTTAGAAAATGGGATGGTTTTCAGGAGTAGAAGCCATCAGTTCTGTACCTTGGAACAACAGATAGAATTTTAACTTTTTATTAAAAGAATGTGAAAATGAAAACAGAAGGTAAGCATTCAAAATATAAACTTTTAAATATAACTTTTAAAATATTTCTTCCTTTAATTTTAGCTGTGCAATTTCTAATACACGGAAAGGTAGTTTTTTCATTAGTCTTTTCAATGGTATTGTTATTATTTTAAGTCCTAATTCTCCTGGAGCTGACTGAGAATCTGAATAATATCTAGCAGATTGTAGACTCTACTGCAAAAATTTAGGCTGGAACTCCCTCATTTTTTATGATTATTTTAGCAAGCATTGGTTGGAAGCCAGTGGTTTTCAGTCCCTCTTTCAGCAGGAGGTGAAGATCTCAAGGAAGAATCTGAAAACCCCTTAATGAGAGCCACAAAGTGTGTTTCTTGTTGAAACTACTTAAGTGAGTCATTATCTACCCTGATGCATAATGTAGTATGTGTGGCGCTGAAATACAGGACTCGGAGTTGGAGTTTAAAGGATTAAGGTGAACATACATCATACTTTTCAGCACTTACTGAATAATTTGTGAGTCTTTAAAGAGTTTTACAAGGTTAAATGAAAGCTACACAGTATATTATTGCCCCTAACAATTACATCACTCCTTTAGAAATGTTTATACTCCATGGCACTTTACGGTGTCATTGTCAAAAGAGGTGGAAGAATGCAATCAATAGCTGTTAGAAACTACACAGCATAAAAGCCTGAGGAAAATAAAGTTCGCAGGTGCATTGACTGCAAAACTACTGCAGTTAATAATGTGTTTTTTAGTCAGTGCTGAAGACTTTTAAAAGAAGATTTTATGAAATAAAATTCACATTTTCTACTGAAATTCAAATTTTCAACATTCCTTATGCACTAGCCCTGGACACTGCTAAGATCATTTATGAATTTCATTTGCTATAACTCCACATACATTCCCTTCAAGTACACTCCTTTTTAATAATATAAAATTCTTGCACAATCACAGTGGAATGCCCAGGGTATTTTTTCTTTTGTTATTTTCACCTGTTCAGGGTCAAGTATCTCATGAGATATTAGATGACTATCTTCAGCAGTTTCTGGTGCGGATAAAGGTGGTTTTTCCAGTTCGTCATTCCCCTGTGGAAAGCAATCAGCATTGCACATAGCAGAAGGTAAGAATCTTTTTATATGAATAGTGGACATAACTTATCTCGTGCCGATCTCTGACACATGGCTGTCATCACAAGTGGTTCCATGTGTCTGTCAGGCTTATTTCAAAATTAGAAACAAACCTGACCACAGGAAAATTCTTCTCCTAAAGCCCTCGTGGATCATAGGTTCGGTTATATCCTAGGAAAGAGATTCCTGTACCTTATATTTTTATTCTTCTGTCTGTACCTCTTGATGTTGCTGTGTACCATGTGAAAAAAAATGACACCTAAACCCACTCATATTACTGACTCCCACAGTACCTAACCAGGAGACAGAATAAAATACACTGATTGCTTTTGCTACTGAGCACAGCTTATCAATCATGCCACTGGTGTGCAGCATGCTGAAAGAATGGGGATAAGTTCAGCATTAACTGTACCTTGAATATGTCAGTAATTTTCAGTTCATTGTCAAAAGACCACCTGTTGAAAAGGGAGTTAAGAACTTCTAGGATGTTGTTAATGAAAATAATTATCATAAAAAAAGGAAAAGAACAGAAAAGTTCCGTATTCATTTTGATGCCACTCATCTTTTGCTCTTCTCTTCCCTTCTTCCCAGTCCTATTGCTTTAGATTATTTGTACAGGAGCTTCTGCAAAATATGGCCTAAGGAATCAGAAAAATCTGCACACATTTCCAAATTCTATTTGAAAATGGATACATGTTTAAGAACCTTTAGGGATTACAAGATATCTTTTTACCAGCTAGGGTGGCACCATTCAGATATGCCTAGGACTCCAGACATCTGTGTCCCAGCTCAGCCAAGACTCTTAGCTCACACTGGCAAAGAATTTGTAGGCACTGACTCACAATCAACCCTGGAGAAGTCAAACCTAGTGCTCTTCAGCATCTCTAGCTTTAAGCATACACATTCAAGCTGCTTGAAATGCTCACACAATAAGATCCTACCATAATTTTCTCATTTTCATATTTTTTTTTCATTTTGGCTAAACCAGGGAAAGATGAGGAATGTTTAAATATTTTACTCTACTATAAAACTAAAAGCTCTTCTATGGTAGCATATACTTACTGTGACCAGAATAGCTTTCAAAAGAGCATGTGTTTATTCCATGAATATGCAGGTTTACTGAGAGAAATACGAATTTTCTGGACAAGCTACTATTAAAATTCTCAATATCATGCCAAAGGATCCTATTTCTGGAAAGAAACGTCAAGTATTTCACTAATCTTGCCTCCCTGCATATTGCTGATGAAAGCATTTCACATGATAATGACAACGTATTTTTTTAATGCCAAATGTCAACATGCTGTTTGGGCAACAAAAAAGTCTAATTCTTACTGAAGCACCGCATGACATTTCACCCCCCTAAAATAAAAAGATAGCAAGGCCTAAAGCAAGACTTAGAAACAAGCATTTAAATATTCCAGCTTTAACCACACTGCTTATAATATGGGTTTTGAATAAAGAACCTCCCTCCTCCCAGGACCTGCTTTTAACTTTCAAATGAAGCATGACTAAATTCTAGCAAAGCAGATTTGATGTTTCCAATTAGCTCAGAGAGTTGAAAATAGTTGTGATGTTATCAGACAGTGGGTGCTGTGAATGGGAGCCACATCCTGACATAGCCTGCATGCTGGTAATAATTTCAGAAGAAACATAAAAATGACTTAGCAACATAATTGTGCATTCTGACTTTTTGTATTATTATATCTTTTCCCAAGAACTACTGCTTATAATCAAGCATCTGCATTTTATTGTTTGGTCATATTTTTGGCAGCTAATTTTTAGGCTATGAATAATAATCTGTCTTAAAAGACTAAGCCCCCATAACATTTTCACCCGGAGCTGGATCCAGAGTTCTCTGGAAAAAAAGCCTCAAAAAAACCCAAAAATTTAGTGTGAGTTTTTCCTGGGTTTGTGTCTTTCTGTTAGTTTGCTGTAACTTGGTTGCAAGCAATAATACCATCTTAGGCCACCATCTTCCAAAACTTAATCTCTGGATTAAGCACAATCACTGCTCTTGGAGACAAGTGGGACAAGCCTTAGTCTCACTCTTTTCCTAACACTGGAAAATGTAAACAGAAAATGTTAAGCTACTGATGAGTTATTGTCTCTTCAAATTGTGTTTAATATAATAAAACCACAATACGAGCTGTAATGTTCAATCTTTTGTTCACATGCTGTATTATTATTACGGTATTATCGTTGGCTCTAGCCTATGGCTGTTTTTGTAATTATTATTATTTCCTTACATTCTCTGTTTATTTTTACAACTAGTTTAAAAAAAAGGCTCATCCAGGACATACAGGAAGGATTAAACTGAACAAAGACTTTTTAGAGTCAATAAAATAGTTGTTTAGCATTTGGAGCTTGGACAATAAAGCAGCTATTATAAACTGAGTGGAAAATGAATAGACAGCATTAACATATTTTTCTGAATATTTTTATTTAATTTTAGTGTAAACAAATAACAAAATGCAGAACACAATTTTTGAACAAAACATGCATATTTTCTTGGATATCCTTCCCTGTAGAAAACACTACAATGTTGCTGTTTGCATATGTGATTGAATGACAACACATTTCTGAATTTCGTAAAAAAATCAGTTGATCGTGCATTTTTTCTCAAGATTATGCTAAATCTAATAGAATCACAAAGTGTGGGGAAAAAATAAAAAATTAATCTCACAGAACCTTTGTCACACTGAAGCGTCCAAATCAGTACTACCACGAGTGTGCCTGCATTTGAATACACAGACTGAGTAAAATATTTCTTCTTCCAAAGAGAAATTGCTTCAGAAGTAGTACCCATTGGATAATGGAAAAAAAAATAGCTTTTCAGTAATATTTCTGCCATTTCCGGTTAATTTCAGAAGTCAATCACAGGTTTTAGAGGAAAAAAAATCCTTATTTTGGAAGAAGAAATTGTGTTTAAATTGGTGGTAAACTCTGAGCTTTCAGGGACATCAAATTTTCACCACTACTTTTTAACCTGCAAGAATCAATGTTTTTTTGTGGTCTAATTGGCATTATTTTGCCAGGACAGTTTTTACAAAGTATTTTAGAAAAAGAAAGTACTTTTTCAAGGACTGAATATGATACAGAAATTGGCATGTCATGAAGTATGTTTTTAACAACGTCTCTTTTTTTCTAACATTGGTTTAGAAAAATACTAATATTTTTCTTTCTGGTTATAGCTTTATGGAAAAACAAACAAACAAACACCTCTGTGTTTTCTTCTAAGAAAATATCCTTTTTTTCTAAATTTGAAACAACTTTCAACCAGTAATTTTTAAAGATGTGGCAAATTATACGCAAGATTTCTCACCTGTTATACTCTATAACAGGAGCTGCTACTGTCCTCCATTTTTTCCACTAGTTTCTGAAGTTTGTTTCCTATAAACCTGACAGAGTGGTTCTCCTTCTCCCTGGAAATCCCATGAAGATAAGGAAGTGCAGCCTCGCAGAGCTGAAAGTCTTGTTGTGATATGGTAGACCTTTCTGCCTTTATTGTTCTACAGCTGTGTGCAGACCTTACACTAACTAGAAGGACAGAGAAGTAAAAAGTGTAGACTGTATAGTGAACAGACTGTGTAAGGAATGCACCTCAGCTTTGCTTGGAAGGTGGGTTTGTCGAATGGAATAGAAAGCTGGTAAGTCTGAAAAGGAAACTAGAAAAGATAGTACTGAAGACATCAACCTCCATTCCTGATATACATGACGCTGTGAGTATCACATTCTGAGGCTTTTTCTGCTCAAGAAGGAAATATATATCAAATCGCTCATTCTGTGATTAACAATAAAAAATACTGAGCCCGACACAGTAACTGTTGGAACTTCAGGTATAGTTGCACACTTATTCTGAAAATAGAGAGGATCACATTAATTGCTTCCATGCATAGTTGGATTACAGATACGACAGGCACTGTGCCTGACCACAAATTATTAAAGAGAAACATTAGCTGGTATAAGTCTTGTTGATGAAAAAGTGCCAGTGGAAAATGTCACAGGATCATGGTCTCCTGCTACTACACAGATGCCAAGGAAAAGAGCAACAACAAGGTCTGAAGTTTGTAAAAAGTATGTTATGCTTTATGGAATAAAGAAATTTCTGAGTGCAGTAACTTATATTGTTGTTATTTTAGCAGCAAATAACATGCAGACATCCAGCAAACTAATTGGCTGCTGGAGTTTTCATCTGGAATAATTTACAAAACCACGATATAAGCTATTATGTAATGATTGGCTGTCCACGAGCATACTTCCACACCACGGCCCCATCTAAAGAAAATATCAGTTGGGCAGACATCCATTTTTTCTCTTATTTGGCACCAGGTTAAAGATATTAATTGCTAAGTGTTGGGCTATGTCTGTTAGTCACTGACATATCCTGTGCTGCATCAAAAGAAGCGTGGCCAGCAGGTCGAGGGAGGTGATTCTCCACCTCTACTCTGCTCTCATGAGACTCCTCATGTCAAGTTCTGAATCCCCGACATAAGAAGGATGTGGAACTGTTGGAACCAGTCCAGAGGAGGGCTAGGAAGATGATCAGAGAGCTGGAGCACCTCTGCTATGAAGACAGGCTGAGAGAGTTGGGCTTGTTCAGCCTGGAGAGGAGAAGGCTCTGAGGAGACCTTATAATAGCCTTCTGGCACCTGAAGGGGGTCTGCAAGAAAGCTGGGGGGAAACTTTTCACAAGGACGTGTGGTGATCGGACAAGGGGGAAGGTTTAGATTAGACATTAGGAAGAAATTCTTCACAATGAGAATGGTGAGGCCCTGGAACAGGTTTCCCAGGGCAGTTGTGGATACCCCATCCCTGGAAGTGTTCAAGGCCAGATTAGATGGGCCCTTGAGCAGTCTGGTCTGGTGGGAGGTGTCCCTGCTTGTGGCAAGGAGGTTGGAACTAAATGATCTTTAAGGTCCCTTCCAACCAAAACCATTCTTTGATTCGAATAATCTATGAATCTATGTCAACACAGGAAAGCTTTCAATAACGTCCTGGGGAAGAGCAATACACCTCCAACAGGTAGATGAAACACCACCTCAGACATTCTGCTGAGGGACACAGCAATGTGCCTCCTCAGAGGCTGGGAGAAAGGGTCTTTGATTCCTAGGACTGCTTTTAGCCTGTGGCACAATGGAAGGGAGGAAGTACCATGGCAAGGAACTTCCCATCGCTTCCTATGGAATCACTTGAGGTGAGGGACTGCAAAGGAGATAAGAAAAAGCCTTTTCTTCACGATCCTGATACCCATACCTCCTTCAAATTCTTCTTCCAAAAAAAAATATATTTTTATTTCCATGGGTTTAAGTTGGAAAAGAAATGGAAAAACTACATGGGTATGATTTATGATTTATATTGTTATGTCCTGTCATGCTGCTCTCAGAGATATGCAGAAATTTAAGACATGATTCACAGAGGCTACATTTGCAATGAGATTTATTGCTATTCAAGTGCCGAAACACATGCCCCAGTCCTTCATATCCACACATAATTAACACAACAGTAGTTGCAGAAATAAATATCTTTAATCCATTGATCCAAGATCAGTGATCCACCAGTGAATCACCTACACTTGGTTCTAAATCCACTGGTGCCATCAAAAAGCCAAGCTTACGCTCCCAGGTACGGACAACAGAACCCCTGCAGACATTACAAGCACCTATCTAAGCTCCACCATGAATCAAAGGTCTAAACTTGAAGTGTATTTTAAGCACAGCTGAATGCACATAGGCAGCAATAAGTGCTACGCAAGACAGCAGCCAAAAAATGTTCGTTCATTTTGGTATGTGTGTACAGTTTAAGATGTTGCATGAACGACTTAGGAAGTGGGAATCCCATATTATAGCTTTTTCCTAACCCTCATTTCCCACACGACATCCTTGCCATCTGTCTATGAAATTATCTGATACCCACTGTATGATCCTACACCTAACAATGCTTTGTGGGAAGAACCTCATTTTCTTCCCCTAACAGACATGCTTAAAAACAGTCTAGTCAGCACTTATTTTAGGTGGGGGGAGGGTGGGGGAATCCAGCCTTGTCTTCACTGCTACAAGCATTCACCCCATGGGGGGCCAAGTAATGCAGAGCAGCCTATACTTGCAATGCTTATAGGCAGCTACGTCAATATCGCACAGCATTTTGTCCCATATGGCATTCCTCTAACCCTAAGGCATCATTATTTAATCAGTATACATTTTTTTTTGGCCCAAAACTCCTCAGCTACTGTGACATCTGTGTCTTCTCTTGTCAGAGTGGTGGTGTTATGGAGTGAATGTGGAAGATGCATCTTGTGGGCCCAGAGCAAGGTTGTGAGGGAATATTTGCTTGTGAGGTGTGCTCTGAAGGCCTACGTATGTCAGATGGACTCAAATGACCTATAGTAAAAAGTTTCTGGTTTGAACTGCATCTTAACTCTATCTCGGAAGGGACTAATTGACCTGCAACAAAATTGCACCTGGGAAAGAGCAAACAAACAGCAGTGTGGTAGTGAGGAAGCGTTGCTTGCATGACCCACAGCCAAGTTATTATAAGGTGAATTACATCCTTTGAGTCCTAATAGAGAAAAACTGTTACAGAGCCCTGAATGAGACACATTATTAAACAAAGAGAAGTATCTAAACTCTTGTTTTCCTCTTCAGTTTATCCTTTTTGGTGACTTTCTGCGCCTGACTGCTCAACTCCCTGTTAGGTACTCAAGAACTGCAGTGGTTTATGTATGACTCTCTCTGACCAGCTGTAGAAAAGCTTCAGAGCTTCAGAATGGGAACAAAATATACACACATAAAGGGGTGTCACTAGGCTCAGCATCCTTGTCACTCCTCTCTTTTCTTGACCATCTAGCAGGCTAAAAATTACTACTTTCCATCTTTTTAGACCTTTGCAGTTTTTAATGCAAAAATTTGTGTTTACATCTGTTATTTATCTCAAGTGCTACCACCCTCAGATGAAAGCTGGCAGTGAAATCTTCCTATTGTCTCTCTATCCTGTCATCTGCACTAAGTCTTGATGGAGTTTTATGAATAGTTGCAAGAGGGGCATGAGCAAGAATATTAAAAAAAGAAAAACTCCAGCCTGTAGCCTCTACCTGTAATTTCTACATCTTTTTACAAAGATCTTGATCTACATCCCAGTACTGAAAATGTATACTTCAGCAGTGAACCTGATGCTAATTCTATCAACACGTTGCTCTGTTTGAGAGAATAAAAAAAGCATTTGTCTTCCCCTAATGGAACACGTGCCCTTTAATACACCAGGAGAAGATTTCCCAGTAACATAGAGAGCACTTGGTGTCCTTTTCCAGAGCCTTCCCTCTATAGCTGGTCTTACTACACCTCTGTCTAGAAGTAGCTGGCAAAGGAAAGGATCTGTCAGATTGGAGTCTGTTTCCTTGCAAGGGTAAGAGATAGTCCCACACCAGGTAACATATCAGATATTAAAGTGGTTTCACAGTTGAACTTGGCCAAGAGGTCAGATCTAATATTTATGGTACACGGTAGTTCTATGAGTTTGGTTGTTTAGCTGCATTGCACCAAAATAATAAAACATGTGCGGTGAGCACACACTCACTGTCTTGTTTGTGGCAATGAATCTCACAATTTGACCCCAGTTGTAACAGCTTTAATTTTTGGGTAACTCAGGATCCTGGAAATCCAAACAAGAAGTCTCACAAAGGTGTGGTTTCAAAAAGCTCCCAAAAGCACTGGGAGAGAGTCCCAGAATTCAAACACCATATATGCATTGGAAAAATGCATAGTTAACAGCCCTAGTTTATTGTAAGCCAGTCATCAGTACCTGTATGCACGAGAACTTAATGCCATAGAAGGGGCATCCTGTATTAAATCCTGACATAATATATGCAATAAAAAGCCTATTTAGAAATAAATTAAAAACAAAGCATAGTGAATTAAAAGCCACAATGAAGGGAAATAATTTAAGGAATGGAATAACAAGAACAATTTTCAGCCATGAAATGTTTTTATCTTCTGATAACTTGCAAATGGTAAAGCCATGAATTTATGCATAAGATACAATACACAACAAAGAGATAATTCATATTCAAATCTCATGGTTCTCCATCACACATCCCTCTGTTTATATGTAGATAGCCTTATGAGAAAATGACACCACACACAACCAAAATTATGAGACAGCAAGTCAAGCCTGAAGACAATAATTACTTAGTTCACACAAGCATGGTGAAATTCTTCATCTCACTATCCTGGTGGTCTGCAGTGGCAAATGTATCATGTGAAAGGAGTAAATTAGAAGGACATTCTTTCTTTGTTTCTTTCTTTTTTTTTTTTTTCCTGAAACATTTAATGAAACAATAATTGTATGACAAACGCATAGCAGGCATTCAAGAAGGGCGCGGTGAGGCAGACTGGGAGCACCAAGAGCCCAAATCTAATCCCATTTACACTAGTGTAAATCTTGAGCAAGTCCACTGACTTTAGCTGAGTTCTTCTGGGTATCAAGTGGCATAAGATGGGAAAAAATGTACAAAGGGATCACAGTTTATGACAAGAAGGCATTTGCTTCCAAAACAAATGCATATTATATAAACTGTAAGGAAGACTCAGTGTCCTAGTTAAAGGTAATGTGGTAAAATAAAACAATGAAAAATTAATCTAATCTCATAAAATAAAAGCATTAAAAAACTTATTTACAACATTTTCCCCTTGATAAAAGGAACTATTTATCATTTTGTCAAGATGCTTAGCTATTCAAGGTCTTCGTTAGCCTAGCCTACTGAGATATATTTAGCAGTTTACACAAGAAATGCCTTACTCTTCTCTTCTTCCTGAGAAAAGTTTGAATATTTACAGTTTCATCAACACTCAGATTCTCCTTTTTTTCCTCTCAAAACCGTCAACAGAGCAATTAATTATGACATTTCTCTCAAGATGACTACAGGTTGGAAAGTGTGCAAAGCGTCTGTTTAATATAACGATACATTTAAACTTCCTAATTGCTAGAATCATGATATACAATAGTCTTTTCTCATAGAAATTGTGATTAAATAGTCATAGGGTGTCTAAGAATAAAGTACTTCTGGCACTTCTGTAAGGGAAAGTTAACATCAAGAAGATTTTGTTCTAATGAGTCTTAAAGCAGCAACATGTTACTGTTAAGAAATGCCAATACATAATTCTGCCTCAGGATTTTTTAATGTGAATGTTTGTATTCCTTCTCCAGGTATTTTTTTTTCTTTAAGAGCACTTTTCCAGTCTCCTAACTCACTTATAAAATGATCAGTCATGTACTTTCACTCCCACTAAATCTGTAGTAATACTTGTAGCAGTTTTTTCACTGTAATGGTCAAGTTCATTGTAAATTTCTACTTAAGTATATATTGTATCTTGACTCCTGAACATGATTTCACAATTTGTTCAATGTAAACAAAATGCCACATATTCACTGACTTTAAAACCAGCTGAGAATATAAAAAGAAATGTGAGAGAACACTGAGAAAAAATATTTCTTTTTGAAAGAATATAAAGTGTATCTTGTAAAATGGAGCCCTTCTTCCAGAATTTCTGGATCTGATAGTGAACAAGAGAGGACTAAATGTAGCGAATAAATAAATAAATACAAGCAAGTGGATGCTAAGATCATCTACTGAGATGAGTTACAAAAAAAAAAGTATTATAAGATACTAGGATGCATAAGATATAAAGTATAATTATAGAAATATACAAAAACACTGAAAATTCAAAGATCTGGACATACAGGAAATTCATCAACATGTAGCTAAGGTAACTAATATAATTAACAAATCTTTTAACAGAAATTGCTTAAACATACTTTAACACAGAATCTGGATTTGGAGATTTGTTGCTCTGAAAAAAAAAAAGGCATTTGGACAGATAATTTTGTTCCTTAAGGTTTTATGCAGGAAATATTAATTTGACTTTAGAAGTCAATATAGACTTAGAATATAGATGGAAATCTGGAGAAAAAATACTGATGGGGAAAACTGATTCAAAATAATACACCAATTTTTTCATAGTTTTGCTGGCCTATTATATTAGATTTGCTTTTTCAGTTGTCTAAGAAAGTGACACAATTGCAGTAGAAGAAGAGCTATTACAGAATTTCAGTTCTTTTTCAATGAGAATTTCAGAAACCTGATGGAATAATACAAGGCAGTTCAAATTAGTACTATGTACTAATAACATTAATCCAAATGTTTCATCCTATTCCATAAAAGTGTTAACTCACTAACATTCTGCCAATTACAGGGTTGTCCCTTTTTCCATTTTATTTTGTGCTTTTCTTGCAAATACTTATCAATTAGTTTTAAAATATGACTAATATGTTTTATAGGCTTCTGTTTACAGAAGAATTTAAAAGTACCAAGCCTATCATTTAATACTAATATGTCATAACAAAGACCACCTTCCCAGGACAGTTCAAGAAACCAATTCAGTTCTTTAATTCATATTATAATAAATGTTTAGTAAAGGTAAGCATTTAAATCAAAAATAATATTTGATTTATGTATATTCGTTTCTTTTCATTAATTATCTGCAAACAGAACACATTATTCTTCAGTTATTGAATTATTTGAATTACAAATTTATTTCTTAAAAATACACTGATAATTTATTAGATATTTAGCAACTCTGATATAGCTTGTTTTGAATATTTAATTTAAAAATCAAGTTAGTTATATTAACTACGCAGTTCATTTTTGTTCTTAAACTAGATAAGCTTGACTATTATATCTCAGGTGTTTGATGCAAATTATTTTGATTACAATTCAGGGAGTTTTCTTCAAAGATACTTATTCATCAGAATATTTTCATCATGAAAGGAAAATATTTGTTCCAAAGTCTAAAATTTCCATAAGATTCTACAGCTTCCAAGTCCTTAGTTAATACTTCCTGTATAGGAAGGGGTATAATCATTTCTTCAATGTCAAAGTTAATTCTATGGATCTAGTTAATGTACACTACCAGTACACCCACTAGTGCACAGAGGTGCAGCTAAAAAGGTGTGTATTATGACAGTACAGGTATAGCCATAAACAGTAAGTACTGGACAAAAGACTGAGCAGATGTGCTCACAGCACAGTTTCAAATCAGAATCCAGGTGGCATTAACCCATTATGTTGTCTAAATGAGTAAGAAAACAGAAAAAGAAAAAAGCATAATTTCTTCTCTCCTGTTACAGTGTGTCTCTCAGCCAATGCAGGAAAGTCTAATAGGCTTCCCTCCCCTGCCGTCCCCACCATCCCCCTGGGAAACAGACTACCCTTTTTGAAGGAAAAATTCTCAGACTGCATTGCACTTTCTTATCTGCTGTGAGGATCTTCTCTGCACTCCTGCTCTCCCTGGAATCCCAATGATGTCAAAGCCAGAGCTGCATGCAGAGCAAATGCAGACCAAGCAGCTGCAACCTATCCTGTGGGTAATTCCTACTTCCTTACAGGACTGCAGATTCAAAAGGCTTATCAATTTCACTGATTTAACTGTTCACAGCCACTACTGTAGAGAATAATTTATTAACAAGGGTTAATACAGAAAAATATCGAAGTCAACTTAAGCAATATTATTTCTCCAATACTTGTTATTCAGGCTAGCCCTACAATAATATATTTGAAAACCTAAGCAAGCAATATACCAAAGAACTCCAATTCTGCATCCTCTGTGCCTTCTGTAATGTACCATCATCACAGGAAGAGTTAAAAATGTTAAGGAAGCAATTCTGTAGTCAACCTGTAGGGAACATGTTATGGAAAAGCACCCAGTACCTTGAGCTGCACATAATTTCATTTACATTCCGTGCTATGTTATTTTTGTTTTGTTACTGCTGCCTGTATTTCCAAGACTCTTTAAAAAATAATTATAAAGGCAAGTAACATTGTTAAGGTTTTTTGAAATGGTATGACAAAGGTAATGGATGCTTATTGTGGCTTCCTAGTGATGAATGCTCTGGGAGGCATTTTCATGTCACTGATTTTTTAGCTGTATGTCATTTTCTTAACATGTTTTCCACTGGGGAAAAAAGAAAGATTCTGTTATTTTCAATTTCATTTGAATGTGAGTTAATATTTTTTTTCAGAGGTTTTGATAAACAGCCTCTAGTAGGAGAAAGAGCACAGAGATGAGGCATCTTTATGCAATGTAATTTAATGCAGTTTAACATTTGAAGCGTGTGAGCATTACTTACCTGAAAAGCAAAACAGTGATAACTTGAAGGGTTTCTGAAATACCACAATGAAGCATTGTGTTTTGTTCCGGTAGTTTCCATGCCAAGTGTAATGACAGAAAAGTGTTTGGCCTGTGACAGAGTCTTCTGGTCTGATATTCATTAACTACACTTGAATCTCAACCATCTGAGTTTCTGGCTAATTGTGGGTCCAAGTCTTTTGTCTCTCTAACACAGCGTGTGGCACTTTAACAGTCGTTGCCTCCAATTTTGCTTGTTTCTACAAACCGAGACTTCAATCTTATAGACCCACTTCCCTGTTTCCACGCTTTTCAACAGTCTACAGCTAAAGCACCTAACTTATTTATCTACTTCTTTTAGCTGTTCTGGAATATGAGGTAGCAAGTCACATAAACTTCGGGCTTTTAAGGAAGTAAATCTTCGAATATTGAATTATATTGAAAACAAAAGTAAGTGTTAGAAGTAAGCATGTTACGTAGATAAAAAGGGTGGTTCGCCTACATGTTCTCTGCCTTAATTTCTTCTTTCTTCTGGACTTCAGAATTCAGGTAATTGTTTTCTAAGAAGTCCTACTGCACATAGCTTCTCTTTCAGATCAGAGAGTCCCATCAGGCCATGCCCCTTGTGTTTGAAGCAGCTAGCGAGAAATAGATTCTTTTCTGATCTGTGCTGACATGTTCAAATTCAACAGGGGTGTAACTATTACTAACAAAAAACCACAGTCTTTTAGTGACAATAAAGTTATAATTATGTTGATTTTGCACTTCACTGACCCCATGTAACTAACAGAACCAGAAGAAAGCAAGAAAAATCTTGTTCTACCTATCTATTTTTGTCAATCTATTTGCTCTACGGAAGTAGAAGTGTGACTCAGCAAAGAGGTGGCCAAGATGTACTCTCACAGGGATAATGGCAGAGTAGAATGCCACTTTTAAATAAGCATGCGTTGCCAGGTGATACGGGACAAAAGTAATTTGAAATAGTCAAGTTCAAGTCAAGTAGTGTGTTTCAATCTTCTGCAAGTACTGATGAAAAAACTATCACTTACCCTTTTCATCAATGACAATCATAAAACCCTAAGTCATATTGTACTAAAATATACATATATATGTATATATATACACACATGATTAATAACTGCTAACACTTGACCACAATTTAGGACAAAATAAATATGCAACATGGACAAAATGGGAGTGGTGAAAAAATTTTTTGCAGTAGCTCACACGTTAGTTGCACTACTGAGGTGTTCTATCTCAAATCATGCAGTTCACTACATGATTCCACACACAGCAGGAGATATTGACTTTCAAATTGAGCAGCATTTTTTAAGTATAAGATTAAATTTCTTCACAGTTCAAAGTGGGTTTAATTTTCCTTTGGTGAATATAAGGTTTTAATAACACTAATGAGGCATTTGTGGGTGTTCCGTGGATACAGAGATAGAGTATGAGGATGGAGATTTTTCATGCTCATCACAGAGAAGGATGTTGTCTTGTGTATTTACAAATTTTTAATAAAGTTTTGCCTCCATTATGGGTTTTTTTTTGACCAGGCATTATAAATGTCCACAGTGTTTCAAAATCCTCTGAAAACAAATCACTTTCCCTGGAGGTCTTTATAATATCGTACATTAGTTCCAATACACAAGGTATGCTGAAACAACCACAGTCGGCATCAGCACAAGTAAAGTTTGACAAAAATCTTAAAAAGCATCTGAAGTGAAAAGGCAACACAAGAAGTCTGGGGAATTGGGAAGACAATAGGAACGTGAATCTGAGAAGGCAAAAAAACTGCAGCTCAAAGATAATTTTCCAACACACATGTAAAGAATTCCTGGGGAAAAAAAGTAGGTAAGATTTATTAAGTGGTAGAATTGTGTTGATTCTCATGGCAGCTTGGATGGAGGTAAACACTACAGTTTTAGAATTAGGAATAGAAAGGAAACATAATTTGAATTATGATTTCTTAATGCAACAAAAGAAGCCTGTAAATAAATAGAAGAATTTTGAAAGTTGCTATTAACCGACTGACTCCCATTTATTTCAATGAGAGTGCCTGCATAATATGCACTTTTGAGAATCGAGACACTTCTGATTTGTGCCAATGACATTCAGAGATTAACCATTGCCGGATAATCATGAACACAAATTTCACCTTAGAGTCCAATTAAGGGAGGATAATGAGAAGTCAAAAAATGGCAGGCATAAAGGATGAGAGCTATGTAGCACTACTCAGTAGAATTTTTGTGTATGTTGATCTTGGTTTTCATTTTTCCTAATATATACATCTATTTTATTTTGCCTTAAAATCAAAGTGAATATCTGAAAACTTTCGTATAAGGAAAATTATTTTTACAACCCAATAAGGTTATCAGAGATAAAAAAATCATCCTTTAAATTCCAAGTCTACAAGGTTTACAAGGTTTGAACAAGAGTTGACTTTCTAAAAACAGCAATATATTAACTCTGGAAGAGTTAATACAGCAAAATATTAACTAGTGAAATAACTTACATTAAACAGTTTTATAATTATTTATCATTTTCCTGTTCCTGAATTACGCTAAATGAGTTAGCAGTCTCTCCTCAGATCATGATCATAACATAAAGCTGGCTCCTGCACTTATATGTCATTATTAGAAGCCTCACTAAAAAGAACATGAATAGAAAGGAAATAACGTCTATTCATTCTGAAGGTTTACCTCCTGGTAAAATCTGGTTTGTCATTATTCTCTCACTATATTTACTGTGATCATTAAGAACTGTTGGTGTCTACATAAGTTTCAGTTCGTTCAATACTTTTACAGAAACAAGCTTACCATGTAATATGTTTTTGCTAAGTTTGGATCTTGGATTTAAGTGGCTTGCAAAATACATGGTTACTTTATCAAATTAGCAGCTTGATCACAGCTGTATATAGCAGTGAGGGTCAGTTAGTATTGTGCTGGTCTCTTATAAATGTCTCTGTGTAGAAGAGAAGAAAGGAGGAGAAATTTAATTGACAACATTGGCAGCATCCCACCTCTTTGCTTATGAAAAGTTAGTTCTGCTTGGCTCTCCAATCTGGCAGGGAATCATTCAGTTTATGTGTATTTTTCATTCCTCCCACCTGTTCTGAGAGCAGAGAAGAGGTTTAACTGCACACTATAAATATGTAATATGAAAGCTATGTAAGCTGTCAGAGACTATTCCAATATTTAATGACAGTTTTCAGAATGTAAAGCCTACAGATCTCAGGATAGCATGCATACCTTGGCCAGTGAAATATGTCCATACTTCCGCTGTATTTATTTGAATATTTCAGTATTATAAATTGCCCTTATCCACCCAAAGCTAACCAGAATCTGAAATTTCAGAGTAAGTGCTACTCAAAAATCTTGTTTTGGATTCACGAGGGAATAAAGTCAGGAATAGAGCCTAAGTGGAAAGTCTTTCCTGAATACCAACCCTATTCTATTGAGGAGACAATGCTGTTAAAACCAAAAATTGCCCTACTTTTCAAAACCCTTTGGAAAAACAGCACACAAAAAAACTTATTAAATAAAACACTCGTACATGCTGTAAAATTAAAGCAGGTGAACAAAGCTTTTTTTTGGTCTTATAAGATCATAAGAAAATTTGCAGTTTTTATCAGCTTCTTAGATTCATATCAAGCTCTTTAGACAATGAGAGTTTTGACTGTAGACACAATTAGTCTTTCTAAGACTGTAACATCAAATACAAGGAATCTGTGTTAACTTTAAGAGTGATATTGGACCGAAGTTTTCTGCATCTTTTAACTTAAATTTAATGAAAAACAGGAAAGTAATTTAAGTTGGTTTCTCAAGAATGGCAGAGAGAAGCAGAAATATACAGCTTGATTTTAGATCCTGAAAAGTCATCTTTTGAGTGATTTTTGCTATGCATTTAATTATCATATACTCAAAATATTTAAAGTATACTTTGCCAATAAACAGCTTACCTTCTGTAACTATTTTAAGTAGAAATGAGCACATTACTTTACTTTGACTAGTCTTAACAAGAAACAATTTAATTGCTCTACACTTCCAAGCTTAAATCCTCACCATTATGACCCTCAGTATTGTGACTGTGAGACAGAAAACTAGCAGAAAAGACATGAAAAACACTCATTTCATTTTGGTTATTTTACAGAGGGAAAGAGTTGTACAACCACGGCAACAGCACATAAATTAAAGAGATTGATTCTGTCATCTCCAGTTTGCAGATAGGAAAACTGAGGCAGGGGAATGCAGCGAACCCCCCCAGAGTCACTCAGGAGACCAAAACATAGATTAAAATACATATCTGAAAGTGCAAAGAACCCTGCTTTTGCACCATTAGTACCCGAAAACATAGTTTAGATGTGAAGTAGCATAAAACAGTGCTTTAACTTTGGAATGGTAATTAGGTTTTAATCTTTCATTAATTAATATGAGGTGTGCTTTTAAAAAAAAAAAAAAGACCAAAAAACCCCAGAATCCCCCAGCCTGTGAACTTTAATTTCGTATATTCACTGCTGTTTAAGAATGAATAAGAATTAAATGATTCTCTCTTTTCTTCTGTTTTTAAGTGCAGTTTCATTTTATAATCATCTGAGATAGTACTACTGAAAGATAAAAGCTTCCATATAATCATTAGTTAATATAAGTGGAGCATACTGAAAATCCCTAAAGTTAAAAGGAGGTATATGGAAAACTCATTTCTTTAACCACCAATGGCCTATCTGTTTCCTGTTCATACATCATCACAGTGCATATTCCTAAATCACGCCACAGACACCACTCCTCTTCAGTTTAAAGTTATGGTATGAGACATGCTAATAGCACAATGCCAGACAGCTGATTATCCTAAGAGAAAAACAACTTTTTTTGCCCCCTTTCACATGGGTTTTATGTCAGCTAACATTATCACAGGAAAAGACCTACATCTGAATTCCAGGTATCATCCTAAGCGGCAAAGGCCAAGTTATGATGATTAATTCTCTTTAACAGAATGAAGGACAGAAACAAAAGCTGATGGACTTCCTGAGAACAGTGTACTTAAAAATACCTATTGCGCAGCACAGAGAAATTGCTGCCTTTTGAAAGTTGAGAAGATTAAGGTGAGCCCTATCAGCAACGAGTGCTAAATCAGTGACAAATCAAAACCATTAGCAAATTCTGTTTGAAAGTGTAAATTCAAACAGATTTAGAAGGGAAGGTTTCATGTGTGATGTTGAGAGATGATGAAAATTAATCTTCAGTCAACTGGAAAGCCAAATCACTTATTTATCCTACCATGATTCACCATTGAAGTTGGTCTATGGAAGGAACTGGGATATAAATAAATTAAGTTGGGGAGAGACAGCAAGTATAATTCAACTAAACTGATGTTTTACAATTGACTAGCTGCTTCTAATCTCTGAGGAGCACTGCCCTTCATACCATACCTGTTGCGTCCTTTGCTCTCAAACAATTTTTATGTTTTTCAACTATAATTACATTTCCTTTGCCTCTGTGATAAGACCTTCTCTAGAAAATATGCTGGACATTGTTGGTATTTGGAGGGAAATTACTGATGCTGAAACAAGCTTTGAAAAAGCTGGCTACCTTCTAGTGTCAAGAGGTGTCTAGGCATTGAGGTGTCTAGGCATTGTTACTTTCCTAAACAACTTCTTTCTCTTTTTCTTACACCTGGCTGCTAAGTATCAAAAAACAGTCATGTCTTTTCACACTAATATTCAGTCTTACCCTACATTCACTGACTAGATGGGTGTAAAAGGCTTTACATAAAGTGGATTTTATTCAGCATATCTTTGTTTCTTGCTTCTGAGGTCCCTGAAGACCCAATAACTACAAAGCAACCCTGAATAATAGGAATGTAGGAACAGATGTTATTTGGGCACTCTCACATAATAAAGACTTCTAAGAATCCCTGATGCCCAATTATCTAAATACTTATTCCTAAGTTTCCATTCAGTGCATGATAAATTTAGTCTATTTTAGCTGAATACAAGAAGAAAGTAGTTAGTGTGAAAGTGATGTCAATCAAAACAGACACATAAATGGACTGGATAACACTCTCTCACAAAGCATACATAACATAATCAAACAGGTAATTTAAATGAGATCAGTTTATCCTGTAATAATTACATAGGTACCATGGGTAAAAAGGGTAATTATTATCTTGTTGGTTTTGAATTATTTTGGATGCTAGAGCATTATCGTGTATACTATAGTATATTATAGTATTCCAAAGTCACGTGGTTCTTTTAAACCATAACCTTGGGATAAGAATAAAACCACAGTGAATCAGAATACCAAAAAAAACTTCATTTTTATTTGAAGATCTTCAGTTTCACCGGCATTGTGTCTTATGACATAACTGGCTGGGTTTGCAGTGCTTCAGAGGTGCACATCCACCTTCAGTGACTCCCAACAGCCAGAATTGTAACAGATAATAAAACTACCTTCCTTTTATTGTCTCAGCTACTTCATTAGCTTCTTCAGCACATATCTGCTTATGGCTGGGCAGATTATTCCTAGTGACAAGATTTCACTGAAGAAAACATCTGCAATAATTTTATATTATATACAAGACAAGGGGTTAATTTTTTCAGCTTTCTCTTTGTAATGCCACCTTCTCCTATATGATTCCTGAAGGCACAAAGAAAAGAAAAAAAAACTCCAAATGTAGTTGAAATGTTTGACATTCAAACTTTGAAATTAGAGTGTGCCAATTGTATTGTGTCATTGTTTTTTGAGAGAGGAAACACAGAAGGTTCTGTATAAGTGGATCATAACTAAACAGAACTTAATAATCTGAATCAAGACACAAGTAGTATTTTAAAAAAAAACAGTAGTAAAAGTCATGCTGGCTACAAGAAGGATAAAAAGCCCTAAGTTTAAGAGGATACCAACAAGAATTAGTGTAAACTCACAGAACTGCTTCCTATTAGCTATTATAACTAAAAATAAGCTTTAAGTTTTGGAAAAAAAAAATCAAATGTTAACAGTCATTTTCCCTTACACTATTCAATTTTGTGAAAGTTAAAAAATGGAAGAGTAACTGAAGTATTGGATAAATTATTTATTTTGAGGCCAATAAATTCCACTTCTTTTTTAATATTTTCTGTGATGACTGGTTATAACTGACAGATTGTACCAATAAGTCTTGCCATACCTATAACATATCAAAAATCAGCATGGAATCCTTATCTATGCCTTTGTCATTAGCCTCTTTTTCTTTAATCAGGATCATTAGAACTCAGAGTGTCTTGAAGGAATCAGCATCACTCTAATGTTAAAATTCATTTTCTGTCTCAACTTCTTAATATGCTGCTCTCACTAAGGGTACACTTCTAAGAAGAATTTATACACACAAAATCCTAATGCTACGGGGATTTTCCTTTGTAATATACACGAATCCAATACAAAGCAATATGGATTATTTTCTATACATTCGTATCTGCCAGGCATGTGAAGTCCAAATAAGGACAAATAGAAAGGGAATAAAATCAAATATGAATAAATGATCTTTCATGAATGAAAAACAAAGAGGTTTTCAAACACTGAGCATGTACATTCAAATCACCTTGAAGCAGGTCTAATATATGCAATAAACACTGTTGAGACATCGTAGGAACTAAAAAGGTAACACTTTTATTTGAAGTAACTTTGAAGAATTTGGTCAAGAGTATCTTACTGCTCACTTGTTCTCACATAAAAAATATTCATTTCCAGGCAATTTGTGTTTCCTTGTGCAGAAGTGAAGAGTAAGAGGTATTTTACATGAAAAGCAAGCAAACCTAATCTGTTGAGCATTTTGCATCAAAATCCATTTGGCCACATACAAAGCATTGTTCTCTACCATATGATCCATTTTTCCTCATCCTTACTACAAAGAGTCTAGGCACATTCGTGGAAAGTAAGTCCATACAGCTTACTTGGGGGTTTTAACAAAACATTGGCATAATTTTCTAGGAACAAAAAAAAAAAAAATGAAATATTTATCTAACTGAAATAAAGAGTTACTATTCATACAAGCAGGAAGGGAGAAGAGGAAAGCATGTAGCAGTGAATGCTATTATTTTAACAAACAGATTAAGATATGATGCAGGAGGACCTTCAGAGCACACATTCTTTGACAGTCAGTAGATAAGTATGTTCTCAACTTTTTGTCTGGCAATTGTGTGATGTGTGTCCTTACTCATGCTTTGGCTAATCTGGAGGTTCCTGTTTTCTATCCAAGTCCAATTTCTTAAAAACATATGGCCAAACTAGGTGATGACATTAATGGCAAAGGGTGAAAAGAACAGCCAGATTCTGTCAGGAAATTTTGCATCTAGGTCAATAAAATCTCATTTTTGTGGTCTTGCATTGATATGGAACAATAGAATTGAATAGCATATCTAAGGTACAGCTTTTTTTCATAAGATAAAGGATTTGAAAGGGCTTTTAGAAGATCCCACTCATCATAGCCCTCTGACAGCTGTGATGAGAGTGAGCAAAGCCAATTTAAAATAGTTTTGATAACTCTCCTTATGCCTGAAGCTAGCTAGGCATGTGGCCAAACATAGTGAACTAACCACAAAACAACTGAGGAAATTAGTAAAATCGCCTGTCTAATTCTGGGAATATTTACTATCTGCTGCAACCACTGGACTAAGACAAACTTAGAACACTTTTGTCAACTGATGCTACAAATGTTTTCTTCTCATTCATTTCTCATGAACCTCAAGAAGAGAGAAAATAAAATAAAAGTTGTTGATCTTATGGCCATAGTTCTGCAATTAATATTTAAGCATTTGATAGATTATGTTTCACAGTGTTTGAGGTATTAACCTCACTGAAGTCATTCTTCATAATGATAGAAGAGCTCCTTATTTTCTTGTTGATTTCCTTGCTAAAATACATAATGCAAGAAGACAAATGTCAAGAAAATCCTGAAAAGGATCAAATGTGTTCTGCCTGAAGTAAAGACTTTTCATATTTCTATCATAGTGAAGAAAAGCTCAAATGGATGGAATAAAAATTTGTCTGAATTTATGTTATTTTAAAATTGGTTTATCATTTTGTACATAACTTCTAGTGCTAAATAAGCTCTACATTCTGAATCTTGTGAATAAGATTTCACCTGAAACACTATGAATTAAAAGTAGAAAAAAATTAGCATTAAGAAAATTATAGACATTGAAATGATTTGATAGAACATTAGCTTTCACAAAAGAGCATAGCATAAAATATTGTTCCTGATGAGAGCTCTGCCTCTCACATCTTTCAGGAACAACCTAACACAGCTATAGTACATCTGTAATGGGTGTTAATTTTTTCCGTTTTCCCTTCTCCCTTTCTGTTATTTTTTTAAAAGGAATAGATAGCAGCAGGCCAATAGAAAGGAAGGGAAAAAAAAGAAGAAAAAACGAAAAAAAACCACAGCTTTAATCCTTTCCTGATTGGCAGACTGGAAAGCTCTAAATTATTTAACAAAAGACATAACTTCTAACAGCATAGAAGTGACATACAGAGAGGAAACCTTCAAACAGGTGCGAAAGCACACAATGAAAAGTGAAAACCACATTCAGCTGTATCCCCTTCGTCCAAAACAGCCCTTCATTTCCTTACTATTGAGTTCCTTCTGTCACAAAGCTTCACCACTTTGTGGTGATCCTTACAAATGATAAAGCTTGCTTTTCTCTTCCGTAATTTCAAGCATTAAGAGTGAAAGCGTTTGAAGAAGGTTGACTAGCATCAAATGTGAAAGCAACTAATACTCAACCAGTTCTTCCAGACTCAAAATTCATGCAACCAGCAGTAACCAAGACATTACAGACAATACATTTCTTGAAAGAAGAACCACGTTTCTGGCTAAGAATGAAAGAGAAAAATCAACTCTAAGTCTTTGAAAAATTTCTGTCACCCTGCTTTTCAACGGATCATTTGATTTTTACTGCACTTTCCCTCCACCCCAAAATAAAAACACCTGCTTTCCATAGTAGTTTTCAACTTTCCTGAAAACTTTCTAGAGGTAGTGTTTTCCAATTTTGGATACTGAACAAAGGCACCATTTTCTCAGAAAAATACTGATTAAAATATCTTACATGGGCCATACGGCCAAGCCTTACCATAGCAAAAACTAAGATCAGCCACAAAAGTCTGAGCAGATGCCCCAGTTATCTCCCATTCCCCCAGCAGAACTGGAGGCTTGCAGAAGGTTTTGAGAGGTTCCCTGACTGAGAGGCTTAAAAGCCTCCAATTACAGATCTCCAAAACACAGTCTTGTGTATTTGTGAGAGTTCATAAATGCACCAGGTCAGCTACGCTGTCAAAACATTTTCAAGGCAGGCAGCTCTGTTGAAATTTTCATTTTGCATGACATTTTGCTTTGGGTTCGCTATAGTAAAATACCAGGCAGTGATTGCTTAGAAATTTGTGGGAGATTTAACCATGCTCCTCTTAACACCATATGCTTCACCACATAATCCTGCTAAACAGAACACAATCAGAGTTGCTGCTGGTACAGAGAACTCGGTCTCATACTTCACACATGTCATTAAACACTGTGTTTGCACCCTTAAGAGCGACAAAGAGCCAAGGAGAACAAAGCACAAACAGTAGAAAGCTGGGATCTGCCTCCCCCAGAGTTATCCACTTTGGGCCTTTGTACCCATGGGACACAGATGCCTGGTAAGATAGCTGATAATCTGCAGTTACAGAAGCACATATAGGCCACACATACAGCTAGCATATTGTACGACTAAATGGCTGCATCACAGACAGAATCAGACAGCTTTGGAAGCCCAGGGAAATAAGAAGAAAAAGAAGCTTCAGTAACACAAACATTAAGATCAAACCTAAGCATGACCTAATCCACAGGTTTATTGAATTTATTGTTGGGTTTTAAGCAGCTATAATAAACTGAAATCATTACCACAGCACAGATTTGAACTACCTGCTTTTGCATTCACAAGCTTGCCCAGGTTTAATCTATCCCATATGTAGAGGGCATACCTTAGATGCATACAATGATCCACTTTAGCTTTTCCCTTCCAAAGCTGGACCTACCTCTCTGCAGAACTATGCGCTTGTGCATGAAAATAACAACCATGTGCATGGCTGAACTTGAAGATATTCTTGATACAGTGATTAGCCCACACTGTAGACATGCATGTGCATGCTCCTGGGCAGGATGAGGGTAGGACTAGCCCACCTTTCTGAGGCTGCTCCGTGAGCCGTCCTTCATGAGTACATGCTGTGGTATCTGGTCAGCAGCAGCAGAGGCACACAAGTCTGAATGAACCAACTTAAACATAACTGCCTTTGAGGCAAAGGAAAACCTCGAAGAACCATGATGTGGATCAAAGCAACATTTGGGACAATTTTCCAACCAAAACAAGTATAGGTGGAAGAACAGGTAGCCTGAAATTCATACCACAAATTTTATTTCTTTGTTGTTTCATTTGTCATGAAGTGAAGAACTGCTTGCCCAAAATATATCATAACTATTATCCTGAGTACTGTTCGGTAATATTTCCTAACTAATTCAATTACATCATGGCCCTAGACATTGTAGATCTTTAATAAAGATTGAGTAGTGCTATTAGCCTTAGGTATAATTGTTTATTATTTCTCAAATATTAACCAATTATCTAGGAGTCTTCAAGTGCAGACAGATAGTTCTACCAAACAAACACCTTGGGAGGCAATTACTTTGTTCATTTCATCAGTTTCTTTCACCTGAATATGGCATCTCTTTTTCCACAGTTAAGACTTAATGAAAAAGCAACACCAACAGAGACAGTGGTCAAAGAACTGCCTGAGTTTCCAAGAGGAACATTTATCAAAACACACTGTGTGGTTAATGATAGTATGCATGGATAAAGAATCCTGTAATATATAACAACAATAAAGTTGGATTAGTGTACTGAAGGTTGTTTGGACAAGATTCAGTTCCATTTTCAAGAGACTTCAATTTCCTTTCACATAAACTCTGTGAAATACTTTATGTGACATGTTTATGACTAGCTGTTTTTATGAATGTTATAATTGCAGACCCATATGAAGGCTGAGAACAGTGTTGCCCCTTCAGTAAGCTAAAAAGCAAACAGATGAACATGACAATTATTAGTTACAGTAGAAGAGATAAAAATCCCATACCCAATGAAGTTGCACCAGATCACAGCACTATATGTTATATCCTATATTACTCAGGGGGTTGCAGTTCAAATACAGACAGTAGGTACGAAATTTAGACTTTCTCACTGATTTATTAGATTGGCCTTATCAGCTCATTCCATAGTCGTACCTCAGAATTCAGCCATCAGACTTACAATTCACATGTTGTTAATTTCTGCTTAAATTCTCTTTTAGGAAGATCTTATGATATGGTTTAGAGAAATATTGTTTTGCTTCCCCTGTGAAGTGTCTATTTTACTTTACCATTTGGATAGATTGAGATATTTAAGCATTATAGGCTGTAATCTGGCCCTGAACATACATTTTTATTGACTAGTCAATGCAAAAGCAGAGTCCGGCACAAGTATTTTAAGTCAGAATATAAATCAGAATCATCACCTCATATGAAGGCAATACAAGAGAACTATCTTTTCTCACATCCTAGATACAAGGCATCGGTAGAGTTTATTGCTTTCTATCCATAAATTGAACTAAAACACATTTATGAATTTTACAGGTAAAAATCCTGTCACTCACTAAAACAAGTAAAGACAATAAAATCAAACTGTAAGGCTCTGTAAGTTTTTATAGACCTTCACAGCTCCATATTTCAGAGAATACAAGCTACATGCCTAAGCCCATCAGTACAAATTCTTATTCACAAAACTACAGAAATGGTTGGTGGAAGGCACCTCCGGAAGACATTTAATTCAATCTTCCAGCTAACTCAGGATGAACTTTGAAATCAAAGCAGGTTGTTCAGGGCCTTGTTGCAATTTGTGGCTGTTGTATCCTGGACTTCCACTGTGCATTACTGTAACCTGACTGAAGAACTCTGTTGACACTTTCTGACTGCTGCCCGTATGTGCACCTTTTGTGAATCCTCTATATGCCACAGATTCACCAACACCTTTTCAGATGCACTAAGTACTTTGTGGACTTTTATCACGTGTACCATGATAGTTTGTATTGTAGGCGTGTTATAAAATCATTCAAAGTAAAAAGAACTACAAAACTAAGCAGTGTTCTATTTCTGTCTTCACCTGAAATTCTTCGAAGTACTTCCCTGACACACCGAGGCTTTTTTTTATCTAGAAATTGCAGAACTTCATACAGCCTCTTGGATGGCTGTGTCCTCTATATCTTTCCATCTATCCCTCCAGTAATAAGTAAGAAAATCAGTTTACTTTCTTAAGCTAATTGCTTATATAATTCAGATTACTTTAGAAAGAAAAATAGTTCAAAGTCTGAACTATTTTCAACTGAAAAAGGCTGAAAACATCTCTAAACAGGACAACACATTTTCTGCGATAGAATTTCTTTTTTATCTCTGTTGTTCATTCACATTGCATGTAGCATTCATTTCTGCAAGAAACATACACCCCTATCACTTTTTAGTTCTTCTGTGTATTTTTAACAGACAAAAATATCTGCAGTTCACACTCCTCACTCCACCAAACCCTCACAGACCTAGAAAGAAAGAAACATCTCAGCCGAGATAGACAGATATTTATATGTGTGGTCCAAGTGGAATAACTACATTTTGTTTACACATGCATTTTTAAATTGTCACCTATATCTGGCTCACAAAAATCTAGATGAATTTTTCATGCTGAAAAATCACTTTCACTGGCACTTTATCAAGTGATCGCATCCTTTTAATGAAGACCGGGATGCAAATTATTACATTTACATTCCATTGATACATTCCTCTTCAAATAAAACAGCTATGTTAGTAGATGTTAATAAAAAAAAAACACCTAATTTTCGGAGACTGCCTTGTGGGGATAGAATAATTTCTGTGACTGATCACAAAACAAATATCGTAGTGCATTTATTTCAGTAACTTTACCATACTATCTGTAACATCTCTACCAATCCATCACCTCTAGGTCTACTTATAACTTCTCAACACTCTGAGTACATTAAAAGTCTCCTATTAAAATTAAAACAAAAACAAAACCTGACAGAGTATTTCCCTTTCTCCTCATCTGTTTTATTCACTAAAAGATCCAGGATGATTATTATTGATTATTGGCTTTTAAAAGAACACTTATTACAACTATCCATAGAAAAACCCTTGAGAAAGGCTTTTCCTCTTCCCTCTACACAAGTGGACTAATCTTAGTAAAACAATGCTCTGTTGGAAGATAAAAAGTCATCTTTAATTCCAGTAAAGAATCTCTTTAGAACTCTTTACCAAAAAAAAAATTTTCAGGTGATCATTCCTTCTATCAAAATGTGATGTATGTAAAATATAATCAAACATAATGCAAGACATACTTTCTAAGTATTATTACTGTCAAGATTGGTTTAGTCACCACTCACACAAAATACATCCTCTTAAATATTTAGTTATATAGCCTCTACATCACACCACCATGTATACATGTACATATAAACAACAAGAAAAAAAATGCAGAATGCTGTTCGGATTGCAAAGTCAAACACTGAAGTTTTGAGGTGTCAGTATTAAAGTTGCCAGTAAAATTTTAATTTGGGGTTCTTGCATATGTGAATTTTTAAAATAGTCTCCAGTTAATTGATCACATGCCACTCCCTACAGAAGATCACCACTTCATTCAGCATACAGAATGGATTATGTGACCCTGAGATAATGTTTAATACTTTTCTTTTTTTCAGCGTGTGCTTCTCCCAGATTTTAGTTTAGCTCACTCTTCATATCCGACTCTGAAATAGTCACTTTCATTTTCCCTGTGGGTGTTTTCCTATATTACTGTAATGTAAGAATTAATTTTCAAAATAACAGTATGAAGTGGTGAAATGTAACTATCTTCACTTTACAAGGTACACAGAAACACTGAAGTCAGAAGTTTCCAATCATTTTAGCTATCCAGTATGAGATACCTTGCACAACTAGTTTTCAAAAACACAGTAGAGTTATTCTCTAAAACGCAGCACCCACTGGCTTCACTCATCAGTGCAGCTGTTCCCAGTACTGTGGAATGAGGTCAGCTCAGGTACACAGAAAATGAGACACATACAATTAGAGTTCCCCTGCAAAAAGTCTGGCATAAGAAGCTTGCTAAACATCGTGACAGGACAGTAAACAATTTAGTTCTTCATAGTGGAACAAGGCAATAGCAAGACAGTATTACGTCTCTTAATCGGCTGTAATTACATGCTACAATCACTAATACCTTCTCATTTCTGCACTATCATGGGGGTGAAGGAGGCAACAGCTTTATTAATGACAACAATGGTTCATCCCTGCTCTGTGTCACAAGCAAAGTTGTTCACTGGAAAAACAGTCAACAACCACGTAATGAAAGAATGCACTTAAATCTGCCACGGTACTTCTGCACTGAATTCAGGACTTGCAGTTTAGGGTCCTGCCTTCAGAAATACAAACCCCATGAACTGACTGTCAGCTGCCAGCTAATCCTAGAGGTATTTAAGGTTTTATTGTCACCTTCTCTTTCACCATTTTTAACTTCAGAGCTCCATGGGCACCTAGACTGAAGAATGCCAAGCCTTAACAGTCTGGGCAACTCAGCAACCAGCTCGTAGCAAGGCTCTTGTCAGTGTCTGGAAGCCGCGCATCTGTCTGAGGATGTCTCCATGGGCCTTGCTTCAGCCAGTGCTCTCAAAATGTACAATATATAAAAATACATCATCTCACTACTAACAACGCAGTTAAACTTCAGGAATTAAGAACCACCTGTGTTCTGATCCATTCCTACTTCTTAGCTTCAGGCAACAAGATCACAATTGGGCTGTTCGGCATGCAAACATTTTGATTCTCATTCCAAAGTACATGATGTTCCTATTGAGTGAGGCCAGTGTCTTTGCTTCTGAGATTAATTCTTTATGTACATTCTCACTACCAGCATAAAATTCTTTTAATTTCTGTAGTACTGCCTGATAATTGGCTTCTTCTTGATCATTTTAATGGAAAACTTTTCAGTAAATCTAATGTCACGGGCTTAATAGGAAAAAAAATTAAAAAAATCTCATTTTCCTCAGTTTTCTCTATAGCTCCATTTATTTTCAGAAAAAAAAATAAATCTTGTATTAATCTCTTTCAGATGGCTGCTGCATCTTTGGAGAGTTCAATTTGTAATGGAGGTCTTGCATTTTTTTGTCAATTGTACCATTCTCTTTCCAGGGCTTTCTTCATATTCTTTGAATTCTGCATAAGCTTTACAATTAGTAGTGAAGAATTGTTTCTCTGTCATGATTTCATCTTTTGTACATTCAAAATAAATTGCTAATATTTAGAAAATCTTAAAAAGGTAGATCAAGAGATTTATATGAATTGGTTCCTTAATGCCAGAATATCTCCAAAAACAATCTAGACCAGAGCCAATACCGTCATATCACAACACATACACACAGATATCCATATATCCAGCTTCTTCTGTACGCTGGATGGAGGTTGATGCTTTGGCGCTGGATACCAATACAGAGTTCAAACGGTAAAATATAACACCACCTTAAGTTTTTAGTTGTCTAACTGCTTTGCTAGTTCTGTGTCATAATGTGTATGGATAGGAGCTGAATTAAGGTTGCTCGAGCAGCTCCAGGAGCAGCAGTACCTAACTGTCCAGTGTTTGACCTCATTACCTTGACGTTTTGCATCTAATTTCCTAGTTTTTCAAACCATGCAGTGATCTCCTCTTCCCCTTCCATTTCAATGCTTATGTTGTCCTTTTCTTGCTGATGAGCTGACCTAAACTAAGCATGGAGCACTATCAAGGGAGCCTACAGGTATGCCTGAGGACTCTTGCCTCCCCATCCATAAATAAGAATGGGATGCTTTACGCAGGTATTTGCCAGTAGCAGAGAACAAAAAATTTAGATTTTAAAACTAGCTTTAAACCATGACCAAATCTGACTAGATTTTAACAGGACTGGCAAAAGCATAAGTCTGACACAATTACCTTTTGCCAAACTTTAAAGAAAGTAGACTCTAGATGCAAGAGAGGGGTCAACACATTTGTTTATAGCACAAAAAAAAATAGTCTTTAATTTTTTTAACAAGGAAAAAGTCATTACTTCACTTTCAAGGTGAGTGGCTGAATTCTCGGTTCCATACTCACCCTTCTTCCACCTTCTGGTTGTACTGCCTCATACCAAAAAATGAGACAAATTTGGACATTTGGAATGCAAAAATGTCAGACCAGAAGTTAAATCTGTGCAGTCATAAGCATTCAAAACCAAGATCTTACTTAAAGTACCAACAAGTCTTTATAACTATAAGAAAACCTGTTACCGAACAGTGAGATCTTCAGTAATTTGACTGTGGCAGCAAAAGAAAAAAGAAATTTACCAAATTTTTTATTCTTATTTTATTCTTACATCATTCTGCAATGAATAACTGGAGCTTAGATAAGGCTGAACACCAGAAAAACCTAGGAAGCTAAGAAAACATAGCATTTTTCTCATATGATAACACAAAGCTGACCTTAAATATCTCTCGTAATTTCAGTGATTATAGCTTATTTCTGCTTGTATTTTAAATATTTTGTTCTGGATCGAATATATATATATATGTATGCATAGAAACATATTTATATATATGTAAAATTTTAAAATCTAATGACAGTATCAGACTATTAACATAAAGGGTTAAGTGAAACCTATGAGCTGGATTCTTGCATTTTTCATTAGGTCCTTTGTAATTCAATACATTTTGTCATATTTTCCAAAACTGAATCAACATTCTCTCCAGAGAGAAACATGCATAGTAATGTGAGAATTTTCCTCAGAAAATATTTATTTGGTGGGTCTCAGTATAACTGGTATCTAGTTTCCTACTTTGGCCTAAGAATTTCCTTTTTGGACCATGGAGAAGAATTGCACAGATGAGGCCAAACACTTCTTTGATTGCCCTTTCATCTTGAGAGATGCAACAGAGGCACGTAAGTGGCACCTACTGAGAACAGCAATGGACTTATTTCCTGGATTTTAAATCTTGACAGAGTATTTGGAATCTGGATTCAGCTGAAGACCATGAAAAATGCACAAATCCAGACATCTCACTCAGTAAGGTAATCATTTTAATAAAGAAATCACTTGCCAAGCATCTTTTGAATAGTTTACCTGCATTTATCACTTCAAAGAATTAAGAGTCTCATTTTAATAATTCTAACTGACTGGGAAAAGGAGTCCTGCTATTATTGCTAGGTATACTTCTTAGGCTAAACTCTTGAGAATGGTTTTGGCCAGTGTGTAATCATGGAATATATTTAAATTGGTCAATATATAGTCACAAAGCCATGATTTAAAGATGTCCTGGTTTTGTATACTTGCAGTGTTAAATATGCTTATGATTTTGCAGTTCAGGTTTGTGCCTATATGGGTGGCTTTAATGAAAAAAACTCACTTTCAGGTGACTGACTTCATAGTGAAGAGTGTTCTGCTCAGTTCTGTGGAAAGAATGCTTGTGTGAGGTGGTATCTGATGAGCTGAAGGCTGACAGGGAGAGTAAGTCCCTCATTCACAGATGTTTCCTCTTGTATCCATCCCAAGCTTGAGAGGTTTTGTTTTGGCAAAAGATGATAATCACTATGAGAATGAGAGGTTCACAGGCAGAGCTGGTTAATGTGGAGGAGATACATGACATGAGAAGAGATAGAGGAACGATGACTTCTGGCCTCAGAGCTGGTGGATAATTTGTTTAGAGATGGCACTGTAAGCAATGTTGGAGGTCCCTGTACTTAAATTTTTACATAGCCCTTTGGTAGTTGCCTCAGGATGAGTGACAGAAACAAAAGTACCCTGTTTGCAGATTGAAGCAAGGAACACAGTTCAAGCCTCTGTCCTGAATGCAGTTATGAACGATGGGCACACTGATATGTACGGTCACACAGTAAATCAGATTTACAGCTGGGAAAAGACTTTTAGCTCACCCATTAACATTTTCCCCTATTTCTCCACCACTGGACCCACTATTCACATTCATAAGCTAACCCTCCATGGACCCTAAAGCTGACGCACAAGTCAGGGAATCAGAAAAGCAGTGTGGCAGGAACACAATGAGTGACAGTGCCATGAAAGAAGGTCAGGAGAAAGGAAATCAAAGGTCTCCTGAACCAAAGGGAACAGAGAGGTCTACAGTTGCCCTGTTTATGACCAAGACAGCAGGGCAGTGTGGTGTTACTGGAATATATTGGGCTCAAGACTAGAAGTCTCACCTGTATAATTCCTCAGTGCCCTGGCAGGGTACAAGCAGAAATAAAAAACACATCCAGATAATTTCATTTCATTGAGCTGTTCCCACCTTCAATTATCTCTATCATAACATGTCTCATGATCTTTTGTCTACATTCAGTTTGACTGATGAAGATATTTTACTTGAGAGAGTGTACTATTCATAATTTAATTTATATAGTGTTCATAAGCAGCAATGCATAAATAAAACCGGGGTTATGCAAAATTGTCAGGACTTTTGGTGCAGCCATCTAGTGAAATTTTTCTTCTTCTGAGATAACAATGATAGCACTACTGCACGCTAAACTTCCATGTATATTAGAGCTATTATTGTATCAATTTTTAAAATTTCTTTTATAACTATGACTCGTGTGATTCTGCTTGAATTCAAGTGATCAAAATATCTTGGTTCTGGTGTGAACAGGGACCAAAGGAAAAAAGAATCGAGCTACAATTTTGTGATAGTCACAGCTGACCTTTAGTCACCTTAACTTTTGAAAGATGGCAGACACTCTGGTCCAAATTCCAGATGATGTGTTAGGCTGAACAAACTTATATTTTCCCACTTCTAACTTTAGTGATTTTACTAAAACCAAACAACAAACAAAACAGAAAAGCATATAAATAATGGATGTTCAGCGCACCAGTGACTCATGTAGAATTGGAAGAATTATTCATAGTAAATAAATTATAAGATAATTTTTTCCTTTTTTTTGGCAAATTGTCTGTGAACAGTTCATTTTTTTCAGATTTATTTATTTGAAATTAATAAATAAATTATTCATGCAATTCAGTTTTGTCTGTATCTTAACTTGAAAGAATTATTTTGAAATCTGTAATAATAGATGATTATAGAGTCATTATTGCCAAATGTTGCACTGAATCTATTTCTGCTCCAGGTCAGTTGAGTGAAATTTCAGCTACAGCTCGCATATATTCATTTCTGTGAATTTTAAAATCCTTTGATGAAACTATTCTTTAATATTTACTTGTAAGGTCTATATACTAGTGAACATTCATACTGGTAAATCTCATTGCTAAAATTATTTGTGGAAATCAAACAAAACGAGTGGAATAAAAAGACTAAGTACTGAGGGAATATTTTCCAGGAAATAATGCTGAGCTGGATTTTTAGTGACAGTGAATTTTTTAATAAGCTTTATTCACTCCTGATTCTCTTACAAGCATGAACTTACTAAATGGTATTAACATTTGGCAAGGCAGCAAATGTGCTGGTTATGCTATGACTCCTGATGGGCAGAGGAATAATACAGAGCTAAGGGATCCACAGAATGAAGCTTCAATTCATTAGCTGATCAGTGATAATTTCAGATGCTGAGTACTAGAATTCCCCAACTGACATACAACACTCATTGATAGACAAGTTGAAATCGAAAAAGTTTCAAGAAAGGGCAACAAAAATGGCTACAGAAATAAAGCAGTTACTAGTTGCCTTGAGAGGGGAAAAGAACAAAAATATAGAACCCCATTTTGGAGAGAAGAATATTAAGGGCAAATACAATTGAAGTTTATAAAATCATCACAATGATGGAGTAAGATCAGTGAGGATGCTTATTTAGTAAATTCCTAAAGTCTAGATTTTCAGAGCACTCACCGAATCTGGTAGGATATATCTAAAACACATGGAAGAAATTACATTTTTTACTGAACAGGTAGCAAACTTTTGAAATCTGTTGTCACAGGAGATTGTGGAGACAGACGACATCAGTGTTTAAAAAAATATTAGACAAACTCAGAGATACGGTTCCATAAATGGATACTAGAGAGAACATGCAAAGATGTATACTCTAGCCCATATCCATATGTATCACATACCTAATGGCTGTAAATCCCAAACTCGCATGTTCTGGCTAAATATCACCCCCCACTGCCAGTGTTAGAGATAGGGCATGGTGTAGGACACTGGTCTCACTCAGTGGGGTTGCCCAGGGAAGCTGTGGCTGCCCCATCCCTGGAGGTGTTCAAGGCCAGGTTGGATGGGGCCTTGGGCAGCCTGATCTAGTGGGATGTCCCTGCCCATGGCAGGAGGATGGAATTAGGTGATCTTTAAGGTCCCTTCCAATTCAAACCATTCTATGATTCTATTATGTTTATCATGTTCTCATGGTATTTGGAACTTTTCTAGTATGCCCACTCTCAGTTAGTACATCCCTGCTCAGAATTAATGTCAATCCCCTATAAACTATCACTTTCTTGTGATCAGATTGCAGGAGGCAGAAGTTATTAAAATTTCAATGTCTTCACAGAGCAGGGCAAACCCTTAAGCATACAATCCTTAAAGATCCTGTAGGGATTTACTAGGTCATATTCATTCCATGTGCCACTCTAGATCTCCAGTTGCAAAGCCTGCTGTTTGGAAAAGATGAAGTATTAACTTTGTTTGGTAAGCAATTTCTGTCTTTAAAGAATGTCTCTTCCTGTGTTTTATTTGCTGGACGTGGGAACTGCACATGAACAGTTCACTGCACAGTGTTCGTGCACTGATGTAGCTCTGCCTGAAGTAGCAATCAAAGCAGACCAGAGGAATTCTGAATGAACCACATTCTGCTAGATAATATTGGCCTGCCCCTGTTGAAATGTATCTTAAAAGCATGGTCAGCTCACTGGAAGTTCTTTGGGTGAAGAAAAAAAACTGTCTACAAAAGCAATGGTACAAACATTACTTAAGATCACAAGAGTCAGAGCAAGCTCAGTTATACAAGTGTGTATAAAGAAAAAAGTCCTTCCAGGTTCCATAGCTGACATTCTCTCTCATGGCTGACAGCAATAAAGAAAAGAGACATTTTTCCTTTCATGTCCTATACTTTCTTCCTCATGACATAATCAGAAAAAAGCAGGGAATGCCAGACAATTTTCTACCACCCATTTCTCTTGTGGTAGGAAAAGAAAATAAAAAGTGATTCTTGAAGTCTCACTCGTCCCCCAATCTCTAACTTATTAAAGGAACACAGACCTCACAAAATCACATACTTCTGAACAAAACAGCTGAAAAAAAAAACCCAAAACCATTTTCTACTTTACCTAGTGGTAAGTAGTTGAATACACTGTTTCGGTTTTTGCCTGTAAAAAGTACTGATGACTTTGCTGCTCAGGCTGCAAGAAAAACAAAGTTCCTTTCCCTCCTTAATGTGTAATATTATCATGTCGCTGATGGTGAAGCCCTGAATGCAAGCCTGCAACAGCAGCACTTCAACACTATTCATGCAGTTACATACATTTACTTTATTGTCGGAGAGATGTTTTCAGTTTAAGGTATACATTTAGACTATGAAGCAACTGAGATGATCTCTCCGTGTTTATATTTGTTTACAGAGACACTACAGGAAACTTTCAATACAGAGGTCAAGCATCAAAGGCAGCTACAAGATGTTGGCTTTCCTTTGTCTTCTGGGTACAAAAGAGAACACTTACTCACTTCGAGCATAGAAGAGCTGAAGCAGACTTTAGATCAGCGCATGCTAGAGGTTAGTTTGAAGAGCATAGAGTAGAGCACCATACAACTGGTCTATGGAGAAGAATATATAAGGACAGAAATAAAGTAAAAGAGCTTTAACATATAGTATCTGCAGAGATGCTGTTACAAATGAGAGAAGAAAAATGTTAAGAGGATGAAAAATTATACTGAAACTATAAATAAACATACAGAATGCAGATTAAATTGCAATCTAGCATAAAATGTTAGATGATTTAACTACAAACCTTTCCATAATCATGCTAACTGGAAAAGAAAAAGAATTATATAGATCCTTGCAATTCTTCCTCCTTTCCAGGCACTTTGCTTACTCATCGCCATCAAGAGGTCCCAGGCAGATCAGTCGAAGCTTTACTGTGTTTACCAGGCAAATTAGTACCAAAGTCTGAATGCCCTGTAGAGTCTGGGTGGTTTTAGGGTGCAGAGAAAGCTGAAGAGGCTTTTCAGTATGACTGGACTTGATTTTAGAATCAGCTTTCTAAATTCTGATTTAGCTCTATTCTAATTAAATGCCTAAATTCCGTTTTAGGTTTATGACATGAAGATTTTGGATGGTTCCTTTGTTTCTCTAGTGCTCTCCATTCCTCACAAGTTGATATACAACATACTTCAAGTTATGTACTTTGTCTGGAGGTAAATAATTCTTCTTACCATAAAGCCTAGTAACATCTAGTAAAATTCAAGGGGGAATGGCCTCAAGCTCCACCAGGGGAGGTTCAGGCTGGATATCAGAAAAAAATTCTTCATGGAAAGAGTCATCGGGCACTGGAACAGGCTGCCCAGGGAAATGGTCGAGTCGCCTTCCTTGGAGGTGTTTAAGGAACGGGTAGATGAAGTGCTTAGGGACATGGTTTAAGGGAGTGTTAGGAATGGTTGGATTCGATGATCCAGTGGGTCCTTTCCAACCTGGTGATTCTATGATTCTATGATCTGCACATTCATGGCTCTACATTTGCGTCTGTAGAAATCTGTATTTCTGAGGTCATAATCATGTTCTTTGAGAAATCTTTCCATTTGTTACAGAAATTTTGAAGTCTAAGCTTCACAAAGAAAATCTCAGTATTAACAATTTATTCACTAATGACAGACGTAAGCCCCATATAAAGAGTAAAGTCCTGTGTAGTTCAATCATACCTTTGTCAATTTTAAGCGATATCTCATCTGTGAATACATCCTTTCTTCAAAGATGAATTCACCTTTGATTAATATGAACACTTCTATTTTAAATCAAATACAATCACAGAATAGTTTGGGTTAGAAAAGACCTTTAAAGATCAGTCCAAACTCCCTGCAGTGAGCAGAGACATCTTCAACTATATCAAGTTACTCAGAGCCCCCTCCAACCTTATCTTGAATGTTTCCAGTGATGGAGGATCTAACACATTTTTAGGCTACCTGTTCCCATGTTTCACCACCCTCGTTGTAAAAGCTTTCTTCCTAATATCCAGTCTAAATCTATGCTCTTTCAGCTTAAAACCATCACCCTCGTCCTATCTCATCAAGCCCTGCTAAGAAGTCTGTCCCCATCTTTCTTATGAGTCCCATATAAGTACTTAAAGGCCACAATCATGTCTCCCCAGAGACTTCTCTTCTCCAGGCTGAACAACCTCATCTCAAAGGAGCCTTTCCTCATTGGAGAGATGTTCCATCCCTCTTAACATTTTTGTGGCCTCCTCTGGGCTCGCTCCAACAGGTTCATGTCTTTCCTGTGCTGAGGGATCCAGAGATAGATGCAGTACTCCAGAGGGAGTCTCACAAGAACAGAGAAGAAGGGCAGAATCCCCTCCCTTGCCCTGCTGGCCACACTTCTTTTGATGTAAGCCAGGATAATATTTGTTTTCTGGGTTACAAGCACACATTGCTTGCTCATATGCAGCTTTTCATCCACCGGTACCTTCAAGCTCTACCCTCCATCCCTCAGCCTGTATTGATAATAGAGTTTGCCCCTGTGCAGCTGTAGGACCTTGCACTTGGCCTTGTTGAACCTCATGAGGCTCACATGGTCTCACTTCTTGAGCTTGCTCAGGTCCCTCTAGATTTCATCCCATCTCTTGGGCATGTTGATCACACCACTCAGCTTCATATCATCCGCAAAATTGCTTATGGTGCACTTAATCCCATTATGTCATTGATGAAGATACCAAACAGTACTAGTCTCAATACAGACCCCTGAGAGACACCACTTGTCACCAATTTCCATCCAGATATTGAGCTGTTGACTACTGCTCTCTGGATGTGACCATCCAACCAATTCCTGATCTACTGACTCATCCACCCACCAAATCCATATCTCTCCAATTAAGAAAGAAGGATCTTGCAGAGGACCCTAGGAGCCTCACAGAAATCCAGATAGGTGCCATACATCAATCTTCCCTTTACCACTGGTGTCCAATGATAATCATTCCTGTATAAGTACACTCTGCTTTCACTTGTCTCTCCAACAACACAACGCAGTTGATTTGAATGCAAAACCCATTTTCCTAGTACATAATTACCTGTATATTTATTGTTAACTAAGCAACATACGTAAATTTTGAATATCCCTATGTTGGATTTTCACACAGTACCTCTTCCGACACAGCAGGCATTTTTGTGTTAAAAAAAAAGAAAGGAAGAAAAAAATTACTTTTTATCCTCCTGCAGACAGCGTATGACGGTGGTGTTTTATTTTAACCAGCTCAGCTATCATGAATGAAACTAATGCATTTGTTAAGTGGAGGAAATTCATCATGACAGTGTTTTTAGGTTAGCCAGTAGACCAAAATATGAAATGAAAGGTGCCTAAGCCAGAAAGTTATCAAGAGCTCAAAGCCAAAGGTCTGAAACCATAGAAGCAACTTATTCTGTGAAGTTCAGATCAGCAACATTCAAAGTTTGACACCCAGCTGCAGGAATGGAATTTACAAGGTCAAATGAAGTATTTGAAACTCCTAAATACATTAGTTAATTAAACAAAGTGAAGTGAACGGATTTGGATAAACAGCATGTCGAGCACAAAAGTATTTAAACTAGCTAGTAAGAAATAACAAGAGAAGAATCTGTCTAAAACCCTATCTCTGTCATGGGAGCCTATATTACTGACTTGTCACCCAGAGAGTTTTTTCATAGCAGCTCACTGGCTCAAGCTCTTGTCTGTGAAATGGAAAACTTCCTCAGTCAGTGAGAGGTTTTCACACATTTATCTACGTTATGCATATATATAGATATAACCTCACAACAAGCTAATCTGCCATTATGGATAGAAATATTCTCTAGTTAGTGAAATACTCTGCAATTCTTAATGCAAAGTTCATAAGGGAAGAAAAACTGTGAGACACAATAAGCATGATATGGCTTAGTAAGCAGTAAGTTGCTTTGAAAAGCAAGAATTGATTAAATATTATGAAACATAACAAAATCAATTGCCTTCACTTAGAAAAGTTAGGCTCTGACATGCATTCCTACATTAATGCACTTGGTCCTATAGTTATATGAATAGTCAGACAATTTCTTCATAAGGTTACCATCTACACTCAGCCTCAAAGCAAACTGAGCGCTTCTCAGTGTTAAAGTACAGTACAGCAGCCAACATAGTAGCTGAAACCACAACATAAACACTAAAAGAAAAGCCACAAGCAGTAGTACATATTTGTTTAAAACAAAGCCTATGGTGGAGAACTTATTTGGACAAAGATAATATGTAGGCGTTAGAGTGAATAGAATTGGAAAGGATTACACTTTGCCCGGATGCCAAGGGGAGAATATTAGTTTTTGAAACATCTCAAGTCCCGTAGGATCATAACTGAAGAGGATTTTAATGTCATGCTTCAGGGAATAAAGAAGTTAGATCAGTTGCCCCGAGTTACATGCATCTCAGTGCAGAAACCATTCCATTCTATGACAGAGGATGGAAATGAAGTTTAATAGGCTCACAGCTCTGAAATTATAGCATGAGGAGAGAAACAAAGGGAATAAGTCTACAAACTGGTCATTGTAGGAGAAAAAAACAGTTCTCACATTTATACAGAGGCCTGAATTAAAGAAAAGAAATGTTTGTCATTGTCCTAATGCAGGAAGGGAAAGGGAAATTGTGGGAGAAATTATTTACTTCACTTTTTTTTCATCAGAGAGGTTCAGCTGGAGTGCTTTGAATGGGACATCTTCTTGACACCATTTCTTTTAATTGATTTATATACTCACCAATGACATTTCACTCTAAAATACATTTGTTCCTCTATCTTTTATATTAAGGTCTACAGAAGTGAAATCTTGATTTGGACAAAGTGGTAGAAGACTGTGAGTGGTGGTTTAAGACAGCTTTGCAAAGAGCAAGAATAGCTGTAACAAGAAGCCTGAGCAATAGAAATAAAATTTCAGGAAGATAAGTGAATATATTAAACTGTATGTGCACCTCAAAACATAGACTGGGCCAGCCTCCAAATCTGTCCTCCAGCAATTATGACAGGGTCTTGCAGACTCCTTAGAATGACAAACTACATAGAAAATTGTATGTCCAACCTCTTTGAACCAGCAGCCAGAAAACTACAGTACAAGCATGCTGAATGATCTTAATAATGTGTTAGGTGAGCAGGAGGGATAATGAAATATCCTAACATAGATGTATTATGATAGTAAATGAAAATCAAAGCAGCATTTATGTAAGGAGAGAACAGAAACATCACAAATAAGTTTTCACTATCTTACAGTACGGTACTGGATCAACAGAAGAAACCCACAGGTTCCTGGATTAGCTCAGGACACCTACAATCCTAATATTTAATTCCTTCATTTAACAGTCTGTTTATATGTATTTTAAACATTTCAGAATCCTAATATGGCTTAGAAACTCTTCTTATTTTCATACTCAATTAGGAATGGAATATGTGAAAGACTAGACCTTTAAGAGGTTTTAGCAAGAATTTGGAGCTGACTTTTATCTCATGCTGAGACTCATGGTATATAACATTGCTTGGGTAGAAAAAAAAAAGACCCTGTCAACCTCCTTGGCTAAGAATGATTTCTGAACAAGCATAACTTTCCCATATGAGGTGATGGTTTAAAAATAGGAGTATGTATTTGCCGCATACAGTTTTCTATGAGTGAAGCAGTGACATCAAACACAGTTGTTATTGGCATATTTAAAGTTAGCTTCTTAACATGGGCCCTCCGCTCAGTATGACAGAACACAATTAAATGCTGAGCAGTAAAATTCAAGAATTTTCCATGTATATAGGCAAAAAATTAATGGTAGGTTGAACAATTCCCAAAATTAAACTCACAATAATCCTGAGCAAATGACTGCTTTTAACAGTTATTTACTATATTTTATAGCAAATGTTAACCTAAGCCATAAAACATAATGACTTGGACTGCAAAAGTGGCAGCACGTTTTAATTTTCATTCCAAAAATACTAATACGTACTGTTTTTAACTTTGGCTTTAGTGCCTTGTATTTAATGTGCAGGAATTTGTTGTAAATTGCTATTTAAAAAAATGAATTAATTTCTAAAGCAAAATAAAAAACAAATTATTTCCTTCTGACCCCCTCAACCGTCTCCTGGACCCATAAAATAGTTTCTTTTATTGGACTACTAATGAAAAATGTAGTCCTTTTCCAAAGTAATGTTCTCTGCAGTGATGTGCCAAGTTATCTGATCATAATGAGGGAGCTGGGTAACCATGGAGTTTGTTTTCCACCTAATTCACAATTACATTGTTCATAGTTCATGTTTTTAGCCTGCAGCTACCAAGAAACCTTTTTCAGTGTGTCTGACAGCCAAATCAGTTTTTCTGTCCTCAGTTTCCACAGCAGCAGTAGTTGGTTGTAGCCTTTCTGATGGGTATCTAAGTGGTCTCAGGCATAACACCTTGTCCCTAATTGAAGCTAAAGTACTGTACAAGGTGAAAATCAATGTGTGGAGGGGAAAGAGAGCAGCAGAAGCTGTCAAATACCATCTCTGACAAGCACTTTTGGCGTACAAATAGTGAAGAAAACAAGAAGCAGAGAAGGGGGACTTTCTAGATTCACTTCTCACCAACAGGAAAGAACTAGATGAAAATCTGAAGACTAAAGGCAACTCTAATGAGAAGACAACAAAATGACAAAATTCATTTTTTCTTAGGAAGAAAGAGAGGAAAATAGAATATTAAGCCAAAAATGTGTGAAAGTAGACTCTAATAAACTCAGAGCTTTTTCAGTAAACTCTTACAGAAAATAAATCTAATGACATAAAACCTGAGTTCTGAAAAGTTAACTGTTGCTTTAAAAATTATATCAAGTGCACAAGTCTAAAATACATTGTGGTAGATGAAGGATAGAAAGTGAAATTAGTGATATTGAGTTTCTCAATCACTTAAAATTTAAGAATGAAGAATAGAGAAGTAGAAATTAGGTAATTTATGAAGGAGCTTAAAAGTATAGTTGGAGTGTGAGGAAAAGAGCAACCAGGGTTCAAAACAGACAACTGCTGGCAAGAGATATAAATAAAAATAACACCAGCAAAATGGCTGGCCACTTCTAAAGGGAGTGAGAAGTTATCAACATATGATATCAAGAACCTGAAAGCAAATTTAATGTCTTTTTGGCTCCAGTCTTCACTGAAAAGGTCAAATTCAGTCCAACAGGCAATGCAGTTTATGCGAGTGACAAAAGGATAGGGAGTCAGAATACAGAAGGGTAAGAACAAGCGTGAGATTGCTAAAATTTACACAATTTTAAGTCATCTAGACATGCTCATTTCCACTCCAAGATATGTAGAGAAATAATTTCATTAATGTCAGAGGCATTAGAAGTCCTTCTGGAAAACTTGTGACAATAAATTTCCAGAAGACCAATATAGGACAAATAATATCACATTTAAAAGTGCAGAAGGAAAGCAGGAATAACAGTCAATCAATTTAGCTTCACTCATGAAAAATAATCACAAAATTTACAGAACGAGAGAAGACAATATGGACACAAACAAAAACCAACATAGTAGTCAAATGTGTCTCATTTTCATCTACAAGATGAGGGGCCTCTGTGTGTGGATGAGATACAGTGTCTTGATGTCAGTAAAATACACATGGTTGTAAAAGAAGAAACTAGGTACCAGAGGGTGCTGATATATTTTGGAATATTGAATTTTTCACTAGTGAATCAGAAAACAGATATTGTCAGTTTCCAAAAGGCAAACACCACACTTGTGTCCTTTCCCAGAACACGCAAGGCCTCAGCCAGAGTCATCTCTTGTCTGTAGTCTGGGTTATTGTTCAAACAAGTCTTATAAGGAGAAGATAATGAAGGACAGTAATAGGTCTGAGAGATGGTAAGGCCACAAATTTAGTGAGGGATTTAGAGAGGAAGCTGTATGAGGAGTGACTTGGTCTGTTCAGCCTGGAGAAGAAGAGACGTGGGGACCTCATTGCAGTCTACAGCTTCCTCACAATAGAAGGAGGAGCAGGTGCTGACCTCTTCTCTCTGGTGATCAATGATAGGACCCAAGGGAATGGCAGGAAGATGTGCCAGGGGAGGTTTAGGTTGGATATTATCTTCAGGAGGGTGGTGGAGCACTGAACAGGCTACCCAGGGAAGCAGTCACGGCACCAAACTTGACAATATTCAAGAAGCATTTGGAGAAGAAATTAAGCTCCAGATCAGGAATGAAACTTCCTAGTAGGAAGACAAGATAAGAACAAGAATTGGTTTCCCAGAGACACAGTAGAAATCTTAAGTTTTAAAAGCAGATTAGGCAAATATTTTTTGCACAATAAATGAAGTTAACTTAATCTGAGGTCAAGGAAACAGACTGGATAGCCTTAGTTTCCTTGTACATCTATCTGCCCAGCTGCTGAGGGGAGGGCAGGAGGGAAAGACAGAAACAGTTCAAGGTGGAAGATCTTGAGTACAATCCATCACTGTGCAAAAAGTTAATACCAGATCTGTTCAATATTAAGGTTTCCCTAAACTCTCACATATTAGGTGGAGCTTAGGTGCTCTACTGGAATGACATCAACCTTCAGAACAGAAACTTTCCCGCCTCTTTCAAAACAAAGTGAATCAAAACCTATGGTACTGCCACAAACTAACCAAAATCGTAGCCTTCCTATGTTAGATATTACATAACAAAAGAGCAGATAGTTCCTGCATCAGAGAGCTTGCAATTCAAAAGTGTACGCAATATATTCTTCCTCGATTCCTAATGATAATTCTCATCTACATTAAGGTACAATATTTTCATCTTTGAGATCTCTAACGATATGAAAATATGTGTTTGTATCAGTAAAGAAACATTACTTTATATCTGAAAACTCAATGGAAATAGGTTTTTTATTACTCTAAATTTCAGTGTTTAGTGTTATTTGCGATGAGCATTCTAAACATTGAACCATTTGAGGACCATTTTTAATAGGTCAGTTTTTGAGTGTTTTGAAATTTGGGCTATTATTATTTTAACAGTTTTCTCTGTGTAAGGAGTCTTTGCCCTTGGAAAAATATTCTACCAGTTTGCAATTAGCAATACTTCAGAACAGAACTAAATGCAACAGCTATATCATACTAGAAATTGTCTGACATTTCTGAAGTATATAACCTGTATCTTCTTTTTCCAGCCTAAATCTGATTTTGTAAGCCAATATGGTTTTAATCTGGTCCAAATGCCATTCATGTCTGTTGTCAAACATTCCATATCTTTAATTTGAGCTAAAGAAAACAACCATTCACATGAAGAACATATTGCACGAAATGAATATATGGGGTTTGACTCTCTTAAACTTCATTGTTTTATCTTCACGGTTTTCAAAACTATCCACATACTTTCAAATTACTGGAGTGGTTTTGCTAAATTGTTAGAATTTTAAAATATATTATTTCATCATGGTTTTCCTGGTACATGGAGGAAATTATATCAATATTACAATATTAGAAAAATAAGGTTCATGATAGAATCTATTTGCAGTGTGAATGAAATATGTAAATGTTGTGTCTTTTCACAGAGAATCCATAACAAAACAATACTATGTACATGATTTTTTTTGATAATATATGAAAAAAAGTGTCTTAAAAAAAGTAACTGTTGCTAAATATGGGATTTCTCTTATAAATACGACTGTATTAATCCCAAGGTAGTTTTCTCACTGTGTACATTGTCTGTTTGAGTAACTGTAATGTGATCTTTGTTTTTCTATTTCTTCAGAGATGTTTTATGACATCTAAAAATCATTGTTGATCTAACCTCCAAATAATATAGTTTGTTTTAAATTGGTGCTCAGAGATATGATTTAGTAGTGGACAGGTAGGTTTGGACTCAATGATCTCAAAGGTCTTTTCCAACCAAATGATTCAATGAGAATAATTTTTAGCAGTTTTCCATTACTGACAACAAATAACTTAAGCTAATACTAGTCAAAGAAGATCATAGGTTTTTCTGTTAAACTGATAATTTCATTCTTCCATGGTGTGTTGTAGCTGCTTTTTCTGTATTTATTGATGTATGAACTTTGTGCTGCATTTCTCTTATCCCTTTCTCCATCCTCTCTGTAATTGGCAGTCTGAATTTCAGAAATAATATAAATGGCTATTTCCTGTTTGTCAAGCTTTGTTTGTGGTTCTTCTTCTCTCGGTCTTCACATTTTCCTTGATATCTTTTCTTTCTATAGAAGAGGTTAAATGATCAATAAATTTATTCCGGTTCCAGTTATTTGGCTTTACACATATGCATAGTCTCCTTCACTTTAGTGTGGCAGATAATAAACCTAATCCACCACACTGCTAACCACCATACTGGTTTAACCTCTTTATTGAGTAAGGATGGACTGAAGCATTTGTGTAAAGTTAGCTGAGTGTGTTAGTGATTTATTGAAGCAGGCTCTGTGTAAAACTTTATGTGTAACTACTTACAAGAGAAAAACTTATTCCATAGTGACATCTATGCAACTAAATCCATGATACCACTAAAAAAGCCACAATGAGAGATATCTGGATTCACACAAATCTTAAATTAAACTCAGCAATACATCAGGGTCATAGTAATTTTCCTTTGCCTGCTTATAAGTATTAGTAATAATATGTACATAAAAATATTAAATGTATGTAACGGTAATGTTATGTATCTGATAGAGTATGAATATAGGCTGCAACAAGGTTCTTGAAATAAAAATATACTCTGAAGTAAAGCTTAGTACTTTGGAAAAAATATTTCAAGTGGAATTTCAAGTAAAATATTTTATATTTTTATTTCCATCCTCAGAACCATAAAAAAAAAAAAACTATTTTTTTTGTTGAACTTGATTGACAGCTTCATTTTAAGACTTGTAACTTAATGGGTTTGTTACCTTACAATGAACCCGTTAATCCATGTAATTAATTTACAAAGCTGAAAATCTGACCAAGGTTTGTTCTTATAAAAAGGAGGTAGCAGTTTTCCTTCATTTAATTTAATAATCCTTAATATTAAAAAAACTATGTTATCTATTATACAGTAGAATATATAATTTCATAGTTTGCAATAGCTGTAGATTTAAATGTATGCTTTGTTTGCAAGATTTATGTTTTATTTTGAAGTTGGGAAAATACATATTTGTGCGTTGATTCACTCGGTTTAGATATTCTTCAAAGATGCTGCAGTGAAGAGACATGGCACAAAATCTGTTTGCACTTTATAGCAATTAAAAATGATACAATATTGTTGCTTCTTTTATGCAAATGAGGAATGAAATAGCCTTGAGATGATTTAGATACACCCATAAATCAGACAAACCAAACAAAGTAAGCGTTGCTTTGCACAGATGTGACAGCCAGATGTGGCTTTGCTTTTTATTTCATAGCTGTAATCTGTACTGGATTTAAGTTATTTCCTGAAAAACAAGGCATGCACTCAAAGTTGAAACATCACTAGTAGCTTCAAATCAGTACTTGTTTTTAGCAGGGATCATTTCTCTGTTTAGACTTTTTCTCTGGGGAAGAGGTAGGTAGAATAGAAATTGTTATTTAGGGGCTTTTTCTAAAGCGTTCTTAAGAGTGGCCAGCAGATTTCATGGCATTCAGATACTGGGATCATTCTTAAGACTTCTGTTTGTTTAAAAGATTCATCCAAATTACTAAATATTTTTTTGCAAGGGGCAAAAAATGTTTTCACTGTAACGGGTTTGTTTCTATACCACATTAGTTTATTGCTCTTTTAAGACATTATTAATATATATCTCAGGATGATTATGTTTTAGTGGAGAGAAAGTGTATTATTATCAGGCTCCTCTGGTGAAACAGGAAGCTTTCAGATTTCATTTTCACTTTTTTCACTCTATACAGTTGGCAACGCCTTCTCTAGAATTAAGAGACCGAGCTTTGTCCTTGGCATGCACTCTTACAATTAAAGGTAATGGGTGGAATTTTGCCCTCAGTTATGTGAACATGATCTCCAGCAACTCCATGCATTTTTTTATAGAAATTACGAACACAAAATCTAAAGCTGCAGCTGTGATCACCTGAATGAGGTACAGGAAAAGTTCTATTACGTCTCTCTGCACTGTATAGTCCTTATTCCTGTTGCCTCCATACCTCATCCCCTGTTAATAGATGCTCTAAATCTAACATCTGCCTCCTCCAAACGAGTAAAAAAACACCTGAGTTCTTGACAGTGGGAACACAAGACACACAAGACAGTGATGCTTTCACAGTCAAAACATTAGGCAAACGCTTTCCAGTTGCAGATGGATGAAGCAGAAAGATGACCTTAAAACATACAGTATATCAACTTCGTTTAGGCTTTCCTATTCCACTGTTTTCCACGGGCTTTGCCTCTACCCAGACACTGCTTTTCCTGGATTGCCTGGCAGCTACTAGGCAGTCCTCACCTCTGACCCTCCCAGCTCTGTCTTCCCATAAAATTGTGTATTCTAAGACTATGGATAAATAGTTGTATCAAAGTGGATTCTGCTTGTCAGGGGTTAAGCACTCTGGAGATCTTCTCTCTTCTGATAGCACACTGAACTCCTTTCTGGAGTTGACTGCAAAATATTTTTTCTAGTCCTCTTTCTCTAAACAAAAGGTCTGTTTGGTACTATCTGTGTTTTCGAGGCTTAGCTTAGCTGTAGCTAATACAAGTCATACAGTCTTATAAACTCTGATTCTTTTAAAGGGTTCATGACTCCTAGACATTTATATGGCAGTATTTTAGTAGAGTAGGAATCATATCACTTCTCTTTGCCCCTGTACAAATACGTATTATTGAGACAACACAGAGTAATGCTACTGGCCAGACCAAGGATATAAAGATCTGGTTTGACACCCATCCGTTAGAAATTAGCATGGGCATGAAGGGCGACTGTCCAATTGTCTTGGAGTACCCTGTGTTCAGATTACTTGATAATGATTTTGGACGTGTTCTTACCTTGTGCGTGGGGGTAGTTCCTACTAAACTGGAAAAGAGAATAAAAAATAGGCAGACGTAATTCACCTATGCAGGTAGGCAGGAGATTAGCGAGTAAAGCAGTATTGGCATGGGACAGTGCTCAAGTTCAATGGTTCGGTGTTAATTTAAAACCGAACTTGGAGAGCAGTCAGGTTACAACTTATAATGTGTCTAAAGATGTTGCCTTGGAAGTCTATACTACTTTTTCTGGGCTTCTCAAAAAAGTTGTGCACATTGGAACATGGAAAAAGGGCAGAATATGGCTGTACCCCATCTGATATTGTTTCCTGTTAAACAAGTGTCTATTAGTTCATCATTACAAGGAGTACATGCTCTTTTATTTAAGTCTGCTTATTAAATATATACTCCTAGGCTCATTTTGAAAAGCCTATTTGGGTCTCACATAGAAAAACTAGCAGAAATACCACTGGATGCTTCCCTTTAAAACAGCCCTACTTAGTATGACTGCTTTTACTTCAGTCCATTACTTGTATTCATTTTTTACTATGGTGACCGACCTTCTTAGTTCATTTCATAAATCAAAAATGTAAAACTTTTAAATATATTTCAACAACAAAAAATCAGGTGTTTTTTTTTTTTTTACAAATGGCAATCCTGGATGTTATTGAATATTTTGATCTTGGGTTTATGCTTAAAATAGAGACTTCAGAGAAAGATCTGACTGGCTAGGAAAATGTGTACTTCAAATGCAGAATGTGGTTGGTTTAAGTCACAGTAATTTTGAGAAAGACTACATGAGCCCTCTGTAGATGTCTCTATAATGAGCTTCCACATTAATTTTAAGAAATCAGTATGATGTGCTGCTTGCAGATTATAATGTAATTCTGTAATACAAATTAGATCAGCTTTGAATGTCTTTGAAATGTAGTGTGTTAAAAATGGTATGTACAGGTTAAAAGATACAGATTCAGAACACCAGGATTTACATGAAATTATCACACATGCTTTGATAGAGTCCTAGACTGATTCAAAAGAGCAAGTTTCATATGAAGCCGTCTCATTTTCTTTGATAGCCACCTTGATCTTTATGCAGTCATCTATTAATTATATTACAGATAAGGTAAATAAAAGTGTTGAAATATTGAGATCACAGCCTTCTTTTTTCTTGTGAAGACTAAAGGTACGCTTCTACGAAGTCAGTGAGCAACGGGAGATGATAAAGGTATGCTTTAGCTGTCAGACAGTATTTATTTTGACACGTGACTGAGAGATCTGAAGTTCAATAGTTAAGAGCATAACTGAAAGGGTAAAACTTATATGTGATCCAGACCAAAGGTGCTGTAGGACAGTCTATGGATTTTCCAGGGCCAATGCACTGGATAACACTATGAAGATTTTCCTGGTGGAATTATATTTCATTTAGTTCTCAAAAGATTGTGCTCTCAGCCCAGTCCTGCAATGTGCTGATCACACGATACAACTGCCACTAACATCACTGTGCATTCAAGCTTCTTTCCTCTTAGTTTTGGCCTCTGATTTCCTCACACAAGCAGCTCGGAAAGTTTAACCCTGTTAGTTCTAGAGGAGCCTATCACGGGTATAACAGACTAAACACAGGAAATTTGCTTATTTTATCAGTGTTCAGGACTTAGCAGCCTGGAGTTTGAATGTAGCAATTTTTCAACCCTTTTTTTTTTCATAAGGGAGCAACATTTAGCTAATAAGCTATGGTGTCACAGTTACATAGTTGTAGCTGCAGAGTACTCTGCCTCAAGAAATTGGCTTATCTGCTTATTCTTTAATTCAGAACTTTCCAAAAGCAAAGTCCTTTGCTTTCAGTAAGCCTAAACAGAAATGTCTAAACTATAAAAGGTATTTATCTCTCTAGTGACGGAATTTTCAGCTGAACTAAATGCTTTTGCTCACTTTAATATTTAATTTCAGTGTTCTGCCCTCTGTAGAGACAGATAACAGAACCTGCCACCAAAAAAAAGGCAATCAAATCATGGCTGTATCTGCTAGAACAATAGCTTTGTTTAAACAAACGTGCTAGTCCTTATACAATGCTATCACTTAGTGTAATAGCATTAATACAATTAATTGCCTACATAGACACTGGCCTTGTGAGAAGATGACTGCAGAAGTTTGGTTTTTTCCTTTTTATTTTCCTTTGGGAAATATTCACATGCATTTAAATTTGAATCTAATATCACATTGCTTTACATAGCTCACTGTGAGGTCACCAAAAGTTAACACCCATGTCTCCACTGATGTGTTAAAAACATGAACTAGCAATCTGTTAACAAAAGACTGTAGATCTTTGTGTTCATTAACAGTGTATTTCTCCTTTAAGGGATTCTTTTTCTAGTTCTGTATGTCTCAGTCATAGTCTTTAAAGAGTTTATTTTCCAAACATGCATATCGGTTCCTACCACCAATGATGATATTTACGCTACAAATGTATGAAGAGGGAAAACAGTCTGAATGCTTTTAAAAGTAGTTTATATAAATATTGCAATAATAAAACTATTCAGAACCCTGTCCAGTATTTTTCTGTACTAAAGTTCTTTTGTAAACTTACTTTGTAGTCAAGACAGATGAGTTTTTTTTAAGTTTATTTTTCTCAAACCGAGGAATGCAATTAGGTGACTTTTATCTAAAACACAAATCTGCTGACTTGCTGCTAAAGTTTTGGAAATTAAGAACTAGGCAATGGTTACAGAAAGAATTGCCTGGACTGCAACTGTATAGGTGTTTATTCCTAATTTTTTGTTTTGCTCTATAGAGTCACCCTATAGGAAAAATGTGTAAAGTGTACAGTGGCTATATGCATGCAGAGGAGAGCATGGAGAATGAAAGGGAAAAAATATGAACTCAAATCACCTACAGGAAAACATATAGAAAGTTATAAAAACATTATTCTTAGAGGATGACCAGGTAGAATCCTCTGTTAAAGAGATTTTCATCTAGGCCAATGTGATGATTTGTATGTAAAAATCATCTTTGGTATAAGACAAAGAATGGTAACATCTGTGCTTGAAAAAAAAAGTATTATAGTGTAATAATGTAGTAATAAAGAGAACAGAGATTAAATAAGTATGTATGTTTTCCATTGAACAGAAACAGTATTGCTAACAAATGATGGGTAGTTTGGCCAGTGAGAAAAGAACTTCAACACATTTCCTTTCATAAGCCAAATTTCCTGTAAAATACATCTTCTAGCAGGGTATGAATGTCCATTGTCATTCTGGCCTTTAAGTGATTTCTGTAAAATAGTCAAAACTGAAAAGTGATGTGGGCTCATAAGTAACGTGCATTCTTGAATTTTTTTAAAACTATGCCCCAAAATATGTATCACACCACACAAGATATACTTATATGGACAGATCAAAAATATCCAGGACCTTGCTATGCAATTTAACACTTTTTGGTTGTTGGGTTTTTTCAAACTTTCTTTGGGGGGTAAAAAAATAAAATAAAATAAAATAAAAGAACAAATAACATCAAAAAACAATAGTCATAAATCCTGGAGCATACTACTGGAAATGCTTGAATTTTCAGATACTTTGCTGTAGTAGGAAAGCAACACATTGTCTTATTATGTCTATTAAACAATTTAAATCATTAATTTAATTTCTCTTTCCCTCTGGGTTAATTCACATATACATTAATTCAAGTATACATGTCATCTGCTGATTGTATGCTTGTGTTTTCTTGTTGTTGGTCTGGTCCTTTCATTATTTGGGAAAAAAAAAAAAAGCTCATTCACTAGAGTATCAAATTCAGATTCAGATTCAAAGACCTTCCAGATTATTTCCAAATGGTTCTGGATTGTCTGACATAGACCAGCATCCCATACTACAAAAGCCATAATATGGCCTAAGAAAAACAATCCACAAACAAGCTAGGGACACTGGAGTTTTAGCCACAAATATCTTTTGATGTTCTAAATTGAACCTTGCCGTCCCTGCAGCTGTGAGAGCCAGCACTGGCATCGTACTTGTTGGTGTGTACAGACAAGAAACTCGTGATAACACCATGATAGCATTAGAGAGAGACTAACATCAGGTCACCTCTTCTCAGGTCACCTCTTCTAGACAGCAAAACAATTTTCAAGCAGAACATGGACCTTCAAGGGCAAGTAGCAGCTGAACAGAAGTTTCTTTCCGGTTCATAGGGGTTCTTTGACTGCGGTGCTTCTTTTTCTTCTTTTCCAGCCAGTTCTTTTGTGTCCTAAGGCCTATGTTGAATAATAAACAAAATCCACTGATTTTGTTTGGATTGACTGTGGCTAAGCCTTTAGAAGTAGAATGCTGAAGTATTTGTTAGCTTTTATACAGCATTTTTATCTTTACTGTAGTTTTCTTTCAATATGTGTTGTGGTCTAACCCCAGTCAGCAACTAAGCATCAGGGTTTTGCACCTGGGACACGACAACCCTGGATATACATACAGACTGGGGAGCGAGAGGCTGGAGCACAGCCTTGTGGAAAGGGATCTGGAGTGTCTGGTTGACGGCAAGTTGAACATGAGCCAACAGTGTGCCCTGAATGCAAAGACGACCAACCGTGTCTTGGGGTCCCTCAAGCACAGCACTGCTAGCCAGTTAAGGGAGGTGATTGTTCCACTCTGCTTCGCAATAGTACAGCCCTACCTCAAGTACTGTGTGCAGGTTTGGGCTCTGCAGTATAAAAAGAGTATCGAGCTACTGGAGAGTGTCCAGAGGAAGGCCCCAAAGTTGGTGAAGGGTATAAAGGGGAAGTTGTATGAGGAGCAGCTGAAATCACTTGGTCTGTTCAGCCTGGAGAAGAGGAGACTGAGGAAGGACCTCATCACAGTTTACTGCTTCCCCACAAGGGAAGGAGGAGGAGCAGGTGCTGATCTCTTCTCTCTGGTGACCAATGATAGGGCCAGAGGGAAAGGCAAGAAGACATGTCATGAGAGATTTATGTTGGGTATTAGGAAAACGTTCTTCACTCAGAGGGTGGAGGAGCACTGGAGGAGGCTCCCCTGGGGAAGTAATCAGGGTGCCGAGGTTAACAATATTCAAGAAGCATTTGGACAATGAACACAGACACATGGTGTGAATTTTGTGGTTGTCCTGTGCAGGGATAAGAGCAGGACTCGGTGATCCTTGTGGGTCCCTTCCAACTCAGGTCATTCTGAGATTCTATAATTCTGTGAAATGTCACCTCCTTCCTTCTTCCTTCAGCTTTATATGATGAGCATGATGTCGTATGGTGTAGAATATCTCTTTGGACAGTTGGGGTCAGCTGTCCCAGCTGTGTCCCCTCCTAGCTTCTTGTGCACCCTCAGCCCACTCACTGGTGAGATGGTGTGAAGAACAGAAAAGGGTTCAATTCTGTGAACACAATGGTCAGCAATAACTGAACCATCTCGTATTATTAGCACTGTTTCTAACACTAATCCAAAACATAACCACATACTAGCTACTGTGAAGAAAATTAACTCTATGGCAGCCAAAACCAGAGCAAGATATGCATCATTTCTGTGTTAAATGTAGGTCTCCCACATATTAATATATTATAGAACGTATTTTTAAAGATAAGCTAACAGTTACTTTTTTCGCTCAGTTAAAAACTGTGTGCCTTTGTTTGAAAATCAAAATAGGTGTTCACTTGCAGGAAAAAGCTAAATCCACAAGATTAAAAGACACAGCAAGATACAATATCTAAGATCTTGGGAATTTTGAGACAAAGTTGTATTGATAAATTATTAGAAGACCTTGACTTATTACATGTTTTGAAAGGTCACTCACCTTGCGATAGCAAAGGCTAACACTTCAGACTCCAGCTTCCTCTTTCAGATACTAAGCGTCTGAGAAAAGCCATCAGTACAGCACACCAGAGACTACTCAACGGATGTCTGCAACTGGTGTCCTTAGATCAAGCTTCATCTACTTCCTTAGCATACCCTAATCCAAAGCTACAGTGTTTGTATTTACATATGGTGTGTACAATTTCTGCATGCGCTTTTCAGTATAAAAGTAAGCTTCAAAAGGAATTTAAATCTGGTTTGCAATGCACATATATCTGTAGTGCACAAATAAGACAGGAAATCACCAGTCATACCACCTTTTCTGCTAAATCTACAGAATATCCAACACAAAACAGAAAACATTTATGCAGCAAGTCTAGGTACATTTAGAGTAGCTTAGAAGGTAGAAATTATGCACAGAACCACTCATGATAATTGTGCTATTTTTACACTATTTCACTCTTGTCCTAATTTTCTTGCAAGCTAGTCACGGGATGGCCCTGCAATTCCCATAGATATATTAACATAAGATGTTCTGAAAGTTTGTCTTTCTCTAAAAATACACTTGAACCAGTTGAACTTCCTGATCTACTTCTCTCCCCAAAATAAACAATGAGTAAGATCTGTTTATATTTGAGAAGAAGCTGCTGTGAATACCCTTTATGTGCTTTTGTAGAAGTACCTTTAACCACACGTATTATTCTAAGTTTTGCATTATGAAACATTACCAATATGAAAACTCCAAAGGACTTAATTGCAACATAAAAAAACAATATCCTTAATCTGATATGTTAGGATTTAGTAATTGTATTTAATATTTTAAAATTTATGAAAATCATGAATTACAATAGATTATTTTGGAAAGGGTCCCATGTTATTTGTTCTGTAATAGTTCCAGGGACATATTTTTTCCAAAAGAAATATAAATCTGATTAAAAAAAACTTGCAAAAGTTGGTGTGTATAGGTCTAGAGAGAGGTTACTTTCCTTTTTATGTTTTTTTCATCCAAATACTGATTTCTTTGCCTTTGTCAGCTTAAATTAGGCTTTTAATGTTATTTTAACATTTTGTATTTAATGTGTGTTGAAAACGGTCTGGGCCTAATATCAGCACAGCTGTGAAATTTTATTTTTATCCTCTTTTCTAAAAGACTTGCGGGAGTATAAAGATTTTTATAACAGTGTTTCCTAAGGAAGTAAAAATAATCAATATAATACCACTTTAAAAAAAAAAAAAAAAAAAAAGAAAAATAGATAATTTGCAGAGTATTCCTGACCATGGCAGTGACTAAACAAACACTAGGTAGGGTCACCCGTTGCTTGTAAGCTGGCAAGTATAACTTAGCCATTACCATCCACCCCTGCTTTTTATGTATCAAATTCTGGCACTGTGACAACATCTCCAGCACATTTCATGGAGTCGTATGATAGGTTAGTAGAAAGAATCTCTGGAGGTGATCTGGTCCAGCAAGGCCGACTGAAATCAGGCTGTTCAGGGACATGTCCACCTGAGTTTTTAGTGGCTCCACAAACACAGAATTCAAAAAAATCCCTGTATGTGTTTGAAAACCCTTGCGGAGAAATTATTATTTATAATACCTAAAAGTTGCACCTTCCATCCATCACCTCTTTTTCTGCCGCTGTGCAGCGCTGAGTAAAGCCTGGATCAGTCTTTCTACATCCTCCAGGCAAATGAAGACAGCAGTAAGATCTCCCTTTCATATGTTCTTATTAATGCTAAACGAAGAAAGACCTCAACCTCCCTGCAGCTGTCCTGTGCTCCAGGCCCTGCTCATTCCGGTGGCCCTCTGACGGGCTCTCTGCAGCATGTTACAGTCTGACTTATAGTAACTGGGGAACACAAAACAGATACAGACACCAGGTGCCTCCCCTTAGCACTGTTCAGAGGGAAACAAATGCTTCCCTTGAGCTGCACCTCCACTAGCTGACTCACCAATGTCCTTTGGAAATTATCTTCAGTTTTCTTCAGAAATGTTTTGGTTGCAGCGAAGAGTTGGCCACAGCTGGAAGCATACTGCCTGCTCCTGAATGGGATAGAAATGACCAAGTGAATTCATGTAAGGTCTATGTTACTGTATGACTAGGTTGATTTCTCTCTTTCTCCCCATGCTCCTATCTGCAAAAGCGGCCTCATTTGGTCTAGCCACAACAGGCACTCTGAGCTCCCAGCTTCTCCAAGGGGATAGTAATCTCTTGTTAGACCTATTTGGAAACATAAGCCTTCAGACTGTATAATAGCCACCTACTATCTCATGGTAGAGACAAAGGAGAAACCCAGAGTGTTAGTCCATGGCCTGGTTGCTCCTTGCCATCTGCACTCTTTGTAGATTTTTCCATGGACCACCTGGCACACAATCCACTTTCAGAGCCTCCTGCTGCTTACATCCAATGTTTTAGATAACACACCGCTTTCTCTGGGCACCTGGTCATCTCCTGTTCTCTATAAAAACAGGAGATGGGGGAGCAGCTCGTCACTATACATTGCAACGCTTTTCACCGTCAAGTCAAGGTTGACTGGTATCACCTTATTTTAGTCAGGAGCTCCCCTGGGTCCATGTCATCCAATGGGGATGGGGACAGGCATTGAGGGGGCTGGAGACCAACATGTGCTAAAGCCAAAGGAATTTTAAAATATCACAAAGGAAGCTGTGCCCTCTCCACCCAATTTTGATCTCAGTTGGCATAGAAGAGACTCCTTCAGTCTACAGAGAAAGGCAGAAGCACTGCATGTCCTGAAAGATGGTGTTACATGACTAATATTTTTGACCACCAGCCTAGCAAGGTTGATGCCTCTTTCCTGCCTTCAGGCTAGTTTACTTTCATCCTACATATATTTATTGTTCATCAGATTCTATGATTAATCCTAATGAATTGCCATAGATGAAAATATTTTCTAAATTGATATGTCACACTGTTTGCTTAACCCCTTAAAAGCAGTTACCTACCAAGTCCTGGACTTCAAAAAAGATAACTTCACAGGATTGTGTTTAAAATTATGTAGAGGAGTGTAACACTTGAGTTTCCATCATTACTAATAAGCAGAAGCTTAGAAAAATGACTTACACAGAAACCCGCAGTGAAACTTTAATAATATATTTGTCACAATAGCAACAGCAGAAATCTACAAATACCTTAATTATTACAGTTGCACTTTTACTTAGAGCCATAAAGGTTAAATAAGAGGATTTGAGAAGTGTTTAAATAAGAGGGTCTTACTGTAACTTTTGACAAATTAAACTGTCATTCTACTATCTGACCTTTTAGTTAGTGTAAGCAGGTGGTTGTCAGTAGCACTCCAGCTTGTTTTTGATACAATTAAGATATATTTTTTACTAAAACCACCTTGGGTGAACTTATATCAAGAAACGGTACTTCTATATTACTAGGAAACCAAGGTATTACCTGTCTACATCAAATTAGTTACATGTCAGATATTCGACTAGTAACGCCGTTGAATGTGTTGCAGCTAGCAACTAGCAATGTTTATATATGATTTTTACGTTCACTGGTTTTGGTTCTACAGTAAAAGAGATTTCTCTATGTGTCTACATTATCCAATGGTTTGTAAAGCAGATGGAAAAAATAACTGCTAAAACTGCACGTTATGTTTATGGTGTACTTGGGAGAAGAAAAACCCACAAAGTTTCAAAATATTTTGGTCCATTGAATTTAACATATTTTATCTGAGAGACAAAAAATAGCCGTTATTGGGAGTGCTTGTCTTCTGCGAGCCATCGATTTTTACAACAGTCTGTGCAGATGTATGGAAAATGAAGTGAAGGAAGAACAGGAGCAAAAAACATAAAAAGTTGCCAAAAAAAGGCATAGTAAAATACCTGACAAGAAGACCAAATTCAAGAAGAAATAAGTGTTACAGTACATTTTTTACTCTCAAATAATTCCCACAACTCTTTATAAGTAGTCCAAGTGATACTACAGTGTTTGTGGAGGTAGACTACTAAACAGTGTACCGTTAACATAACTAAAATATGTATAGCTTTTGTTCATTACAATCCGTTCTTACTCCTAAGAAAATTTTGACCCATATGCTAGATTTCTTCCTTCTCTGCTTTGAAAAGCAGTACAGGACTGTTACATTCCACCTAAGGAACCTCTTACAGGTCCAAAAGAGATATATGCTTAATATTGCATTGGGATAACTGGAAGGATTTCTTTGTCATATGAAGAAATACAGTATAGCCTACTCTTCCACTCCATTATCAACATTGAGTTGCCTTGGCTTTGAAATGAGAATTTATTAGTTTCCAGCCTAAAGATGAGTGTTACATTGGGACATAAAGGAAAAACTATCAACATACACCTTTGTTTCATGTGCTCAGAAGTCTCTGAATAGTCCCACTACAATTTTAAAACCAGAGAAAGCCCTTCCTTCTTATTTGGATATCTACTGTTTTTAGTGGCATTGAGAATGCTGAAGGCCTTTAAAGGGATACTGAAATACATCTTTGAAAACATTTTCTCTCCATTTTTAAACACCTTGAAATTAAGTGGGAGAGGTCTGTAGTTTATCCCCTCAATAAAAGTAGTAAATATTCAATGTTAGGGACATAGCTAAAAAGTAATAGTTATAAATTATCAAACACGTTTCTGTGATGTTGTCATCAACACATATTTAGCCAGATATATATTGTCAAGGTAAAACAGGGGAAGGAAAAGTTTCAGCCTTTCACAGACTCTTGAATAAATGCTTGAAACCCTCTGGGTTGAAAATGTATGGAGAATGAGTGCACTACTCCAGTTTTACACATGAAACTTAATTGATTTTTGGCATGAAAGCAGAGTATTGTAGTGATTAATCAGATCTCTGCATTTCCTATAGGTCAAACTAATGTTTTCTAAGGCAACTTAAGGAAAAACAAACAAACAAAAACCAAACAAAAACAAACTAAAAACCCAACAAAAAACACCCCCAACAAAGACCCACTTCCTAAAACCAAATATAAACACTTTGCCAAAAAAAAAGAGAAAAAAATTAGCATTTATTTCATACTACATATTGATTTTAAAATGTATCACTTGAACACATCATGAAAGTGGAAAAGAAATAAAAGTTGTACTATTTTGTAGTGACCTGAATTTAGCATCAGATGTTAGAATCAAGACATGAAATTTTGGTGGAGAGATAAAAGTCAGAACAGAGACCTGACCACATGCCGGATGATATTAGTGGCAGATGTGATCGTCAGAAGTGTGATGGCATTTCCTCTGAATAGGCGAATGTACTCTTCAAACTTTGATGTTAACATGATTAGCAATGAAAGTATGCTTTGTTCCTTTGCCTTCACATGGTCTCAATATTGGCAGTTATCGTTTACTTGTATTTTTAAATCAAATATTATCCTGCCCTGTATTCATGTGCAGATGCTTTGCACAATGCTGTTTTTCTGTAAGACCTAAAAGAAAACTGTGAACCAGTGTACTGAACAGGGGCTAAATATATACGGGGTTTTTTTTCTCTTTTACTCAATCCAAGCATTTGTATTTCGTAGTTTTATATTGGAAGTCCCTATATCATGCTTCCCTCTTCATGCTAATATCCCTATATTTTGTCCATTGCCCCCAGCCAGCCATTAGTTGACTGCAAACACAACTTTATTGCAAAATTACTGCAGCTTTATTAAGCAACACGATTTACAGGCAATAACATAATCAATACAACATTAATACATCACATAATTAAGTAAGATTCTTACAAGCTCTGCCTGTAGCCTGAAATATATAGAACATCATTGTGACCAGTGATAGCAGTTGTCCAAAAAAGATACAAATCATAATTTCTAATGTGGGAAAATACATATGCTCTCTCAATTAAAGGAAAGAGTTCCTGTTTATTCTACACACATCCTCATCAGTCACTTAAAAATTCTCATTTGTCGCTCTTAAAATATAACAGTTGGCTAACTATTTCACTACAAATGAAGTTAGAAGAGCGAAGTATGCTCCTGAGAACATACTGGGATCGACTCTTATTCAGAGTCCTGTGAGTACACCTGGAAGTCAGTGGTTTCCTGTATTTGACATGCTACTTGCATGAGAAAAGGTGGCACACCAAACAAAATAGATAAAATGTTTTCAAATCTTGCACATCAGAATACTACCAAATGCCTTTCAGCTGCTCCAATAAATCTGAATGTATTTATGAAGCTCTGTGAATCTAAAAGAGAGTTTACTATTTCCATGATATCTATCTGTACATGAATAAAGGACACCTAAGAAGATGGAATCTATTCAAACGGTACTTCTCGAGAACTGAAATGCTCTTGAACGCACAACTTACCAAACACTTGCACAAATATTCGCTGAAGTTCTTCTATGACTTTTTTTTTTAGCCAAAATATTAATGATTCTCACTACAGTGGAGCCACGCCAACCTGGAAAGCCATGTCGACACTGCATTGTTGTAATTTGGTCCCGTTGGCAGCCCTTGGTGTCAAATTCGCTAGCAACTCAAAACATAAAGGAGAAAAATGGGACAGAAGATGATATCTCCTAAAGAAGGATACTTCCAGAGAGACGGACATCAAAACATCTGCCATGCATATAAGCTTATGAGTGACCTCTTCCTACCACTTGTTTTGTAGGGACTTCCAACCAGGCAAGACAACCCCTGCAGCTTGCTTTGAATCACTACCTAGGGTCAGTGAGAACTATCCCAAAGATAGTTACTGCCCAGCATCATGCTTTCAGGCTGGCAACCTCTTCTCTCATGCACATAGAAGTTATTCTTCCTCCACATATCAGTGAACACTACTTACAAGTCGGAGAACAGCTATTCTGTCACATTGTGTAGGATACAGTTCTTCTATACATACAGTTATCTGAAAAACCCATATTGAGATATTCAAACTATCCTTCTACACCAGATAAGGAGGAAAAATTGTCTTGTGCTGAATCCCTACTCCAAAAGCTCCATTTCAGAACTTTCCGAGGAAATTCCTCACCATCTCTAGGAAAAAAGATGATCAAATCTTTAAGGGAGAATTACAGTAGAAAATCCCAAGAGAGATTTCATTATGTAGAAGAGAAAGCAGAGGGAAAGACAGAGATCACTTTCAGATCAGACTTCATACAATTTCCCCACCATTCAGAGGGACTCTTGATTTACACACAACACGCTTAGATAATAGTCCTATCCCTGCTGCCTGAACATAAGGATGAATGTGGATGTAAGCCCAGAATTCCCTCTGGCAGAGAACTGTGTATTATCAAACACAAAAAGGAATAACTAGATCAAGAGCTGTGTCCCAGAAGAATCTCACAATTTTATCCACTCTGGACACTTTCTTATGAGCAACTGGGCAAACAGCCCAAAGCCTGATCTGGATAGAATTGCACACCAGGTTTATACATTTGACAACAATAAAATATTGTTGTGCTTTCCAACATGTGTTTGTTCTCTGGGCTTGAGGTCCCTTGGAACTGCCCTTAGTTCTGTTGCAGTTTTCCCTGTCTTCCCTATAAAATCTGCATGCATGTGCCCTGATCCTAGGAGATGAGGACCTCTGCACATTCAGGTACAGACTGATGATCTCTTACAGAAGACCTGGGAGTTTCTAATGTCGTTCCAAGGAAAGGTTTGAAAGATGTGACTGTAAAGTGCAAAAAAAAGTTCTTCCTGGGATCAGGGATATGAGAGAGTGTGCTTCTTCTGACCAGGAGGTGCACAGCTAGCATTTTTCTGCCATCCTCTGAAACTGATGTAAGGAGCTGCATCTGTCAGGGAAAACAGCCGTATTCTTGTATTCCTCTACTTAAATCAAGATTGGCAGCAGACTGGACAGGATGACAGGTTGCGATGCTTGTCGTTATGGTTTAGGAACAGCACACCACTGCTCACCCTCTCCCAAAAGTTCAGTAAAATGACATCCATGTACCCTCAGTAGTGAGTTGAGGAGTATGTTTCCTGATGTAAAGGGATGATGGGGGCTGGTACGCAGTGTGGAATGATTTTTTTTTTTTCTTGTAGTTTCACAAGAATTTTATGAATGTCATTTTTTTTTCAAATAAGGGGGAGAGAGAAGGAAGAGTAGAGGCTGGCAGACATGGAAGTCTTGTGTAGAGGTCAGGCTGTTTGCTGACAGCAGTCTGTTCTTACAGGAGCCAAGGGGAAATCTCCTACCTGCTAAGACGATACAGTGGATAAACCAAGAAGACAACACTATTTGAAAGGAAGGACAAAGAAAGAGAGAACCAAGAGAAAAATCTTGAAGCCTTTTCCTGGCGTCAAGATTTTTCTCTTGGTTTTCTATCAGTGATCATACAGAGTATCCACTGCAGGCATGGATATCAAATACTGTCAAAGGGCGCTTTGCACAGAGATGTGACAAAACTCGATTGATTTCTCAAAGCTGATAAGAGGCTATCAAACAGATGTCAATACACTCCAGTACTACAAGCCAAATATTATCTGGAGGGGAGGAGGAAAGAAAAAAACAATAGCTTAGTGAAACCAAGAATGTGTCCACACCTGTTATGATGGAAAAGCAATCCAGAGGGACAAGTTTGTTGGCGAGAACAGCACCTCTTCATATACCTTGCATAAACTGGTAAGCGAGGGCCTAGGCAGACTGTAGAACTTGTTCTGCCTAAGAAAGTCATGTTTTGGGGTATTTCAAGGAACGCCACAACTTAGTTTTCACGCTCCTTCTGAGAGCATCCTCATAGCCACAAAACGTAGTCCCACAAAATGTAAAGCAAGATCAAATTTTGTTATCTTCCTGACTAATTTACCACAGATTACCAGAAGTATACAAATTTCCTGTGTTCACAGTAAATCATCTCCTCTTGCCTTTTGTCCACATGTAATCTGTTAGACCCACAGAGCAGTCCTTATGGGCAAGGCCTGGAGGAATAATTTCTTCACTCTTTAACATGCACATGCACATACACACAGACAAGAGTAGAAGGCCATATAAATTTTTTTAAAAGTAGTTTGTGACATGGATTGGTTTCCACTTCCTCCTCTGCTCTACTGCTTTCATTTCTTGTAAAATTAGTAAGAAGATCACTGCGGAGAAAATATAACTTGGGGAGGAATTTATACATTTCCTTAAGTTATTCCTCTGCAAAGGGAGAATCTGAATTAAAGCATCACTATCCCCTTAAGATTCTGGAAAGTAAGCTACAGGAGACACATAGGTTGTACACCTCCATATCTGGTTGCCCCTGAAAGATATTAATCTCTTTGACTAGTACACCACTCTGTATTTTACTCCTACCAGAGGCAACATCACCTTTCATTATACCCTCTCTCTCTTTCAAAATTACACCCTGTTTAGTTCTCTTTTGTTTCTAACACCTCCTTGTAGTAAAAATTTAGTGCTTTTTTATCAGTGGCATTTATCAGTATTATTTAATTCATATTCTCAAACAGATTCCAAACTGCTGGCATTCTGAGAAGCAGTGAAGTATTTTTGCTATATCAATTCTCGTAAGTCTCCTGCTCTCTCACACAGTCTAAACCATGCTGCCTCAGATGAAATATCCATTTTCTCTTTACCTCCTTGTGTATAGAACCACATATACAGATACATTTATCATAATCACACTTTGCAAAACAGTATTTTTCAAGATTCACTATCTCTTTCAAAACTGATTTTCCAATTTTCTAAATTATCTTATTTTACATATAGTTTTGCATGTGAAGTTGCGAATTTGCTTGGCATTTTTAGAAACTTGTTCATGAAAAAACTGTTTATAAAGTAATTTTCCAAAATATTGTATCATTTTGTAGGTTAGATTGTTTCTTTAAATATAGAAGGTGTTTTTCAAACTGAAGAGACCAACAGTAGGTTCCTCAATCAGTTTTTATGAGTAATTTTATTTACTTTGAACAAAAAAAACAACAATCTTGATCTTAATGCCTTCTTTACAATAGCAACCCTTTCTAGAGGGAGCCACTCTGACAACTCCAGTGAGAATAAGCATAATTTGTAAATATCAGATTGCTTTCAAGCAAACAATTAAGTATGTATTTCTGTGTGTAAATTCAAATATGAGAGTCGTAATGTTTCCAGTGACATCATGGGAGTTGGTGACACTATGGTGGATATATTGTGAGGCTGTGGATTTAGCTTAATGGCACCAGTTCTGGCTCCAGAAGTCACCTTCAGCCACTGTGAATCTCTGAAACATCCCATTACACCTGAGTTTCTGGCAAGCGAAAACTCTAGTTCTCAGACTTTGGTTCTCATTTCTGCCATAAACAAAGTAGGTAACTTGCGGAAACCACTTCTTTGCCTCTGCACCTCCATCCTCCACAGGTCTTACAGAGGCATTGTTCCTTCATTATGTACTGTAGAGATCTCATCTGGTACAATTTCACCTATTCTAGGACAGGGGCTTTCTTCTGTGTTAAACAGATGCATTTTTAAAAGGATTCCAGATACTGCTATCACAAGGCACGGAAAAATAATCACTTCCTCTGGGATTGTGAGCCTGAGCTGTTTGCTCTTTGGTAGCCTAAAAGAAATAACATATATATATTTGAGCAAAGTCTCACTATCACAGTTGAATCAAAAGCTTATGGATGAGAGTAGGGGGAAGAAAGAAAAAAAAAGATTAAAAAGCCCCCCAAAAAGCAAGACTTTGCATAGTAGTCTATGCAGTTTATCTTGCTCTTTGCTCCGAGACAGTTGGTAAAAGATCCTATGAAGTGCAGTGTGGCAAAACTGAACACTGATCTGATCTGATCTGTTTACATAACTTACATGTTCCCACTGTTCCTTGCAGTTAATGTATGGATTTTCTTGAAATCAAGCTTATTGGATGCATTTATGAAGGCCTGAGAACTGTTCCCTGTATGTAAATTCAGCAGGCCTGTACATAGAAATTCCACTTGCCCATGAATTTTTCATGTTGCAAATAGTTAGAAAACCTAATCTGGGAGGCTCATTACTCAAACAATTTTATTTCTTCTACTACTGTATCATTATCAGGCAGACAACATCCTGAATTTGAGTAGAGAAGATGGTTGTGGGTTTAGGGTTTGTTTTTTTTTCATTTTGCAGCACCTAGAGTTAGTAGATGGAGGAGTCCCCTTCACAATCACACATGACGAATGCAAATAGTTATTTCTAAGATCACAGCTCCCACGTTATATTATTCCAAATGGGTCTTCATTCCTGTAACAGCTGTGAGTTGAATTGTTAGTATTCAATTATCAATAGTGATGTCACCAGGCAAATGCAACTGTATCAGAGGGATCAGCCCAAAGTCAAAACTGAAGTTTACAAGGATTGAGATGAAAGAAATCGATATAAATAACGAGAGGGCAGTGCTAGAAGGCTCTGCAGTGGTGGACTTACTAACCCTAAACCCTTCCACCTGAATTCTAACAAGTAAATCAAAGCACTCATATCTGGATCAAGGCACTTTTCAGCTTTGCTTTAGTGACAGGGGAATGGGCATTACCCAGAAGCTGCAGGGTGATGTTCAGAGGCAGCTAACAAACCACCAGCTCAGCTTTTCTTTTCCACAGGGCAAGCACTCTAAATGCTCCTCCTCCCCTTAACTTGCTGAAACTTGCAGCTGTGATTCACAACCTGACCAACAGTGATAGATAACAAACCACTGACCTTGAGGGCGGCTTTGTGTGTCAGCTTTCTTATTGCGTTGAGTCACCGCACTCCTCATGTGTGTTATTTTAAGTAGCACATTTATCAGCCAGTACCAAACAGAATAAGTGGCCATGTGTATTTTATTAGTGGGGTTTGAGTATTTATAATAAAAAAAAAAAATCATAAAAAAAAGATCCACTTTATTTCAAAAAGGGCTTGAAGGGCTCTGACACGCTTTAAAAATCTTCTTGTTTTCAGTTATAACATAAGGAATCTATATGGATGCTAATATGTTTGCATTTGTAGCTTTTCCAGACTTTTTTTTTTCCTCCCAGCACACTGCAGTATGGCAATGTCAGAAATATACCATTCCTCGTAACAGGACACATCTGTGGTGAATCTGCACAGAAGCAATTAATTTCCTTGTGGTATTTTTACACTGGGGGCTTAATGCAAGTCCCCATTATACAAACAAAAAGCTCTAGACAGCTCCTGCTGCCTGATAAAAAAAAAATAAAATAAATCAGATTGAGAAGGGCTGTTTGGCCTACGACTGCTACAGGCAATGACTTGTAATGAGGCATCCCAACACTAATTATGAAGCTTATTAAAGAGAATTGCCTAAGTTGTACCAAAGTGCATGTTATAATCATGTTAAGGGAGACGTACATACTGAATTGGGGTCCTCCAGTTTCTTTTGTTAGAGAAATGGACCTACTACTTAATGAAGCCAATTTGGGTCTCCGTTTATAGCAGCAGTATTATTGTGCTTGGCAGACTGGTCAGGATGAATTTGATGGAGAGGCAGGTAAGAATCCCAGCAGCTTAGTGATAATTCACACTTCATAGCCTTCACAACTAACTAACATCTGCAGGTGAATGGGCCAAGAAATTGTCAAAACCACATACTACCAGTCCACGATTTTATTATTAAACTTCTCCCGAATCTTCACTAAGGTTGAAAAAGCAGTATTTCAGTGTACTCTTTCAGGAAAGAAGGAAGGAAAAAAAAAAAAAAAAAAGATTAATAAAGATGTTAGGAGGCTGAACTGCTGTGAGATTTGTTTAATTATTCCCCACAGTACTGCCCCAGCAATCTGCTGACATTTAGCCCCGACCTTGCAAATCCTCAGTAAATATTAATATATCAACTCAAACAGGGACCGTTGTTTTATTGGTTCACGGAGCTCAGAGAGATTCGCCACAGCAGTGAAAAATAATGTGCAGAACTGAGGAAGAACGGCTCCTTTGATATCACCTTCTGCTGCACACATGTGCTGGGAGCATCAACAAAATGGAAATTCTGTTACTTTGCCACAGCTGTAGAGTGACACTTCAGATGCCTTTGCTTCCCTTTGTACAGCCTGCTGGAATAATCCCAAAACCACAGTGGCAAGAGATTTGAAAACACACACGCGCGCGCGCGCGCACATATACACAACACACAGAGGAAGAGAGAGAGAGAGGAAGAGAAAGAAAGAGAGAGAGATCACATTTTATTATCTGACACAGTGGAAATTTTAATAATGGTAAGCTCCCATCTTAAAAACTAATAAGCTCTCCCCAGAACAATGAGCGTGCTAATAAGAGCCATGGAGAGCTAATCGCAATCCACCGGAATCTGTTTACTACAGTGACTTTGCTGTTCGCCTCCGTGAGTGCCAGACAAACTTCTTTTTTCTCCAAACAGTTACCTCTATTGACTGCTTCCTCATGTATTTTATGTGCCTATCAGTCCTCACAAATCATGACAAAATACCCCCAATTTATTTTCTCCCTTTTATTTGCTTGCCTCACATGTAAATGTACATTATTAAAATATCTTCTCATAACTATAGTGCCATTACTAATAGATGACTGTTTGATGTGGATCAATTCTGCATCCAAAATTCGTGGGTTTAGAGGAAAGGGCTGCTGTGCAACATTTGGCATTCAGATGTATTGAGCTGCAGAGTTAATGCGTGATTAATTTTATTCATAAAAATGTTAATTACTTCATTGTGAGATCTTTTTAACATTCTGTGCACCGAACACCTTTTAACTTCTTTTTCACACAAGCTCACAAATGTGTTTAATATTTTCAAAGATTCTGTTATTACCAATAATACTGATAATTAAACATACATTTAAAATACAGTAAAAAGCTGGCAAGTAACAGCACAGCACCAAACATAGATGGAAGCTCATTGCCCACTGACTCTTCCGTGTCCCCTCCCCCTTGGCAGTGACTGACCACTTCCTTTAATGTGCACTTGTTTGCAGAGTCCCGGAGGTATTTTTTTTTTCCTCAAGCACGCTTCAGCCCTCATTGACATAGTCGAATATCATTAAAATAATATGACGCTGTAGCACACTATAGATGGTGCTAAAAATACTTCTGCTCTCAGGCAGGGGAGGATCACAGCGCTGGGCACAACAGGGCAGGTTGGGGGCTCCAGGGGTTTTGGTTTGGGTTGGGATGGGGGTGTTTTTTGAGACAAGCTCTCGAGTCTCATCCGAGAGCGGTGTCAGGCATTGGTGGGTGTGCCGGCTGCACTCACTGACTTCTTGTTTCCAGCTGGGCAAGGCTATTGTGAGTGTATTCAGCCAATGCACTCATGAAACTGGATAAATGGATTAGTGGATCAGAGACACCATCGGCATCTTCAAAAGGAAAACAGCAGCCTGCAAAAAGACTGACATTTGTGTACTGGGGCAGAGGGTGTGTGAATGTTCTGCCTCCTCCAAAGGGACAAGACAGTGATAAACTTTCCACACTGACCACCTCACTTTGTGCTACAATTGACCAACAAAATAAATGGATTGCTTCATTGTTTTTGAACCGTAGGCAGCACAGGGAAAGCGCTACTTGTGCAGCAACAAAGGACAATGTATTGTGTGGGGCCAACAGCTCAAAATAAAACCTTTAATTATCTACGGGTCAGCCATAAATCTGGAATAAAAATAAATGTTACTTTTTAAACTCGCCTTTAATTCTGCACGGAGTTTACGCCAGCGCTTTCTATTCTCTCAAGAGAGGCACTACTGGGACTGTAGTGTGCACCCCACGTTTGCATTTTTGCGTGTTTGACTCCAGAGGAACATGCTGGGAAACAAGTTTGGCTATCAGATGTGAAGGATGTCTGTAATGCTAATTAAAGTAAAGACAGATAAAAGACATATTTTTTCCACTTTCTTTTTGCAAACATCCATGCATGTATTCTCTTCACATACACAAAAGAGAAGCCAAAACTAATATTAATAACGGTGACGGGACTCGAGTAAATTAATTCCTCACAGAAGTACATTGTTTAGTTTTAAGAGCTCATATTTTCGAAGTCTTAAATTTTGAATACCTATTTCTATGGGGTTTTCAGTCTCCTGGTACTTCCAGCGATTCCTGTCCACATGGCTGGTTTTACAGGCAGGCTATGAACGGCACTGCATGGGGGCACCACACAATGGGGAACACCAACCTCGCCAGGAGCCGTTTCTGTAACTTTTCACTGGAAAACACGACACGCAGACTATGTTTATTACATGTTCCAATGTTTTACTTGATTTGTTAGTCCCAGGTAAGATTTACTGCTGAAAAGTAAAACTTGGCGGCTCAAAGCCTGGAATCAGCCCCCACGAAGCTGGCAGTGGGATCAGACCCTACTGGCGAGCGCTGTGGCCCTTTCCAGTTAGATTGGGACCAGCAGTCCCATATGGCACAGCTTCATGGCTTCCTGCAGGCTGGTGGGGACGTGCTCCGGCCTGTTTAAGCCACATCTGCCTGACCTATGGTGGACAGACAGGTTTCAAGGTCCTTTGGGTTGCACACGCAGGTCTCCCCTCCATCCGCCAACGGCTCTGCAGGGAGGTGGGTAGTGCCAAATGTGGCACTAAGGTGCAGGGTGGTCACCAAGTTTATCAGGGAAGGGGTCCTCACCCACAAACTGAGCTTAAGACTGGGGATGTGTGCTGGGATCCATGTTTTGAGGCTCCCTTGTGCAGGCCACTTCTTTTTCGTGATCCCTTCCCCTAGTGCTGCTTGCGTGCTGACAGAGTGCCTCCACTAGCTCCGGCCATTCTTCACACCTCGACTTTTTAAGGACATTTGGGAGTTGAAATAATAAAAATGAGATAAAATGAGATAGAATGAGATAAAATGAGATAAAATAAAAAAAAATTTACAAATAAAAATTAAAAAATTTTAAAAAATAAAATAAAATAAAATAAAATAAAATAAAATAAAATAAAATAAAATAAAATAAAATAAAATAAAATAAAATAATTTAAAAAAACGCACTCAACAACATTGAAACTATCCAGGCTATGGAGACCCCCTTTAACCCCTTCCCAGCCACAGCGCAGGCGCTCAGCCTCCCTGTGGTACCCGGTCCTGCTGGCAACCCGGGCTCTGCAGGGCAGCTCAGGAGACATTCATCCGATACGGAGGTGCTTTTTCCTGCCCGTGTCTGTCCGAGAGGGACAGGGGCCGAGGCGTGGGACGAAGCAGAGCCCCTCGGCTGAGCCTGCGGGGCGGTGGGTGGGCGGGTGCGGGCATCCCGCGGGGCGGAACTAATGCCCGGAGCCGCATCGTTCTCCGTCTCATTCGACGGGTAATGTCAATACGAGCCTGTTTAACACCGGGGCCGGTGGCCGGCAGCAGCGGAGAGGCATCGCTCCTCGCCTCCCCCCCGCCTCCCCGCCCCCGCGCTCTTTGTAATAGTCTCATCTACAAGGACGATTGAAACTTTATAGCGCATGATTCATAGAGCGGGGCTGCGCTCCGAGCCGCGGTGCATATTACATTAATCAGTGTCAGGCCACTAAAACAGAGATATGAATATGAATTCTCCATATTGCAGGGGAGATAAATGTGCTTGTGAATAATTGATCGGCGCCCATGGAAAAAAAAAAAAAAAAAAAAGAAAAAAAAAAGAAAGGAAGGGAAAAAAAAAAAAAAAAGGCTGGGGGGAGAGGAAAAACATGGTCACACAATGAAAGTTACCGGGAGATCTAAAGAGCCCCGCGAGAAGGGCTGGTGCGGGGCTCTTCGAGTCCCGCAGAGAGCGCGTCAAAAACTCACCTAAAGCAACAAAAAGGGATGAGCCGGGAATAACCATAGGAACCAGCCAGTTTAAGAACACGCACCCTGCTAATTTTCCCTTTCTAGGGGCTTCCCCCCCCAATTAAAAATAGACTTCTTTTCTTCTTTTTCAGAATAAAGGACAAAAAGAATAATAAAAAAAAAATGAGGCATGCATACCAATGAGTACAGTTCAAAACTACGTCTCTGCGACAAAGCTAAATCCCTGTAAAGCTGCCGCTCGCTTTCAGTGTGTTCTGCCGACTGCTAATTTCGGAGTTTGCTGAACTCGAGATTATATCAACTTTTCAGCGTTCTTTCTTCACAGATTTCTGCCATTCTTCTGTTAATGCTAAGTAAACAATAACAGGAACAAGACGTGGAGCCAGTTTTTACGGGGGGAGGACGGAGGATTATGCAAATATGTATGAAAACTGTTTTCTGCCGCCCTCTTAAATAGCAAGAAAACGCATCTTGGCTTTCGGTTCTTGTTCTGAAAGAAGTGTTAATCGATGTAGCTCCCATCCGATTCAATGCAAATTTTCCTATTGACTTTATTTATCAGGTTCGGGTCCCGTCATCGCTTAAAGAGAGGAGAGAAAAAAAAAAAAAAAAGAGGTAGGAAACTAGGACTTTCCAGTTTACCCTTATCAGCTCGAAGCATTCCCAATTAAGGCAAATCGTTTAGCTTAAGCTTCTCCTTTATTATTCTCCCTACCGCGTGGTATTTGCTAGTATACATCTATCAGGGTGGATCTCAATGAAAACGGAAAATATGACAGAAAAACTAATATTTTCCGGTCAGGGTGACGTAAACGATCATTCCAAGCAAAGTTCACGTGACAAGCGAAGCCTAGGGAATACGGAGCCCACTTTCCTCCCTAAAACGGGCGCGGGGCGCGGGTGGGAGCCGTGGGTGCGGCTGCGAGGGCTCCGTGCGGTGATAAACAAACGAAATCACCTCTCTCCTTCAGGTGACAGCGAGGCTAATGGCAACAGCCCTCGGGGACTGCTGGGAGCGCACCCACGCGAGAGTTTTTCTCGCTTGAACACCGCGATGTTTCGCAGCTCGGGAGCTGCAGCTCGGCTTGATATTTTGGGGGCTTCCCTTTTCCTAAGAGGAAGCCACTCGCTCTCCTATCCAGAAAGTTTGGAAGCGGGTCAAGCCGCCTCCCTTCTTAGCACGCAGCCCCAGGCGGGGAGGCAGGAGCGGGGGCTGCTTCGTCCCATCCCCGGCAAACGCTGCGGGCACCGGCGGGAGAGAAGGAGGAGGACGGTGCTGGCTCGGAGCTGCCCCTGCGGAGCATCATTCACCTTGCGCCGTAAAGCCCTCAGCTGCGTGGGGAGGGAGGCATCACAACTGTTGACGTTACTAAGGGGAGAGGAGGCGGGGGGGGGGGGGGGGGGGGGGGGGGGGGGGAGGGGGGGCGGTGGGAAATTCAAACAACCAGATGAAAAAAATCATCAAGTTCTGCAGCAGAGTCTGCTCTAGAGATGCTGGGGCTTCCAAAGGCGGAAAACTGCCAAGCAGATAACTAGTGGGAATTATCACTCCCCGGAGGATAATCAAAACTGGAAGCACACTCCCGAGGATGTTGCTGGCTGAACTAAAGGCGGGCAGCTTCCCCCTCCCCACCCCCGGCTGAGCCCAGCGGCCGGCCCGCACCTCCCTCCGCCGGGAGAGAGGGAGCCGCGCCGCCCGCCGCCCACAGAGGGCGCTGCGAGCCTGCCCAAAGCCGGAACCGCTCGGCTCCGCTCGGAACCGTTCGGCTCCGCTCGGCTCCGCTCGGAACCGCTCGGCTCCGCTCGGCCTTATCCGTCAAGACAGAGGAAAGTGCGCGCCTACCCGCGCACGCTCTCGCACTAGCCCGTGCTGCAGCTATTTCTTTTCAACTGATAGACGCGAGAAAGCGATTCCATCGGGTTTAAACCAGCACTGATCTGACGCGCCCGTGTTTGGCGTTATAGGCGTGAAGTCCTTTTTTTTTTTCTTTTTTTTTTCTTTTCTGTTCTGTTTTTGAAGACGTCGTCCCTCTCTTTCCCCGTTCCTCATTGAAAAACTGTGCTATAGTTTGGTTAAAACTGTTATATACCCTTTTGTTGGAATTGTTACCAAGGCGGGTGTGCCTACGATTTAGGAAAAAGAAAGCAACCAAAAAAAAAAAAAATCAATCAAACAAACAAAAAAAAACCCCAAACTGAAAGCTAACTCGTTGATGCTATGCTGGGAACCGCAGGATATCAAAAAGAGTCTCTTTCCAGAGAGACAGCGAGCTGTGCGCTTCAACCCTTCAGATATCCCGCACAAAATCTATTTCGTCTGATCTGTTCCTCTGATCCACTTGTAAAACGCAGGAAAATAGGAGCCTGCTGCCTGCACTGCTTTGTCAACTGATAGTTTACCTAGACCCCTCTTTGCTCACGATGGTTTTGCAGCTAAATCAAGATCAATATACCCATCTCTGACAAGAATTTTATTAATATTTTATTTGAAAATCTCATCTTGTTTCCGACAAGTCCTGGTTTGAGGTTGGTTCAGTTTGGATAGGGCGTCACCACATTATTTCTTAATGACTTTCCCAGCTGCTTCTTTCCATTTTCCACTATCAACAACCATCTGGTATCTTATTAGCACCTCAATGCTCATTTAGTGTTCTCATTTGGGAGAAAAAAAAGAAGAAAACACTCAAAATATTACACATTTTAACGGACCGTCTATGGAAGATTAATGCCTTTATAAACTAATGTCTCTCTTGGTCTCTTTAACCAACGGATCGGAATCGCAGAACTTTCTTCTGAGAAGGGCAAGAGCTGTCTTTTTTTTTTTTTTTTTCTCTCCCTGTTAAGATCGTTCATCACCTCACAGGGAAAAATCTTCCGTAGTCATGTTTCCTCTGTGTTTATTTAAAACGTAATTCGTTACAAATAATTCTATTTCCTAATCTTTTTTTTTTTTTCGGCTTTGGTCTGAGTGTATACCAAAGTACTAAAGCTATTGATCAAATTTAGGAACCAGTTTGGAAAACAAAGTTAGACACTAGGGAACTGTGAGAAAATTTGTTCCTTTCATTTTCAAGAACGTGTTTTATAACTTAGGTGGAAGTCAGATCCATTTATGTTTGGAAAATGGATACTACAGAACATGTCTGATCCATCATAATTGAAAAAAATAACTTTAATTTTACTTGTCAAGAACCAACTTCACTCGGTTTCTTAAATTTACATGTATGAAAAGGGAAGCTCGCAGGGGTTTTTTTGACAAAATAGCTAGAAGAGTCAGTAAAAGCTTAGATTTGCTATTTTAAGTTTCGGTTACCCAGAGGCAAAAAGATTTGACTTTTTAGAAAGTAAATTACAAATGTTTGAATATATTTGTAATATATGTATAAGACCTGCAGCAACAGAATGCATACCTGAAGAGAGTTCATAATTTCATTTAGTTTATTAGACAAAAATATATGATTTAGACAAGTTTTGCTGAGGTGCTATTTACAATCTGAAATCACTCTATATACAGAAAAAACACAAACACATGGGAAACATTTACCAAACAAATAATCCAAGAATGGTTAGAATAACACGATCTGAAATGGTACAATGAATAAGGGAATCCATCTACAGATTTGTGTAATCGCTTTTATGGATTTGCACCACCTTATTGCAAAAAGAGATTGATGGTAGTCGTTTATATCGTTTTCTTTTTTTTTTCTGTCCTTAATACCAGTCTCTGTAATATTTTTTCACCATTTTTTTCAGCTTTTTCATCAAGCTGAAGGGAGAGCTGTTAAAATTCTTGGTGTTCCCTCTTGCTGAGCCAAAGAGCTGCAGATGGGAAGGGAGGAAGAAAAAAATATATATATGTATAAAAAAAAAGTAACAATCTTTCAGAAAAATAAAAAGATAATCCTTTCCTATTATTGCCTGTCTATTGTTATAGCTTCCTAGTATTAGTTAATTGCACAGAAATCATTGTCACTGTTGTAATTAACACGAGATATTTGAAGTCTCTTAAGTTTCAGAGAAGTTACAGGCTGGGTATGTACAATTGTAATTTAGCCTAACTTTGAAAAGATTACAGCAACTTCTCTGTTGTTCTTGTTGTCTGTATGCACTATTATGGTGACGATTAGATGTTATAATTAGACGTTATAATCTTTATTATTCAGACAGTTTCACATAAGTAACATTCCTGCAGTGAAAACAAACAAACAAACTCACTTGTCACGGACAGGCTGGAAGGGCGATTTTAGCGGCTGAGGTGGGGATTCAGTTCTTGGTACATTTTCTCTTTCTAGAAGGAGAAAGAAAAAAAAAAAAGAAAGAAAGAAAAGAAAAAAGAAGAAAAAACAGAAGAATTATTTTAGAATAAACAACAATAAAAATCTGAACAATGTGCAGAGAACACACCTGCCTCATCCTCTTGTTCAGGTGTGTGTAGGTATTTTTGTGGGTGTCTACAGCACTACTCCCCACTCTCAGTACTTAAGGACTAGCCAAGCTTTCCTTGCCACATTTTGGACTGTCATTGAAACTATTTGGATGTATAGGATGAAAATGTAACAGCCCACATGGTGGGCTTAATGTATGCAATCAACATGCTCCAGGGGATATTAAAAAAAAAAAAAAAAAATATCAGCGCTAGGGTAAACTGCCTGTAACTCGTTAAAAGCAATCAGTTACACCAGCTGAAACCAACGCTATTCCTCAAGGAGAAGTTCATGTGCCTGTGTGAAGGGTGGAGAGTGAGATGGATGCCTGATTCATTCATTACCTATGTGTTTGGGACTGGTCCTCTCTGAAGGTTTTTCACTGCTTAGGGCTCCCAGGGTTGCTGTTAAAACAGAAGGTTGTTGCTGGGCCTGGAGGTGATGATTGTGATGAGCAGAGTGATGGTGATTTACTCCCAAAAAGGACCTCACGTTTAGCAGTGAACTCTGAGTGAGGAAAGCCCCATTTGTCCAGTTGTGAAATTTGCCAATCTGACATGTGTAGAGTCCATGGCTAGGGAGAAAAGCGGGGTGCTGGATCTGTGGAGAAGCGTGGTTAACTTGGGGAGGAGGGGGTGGAGGGGGAGAAGATTTCAGGGCACCATCAGGACTGGTTGCTGTCTCTGCCAAAGACCAAATCTTGGGTTTGCTGTGAGATGGCATCTGTAAATTGTTCTGTCCCCCGGGACTGATGATTCGCGTGCTGTTGTCAGAGGCCTCCTTCACCATGACCAGTGTGTCTTTGGGTTTCAACCCTTCAGATCCTGACAGTGCCAAGTTCTTCTCCTTTTCCAACTGCTCCTCTTCACTGCTTTGTCTCAGGAGCTCAGGCTTCTCCTCCTCTTCCTCGTTGCTCTGCTCCCCATCGTTCTCATCAATTTTATCTATATCTATGCTCTCCAGATCGATTTCTTCATCATCTTCATTCTTCTCGGGGTCCCCCTCATTGTCACTTCCGAAGAGGTTCGCATCTTCTTGGTCCTTACTCCTGGAGCCCCAGGTCACCTTGTTCTCCTTCTTGAGCCGCCGTCGGGCATTGGCAAACCAAGTGGAGACCTGGGTGAGGGTCATCTTGGTGATGATGGCCAGCATGATCTTCTCGCCCTTGGTGGGGTAGGGGTTCTTGCGGTGCTCGTTGAGCCAGGCCTTGAGGGTGCTGGTGCTCTCACGGGTGGCGTTTTTGGGTCGCCCCGGGTCCCCGTACTGGAACTGTCCGTAGGGATAATAGCCGGGGGCAGTGTGAGCAGCAAAGGTAGCAGGGTGGACGCCCGGATTATCTTTCAGCTCGTACTGGGAGCCCTGCAACACATTCAGACAAGCGGAGAGGAAAAAGCACATCAATTATCTAGTTAGCGTCTCTAACAGACCTGAATAGGCTACTCCGGGAGACGGAATACGCCTCGGAGCTGTGCAAAGGGTCTTCACAGTCAAATTCGGCCCTCCCTGCTCCAGGCTCTTCGCGTTTAGATCAGACAGAAGGGATTCCCAAATGATCCCCACCGTCTTGCAGCGAAAGAGAGGGGCTGAGCTGGGCTCTACCAGACCTTACGCCTATTTTCTCCTCAAACCTAATCAAAACAAATGATGAAAATGTAGCAACTTCGCATTCGTCTCGGCGAGGCAATTTATTGTGCCCTCGAAATTCACGGGCGGAGAAGGAGGCTGTTACACCACAGCTACCACCTCATGCCTGGGCACAACCTCGCATTTATCTGCAAAATATCCAGGAGGATATTACAAATGCATGCGGAGCATTCATCTTTGGCCCCAGATCTGCCTTTAAAAGGAGTTGCCGTGCGACGAGACCGGGGAGATGAACACACAACTTCAGCACGAAGGCACTTAGAATGTAAGAGATTTTCCACTCACCGGCCAACTTCTCCTCCTCCTTCCTTCTCCCCCCCCCCACCCCCCCACCCCGATCATACACTAAAATTCTGGTGTAAAATATTAACTTCTAACTGTTAGAAGAGCCTTTAATCTCTGGAATGAAAAGTGATCCACGCATTCTAGAATATGGATATGCAGACACTTTATCTCATAAGTTTTACTTTGATCTGGGCAGAGCAAACAGAAATTGTTTACAAGCGTTTAGAGACGGTGATTTATTTGCAATCAATATTCTTTTTATCATCAGTAGTAAAACACATCAAGTCAAATTATCCCATCAGGTGTTTGGTAAATAACATTTTGTCTTTCTAGCAACCTCATTAGGCCTCATTATTACCGCAAATTGTCCAGATATTAACTTAATATTTTAGCTCTCGATTTGCAAGTGCTCAGAATTTTATTTCAAAATTTCACCGTCCTGGTAAATCAATGTAGAATAACATTAGAATACTTAGAGAGAAGTAGTTCCTAAATAGCTAACACTTAAAGCCATTTTCTTTTTTTTTTTTCCCTGGCTTCTATTACAATCACGCTTTTTTTCCCCAGTCCAGAAATACATTCTGAGTATTACTCTTGTGAAATTTGTGTCAGCTTTAAAAATGAACCACTTCAAAAACGTCTGCGAAGAAACTAATTTAACTTTGTCTAGCAGTTAAAAATGAACATGTATTTTAATTTCAAAGCTTATACATAAAAAGAAGCCTGATGCAATTTTTGTAATGTGTTACAGAGTAGGCTTTCTGCACTCCCTTTATTTCGCCGTCTTTTGTTATTGTTGCTGAAATGATATTTTTTTGTGTAATCTCTGTTGGGAATTCTTTTGAAGAAGCTACTTATAAATCACTCAGTGCCTCTGTCTCAACTTTTACTGCATTTCCAAACTCAAGGTTAGAGAAAGTAGGAAATGCATGCTGTTAAAAGTGCCTTCGCAGGAAATGTTTGCAGCGCAGAATGATCTGTTTTCTGATGCTGACCCTTGTTCAACAACCTATCTACCTACTTCCCTACATATATCTATTAAAAACACTCACAAGTTATGCCCTCCATGCACCCAGTTGTAAATATTCACACTTTGATCTTTCGGGTGGGAGAGAAAAGACAGGCATTTAGAAATTAGGTGGAACCTGTGCTTACCGCCACCGAGAAATTTGGAGATACTAGCAACGAAAATGTTTCAACGACACAGGAGGTTAAAAACAGTTAGTTAAAACCAAATAAATAAAAGATGTTTCACGGTTTGACTACTACATTCTAAATAAAAGGGGGAGAAAAAAAAATCCCAGGACAATCTGGGCGACCGCAATTTGGTTAACAGTTAACGCCAATATCCCTTTCTGCTCGGATGGGTATAATGGGATGTAGATGCCTCCTTTCGCTTGATGCAAATCCGATCTGTGATACTCGCCATAATCAGAGTATGAAAAGTTCAGGCAACGGAACGGGCCATTTTTAAAGGCTTAAGGAAAACGCCTTGGAACGAACGGGCGCAGCAGCTTACCTAGACTGCACTTTGGCCTTTCGGAGGAACCTGTTTCTAGCTCGGCGGGAAAGAAAAGGACCGGGCGGAGAAAGGAGCGCGCTGGAAAGCCAAACCGAAACAACAGGACCGGCAATATCGCCCGTCAACAACATCGCCAATAACAATAAGGGTGGAGGGGAAAAGCCGAGTTGCTAGGGAAAGACAACAACACGGCGGCTCAGCCCTTTCGGAGACAAGAGGGAAAACTCTCGGAGGAGTTTAGCGCGGCTGCAGCCGGAGCCCGGCGCCCCCCGTTCCCTCTCCGACCCGCGCCCCCAGCGATCCCGGGACGGGGCTCCTGGGGCATCGCGGCGCTCACTCACCATCTGGGAGAAGAGTCCGAGGTCTGCGGTGTAGGGCAGGAAGGCGCTGTAGTTGGGGGCGCTGTAGGGGCTGGCGTACATGCCCAGCACCGAGGTGACAGCGGCCGAGCCGCTGCCCAGCTCGGCGCCCGCGGGCCGGCCCGAGGCGGCGGCTGCGGCGGCGGCGGCGGCGGCGGCGGCGGCCAGCACCCCGGGCCGGTCGCTCCCGTACACCGCCGGGCTGGCGCTGAGGTACTGCGGGTAGCCCAGCTGCGGGAAGGACATCTCCGGGGCGCGGGCACAGCGGCGGCGGCACTGGCGGCGGTGGCAGAGCGGCAGGAATGGAAAACAGGGGGAGGGGGGAGGGAAGGAATTATACCAAAAAAAAAAAAAAAAAAAAAAAAAGAAGGGGGGGAGGAGGGAGCCTGAACAGCCGAACAAACCCGGGCTTCTCTGGATCTCTGCCTCTTTCTTTCTCTGTCTCTCTCTCTATTTTTTTTTTCTCCTTCCCCCTCTCTCTCTTTACTGGAGTCAGGCAGGGCGAGAGAACAGAAATCGAGCAGATAATTTTCTTTTCTCGTTCGGATTTCTTTCTGTCAGAGATATATTGCGACCTAGGTATGGAGGAGGAGGAGGAGGAGTGTGGAAGGATTCAGTGGGGTGTCTTTCCTCAAATCTCGGCTCTTCTGTGCTCCTAAATCCCTTAGATGTGATCTGATCAACAATTGAGCTCCAACTGATGTGTCTGCCCTTAGGTCCTAGGCTGATCTTTCAGATACAATTTGAAGTTGATGTTTTGATTGGCACCCACTTGAGCCGCAAGCGCCGCCCCCCGCCTTCCCCCCCCCCCCCCTTCCCGCCCCCCTCGGTGCAGCACGTGGTGCGCAGCCCAGCCTGGGCCACTGTCCTGTGTGTGTGTGTGTGTGTGTGTGTGCGCGCTCCCGTGTGTGTGTGTCCGCGCAGCTGCTCTGTGTGTGTGCGCCTATTTAATGTTTAGCAATGGGCTCCTTTCAGAAAAGCCCCCACTGCTGTATGACAACCTGTCTACACGATTTTACAGCTGTCCAACATTGGGGTTTTGCTGTTTCGTAGCCTTAGTGTGTCCCCTTTTAACAAAAACAACTGTGTTGCTGGGTTTTTTGGGTTTGTTTTTTTTTTTCCACCTTTAACATTGAGTCCCCCTTGTCGTCGTCGGACTCGGGAACAAACAAGAGTGGCTATGAGAGGAAAAGGGGGCTTTGCAGCCAGGCGAGTTGTAACTATTTACCACTAAAAAGGGAAAAAGAAAAAAAAGACATATAAATAAATAAATGCATAAATGCTGTCTATCTATAGCAAGCCACAAACGCCACGCACACACAACTTTGCTGGAAGTCAAAAGGCTCCTAACAGTCCTTCCCAAAAGACTTTTTAGTAAAATAACATTTAAAAAAAAAAAAAAGCAAAAAAAAAAAACCCACTCGCAGAGATACGGATACTTTCCGCCCCCCCCCCCCGCCCCCCCCGCTGTTTCTCCTACTTATGCCCTGCCGGTGGATTGACACTCAGGGACAATTATCAGAGGCATTGCGACAGTTCTCGGAATATTAGCAATAAATAATCCCACAAATCAACAGCGGCGACATGTATGCCGAGGGGCACAGAAGACCCCCAGCCTTTCCATACGAACGCGAGGAGAGGGTGTAAGTGCCTTGAAGGTTGTCAAAACTTCCATCCGCCAGTTTCAGCGGGGACGAAAGGAAAAGCATAGGGGAGTAGACGGTGGTGGGGCGAAAAGACCAAAACAAGCTGTTGCTACTATCATCATTAAGAGCAATTATTAGAGGAAGAGTTGTTTCCTTTTTTTCCCTTTCTTCTTCCCCTTTTCCCCTTGAAGCGGGGTAGAATCGTAGAATAGAATGATAGAATAGTTTGGGTTGGAAGGGACCTTAGAGATCATCCAGTTCCAACCGCCCTGCCACGGGCAAGGGAAGGTGCAGCGGGAGACAAAGGACCCCTCTGCGAGGAACCAAGAGACTCGGCCGCCTTGAAGGATACACGTTGTCACCGTTGTGACCTGCCTGAGACATTGCCCGCTCCCTCGACGTGTCCGGGCTCGCCCGTACCCCGCCGGGGCTGGCAGAGCCTCGCACCTCCCGGCCAGCACCGAAACCTTCCTTTTGCCACTGCTGGAGGAAAAGAGGAGCGGGGTGGCGGGGGGATTGATAGGCCGAGGGCTGGGCTTTTCTTGCCCCGACCCTCCGAGCCCCTGCGGGGCAGCTCTGCCCCACGAATCCCCCCGGCGCAGCCCTCACAGCCCCAGGAGCTCAGTCTTTGTGCTGGAAGGGGAGCACGGGGCTCTTCCCCGAGAGACGGCGCGGCGCGATGGGGGTCGCAGAGGGGAATGCCCGCTGATTTTCGGGATGAAGGTGTTTTTCGCCGGGGCCAGGAGGGAAGGAGGGAAGGAAGGAAGAAGGGCGTCTCTCTCCTTCTCCCGAGCCCGCTCCTAGAGCCTGTGTCCTTCCAGGGGGCTTCGCGCCCCCCTCTCAGCGCCTGCAGCTGCGGATTCAGCCCGACACCGCGGGTCCCACGGGGACGTGGCCGCGGCAGGAGCAGAGGGAGATGCTCCCATCCCGCAAACGCCCCTGCGGGATGTCTCTAACCCCGGCAAGCCCTTTCCTTGCCGCGCTCCCTCCGTCTCAGAGGATCGGTTAAACTTCCTTCCCTCACCAGCTGGAAAGAGCGAGTTTTCCCCTTCCCTACGTCTAACAGGGAGAGGAGGATTTCCCTCCCCGCTCTGCTCCAAAATCTCACCCTCAAAGCAGGAGAGAGACCATCAGACAGAAAAAAAACCCGCACCGCTCTAACAAAGCTAAGAGGGGCTTGGAAATTTCAGCGGTGTTTTGCGAATAGAGGGGTCACATTACAAGGGCTGCAGGTAAATAAAGGTGGGATAAGGCACCGACGCTGCCGAAGCCTTCGAGCTTTAGATCCGGGTGAAATGCGTATCCAAAAAAGGTTTCCACTTGGAGGCTTAAGAAATGTGAGCCATCCCCGCCCCCATCCTGCTCGGATCTGTTCGGGGAGGGGTGGGGGGAAGTCTCCCTTGCTTTTCTTTTTGGGGTGAACTTTGCTATTGTTCATCTTGCGTGGAAACAGAGGAGAAAAAAACCACCAAAGACCAAACACAAAGTTCGAATTACCTGTGATGGGGGAACGGAGGGAGGAGAAAAAGGACAAAAAAAGTGGGGGGGGAAGAAGGAAGGAAGGAAGGAAGGAAGGAAGGAAGGAAGGAAGGAAGGAAGGAAGGAAGGAAGGAAGGAAGGAAGGAAGGAAGGAAGGAAGGAAGGAAGGAAAAGTTGCAAGACTAGGAAGAGAGCTTTGTTTCTTATCTGCAAAGTTCTCGGCGCGAGGATGAGCAGGGTCCTGCGAACGCCATTAATTATGCACAATTCTGATCAGTAAATGCCAGTCCCTCACCACGCGATTCCTGCTCCTGTATTGGACATTGCCCATTTTTTTTCTGACGGTTTATTAAGTCACTTTAGAAGGCAACCTTTCAAAGCCCTTTTTAATTCCCCCCCCCTCTCCTTGAGCGAGTAAGCTGGGACCAGAGCTGCTACACTAAGCTACTTAGCTTGAAAATCAGTTTAGTGAAGGTCTGGGAGATTCTGGGTTTATTTCCCCCCATACAAGACCTATAGCAGGAACTTAATAACGAAAGTGCGAAAAGAACGAAACTGTACGGAAAATTACAAACATCAGCAGCAGCTGCCAGAAGCACCAGGAAAATCTTTCCTGGAAAAATATCTTCTTTTTTTCTTATTATTATTTTTTTTCCTTTCCTTAAAGAGATCTCTTTTAGTTACTCGAAAGCCTCATTAACTTTCGACAGAACTTAACACAAAAAGGAGTGCGGTGCCAATTCATTTGCCGAAGAGCGTTTTTAAAGACGATATACAGTCATGTAGCAAAAAAGGGATTGGGCTCATAGTGAAAATAGAGTCACTTTCCCTTTGGACAGCGGATGCACATCTGAAAACAGGCGGGAGAGAAATATATAGCAGCGCTGGGTATAATGTGATTATACCTAAGGTAATCGCTTAAAATAAATTGTATACTGTTTAAAGTAAATCGACCTAAATGGCCAAGCTCGTATAATTCGAAGATCATTGGGCAGATAAACTTATCCTTAAAGAGCCTTTCTTGAGAAGGAGTTTGCTAAGACAGTGTGATCCTTCCAGTTTCTTAAGGCGATGCATCCTCTGCCAAGAGATTTTCTCTTTATTATTAACAAATCAGTTTAGATAAGGGTCCGATAAGAAATGCAAATCCAGACATAGGGGTCGCTGCTTGGCCGAATTTTAACTAAAGGCTGGTACTGCAGGAATTGACTAAATGCTTGAGAAGAGGAGATGTGAAGCTTTAACACTGCCTCTACTAAAAAATGAAGTCAGTGATTTTGATCTGCTCCAGATGTCCTAAGAGTGGATATTGCAGTGCTGGGAATCCGCACCAAATATCTGAGGGCACTGATGGTAATCAGCGCAACACATCAGCCAGGGGGGACTGGCAATTGTGATAACCTGCTGCAAATGTGCAGGGCTGGAGATGGCAGTGATAAACCGCTGAAAATATCTTCAAATGGAGATGACAGAGATGTTGAAAAGAGGCACCTAACTATGGGGAGAATAGGATACTAAGCAGAGCACCATCTGAGAGTGGAGTTCAGATATTTCCTAGTCTACGGTTCACCCGTGAAATTTCCTCAGAGACACACGCGTTTGGGCTCCGTCTCTGCACGCAGAGACGCGCGTATGGACCTGCTAGTAAAATTCGGGGTTTACGTGGCGTTGATAGTAAGAAGTACCAAAAGAAAGGGAGGCTTATTCGCTAAAGCGCCTTGGTTGTGGCTTGGGAAGAAAAGTTTTCATTTCATTCTGTGACTGCTTTGAAACATCCCGGTAACGATTTCTTTTGCAAATCCTCTCTTTTCAGCTCGCACCGGTAACAGCCGAAGAAATTTAAGATGATGGCTTCAGTTAATAGTCTGTTTCAATTTGCTTTCCTGTGGAAAGAACGTGCAGGGAGGGGGAAAAAAGCTGCCAAAAATTAGATTATCTGTATGTTGCTAATTTTCTGATTATTCTCAGCAGGTAGTTTCACTGCCTATTTTTTTTTTCTCTCTGCCTTTTTTTAATGTGTAAGTTTAAAATAACTCTATAACGTTGTCAATCCTATACATTTTAATGACACATCTATGCAGGACTGAATCCATTCATTTAATATATCTCGCCTAGATTCTAATTATGCACCGACTGTCAACTATTTGGATCAGTTGACTGAGTTTTCATTAAGTGTATTATACCTGATTTAGCATGGGACCGTGTTTCATTTGACGACTTGTACTTTTTTTTGGGGGGTGCCAGCGGCGGGGCTGCAGCTCCGCAGGACCTTGGCGTTGGCTCCTTCTCACTGGTGACCCTGCTGCCAGGCCCCGTCGCCTCCGTGTGTCTGTCCTGGCCGCTTCTCATCAGCCCTGATTTATGAGCCTTGTTAAACACTCATTATTACTTTGCACCTTTTTTTTCCAGCAGGGTCTGGGAAACAACCCCACTTTGTGACAACAGGGCATGTGTCAAACCATTATAGGCGGAGAGGTGATGTAGCTCTGGACCTCCCCCCCCCCTCCCCTTCGCACCCAACCCGGGGAATAGTTGTTTTTTAAAAAAAGGTAAAGGGGAATTTTATTATTTTTTTTTTAATCTCACTCTCTTTTTGTATATTTAATTCTCAGCAACAGACACCTTCAGATCGCGCAAACGAATGGTTAAATTTGTCCGAATAAATACAAAGTTGTAATCAAGGATACCTGGTTGGTTCCCTAAATGTGACCACGTATGTATCCATAGTACAGGTAGTATAGGAAGGAATCCAAGTCTGAGCAGCTAGAGAGTTTGATTATACTCAAGGTAACAGCTACTAAGGTGTTTACAAAGATTATTTTATTCAAGAGAGAAAGCATTTAAAAAAGAAATTATGCTTACTTTCCTCTCCTTATATTTTTCTTAGTAAATTAAGAGAAATTGTTTTTTTCCCCCCCAACACCCCGATGGTGACTTTTTATTAATCCTTTATCAGTCCATCTCAGTTGCAAGTTACATTTATTTCTAATAACAATGCGAATACACAGATGCTCTCTTCCTTCGTGTTTTGCAAATGAATTGTAAAAGCTATGCACACAGGCCTATATGAACAAGCCCACAAATCTATAGAATGAATCATCTGCCTCTCTCTGTATCTATCTGTCCATTAGTTTGTCTACCTATCTATGAATATTTTATGGGTCTGAATTTAATTAACAAAATAATTTCCATTTTGTCTCCGAAATGATCAACAGCAATTATGTGAGATTTTTAAGGTTTATAATTTTGTGTCACCAGACTGTTGCTTGGGGGCAGAGGCACAATTGCGGTGCCAGCTGCAGTTGTATTTATTTGTTTTTCTGTCTTGTTCCTGTAGGGCTGCATTATGCAGTTTTTAATTAGTTTGTGTTTGTATTTCACCCGTCCCAAATCAATGCCATCCTGGAGCAATGCAATGTAAATTCCTGCAGTACAGGTGTAGCTGCTAGCTCTGGAACACTAGGAAACTCATGTCTTACAAATGAAAGCAGTGAATGCCATTCAGCCAAACTGTCAGCTTTAAACAGCCAAGAGGAAGGAGATCAAAGCAGAGAGCAGGAACTTCTACTCTCCAGATTAGTCTTTATGGTTTGAACGCCTAATGCTATTAAAGGGAACCAGGACACATAGCACATCGTTGGCTACAAAGTTACTTCTAATTTTGCTAAAGTCCTGCCTTATTTTGGCCAGTGTAAGCCTTCAGAGCATTCCAAGATGCACTGTTTCCTTTGAGGCCTAGTAGCTACTCATCTGAAATTATGCAGAACTAATACCTTCAGAGACACATTTCTGTCTGTGCACATATTTATATAACTTATCGCCTTTTGAAAGATAATTTTGATTTCCTCCTAGGTTCCACAAAGTCTTTTAATAGAACTCGCAGCAATAAAACCTGAAATACTAGTAACTCCAGACATGAAAAGTCCCTTTATATTTTGCTTGGTGTCTCTTCTTTCTTGAAATGACCTCTGTACGGTGGTGTATAAATCTATTATTCCAGTCACTGGGGAATTCTTTTAAAGCTTTTTTTTTTTTTTTTTTTTTGTCAGGAATAAGAGATCGTTCATCTTTAACTAGGCCACATAGAAATTATGATTCAACAGCAGTGTATATTTAATTAGAGTAATCTCACTTGAATTTAATTACCTAATGAATTATTTGTTTAAAAGGTAAAAAGGCTTGTTTGCCAAGTACAGTGCAACCCACTGATAAGAACTTCCGTTATAAGCACATTAATATTTAAAAAAAACATTTTATGTTTTTATAGTTTAACCCTTTGGTTCTGCCACCGTCGGGGGGGAGACACACCGAGCCCTCTGCTTTCGGGGTTCTGACCCCCATCCCTTCGACTCCTCTGCAGCGAGACCCGCGTTAAGTAACGTGCCCCACCGAGGCAGGCAGGGGTGTGATGGAGAGGGGAGTGGCGTGGAGGGGAGGGAAAGACGCGACACGGGTGGACTTAGGGGCGAAATGCCGACGCCACTCTGCAATAAGCCCTGGGGAGATGCGCGCCCTTCCGCGCCCCCGCGGAGCTGCTGCCAGGGCTGCTGCCTTCCCCCTGCAACGCCGGGCCTGGTGAAGGTCCTACCCGGGGAGGTTGCTTTTATTCCCAGCCACACCCCCCCCCCCCCCAGCTTCTTTTCTCTCAGTCTTTATGGACAGCGCAGCTAATTACCGTCCTTTTGATTATTTATGATTCTTCAGACAAGACAACAAAACCCGACCAGCCTTTACCCTTGACCTTTCTCCTCGGTTTCCCAAATTTTTCCAGCTACTGCGTTGTTTGTTTCCAAGATAGAACGCATACAGTGCTGAATAGCAACACTTATCAGAAGGTTCGTCTGAAAGCACCACGGGTCCGGGATTATCCTTCTCAACAGCTTACCTTCCTCCCCCCCCCCCCCCCCCCCCCGAAAAAAAAGGCAAAAATAACAAAACAAAAATCAAACCCCAACCAAAAAAACCCTCCTGCAACCCCGCGAAAAACACAGCAGGTTTTTTTTTTCCCTTCTCATGCAATAGTGCGAAGCTCTGCTTGATGTATTCTACTGACGTGCTTAAAAAATACTAGGTCCAAAGAAATTATATTTTCTTTTCTTGTTTGTTTGGGGTTTTTTTGTTTGTTTGTTTGCTTGCTTTCTTCTCTGCTGGGAACTCTACTACTGCCTCTGACAATGAGACCTCTCGAAGGTACCGCTGTCACTCGGACGGAGAACTTTGGGTTTGTCCTTCCCCCCCTTCCCTCGAACTCAACGAGACCATCGGGAAGGCCTGGAGCAGAGAGCAGGGAGCAGGGAGAGATCGGACAGACCTCTCCTTCCCCTATCCCCCCCACCCCCCCCAGCTCCCCACCTCCGGAGTGATGCTCTGGCACCACGCAGGAAGCCTGACCGATTTCAGAATAGGGAAGAGGCGTTAGAACGCATCTCTGGAGGTGATGAAGGCGATGCTAATCATCACCTGCTTGCGAAGCACCAGCCAGAGGGAAAGGGGAGCGCTTGGGCAGGGAGGGTGAAAGAAGAAGCAGGCTTAAGGCTAAGCTTCAACAATATTGAAGGCGTCAATTCGAGCCCAAGCCATGTTTGAAGATCCCTAACAGGTGGCACTGACGCTCCCGCTCGGGCAGGACCGCACCGCTAATGAGCCCGTGGGTGCGCAGACGAACCACAGCACGCGGGAGCAGAGCTGGAGACGCAGCCACCCTTCAAAACACCAAACCCGCATGCTGGGCAGGCAAGTGTCTCCGTCTTCGCCCCCTCCGCAGAGAGTGGGGGGGACTGTGTGCCGCCGGTAGCCCCGCTGTCGCCGGGAGAGGGTGCGTGGTTTTCCGCGCAGCCCCGCTCTCCTGCGCCCCTTTCGACGCAGGCGTTTGAGATGCTGAAGATGGGCTCAGCTGCGGTTTCCACGGCACTTGGCTGCTTTGCTGCAGACGTGCCTGCTCAAGTACTCAGTCAGTGGCAGAGCAGCTCCCCCAGCGCTTAATTACACCCCAGCGCAGACGGGCTCGGTCGTGGGGAAGCCCGGAAAGCCCCTATCAGACTACGAAGTCCACGACCTGCGGAGGGTGGAGAAAGTGCTGGACGTTCTCTGTCTTCCTCCCCACTACCCCATGATTTTTGGAGGTCTGCTAACAAGAAGCAGGCTGAACAAGCTACTGGCACCGTGGCAGAAGTGGAGTTTACTTGCCCATCAGCATCACAACTCCTATGTCTTGGTGCCAGAACGGTTTGGGTCTGATGTTTCTTGCACGCTTTCAGGTAAATATGCCACGTCCTGAAGCCAAGAGCAGACTCAGATCTCTCACAGTGAGAACGGCATGTTGACTTCAGAAAACCTCAAACCTTACAAGTATATTAAAAACGTTTAAGACCTTCAAAGCTGAGACTGTAGTAATTTTCAGACCTTACAACAAAATTACTGCAATTTCTCACTGTTTAGAGGCACATAAATACATTCATCTCCTCTACTATGTGTCCTTTGCACATACTGTTATTAGAATCAACTGGCAACTCCGCTGAAATATTTGTAATGACTTTAAGATATTATGGGAGTTATAACTCTGTAGGCCTGGTGCTTTAATTCTTGAGGGCCTGTGCTTTTCTTAAAGTTATGAGTGCAGTTGTCACAGCACCTCTACATAATGTAGTTTACTCCATTAATATTCATAACCAATATTAACAGATCTTATTTGTGTGTTTTTATTCTTACCCCCTTTAGCAGATGTATGCATTTCCACTGTATTATTACAGATAAAGTACAGCTGTATAATTTCAATCATGCAGTTGTGGTAGGAAGAACTATTAAATAAATCTTAGACTGAAACTCGTTGAATTAAAATTCCTCACAAAAGCTTCTCAGATTGTCTTTAATATTCTGTAAAAAGCATAATTTACAATGTTATTCTGTCGCTTTCTATTGCTTTCTTCTAACACTTCAGCATTAGTAGCTATTGGTGTATTTTCTTTCTTTGCTTTCTTTTCTCTTAGATGTATAGTCACAGTTTTGCTAATATAATTGACTTATGTATCCACTGATGTGTGCTGCATTTTAATGATGACTTTTTGTTTCATCCAAGAATACTTTTTAATAAGGTTATTTGGATCATATTTTAAGGACAGATGTGAACTGTTGCTTTGTTTTTTATAATAAGGTTATTTGGATCATATTTTAAGGACAGATGTGAACTGTTGCTTTGTTTTTTAATGCCCAACGTAGACCTGGGCAAGATTTTTGCCTGTGAACAGATTGGCACTCAAATCTTATTATGCATTTTTATGCATTTATATACTTACATACATTTTCTACGTATATTGACTTTTGGCTTACTAAATTGTAATTATCTTCCCCCTCCTGCTTCTTTCCTCCCATATCTCTTTTGTACTTGCTCTCTTTCTTAACACAAGAGAATATTTAAATAGCAATTTAGTTTGAGATTGGCCTGTATCAAACAGCATTAGCCCTTGGAAAGTATTACTTCAGGATAACAGTGATACCAGAAATAAAGTGGACGTTTTAAAATAATAGCAACTGAATGAAAATACTTCTACTGAAAAACAATATTGTGAGAAAATTTTTCGTATGTGATGCTCGGAACAAATATTGACTCTCGGACTAATAATATAATCTTTCTTAACAAGAAAGTTAATCATGTCCTCTACTGAATCATTGGTCTAGATGCTGTAAGAAACAGAAAACTAGTCTGTTTGATTTTTTTAAGGACTGGGGCTTTGTGGTAGTTAAATCACTGTGGCAATAACTAGAACTTCGTGTGCAGTCATGAGCTGCATCACTGTACTCTACAAAGTAGCATTGAGTTTATTTTATTGATTCACTGTGGATTTTTTTCTCCCCAAACTGCTGTTTCCCATCTCTTATATTTTACTTTACTTACATGTGGTAGTTCTCTGTGAAAGATGGCAATTTTTTAGAATTTTCCCTGGGGTTGGAAATGCTCAAATAATAATGATAATAATATCACATCCACTGTTAATTCTTCATGCGTAACTGGGATGCTTCAATTTACAAGACATTTTATACAATACGGATAGATATATTTTTATTTTACATGTGTATTCTGCTATTTCCTCCTATGTTTTGCATTGTTCACAGAGAAGATAGATTGTGGAAGACTAAGTCATGATGTTCAGAGACTTACGGATGTTATTAAGAACAGTGAGGAATTACGAGCATTTATAAACACAACAGGCCCAAATTAAAACCCTCTATTCAGCAGCTGGAAGCTTTTTGGGGTTAATTACTACATGCAAAGAGAAAACATGCGAGGAACTATGTACTAAATTCATTCTGCACCCTCAAGATAAAGAGATTACCAATGGAGTACAATATTGCTTAGCTTGAATATAGGTAGTGGAACCTGACTTAAAGTTTTCTATTTTGTTCATCTATGTCCATAAGTTCAAATATTTAACAGCTGGTGCATTTGAATGCCACGGGATACTTGAATAAAGTCAGATACAAACCAGATCTCAGCAGATATTTTGAAGGCAAGGAAACTAACAAGCCATGTCCTGCAGAACTGGGCTGATAGTGGGCAGGGAAATATTTGATTTTGTGTTTCACTTTTAATTTCTTTCCCTAGCTTTTCTGTGAGGATCAGAGAATTAGACAACAATGTGATCATTCAGTTGTTCACAGATGATTTTTCTCTCTCTCATCTTACCTCAGGACAACAAGTGCAATCATTTGCAGTATTTCATACTGTGCTGACATCACTCCTGGAATTACACTATGCCAGAACACTGTTACCATAAACATTTCTATACTAACCTTAATAATTCTAATGCTTCCTGGAAGCAGTCTTGGTGCAGTTGCATTGATGTAGTAGATACTGCCAGCGTAACTCACAATAATCTTGCAATCCTTATAAAGCCTACTCTGTACAATTTCCTTCTACTTCACGTTATTTACTTGGTCTAAACCACTTACTATTTCATATAGTGATGAATACCAGTTCATTTAGTTTACATAAAACAATGTCTTCAGATATTGATTGGTGCTTTGACTAATCCCCGCTTCATGAGTCTGTCTTGGGACCTGTTGGGAAGTTTCCTCATAATGCAGTGCTATTGCATGGCTGAACAAACTTCTGTGTTGACATAACAAATTTCCACATAGTCAGAGGTTTACTGTGGATTTCTTACATTGTTTCAAGTTTATACAGTCCTTTAAACCATGACAAGCTCTAGAGGCATAGAAAGGACCCCTCTAGCAGAAACTAGGGTGTTCAATGGGAAAGAGAAGTGTGGTCAAGAGCCTTTGTCATCTCAGTTCCACTGACATTTTGCTTGCTTGTTTGCTTTTATTGTGAATTGTTGTGACTACAGCACTGCCTTGGTGGGAGAAGGACACTTGAATTATTCTCATTTGAGTGAATTTACATCTCAACTGACCAACAGAGCTGCTAATAATTTCAGTACGCTGACATTTAAAATTTGGATGCTACTAGATAGAGTCTTTTGCATGACAGCCTTTCTCTCCTAATTCAGTACATTTTATTTTTCACCATTCTTTTTGAGGTCTCCTCATCCTGATTTCTTAACCTTTGTCTATTCATTGCCACTTTTTTCTTTCATCTCTATCTCTTATCCTCCATGTTCCTGTTTATCCCTGGCTTGGTCTGTTTGACCCTACATTAAAACTACTCTTGTTTTTTCAGTTGTGTTTATTAAAAGCAGCATCTCTATATTCTTTATGCTTGTCTGTACTTGGCAGTTTATACAGATTTCAGAGAAGGAATTGTCTTTCTGTATGTTTATATACTGCTTACTCCGTGTGAGACCCTAAAGCCTAAGCAACAATAAAAAAGTTATCAGTTTTCCACTGATGTGCCTACTCTGCTTAAAAATAATAAGTTCAAGCAATTAGAGACTCAGGTGACTCCTCATGTAGCTACAATTGTGTGACTAATTATGCTACCCTTTTCACTTCACTAAAACTTGCACTTGAAAGAGCATGTATGTATGCAAGACTGAAAAACATTTCTGAATTTGTTTGCTTTTGTGTTCCTAAGAGTTGCTTGGTAATATGAACATGTTTGGGGGAAAAAATGGTGGCCTGTGGGTGTAATCTGACCTTCAGCCAGAGTTTATATCAAGTAACTTTGCAGTTTGGCAGCTGACTGTTCATAGTGCTGGGAAAGAGTATTGGTGTATGTGTACTTAACTGTGCATTGTACTCTGTGCATTGAAAACTCGTACTACTTCCCCAATAATAAAGGAATTAATTCATGTACAGACAATTTTGAACTCTTCTTTAATTATTTATTTTTTCTTGACTTTTTTTTTGGTGGACAAGGGTAGAAATGGAGGAATAAATGTAAGAAAGGAAATAAAAAACATTTAAAACCGTCAAAAGGATTACTTCATCTAGCTGGACAAGCCCATGGGACAAGCGAGGATGTAGCCAAAGATGTGGAGAGGTAGATGAAGAGCTGCAAGGGTCACTCTCCAGTTCAGGACCTGAACCTAAGAAGTAAACTTCAAGACCACAGATTTCCCCTTGAGACTGTAAGGGTTGTGATCATGGTTTGAAGTCCTGCTGGAGACATTACTGGTAGGTTCCCTTAGCAGTTCATGTGGGAACTCATACTGTTCATTATTAACCTACAAGCTAGGTTAGAGTATACCCTATACAGATCATACCATATTGGGTGGGAGTGGCTCTTTCACAGGAGGGCAGGCTGTTATTCAGGACATTGATAGGCTAGAGAAAGAGTCCAGCAGGAATCTCATGAGGTTCATCACAGTTGAATGCAGAGTCTGGAAAGGCATCCCGCTTCCATCCAGGCTTAATATCAACTAGTTGAAAAGCAATTTTGTGAAAAAGGCCTGAGGGCCCCAGTGGACCCCAGAGGGAATACGAGACAGTAGTGAGCAGCAGTTGCAGTAAAGACCTACTGCGTACTGGGCATAGTAGTGCTTGTGTAGCCAGCAGGAAGAAAGTGATTGTTCTCCTCTATTTAGCACTTGTGAGACTCCATATGAGGGACCTTGTCCATTTTTGAGCTTTCTAGTGCAAGACAGGTATTGGCGTACGGTAGTCAATGTAGTGGAGGGCTACGAAGCTGATTAGAAGCCTAGAGAGCATGAAGAGAAGAGGCTGGGATAGTGGTGTTTGTTCAGCCAAGAAGAACAGGTTAATGAGAGATATTATTGCTGCCTTCAGGTACTTATTGATGAAGTGTAAGAAAGATAAAAACAGAGGTGGCAGGATGAGAAGCCGAAGACACAGGTTCTTGTACAGGACATTATGATTAGATAAATAAAAGAAAAAGGGAGAGGGGGAAAGCAAGGCATAAGTGCCCAGAGAATCTATAAACTCACCATCCTTGAAAACATGAAGCTGAACTGGACAAGATCCAGAGGAATCTGACATAGCTGGACCCACTTTGAGAGGAAGGTGGAGCTCAATGACCTCCAAAGTTCCTTTCCAAACAAAACTGTTTTATGATTTTGTAGCACCTGAACTTATAGCAGTGTAAGAGTGGAGTTAATATCCTTGCCCATGTTACAGGGTCATCTGGAGCTCTGACGCCTGGAGCATGTCCTCCCTCACCTTCTTCACTGATTTGGATATCTACACCTTTTTTCTCTCGCCTGTTCTCACTCCTCTCTTCTGCTGCATTTGCATGGCAACTTTTCCCCCTTCTTAACTATGTTATCGCAGACGTGCTACCACTGTCACTGATGTAGATGGCCTTGGCAATTGGTGGGTCTGTCTTGGACCCAGCTGGCATTGGCTCAATTGGACGTGGGAGAGACTTTTAGCAGCTTTTCACAGAAGCGACCCCTGTAGTGCCTCTGCAATGAAAATCTTGCCGTGCAAATCCAGTGCAATAGCACCTTGAGAAAGTAGAGCCATCAGTTATTATCATGAACTACACTCTGAGGATAATTTCGCTCTGCATACAAGTAAGGGTACTTCCTAGTTGAAGAGCTTTTGTCTATGGCAAAGGTAACATGATTTGTGTGTTTTGGCTTGTGACATCCTTGGCCCACTTCAAGATTTAGATTCTTTGTCATTTGTTACAAAAATAACAAAGACCAAAGTCACAGAATACAAAGTGCATGGGGGAGCAGGAATGGTTTAAATGGGTTTCTTAGTGTTGAAAAGGAAGTGTTCTATGACCTGTTTTAATCTTAATTACTGTTTACAAAAGAACAATTGCTGCTAAATAAAAGGTATACTCTTAATTGTGGAATTAACCATAATTACATGCCATTCTGAAATATTTCATAATTTGGTAATTGCTTAAAGTGATGGTGTTTAGTGAACATGATTTACAGTAATTCCTTTATTCTTTCTTTGTCTAACCAATAATTGTCTTTGTAATAAGTAATAGAATCATGAACCGAACAAAACTGTACACGTAAGTGTTCAAAACATTTCTATTTGTCTTTTGTTTCAGTAGGAATCCAAGACAAAGTTAATCTGATCAACGGGGATCAATAGAAAAGTGAGTGAAGATTCTTATTTCTTTGAAGCCAGTGAAGGCAATGAAATAATCCTCCTAAACAATGAAGGCCTTTAATTCAGAGTCTCAAACACTGAAAGGCATTGTGAAGTGGGATTTGCAGTGTTTCTGGTTTTAATTTAAACTGTACAAGCAGGTGCAGTAATGGGAGGTGAATTACTCTTATTACATTGTTGCAATACTATGAGACAAAAAACATAGAAAAGTCCCAGACCTGATTTATTAACAGCTGGAACAGTAAAAAAGCCTTAGAAGAGCTTCCTTCTGTCTTACCTGTCACATCCTCACACCCAGTATTAACATATCCATCTTCTTCCTTTCTTTGTGATTTCCTTAGATCTACAAGCTGAAGGATAGCTATGTACTTGACACTCCGTACCTATGTGAGCTAGCAACTTCTAGAAGCAGCGTCAGCCAGTGCTTCAGCCTCCTGCTACTTGGTGCCTTCATTTGACAAACCAATAGTGGACTGGGCTGCAGAGGGCCCTTCTGTGAATTTTTTGGGGGCTGAGGAATGCATAAGACACTGCAGGACAGGTCCACCACTGAGTCACAGGTGTCTGGTTCACTGGATGGGCAAAACCCTTCCAGCCGGGCAGGGACTAACCAGCTAGGACCGTGTCCCACAGTCCTGGAGCGAGGGGAGTAGGGCAAATCCAGGGGTAGCAGTAGGCATCACTTGGTGATGAGCCAAGTTGAGCCAGTAAGTTGACAAAGCAGGATCAGACCAGATGGCAGAAGCCAAGGTCCTTCTCAGCCTGGTGACAAGGTCCCACAATGAGGTGGCAGGTCGAAGCTCAAGCTGGAAAGTCAGTCCATGGGTTAGGATCCAGTCCAGCAGAGTGCATGGTTGGGCATGGCTGTGATGGACCTGGAGACAGGCAGAGCTATAGCATAGCTCAGGTGGGGACTGATGGTCCCAGGTTGAACTAAAATAGGGCCCTGGGCCATAGGCAAGGGTGTGGAGGGTCACCCAGCCATGACTATTGAAGCCTATCAGCGCCCTCAGCCCTTGATAAGCATGCAGAACAGCAGCTGATCAGTTGTTGGAGACCAGGAGTAATAGGTGGATCTTTGTTGGTAGATGCAGTATTGGACAACATGCAGTAGGAGCTCTGTTGTCAGTCACCGTTAGCTTGCTTGGGGTGAAGAGGAAGTAACTTTTTAGTAATCTGCTCCTGACTTCTACTTTTTCTCCTGATTCCCTCACTTAATGTTCAGCTAGAGTCTAGCTGGCAATAAAAATATTAAGGTTAAATATTTATATTCCGTTTTTTGTCATGTATCTCTTACAGAAGGAAGCGAAGACTGATTGATTGTCTTGGTCTTTCATGTTTTTTGTCTGTTTTTCCTTTTCTTGTAACATGAGAGGAAGTTCAACTTCTGAACCTTGGGTTAAAATGTTTATCTTGGCCCTAGGCTGAAATTGGTGATTTTGATATTTTATTCTTTTGTTTGTAGAATCTAGGAAGGTATAGGTGGGCAAAATCAGGCTTACCGTGGATTCACAACTTTAATCAGGATGACTGCAGTCATTGTGAGAACCATTTCAAACGTATTTAGTTCACATGTTGCCTTTGGGGTTTTTCTGTCTACCTGCAAGAAAAAATACTGTCCTCCAACCCACCTACTTCCAGGAACTCAGGGACCTGCAACCATCAAAGTTGTCACAGAAGATTGGTTTCATGGCATTGGGGGGAGAGGCATGATGCCAGAGAGCTGTTCTTATCTTCAAACAGCATCTCCCTTAATAAGGTCCTCTTTGTTTCGGGAGCCACGGATGTGTTTTGTATGCACTGTTCATTTATTTTTTCAGTTGCATGTTCAGAGATAGCAAGGGTTGCACTAATTGTCTAAATAAGATTTGGAATTTAACAAATTATAATGTTCAGTAACATAATTTCCTTTGACAAAAACAACACAGGTAGTACTCTCCTAGTCTGACAGCACTGGGAACTATAGTTGATTCAGAAGCGCAAGGATGTGATTCTAATAACCTAAGAAAATAAAGAGTGCTATTTATCACTGTTTCAGTGTCACCAACTTGTTATTTTTTGTTGTTCTTCAGAATAATGGGATTTATGGGAACAGTTTTTCCTCAAGTCACACAACACATATTAAGCATGAAGAACAAAGAGGATTTTAAATAGCAAAACATAAAAAAACCACCTTAAATTTAACAGAAATACACAGCAAGGAGAAGTGTGATTTAAAAACTATCCTATTTCTTTCTGGAACAAGTGAAAAACAAGTGCATATGGAAAAGAAGAAGTTCAGTTATTAAAACTGCACAAATTGAGATATTTGCATAGTTACTGCAGCACTCAAGTGAAAGAAGATAATTGTGTGTATGAAAGCTTTTCAACAGCTGTCTTTGGAATCAAATAAAGAATTAGATAAACATGCTGGCTGCTATGCATCTGGGATATACACAGCAACACTCAATATTCATAAATAGCTAAACAGTTGTTGGACACCTGAAATTCTATTGATTACTAAAACTCAATAATGTCTGAAAGACTTGTTCTAAAGAGCAGGCAAGCAAACAAGCATTTACATAGTATTGGGACTCTTAGCATATACAAAATTCACTATGATAAGTGCAAACATTCTGACCAGATAAGTATCCTTAGTTCAGTATCACAGTAACCGTAACAGGAAACCTTTCAAATAGTGATTATATAAAATTAAGCATGATACAGTGAAAAATAATATTGTAAATCAGACAGCAGGGAATTTCAAGGATCACAAATCCTTGCCTAATGTAAATTACAGCAATAAATTTTAGCATGGATTGTTTCTTTTATAAAAATGGTTACCAAGAATACAGGAATTGTAAGCTAAAATTCCAGGATATTTAAATCATGATAGCTGCCAGAATTTTATTTTTTATTTAGTTTCCAGCTTGCTGAAAAGTGAACACAAGCAACAGATATGAAACTATTTGATTGTACAGGTTATAGTCTGTTTGCTTAGATCCTATGTTAAGTCAGCAAAAAATATTCGGTGTATTTATTACTGTAACTGGAAATAAATAGTTAAATTTATTCCTTCTCCCATAGATTTTTAACATGACCTTAGCAACATGTATTAATGTATCAAGAATTCCATTGAAAACTGTGGAAAGATACCAGTATAAAACTGGGGTGTGAGTCAGTCTCAGCACTTTGCAGAGGTTATTGTCCTCTGGATATTCTCATTATTGCAAAACACTCAAAAATCAACTGCTTGGAAGATGAGAATAGGAATTTAATAAAATTTCATTTAAGATTAACTCTGAGAGAGCTGAACCTTGTTTTCTTCTCACTGGAGTTATTAGTCATCTCTCAGATGGCTAACGGGGATGGTCATTATACTGTAACCCTGAGCTCCAATTGTGGGGATGTCCTTCTGTCATAATTAGAGAAAAGATATTGCCTTAGAGAAAGCTGTAATATAAATATGAACTGCTCTGGCTGGCATTAATCTATTTTGATATGAAGTGATCCGGCATCATGGGAAGCCAAAGAAGATTTTCTTCATGTGATTTACAAACAAAAGAAGAGTACTACAAGACTTCAGAAAACCACAAGTCCAACAATACTTTATTATTTGGCCTGAGGTTGACTCCACAGTGCATGCAGGCATTCTCATGCAATGCAAAATACCATTGGTAAACTCTGCTCCTCTGTAGAAGGCATTTCATAACGGGCATTGGCTAGTCATCCTGCCCTTATGACTAGTTAAATGCCAAAGCAATGTTTTGCATAAATTGCCCTAGGTTCCCATGTATTTTTGCTCAAATGTTCCTATTCTTTGCGAATAGTCAAAAAAAACCCCAAAACAATAACAAAAATCTAGACGAAAAAATTCATCTCTCTTCTTAGGATTAAAATTTCACTGTCAAGCCTTCAACGAGTCCTGTTCAAAACCAGAACTTCAACTCTCTACCTAACTATATGATGTTTTTAGTGGTAAACAGTTTCTGCAGTTTCCCCACAGAGTGATAATGGTTTGGAAGCAGTGTGTGACTAGTCTGTTCAAAGAGGAATGAGTCTGACAATTGTATGATACAGCTGATTATCCGTGAACATAGATTGTACACATATGACGCCTCCAAATTGTTCCAAATTCTTCAAGAAACTGTAAGTGAAGATTTGTACCAAGTATTTATTGACCTTGAGCGCTTCTACAAGATATTCTAACACATATCATATCCAACACACTTCGGGCCTTCAGCTGAAGTGGAGCCATTCCTGGAATAAAATAGAAACAGTAGGAGTAGCTGTAGTGACTTTGCAGTGAGGCATGAAGGAATCATAGTTTCTACGATTCGTGGGATTCCTTTTACAGGACTGGTTGCACTGGGAGTTGCTGCTGAGCAGTGGTACACTAGGTAATGTCTCAGAAGACTCAGAATTATGGCTTTCAATACGTCTTCTGTTTAGATGATGGCAACATTGTCTGATATTAAGGGCATAAAAAATGGAATCTTTTATTTTTCTATTATGTGATTGAAACTAATGAAAGTGTTAGGAGGTGAGCAATTTTTTTTGCAGTCAGTTTGTTGTTTAGTTCCATTACATCAATAAGAAATGCGGTTTTAAAATATATTAAAAGATAAATATGACAATTTTTTTCCTCTGTTTTTCCAGTATGTGCCATCACTGTGTTTGTCACTTGGGCAGAAAAGACTTAATGGTATAGAAGGTTTTTTCTTTGTATTGTCAGTGTCTACGGAATAGTAAAATATGAGAATAAAGATTAAATTAATAAGAAATACTAAATAAATATTGTATTTAGAAGGGTGGAACTGTACCACATGTTCTGCAATAAATTAGTTATTTATATTCTATTTACCTATTGCAATTCTAGAAGTGCACTTCTGCCAATTTTTGTATCACACATTTCAGGTCAGGGTCTTGACAAAAGAGAATTAAATATTGCACTGCTGGATAGCCTCTTCTTTTCACAAACCAAGGAATTATATTTCTAACAGAGCTTGTGATACTGAATTCTGCTGGCTACCCTCAACTCCTTTGTTTTCACCTAGGAATTGTGGAGAAAAATGGAAGCATGTCCTCCTCAAATCCCACGTCTGTGACTAAGCTCAGTGTCTGGGTTCTGAGTTCTCACTTGCAGAGACTGGGCAAGGTTCAGTCTTTTTCCTGTGTGGGTTTTTTTTTTTCCAAGAAAACAAAGCTGATCTGCTCTCTACTATAAATAGCTGCAGATGGTAATAATAGCACTGGTAAGAAGCCAGGTGAATGCCAAACCTTCCTTGAAATGACTCAGTCTCTACTGCTGAGGAGACTTGCACGCAGCACCATCTGTCAGGGGTGTCCATTTATCGTTAACTAACTGAGGAGACAACATGAGCTCAAATGCCACTACAAAAGAAACAATAGTTCTGTTTTAAATGCTGTACACTTGTTTTAAGGAAAAAATTGTGAACAAAATGTAGGGCTAAATCTAGTAAATAAATAATTTGCTCTAGTAGGATTCTATGTTTACTCACAGGTAAAGTAGGAAAGGTATATTTTTAGCAGCCGAATGAGGATTTCATGTGGAGTGAAATATTATCTGAACCAAGAGGAAAGATCAGAAATTTGTATTATGTTGTATGAAGTGTCAGAAACTGTTTAAGCAAGGGAGACTGTGGTTAGAAGGCTTCCAGTAACGGTGGGTAGGCCACTCATCTTAGTGTAGTCCATGCGGAAGGACTGTCTGGAGAGCTTACTACCCCATTTATGACAAGTTCTCTATTGTTGTTATTCAAATGATGATTTTCAGAGGCTTAAATCTCAGCCAAGCTTAAATGAATTTTCAAAGGGAGAGTAGGCCCTGCCCTGCTGCACTTCTGCTTTGTGCCTCAGAGCACGTTTGAGGATTCTGTAAAAGTTGACACCAAGAAATCAGTAAAAAGAAATGCATGTAATACATAAAAATGCAGGATAACATAGGTTATAGAGGATCCCAGGAGGCATCCAGTCCAGTTTCCTGCACAGAGCAGGGTCAGATATAGGATCAAATCAGGCTTCACAGGGATTTGTCCAGTTGGGTCTTGAAAACCGCCAAAGACAGATACTGCACAAACTTTCTGGGCAACCTGCTCCACGGCTTGACTATTTTCAAGGTGATAAAGTTTTCCCAACATCAAATCCAAGATGGCATATTTTTTGTGGCTTCTTTTCTCTTGAACAACTTAACAGCTTCAAATGAAGCTATTATTTGAATAAAAGACGTTTTAGTTCCCTGCACATAGATTTTATAGGATTTGGTTCAGTGGGCATTTTCCAAAATTAGCTATTAGTCTGGGTTTGTCAAATGAAGTAAATGGGTATTTAGACACATAGGACCTTTGGATACACCTGGATTAAGAGGACAGTAACAGGAGTTCTGAGGATCTTGACTCTGGAGGACATTCTCAAAAGCGGTAGTTGGTATCCCAGGCCTTTTACTGCTCTTTTCCTGTGCTTAGGCATGTAAGACTTATTCTTAGTAAACACATTCACAAGTTTTGTGGAGCTGGCACTCTTACAAGAATGTTTGTGACATGAACAAAGAGAGTTTTAGAAGTGTTGATAGCTTGTGTATTTTCAGTTTCATCATAGGAATCGCGTTAATGAGAACATCTGACTCAGAACATTAATGCTTATTCTCATATGAGATAAAACATGTAGACAAACTGATAACAGCACCACATTCATGCAGCTGATCTTTTCTCTTTTACTTTTACACAATGCCTGCTTACAGAGAAAACAACAACAGCAACTATAGAACTTCCTCTGAACAGTTAATTAATAAATCTATATCAATTAAGTTTAAACCACTCTTAACTACAAAACCTAGAAGTTTAAATAAGCCATAAATTCAATTGCATATTCCTTCCTCACCTGCCCCATCATGGCAAGCAATTTTTGAGGGTTGCTAACAAGGGATGGTATGTAAGGTTGGAGGCATCATATAAAATGTTAAATCTAGTTCAATGTTGCTACTGAAGAGAGCAGGACGGATAGACATCTTATGGAAACCTGTATTAAAACTTTTAAGATTCTTATACAGCAGCCATCATGCCTCCCTTTGTACTGCCCCTCATTGTCAAATCTCTTCACAACCTGTCCTCTGCTTATTTTTCGGGGAAAATTGGACCAAGCATCATTTGTAGTTACAAAACATGGTATGCCAGACACTTAGTAAACTACATGCAGGTTTCAGACAGTTAATCTGACCCATTAGTACTTGAGAGGCAGCCACTACTTGGCCATCTACACATAAATGACTCTGGATGCGTCTGGGCTGACCGAAGCAGGCAGAGTGAGGTACCAGACAGTGGAAGAGTAGAAAGTGCTGTTGTGGGGACGTTACCTGGAAGGGAATATAGCACATAAAACGAGCTATTACTGTATGGACTAATTATGCTGAAAGTAGAGGGGATAGAGGGGGATAGAAGATACTGGGAAGAGCTGCATATGTATACTAGTGGATGAATTGCCTTTACCAGCACATTTGCAGGTTTGGGCAGGGTAGCAAGAGCCACTTCCACCCTTTGTCAGTGAAGGATATCTGTAATCTTCAGCAAAGAGAGCATTATTGGATGATAAACTGACAGGAAATAGTAGTTTACTGTATCCCTAACCCACACTTTTTACATGGTCTGTCATGCTGCAAAATAGCTATGAACAGGTTTATCTGTGTTTTCATGAACTTTCCTTTCAATTCACTTTCCAACAGTATTTAAAGGATCCACTAAAAAGGGTGTCTGATTCAGGTGATAATGTTGCCTGTGGTTCAGGGTATTTAAGAAGACTCTAGGTTCAGTATTATATAAAATATGGCTTTTTTCGTAGTCATCCAGGAATCATGTGGCTTTCAGATGTGGCTTAATTTAGGCCCAATCCTGAACATCCTTTGGGTCAAAATTTGAATAATGTCTATGGCTGTTTTGGTCATGCAAGGACTGTTAATTCACCATCTGGATATCTGGGCTGTCATCTTCTGAAATGTTGATTTGGAATATAAGTTCCATAAACAACTTAAATTTAGAGTATTTCCTCCTTGCTGAGTCTATCAAATATTTTTTTTTCCAGTGGGAAAGAAAAAGCTATAAGAAAATCACAAGTGATTAACATATTATTAATAACTCAGTTCTGAAAGTGGAAATAAATCTTGAAAATTCACCCCCAGAGCAATAAAATCACCTGTAAGTACCTATACATTTCATTCCTGTTTTTCAGAAGGAAGGCCATCTCACTTACTCCAATTGTCATATATTTTAAGAAACAGCCATAGCCCCATTTTAATGCACCTTCCTCTAGTCTGATCTTCTCTTCAACACTTTTTCCTCCTGCTTGCCCAAGCTACAATGTATTTTGAGACAGAAGGCAGTTACAGACAACTGTCTTTCTGTAAAATATAGTAAGGTTATTCTGTACAAATGGAATGAACCTCATTTTTTCATTTCAGATCAAAGTAGAAATCTTTTGAAGTTTAGCTATTTGATAAAAAAGGGCTTTATAACAAGCAGATATAGAAGTTAATAGGACATAGAGATATTTTATTAAACTGCAAACCATTATTAATATTGCAGTTTTAACTTGAAAGAAATATGTGAAATGACACCGGAAATTAATTAGATTATTTCATCATTCTTTTACATTATAAACTTTGATACACTTGCATAGATATATAGGTACATTGATAAAAAGACACAAAGACAAACAGAATTTTAATGAGTGGGGAGCTTTTATCTACTATCACTTTGTGACTTAATTTTTTCTGTTTATACTGCCTATTGATTCCAGTTGAAACCTGCTGTTTTAATGTTGTTATTGATATTCTCTCTGGGTTTTCTTCTAATTCTGGCATTGATATTACCTTGATCGGATTTAGTTTATTTGAATTGCCTGTAGGTTTCAGTCTCCGGAGTTTTTCACTGCTTATAGACATGCAAAGATAAAACCTCTCTTTTTATCTAAAAATCCTTGAGAGACTCTGAAAGATACAGCCGTTTTCTGAGAACATTAAAAAGAAAGAGACAACAATCAAAAGGAATATACTTCTCACCCAGACTATTCAAGACAATTTCTATACACCCTACGCATTCTCTGACATGCATAGACTTCTCCTCTAGTCAGTTCCATTTTACATTTGGAAAATATGTGTGGAGAGATTGGTTTGTCATAAAGTCACAAATGGTTCCAAGCTCTGTGTTTCTTGGAAGGTGCGGCTGCACCTTCATCGGACCATATCTGGTCTTGGTTAATTTGGAAATAGGACATATATAGATCTCCATGTTATTTATTTTTGCACCCTGGTGAAAAAACAGGCTTTAACCCATTCTTCGAATGTAAAAGAAAATCTCCCTTCCCAATGAAGGAAGTAAATGTGCAAGGGTGGATAGTGTAAATGAGGGAAAACTTACTATGCATTTGGGCTACAGATAATTTCTGCATGTTGTTCCTATAAGTTGCTGTTTCTGCAATTTCCCTGTGACTTTTAGAGAGAAATAAGAAAAATAATACTTCCATTAAAAGAAAAAGGATCTAAACAGTTTTACCTTTCAAAATTTTATGTTTCCTTTCTTGTAAAAGCAAAATAAAAAAGCAAAAATAATCATACCTCACCTTTCTGCTTTATTTATAACTTTTTCTCTAATTGGTTTGCTTTATTTTCTTTCTCTTTGCAAGGTCTCCTTCCTTCCTCCCTTCCTTCCTTCCTTCCTTCCTTCCTTCCTTCCTTCCTTCCTTCCTTCCTTCCTTCCTCCCTTCCTCCCTTCCTCCCTTCCTTCCTTCCTTCCTTCCTTCCTTCCTTCCTTCCTTCCTTCCTTCCTTCCTTCCTCCTTTCTTTCTTTCTTTCTTTCTTTCTTTCTTTCTTTCTTTCTTTCTTTCTTTCTTTCTTTCTTCAGTTTAATCTTCATTCCTTTTCTGTTTTGTTTTGTTTCCCTCCTTGCTGCTTTTTTTCTTCCTGTAAGCCTATAGTTTATTTTCTTCTCTTTGTTCTGACTCCTTTGTCATCTAACAGTATGCTTTTTTTGGAAATAATTATTTTTCAGCAAATAACGAACATTTTCAAATCTGTAATTAAAGCCAGGTAAAGACTATGAATATATGTGTAAACATGTACTCTGTTTGCACGTGATTTATTTCCTCTGTTCAGCTGTTACAGGGCAGTTATATTAACAATTTGACATCCTGTAGAATTCTTTAAGATCTAACAATCTGTTCGCGCAGTATTGGGTATTGATAGACAAGAAGGAGCCTGAAAATTTTTCATGTGGTTTTGCATGGGATCATGCTGGCATCACTATAAATTTATTTTTTAATAATGTTAGTATGGAATAGTAATAGGAAAGTGAATTGCAAACTGTGGCAAAAAAATGTCATTCCTCTAAGGTGGAGAGTGGTAGACTATGATGGGATGTTGGAAAGCAGCACAGAGGTAAGGGAAGCACTTCTTGCCTTTTACTACAGTCTTTTCCATGGATGACCTGCACAGCACCATCAACATCGCTGTCTACAGCTTGTATGGATTGCATTGCGAGAGTTACTGCACTTCTGACAGCAGAAATCACACAGGTTGTAGGGGTACCTGTCAGGCCTTTGTGGGCAGTGACAGGGCAAGAGAGAAGTTTCTCACTTGTGAAACATGAACCACAGCCCCTCAAATCTTATAGCCCCCCACCCTCATCTCCTGCTCATATCTCCAAACGATTTTCCCTCAAAATGCCCCAGTGTTTTGTAGCAAAGAGTCCTGATTTCCCCCATCTCAGCTCACCTTTCCATCCTCAAAACGCTTTACAGCTCTCACTTATTCAGAGTAACCCTTCTCCTCATTCATCCTGGGGCTCTTTCTTCTAACCTTTCTTAATCTTTCTTGTGCAAATCCCTCCTCAGTTTCTACCTTATTCACCAGATCCTTCTGACTCTTCGCTTGCTGGGTTTTCCCCATCCTTCATCCCATTGTCGTACATACACACCAAACTGTGCTCATGCCACAGAAGACACAGCTGAACTTGTCCCCACAAATTTACATTCACTCTTGGAGACTTTTACTCCAGGATCTAGTAATCCTTAACAATTTCTGGGAATGTGCAGTTTTGCTGCCATACCAACTCATGCATTTGATGCCAGCTTTCATTATTGTATTCCTGCACATGGAAGGGCCTTCTTGACTTTTTTTTTCCCCTTTCCTCTGAAAAAGCACACTGCTGGCTCATTTTCTCATCAAAGATGAGTAGCAAAGTAGAATAAATAGCCCAGCTTTCCTAGTCATGGTAACTCTGTGGCTTGTGTGCTTCCTAGAGAAAAACACGTCAAGTTTCTTGTAAAAGAGCAAGGTTTATAGGACTACAGGTGAGCTGGAGGGATGTTGTGGCCTTTGAGATATCTATAGCTCTACTGTAGCCCTTTGCTATCCATTCTGTGCCAGTTCTCTCTGTAGGGATAGTTCCTCTCCAGCATGTGTTCAAGCAGGAATGTGTGCATACTGACATCCCAGAAACTAGGATTCTGTGTGGTTGTTGCAAGTCAATGATCTCCTCACAGCTCTAACTAGACACACAAGCTGTAGGCAAGGGTTACTGGAATCTGTTGGAAAGGTGTCACACACATGTTTTACAAGAAAATCACAATGGCCCGCATATTACAAGAAAATCACAAATGGCCTACAGATAGGGACTTTGGGCTGAGGTGGTTTCAAAATGATATGATGTAAAATCTGGGGATCTTTTTGCACTTTTACTGAAAATAGGAATGATAGTGAAAGTGCTGCTATTGTGTTCACTTAACTCCTTGTGCTACAGATTTACTTCTTTTGAGGACCACAGATGGGAAAAAAACACAACAAACCCAAACAAGTTTTAGCCCAGAAACTTTTGTTGTAGACGGAAATTGTGCTGTGTAGTCACTGGGAAATAATGGAATAAGAGGCAAATAATATATACTTTAGGAAGTACATCTATAAATCAAGAAATAGGTTTAGAAGGTTTATCCATATCAGGAGGTGACAAGAAAGCTCTGGCAAACTGAGAGAATGCTGCTTTTCAGGAGTCATAGTGTCAAAATGAGGTGTTATCTCACATTGAAAGTTCCGCGTCATTTCAAACATAAAGAAACATAATGATATTCCAACATGTTTTTGCAGCAGGCCATAAAAGCTGCTTATTACATTGGCAAAAAGAAGGACTAGACATGGCTGAAACCTTCTGTATTGCTTTGCCTCAGAGACTGCAGTTGACAAGACTTAGTATTTTGTCAGATTTTGACTTCGTTTTGAGAACGTCCATACAGAGATCCTGTAAGCAATGAGTATCAGGTAGTGAGGGATGATAGCAGAGGTGAGCACTGAGTGAGATTCTAACTTGTCCTCCCAGCTTTCAGGAATCAGACAAACAGGCCACCCAGAGCACCATTTTCAATGACCTAATGTACAAAAGTTATCCTTCTTTATGCTCTTTGATATCATTTAGTCTTTGATCTACTGTGGGCATGAGTTCCACAGCTGGTGTACATTTTGTAGAAAAGAGTTCTTTCAGCTACCTGCTAATTTCTCTAAATGTCCCCTTGCTCTTCTGTAACAACAAACAGTAGATGACTATTTTTTATTCATCCTATCCACCCTCTCTATGACTGTAGACAAAGTTATATCTTTTTGAGTCTGAAATATCTACTATGTACTCTTTTCCATATTGGAGTAATCATGTAACTCTGATAATCTTTTCTACTCCCTAGCTTTTCTAATTCACTCTTGAATACTGGATCCAGCAGCATTCAACATATGGGTTTACCATGTGTTTCCAAAGTGACATAGGGACAATTTCTGTGTTATTTTCAGTTTCTTTCTCAATATTAATGACAGTCTCAAAGCACAACATGTACATACATATGCACAGTAATTTCAGGCTCTATTTTTTGAGACCTTGACTTCAGATGTTTCTAGCTTGACTAAGAACCAAGGTAAACTCCTTGCACATATTTTAGACATATTTTTCCTAAGTACATAATTGAGTTTATTAAGACCTAATTTCACCAATATTTTAGAACACAATTAGTAAATATAATGAATTTTCAATTTCACATTTTGCTATCCTATATCTGTGTCTTCACCAGGCTTGATTTTTCCTCCTTTTTTTTTCTTCTCTGTCCTACTGTTTTTCACCTCATATATATTTAACAGCATGTGTCAGTGTACAGGTCCATGCTCATCATTGGTAAACCTTTGACTAATTCACATGACGAAATTCTGAGACTGAAAATTTATTTATATTCTTTGTTTACTCTTCTACAACTAATTTTTTGTCAGTGAGAGGACCTTATCTTTTAATCCAGAATAGCTTAGTTTCTTAAAAGACCTTTTGTGAGAGATCTCAAAAAAAAAGACTCCGGTGTGCTCTATCAACAAGGTTACCTTACCTCCTTATTCACTAGCCTTTTCAATAGTTTTGGGTATCATGACCTCTTTATGAAATATAATATGTTTTACTTAATCCTTCAACCACTAATTCTGTTTCTTACTAAAGTTTCTACTAATTTGCCAGCTTGCTCAACTGAACTTATTGCTCTGTAGTTTCTGGAGTAATTTTTAACAACTGATGTCATATTTGCTGTTTTCTCTTCCTTCAGTATAGAGGTAATTTAAACAATATGCCACACACTTGACTTCCAAACTCTTCTCTGAGACATGTTTATTCTCTGACTTGTGGCATTTCTTTATCTTTTCTTTATTTCGTTCTAGAAATTTGTCAACTAATAGCCCTGTTTGGGGCTTCTAACCAGATTTACATCAATGTGAGTCCACTGATTTCCAGGGAACTGCTCATGGTTTACTATTGTGTCAGAATAGCAACTCCTCATATTATATGGAAATTCTTGTTTCTAACGATTGCCTCAATAGCTGCATTATTTAATTGCTCATCTCTGTTACATTGTCATTTCAAAAGTTAATCGCCAGCCTCCTAATAGGCAAACAGTTAATCTCAGGTTGGCAGTCATTGAATCAGCTCATCTCAGAATCTACAGCACTAAAATAGTCTGTTACAAACTGGTTGGCAGTATTTATTTGTTGACTGGCAGTTAAATATTTAATTGTTGTATTCGCTAACAATTAATTGTATCACATAAAAATGTTGAATAGTTTTTATTTTTTGTATCAATTTAATTTTCATTTTCATCTGTGTTTTGCTATAGAATTCTGGCAACTTTTAAAGAAATGAGAAATATGCTGTACTCCAAATATTCTCAAACTTATAAATGTCTTATGTGATTCATGCAAAAATATACCAGTCTGAGATGATGTTACAATGCTAAAACCAAAAGGCATTATGAGTAGTGGCAGGCACATTTGGTAAGCTTTGCTATTGGAAGGACCACAGAATCAGAAGGATGTTTTGGTTAGAACGCTCCTAAGGAGGGGGCATCCACAACTTCTGTGGGCAACATCTTCCAATGTCTCATCACTCTCATTGTGAAGAGTTTCTTCCTAATATCTAGTCTAAATCTTACCACCTTCAATTTAGTCCTATTCCCCTATGTCCTATCACTACATGCCTTGTAAAAAGTCCCTCACCAGGTTTCTTGTACACCCCCTTTGGATACTGGAGGGCCGTTATAAGGTCTTCTCGGACCCTTCTCTTCTCCAGGCTGAACAAACCCAACTCTCTCAGTCTGTCCTAATAGAAGAGGTGCTCCATCTCTCTGATCATCTTTGTGACCCTCCTCCAGACTGGTTCCAACAGTTCTGTATTCCTCTTATGTTGAGGACTCCAGAACTGGACACAATACTCCAGCTGGGTTCTCACAAGAGCAGAACACAAGGGCAGAATCACCTCACCTGACCTGCTGCCCACGCTTCTCTTGATGCAGCCCAGGACATGGTTGGCCTTCTGGGTGGCGAGTATGCATTGCCAGCTCATGTCAAGCTTCTCATCAATCAGCATGCCCAAGTCCTTCTCCATAGGGCATCTCTCAATCACATCATCCCCCATCCTGTACTGAAACTGCGGATTGCCTCAAGCCAGGTGTAGGAACTTGTACTTGGCCTTGATGAACCTTCACACAGGGCCAGTTCTCCGTTTTGTTCAAGTCCCACTGGATGACATACCACCCTTCTGGTGTGACAACTGCACCACTCAGCCTGTTGTCACCTGCAGACTTGCCGAGAGTGCACTCAATCTTGCTGTATAAATCACTGATGAAGACATTAAACTACACTTGTCCTGGAACAGACCCCTGAGGTACACGACATGTCATGCATCTCCATCTGGACATTGAGCTGTTGACCACTACCCTCTAGGTGCGACTGTTCAACCAATTTCTTAATCACTGAATAGTCCACCCATCAAATCCATATCTGTCCAATTTAGAGGGAAGGATGTTATGGGGGACCATGTCAAAGATTTTACAGAATATAGATTACATCCGTTGCTTTTCCTATGTCCTCTATTCTGGTTACCCCCTGACAGGAAGCCACTAGGTTGGTCAGGTGGGACTTTCCCCTGGTGGAACAATGCTGACTGCCTCTAGGCACCTCCATGTCCTCCCTGTGCTTTAGCATAGCTTCTAGAAGGATCTATTCCATGATCTTCCCAGGCACAGAGGTGAGGCTGACAGGTTGGTAGTTGCCAGAGTTATCTTTTCTACTTTTTTTAAAAATGGGCACAATGTTACTGTTCTTCCAGTCACCAGGGACTTCTCCTGACTGCCATGACTTTTCAAATATTATAGAGTGGCTTGGCCATCACATCAGCCAATTCCCTCAGGACTCTGGGATGCATCTCATCAGGTCCCGTGGATTTACATATTTTCAGGTTCCTCAGGTGGTCACAAACCTGATCCTCTCCTACAGTGAGAGTAGCTATACCCCCTCGTCCTCTTCTTTTTGTCCATTGAGCCAGGAGGGGTGAGGAGAACAGTTGTCAGTGAAGACTGAGGCAAAAGAGTTGTTGTGAACCTCAGTCTTCTCCTCATCTCTTGATACAAGGTCACCATTTTCATTCATCAGTTGGGGTACAGGTTTTTTTTAACCTTCCTTTTCTGGCTGAGCAAAATCCAGACTTTCTCAGAGTTCGTGGGTATCTATGCAAGACTCTGAGGCCAGATTTGTGGAAGTGCAGGGTCATTATTTCTGGAAACTAAAGTAAAATTTACTGTTCTATTCCTAACTGGTGTTGAGTGCTGAGGACTAAAAAAACCCAACACAAACAGGAAAGAGAGGAAAAAAGTCAGGTCTAAATCTCTCAAGTGAGCTTATTGTATCATTTTGACTATTTTTGTCTGTAAAAGCATGATAATACTTTTTCTCCTTTCATACTAATATTGTAAAGAAGTGTAACTAATTACTGTTCATGAACACAGCTATGCTCACAAACTAATAAATTTCTCTCTATATATAGAGTGCACTTGATTGTTTTTGCTCGTACCATGCACAGAGAAAGGGATTACTTCAAAGTGACTATATCAATCTAAAAGTTAGACATTTAGTCCGAGTTGAAGTTAACACAATGATCAGATGATTCTTCCTATTCCAAGCAGTTACTTAGAACAAATCACCCTCTGCTGGACTGTATGCGATTGATTAGTGAGGAAGGAAAGATGACTAGTTCACAGCAGACACTCAAGTTTAGAAGCTTGTGATGTGTTTGAAGGCTAATAACCACTGTGAACAATTGATTTGGGAATTGGACAAACTACATTTGGCTAAAACCTTTCAAATTAAATTTTGACAGAGTTGTAGGCAAATTAAAGAAAAGGCCTTTTTTTGTGCTAGGTAATATAGCTGGAGGAATTATTTTGTGATGCAGTTACAAACTAATGAATGAAAAAGTTGGAAATAAAAAAGTAGCAGTTCAGATATGTAGAGCTTCTGTAAAAAAGATCAAAGTGTTTCAGCTGTTTGACTGTAATGACGAGGTGGGCATCTTAGGCCAGAAGTCACACATTTCATCAAACATTTTTACACCATTAGAAATGACCAGTTTATTTTATTTGCTGATGTTAAAGCATATAAAAAAAATCAGTGTATTAGCTGCTGTGTATCCTTACACAATGTATGTTATATATGAGCTGAATATCATGTATGATGATGGAGAAAGTCTGTTTGTGTCTAATACTTTTCCCTGGAGAAATTGTTCAAGAGCTGTTCATCGTTGTGGAAAGATTACTCTGATATCAGTGAGACTTATCTGCTGTGTAAGTGCCAGTTGAGTTGTAAAGCTTCTCTAGGGCATTTTATCAGGTGTTCTTACTTAGCAACAATGGTCTCTATGAGAAGAGAAAGAGCAGAGAAACAAGGTTTGGTTCTTCCATTTAAAATGAATGGATCTGGTAAATGCTTTTTTAAAAAAAATATTTTTAGTGTAATGCAAAACACCCACTGGTCTTTTCTTTGTCTCAGACAGGTGTTGAAACATACAACATTTCTGTTTTATTTAGTTTGTTTTCTCCATTAATGCTGACTCTTACTTCAGAGGAAAGAGAAAAAGATATATGCTAAAAAGGATTTCCATTTAAAGAACTCGTTTTCTTGTGCTTATGCCAACAACTTCATCTTAGAAATTCTTCAAATTCTGTCCTCGGACAGATTTATATATGGGCTATTCCCATATGTTTCAGTGAGAGTTTCACACTTTTATCTTACAGAAGAATTTGACCTCTGGGGTTTGCCTCTCCTAAGAGTGGTTTGAGGATATTAGCTGTACTATGCCCTAAAAATATTTCATGCCAATTGCTGCTTGACTGAGAGTAATTCAGGAACCACTTTGTAAGAGACTGAAAGCAGATTTTGTAACCCTTTTGAAATCTTTCTTATTTTTTTTTTTTTTGATGTCTGTTTGTTAATCAAATTGAAAACAAAGTGTTGAGACTGTTACAGTAGAACCCAGGGCTGTTAGCTGGTGGTTAAGAGTAGAAATGAAAGTCCAAAGATAAAAGTTTTGTTATAACCTCAGTTACAGATTTTGTCTGTGGCTTGGGAAATATCCCTTAGGATCTGTACTGTTCTTGCTGTTGTAGCTAGAAGGAAGAAATACAATTTTTTTTTACAGCTGTTTTTTCAGCTGTCAGACTAGGTGTTAATTTTCCCCATCTACTGATGTGTAAAGGTTTTTAGATTTTATTTGATTTACTTTGAGAGTCCTGAGTAGGTAGAGTTCTGTCCCTCTTGGTATTCTATTTAGTGTATTTATATTCTGCAAGTTGTTTTATCAGTGTAATGGGATTCTTAATGATTCTTTTACTGCTTGTAGAAGAAGGCATCACATTTAAACTTTAAGTAAGTGTTTTACAGTAGGTGATTTTTGTCCCTGTTGCTCTTAAACCTCTAAGTAGTTCTGGGAAGAGTGAAGTGAGAGATATTTCTCTCTAAAATTCTAAAATTTTGGGGGAGGAAGAGCTGTTGTTGGGCATAAAAATGAAATAGAGGAAAGAAACAGCAAAGAAAGAAGGAAGCTGAAATAACTTCTTGCCTGTTTTCTTTTTTCCCGGTATTGTACAGCCTCTTTTCCAGCTAGTAAAATAAAAAAATGAAGGCATTTCTATTTAATATATTATTCAAATTAATCAGCAAAAGTAAGTTTGTCACTCTCATAATGGAGCTGAGAGGAGAAAACCTCTTTCAAACTTGTCATTGTTTGATGCAAGACTGAGGATTAATATTCTTATTTCAGATCAAGAGTATCCCATTTCAGTACAAGCTGCTATTTTGTGAACTTACACTATGCAGAAATCAGAGTGCTCACAAACACAATCACATAAACATAATAAAACCTATGAAACAAAAACAATTCAATCATTTCTGATCAGAGTGTTGTGTGTTAAATCCTAAGGAAAGAAAGGAGCAACATATGTGCAGTAAGAATATAGAAATGAGAAAATGATTTAAAAATGCTGGTGCAATATAAAACATAAAAAGAAATAATTGTTGAAGTCACATTAAATATTTGTTTTAGTAATTTTCTGATTCATTTTGTTCCTAATAATTGCATAAGTTTCCAAACAGTGGACTTCATATTTTTTATATTAATTGAACCTTTAACTCTCCATTTCCTTCATGGACTTCTGGACACCCTTCTTATCAGTATCTCAACTCATACAAGCACAAGCCATGCTGAGTCAAATTGTTTTGGTGCCGGAAGTTCAAATTGCTTTGGTCTGTGTCTTTTTTTGTTTTTTTTTTTTTTTTTTTAAGAAATGGTAGAAAACTACTAATGGCATCTTACTCCTAAATGTTATTTGTGCCATCTCCTGGTGTTTCTGGACTGTTGCGTTCTGACTTGAGTTTTAATTTATTAATCTGCACAAAATTTGAAACAACAATCAATAGCTAATTATAGCCAACCAAATGGCTACAGAACTGGTGCTGCAGCCAGGGGTTTGGCTACTTAGGTCCTGTGACTCACTTTGAGAAATATGGTCTCCTGGGGGCTGCTGGGGTCCATCTGTTAGAGAAGGTGGACAGTCCTATTGGTCACAGGCTTGCCAGCCTGGTGAGAAAGGCTTTAAACTGAAGTTGCCAGGGAAGAGGAACCTCAATCCATCCCACTCCTACCAGTTTGATGGCAATGCCAGAAATAGATGCCCACAGCCTGGAGAAGGAACACAGGTCAGCAGAAGAGCACCTGAAGAGCAACACAAAGGATCTCCAGGCAGTAAGACAGCTTCATCAGGGGCCTAACAAGTGCCTCTATGCAAATGCATGTATCATGGGGAGTAAACAAGAGGATACGGAAATGTGTGCATGCCTGCAGGGCTATGATAATATTGGCATCATGGAGTCATGGTGGATGAATCCTATGACTGGAGTATTGGGATGGAGGGACACGGAGTCTTTAGGAAGGACGGGGAAGGGAGACAAGGAGAAGGTGTTGCCCTCTATGTCAACGACCAGCTGGAGTACACAGAGCTCCACCTGAAGATGGATAAAAAGCTGAACGAGAGCGTATGGATCAGGACAGGAGGGAAAGGTAACATTACAGTGAGGGGATGTTACAGAGCACTGGACCCGACAGAGAAAGCAGATGAGGGCCTCTGTAGACAGATAGGCATAGCCGTATGTTCACAAACTCTAGTCCTTGTGGGGGACTTCAGCCACCCTGATATCCATTAGAGGGACAACACAGCAGGGCAAAAACAATCCAGAAGGTTCCAGGAATATGTTGATGATAACTTCCTTCTCTAAGTGCTAGAAGAGCCAATGAGGAGAGGTGCTATGCTCATTCTCACCAACAAGGAAGATCTGGTGGAGAATGTGAAGCTCAAGGGAGGCCTTGGCTGCAGTGGTCTTGAAATGGTGGAGTTCAAAATCCTTAGGGCAGCAGACTCACAGCCCTGGACTTCAGGAGAGCAGATTTTGGTCTGTTCAAGGATCTGCTTAGAAGAGTACCATGGGATAAAGCCCTGGAGGAGAGGGGGGCCCAAGAAACTTGGTTAATATTCAAGGGTCACCTTCTCCAAGCTCAGCAGCAGTGTGAGATAAGGGGAGATAAAAAGGGAGAATGTAGACCCTCTCCAGAGGGAAATGGGAAACCTAGTTACCCAGGATAAGAAGAAGGCTGAGGTACTCAATGACTTTTTTGCCTTAGTCTTCACCGGCAAGGGCTCAAACTACACCACCCAAGTCACAGAAGGCAAGGACTGCAAAATCAAAGAACCACTCACTGTAGCAGAGGATTACATGAAAAACCATCTAAGGAACCTAAGGGTGCACCACTTCCTGAAGGAACTGACAGATGAAGTTGCTACACAATTATCCACTCTGTTTGAGAAGTTGTGGCAGTCTGGTGAAGTTCTCACTGACTGGAAAAGGAGAAACATAATTCTAATTTATAAAAAGGGAAAAAGGAAGACCCAGTAAACCACAGGCCAGTCAGTCTCACCTCAAGAGAAAGGTGATCTTGCCTGGCAAGATCATGGAGCAGATCCTCCTGGAAACTTCGCCAAATCACACCTGATGAATTTAGTGATCTTCTATGATGGGGCTACAGCATTGGTGGATAAAGGAGGAGTAACTAACATCATCTACCTGGACTTGTGCAAAGCATTCAACACTGTCCCACAAGACATCCTTTTCTCCAAACAGGAGAGATATGAATTTGATGGATGGACTACCTGGTCAATAAGAATTGGCTAGATGGTCGCACTCAAAGGGTTGTGGTCAATGGCTCGATGTTCAAGTTGATACTGATGACAAGTGGTGTTCCACAGGGGTTGATACCGGGGCTAGTGCTGTTTCACACCTTTGTGGGAGAAAAATTCTGTTTGCCTTTAACAGCAAGCTGTGTATTATGGTTGACATACTGGAGAGAAGGGATGCCATCCAGGGGGAGGAGGCAAGGCAAGCACAAATACAGGCTGGGGAAAGAATGGGCTGAGGGTAACCCTGAAGAGAAGGACATTAGAATGCTAGTGGATGAGAAGATGACATAAGCCGGCAATGTGCACTTGTAGCCCAGATAGCGAAAGGTATCGGGCTGCATCAAAAGAAGTGCGACCAGCAGATCAAGCAAGGTGATTCCCCCCTCTACTCTGCTCTCGTGTGACTCACCTGGAGTGCTGCACTCAGTTCTGGAGTCATCAGCAGAGGAAGGACTCAGATCTGTTACAGCAAGTTGAGAGGAGGACCACAAAGGTGATCAGAGGGCTGGAGCACCTGCCATAAGAGGACAGGCTGAGAGAGGTGGGATTGTACAATCTAGAAAAGAGAAGGTTGCAGGGAGACCTTACAGCAGCCTTCCAGTATTTAGAAGGGGCCTACAGGAAAGCTGAGGAGGGACGCTTTATCAGGGAGTGCTGTGTACTAGGAGTAATGGTTTTAAGCTGTAAGAGGATAGATTTAGATTAGATATCAGGGAGAATTTTTTTCCTGTGAGGGTGGTGAGACAATGGAACACGTTGCCCAGAGAAGTTGTGGATATACCATCCCTGGAGGTTTTCAACAGGTCGGGTGAGGCTTTGAGCAACCTGATCGAAGATGTCGCTGCCCATGGGAGGGAGACTGTAACCAGATGATCTTTAAGATCCCTTCCCAAACCAACCAATTCTATGATTCTATGACTCTATAACACATATCTTGTCAGAAAAAAATGTGATATGAGTCTGAGAAATTTTGATTTGAGTTTTTGATACTTCTTTTCTGTGCCCTCTTGCTTTCTGATGCTATTTTTGTCATAATAATGATTTCAATATAAGTTTTTTCCATAGCATAGTAATATCCCTTCCTTGTAACAAGTTTTGGGACTGAATTGTTCAACAGAGTTGAACAGTGAGTAATATTAATAACGCTAATTACCATCCTTATAGGCTAAATGGAATGGAAGTATTCCTAATTCCTCTTTGGAATTTATAATAATTTAAGTGCCAGCTGAGCTGCAGCACCTAGCCAGGCCAGTATTATAAATGAGTGTCTCTTATCAGTGCCTGCTTTGTGTGGGATGAAGAAATTATTTACCATTAGTGCTTATTGATAATGGTGATTAGGCTGCATGTCCTACTTCTGTGGAAAAGCTTAGAAACAGGAATTTCACACTAACTGCACCTGTGAGCTCCAGAAGTTACATCAAAACACCTGAAATATCCCTTCTCCTGTGACATGTGAATCTCCAGAGCTGTCTGCATTCCAGCTTCCCTCCAGGTCATTGAGACACTCTATTTAGAGGGGAACTTTTAATTTCTAGAATCTTAGGGCTGTTAAAACAGTGAAAGTTTCCACGGTGTCTAGCACTCTTTGTATTGTTCCCACTATTCTTTTCTTTTTATATGGTACAATACTGTGTAAATAAAATATGTATTTAATATGTTCTAACTTCAGAGTGGGGATTTTTTTTGCTTCTGCTTGTAATATGTATCTAAGGTTTACTGTACACAGTAATTTAAATTTATTTGCACTGTCTGCAAACCCCTAATTTTTATGTAAGTGCAAGAACAAAGTGTTGGTCTCACTGATCCCTTAATTATATGTAACTACTAAGTGTTACTGAGAATGGGACCCTATTAAAAATAGGGTCCTATTAAAAAAACCTTTCTGTGTTATAACCCCTCAAAGACGTATACTTGGGTGCAGGGTAAAAGGGTATAAACCAAAGGGTATAAACCAAAAGGTATAATGGTATTCCAGAATAAGAAGCCCAGGGATAGTAATCACTGTCATCTAAAAGCAGAGCTGGGCATAATCTATAATACTGATGGTTTTTTTATATGTAGGTTACTCTATGTGACATGCTATAGTAATTGCCTCCTTAAAGTATTATCTTGATTTCTCATGTAAAAACCAAGCTGTACATGGTAGCATGAATAGACGCAAATTGTCCTTTTTTCTTCCAGAATGTCTGTGGAAATGATCATGTCAATTATCTTTTGCTCTTAAGTTGAATTGAGCTGTTATTCAGCATGTTTTTGTAGTCTGTCTGGTGGTGTCACAGGGGATTTCCATCCGGAGAAAGCATGTGTCTTTTTCTAGGGCTTATGTCAAAACCCAAGTTACTGAGACAGAAATTCTTCCTGTACATGGTACTCAAGAACTTCTACTCCATTTGATTAGCAGTCAGGTAAGCTTCTAAGGATTTCTTCAGGAATTACAGTTCTCTGCTTTCTTTGGAGTGCTGCAGCTCTTGGAACTAATGCCATCTGCAAGACAGGCAGCTTTCAGGCTGGAGGAACAACTGTCTCGCATGCAGGAAACAGAAGTATAGCTGAGAATTAAGAAAATGCTGTTAAAGGGATTTTACTTCCTTCTAATGAGCTATACAGATTATACTGCCCTCACTAGGGAGGACAACATAAAATCCTCAATAGGAACTTGCCTCCCTCCACAGTTAACATCCCACTGTAAATACCTAGGCCTGCGAGTATGTTTGTGTTCACGAATCTAAGTGGGTATATATAAGGGCTAAGATCTTGAAGCCCTTAAACTCATTCATGCAGATGAAATTTAGTGATGACAGTGAGAATTAGGGGATAAAAATTTGGCTCAAAAAATTGCCTAACCGGGTATCTTTCCCAAAGCTGACTTAAATCAAGGGTAGGTGTTTTGTATCAGGCTTATGGTTTGAAAACGGAAAGGTGATCTGTTGGTCATTCACTTTTTCCTTCAGGCAGTTTTATTTAACATATTGCTGAGAAGCATTTCTGGGGTTAAAATTAGAAAGATCACTTTATTTTGGGAGTTGGGATCTGCCTTTCATTCATGATTCATTCATTCATTCATTCATTACTGAAGTTCCAAAGTAACAGCCAAACAGTAATTCAGCAGAATTTGTAAGGCTTTTCATCCCGTGTCTAAGACCAGGCATGGGAAAGTCCGGATGGGTATGCGTTCCAGAAGCCGCGTTGTGTGAACATAGCACAGCTGGAACCTCATCGCCTCTTCAGGCTTGTCTAACGTCCAGCTGCCCAGGGCAGGCAGGGATCATCTTCACAGCCTCTCTGCAGCTGCCATGATTTCAGCCACTGTGTCTGTGTCATCCTGTGTCTAATTATTGCACCAGAGGGCTGCAATGTTCCCTGTGCAAGGAATCTTTGAGTCCTAGACCACAACTCATAAGGGAATAGCTTCCCACAGCTTCTCTCTGCCTTGGAGGATTTGTATACTCTGAGGAGATCACTTTAGGTTTTTTTAAGATTAGAAATAGTATTTTTAGAAATGAATAGCATTTCAGAGTTTAAATAAGGATGCTATTAACAAAATAGAAATAAATTTTTGCCTTGTCTGATTACTGGAAAGAAAAATATTCAGTTGCTCTTCTAACTGCTCTGCAGGGGCAAATATTTTATACATAAGGGATTGTTTAAAATGAAAGGGGCATTCTCCAACTTCCTGTTCACTGTCTAGGCCCTAGATCACAGTTGTGATTGCATTCCCTAGGGAAGCACTGGGCATGTCTTTAAACTATTATGGATTTTAATTTAAAATATCTAACTCAAAATAACAACTCAAATAATTGTTGCTTCTAAATGAGAAAAGATAATTGTTCTTCTCTCTGCTGCCTCCTGATGAGAGATTTGGTTGTGAATTTGACATAATCATCATCTACTGGCAAGTGGCAACTTGGAAGATGGCCTGTAATATCCCACAGGCATGTACTGAGAGCATCATAAGCCCATGTTCTCCTGAAGTCAACTGGAAGTTCTGCTGTTGGCTCCAAAGTCACAGAATTATTTTTCCCCGGAAAAGAGAAAGTCTAGTTATTCATGCTTCTTCTAATAAGTGGAATAGTTTCAGAACAGGTAATAACATGAACAAGTTAGGGAAACAAATCCATATATGTGGCATGCACATTAAACTTTGAAATAACTGTTTCCTTTTTGTGAGCTTTTCCTCCTCAGTGATGCAAATGCATCCTAAGGTCCCTCCCATAAATATTGTTGTGTGACCCTGCACACATTGAATCTCTTCAAAATTTTACAGCTTTCTATTGCTCAAGGTGTCACTGAGCTCCCACTGCGTCAGCACTCTTCAGGAGACACAGACGAGTTCAGGGAATGCAGAATTATATATTCTTATCACTGCACCTGAGGTCATATCTGTTAGTGCTAGAGGTTGTTAGGCCTTTATCAACCACGGATTCTTCTCCAGCTGTGAGAATAATTTGGATTTAGGGAGGAAACATAAACTGATCTCCTTTCACTCATCCTCTGAGTTTAATAGGATTTGTCTTCTCTGTACTGTGGGTTGGTCCATTGATACACCAGTGTTGCTGTAACAAGTGTATTATTTTTAAATTTCCTTTTCTGTTAGACTATCAACTCCGTTGAGACTTATGGATGTGAATTTAAGCTGGTTTAAGACAGCTGGAAAACTCACATTGACTTCATTGGCTTTAGATTAGACTCCTAGGAACAAGCTCATGTCATTTAAAGGATCACACTGCTGAAACAGCAACTCCGAAAGGTGTTTGCTTTCGCAGGCAAGATGCTTTCTTAGACTTCAGGATAAAAACAGAGTGGTTGCTCTTAAAATCATGTGTCATGTGCATGATGCTACCTTTTACTGGCTCTGAACACATACCCTGCTTCTTTTTCTGTCTCAGTAAAGAAATATTTATATATGTATATAAGGGGCCATGTAGCCCTATATAATATAATTCCTGTTTTATTTATGCTTAGGTAAAGTATAGAAGTAGGAAAACAGTACCCTGAAGGCACAAAACATCACTGTGACCTGCAGACTTATGTTTTAGCTCTTTCTCTTTACCAAAGGATAGTAATTTTTATAGTAACTGCACCAGTTATGCTAAAATATTATAAAGAGTATAATATAAGAATATTATTAGTGCTTTAGTATATATTAGAAGTTATTGTAAATTGCTTAGATAACTTTTGCTGGGGTTAGGCTATTTGGAAGTCAAATGAGTGCTAGATCTTGGGTGTGAGATGAAGTAAAGCTGAAAAAACAAATAAAAGAATGGTCTGAGTAGCATTTTTTTGATCATGAACATGGAGTTGTGCAGCTGTTATCTGCTCTTAAAGTAGTAGTAGTATACCTCTTAAAGTAGTTTCTGTAATTAATTTCTTATTTCCTAACAGCATTCTTAAATATCCTTTACTTGCGATGTTAGGTGTTTGTTTTCTCTTCTTGTACTTATTTTTTGTGTATTATTCATGTAATAACTGCTCAAATAGTCTTCACCTCACTGTATAACCTGCATTTTCCTTTCCCTATCTGTGTTGCACTGTTCTTTATTGCACTGTGTATTTTCATTTTTTTCATTCCTATGTAACTGTATCTTTTAGAAAGACTTTAAGAATCTATGTATCAGAAGATCAATGCATAATAGAAAAACTAATGATCAAACTCCATCATCTCCATTATTAGTTTTACTTTAAAATCTATAAGCTATTTTGATGTAGGAATCATAATTGTGGGACATTTGGAAGTCACTTTTACTATAATTTGCAGAGGGGAACATCAAATAAGGCTAATATTTTTCAGAAGAAATTTTGGGATGCTTCCATTTTTGGATCCCCAAGTGAAAACATGAATGTGCTACAAACTAACTCCTCCCACAAAAGTCAGCAAGAAACTTTTTGAAAACTTCTGTCTGTGAAAATTCACTAAGCCTCAGGAAAGATTCCTGTGAGAGTCAGGAATACTGTTAAGAGATTTTTTTACAGAGTAAACAGCATACACTGATCACAAAGCTTCCTTCGTACGAAGACAGTCAGCACACAGAGCCTTTGAACCGTTTGCATGTAAATATAGATCTAGGTACTGGACAGCTGTTAAAATACGTGACTCTGTCCATCGGCATGTTGCTAGCCTTGTCTTGTTCAGTCTATTGCAGCACAGGGAAAATGAATAATAATATTATCTCCTGGCAGTAACCATTACAGATTTTGACTACAATAGCAAAGTAATAGCAATTGTTTCTTTATAAAGCGATTTATCATTGATGATAAAAATATTGTATAAACATGTTGTTTCCTTTTCATGCAACAAAGTAAAGAGTCTTCAAGATGTTCTTGTGGCTGGTGCTGAATCCCATAGTTTTGAGCTACGATTAATAAATGAGAGAGTAGAAACTGTCACTTGCAACATACCACAATGTACGAGGGAAGCTCTCGATCTGCAGACTTTTCTAAAAAAGTAAAAACCTTTATAGATTATTATTTGGAAAATGGCATATTTACACAATACCTTTGCATGACAGTGGACTCGCATCTCACTTCTGTAACCTTGTGACACTTCTGAACCTGAGATGCCAGTTCACAGACTTTGGTGCGTTTATGGAAGGAGTATTGTATATGATCACAGAATTAAAAACTGTCCTGATGCATGTTCAGAGAGCCAAGCAGGATAAAATTTTGTTTACGTCACTTTAAATCTGCTGCTTCCTAATGTAAGTGTTTGACTTCGTAAATCAAAATATTTAATTTGCTTTTTTTGAACATAATATATATAATTCATGCTCTATTGTAGCTAATGCATTACACACATTGTTATTGTAGCTGTTGTTTATGTATTAAGTAGTATAAATGCAACAACTACAAAAAATCTTGAGACACACACTGAGAGAGAAATACATATTAACTATCAAGCAGGGCAAATAGAAATGCTTCTTTCCAACATCTCTGAAAGGTTTGCATAAAATTCCTCCTTACTTATGTTCCAATCTCTCCACACAGCCTTTTTATGAAAATTCATGTGAGTTAAGTTTTGTTCTTTCAAGTGTTCATGGAAAGTGAATTTCAGGCTCCCAGCCAAGATACATTTAATCATGAAACAAAATTAGTTTAATCATGAAACTAAATTTGTTTGGGGAAGAATTAGAAGTATGCAACTTAATGTAATCAGGGAAAAGAAACAATAAGCTCCTTTAGGTGGCCAAGGAAACAATTCAGATTGCAGACTGATGATAATGGCATGCCATATACAACTATAGGCATAGTACACAATTTGTGAGAGAACTCAAATGCAAAAGTAGATTCCACAGATGGGTAGTCCCAAGGATTTCAGAACTGAATACAACTGCCTGAGCTTTTGCAGGTATTATATCTTTCTGCAGATTCAGGGACAACAGGTATGGTGTTGCAGAGCTTGTGTATTTGTTTTTACTAATCTTAAAGTTCTGGATAAGCTTGTCCAAAGATGTACTTATTTGTTGGTTGAGTCAAAGTTACATGGTATTTCAAGTCAGTTTGGGAGGGTTTGTTGTTTGCAAGAACATTGTATCTTCATTGATTCTATTCACACCTCTTTGAGATCTGTACTTCTAGCTGTATTTTCAAATGCTGAAGAAGTCAAACTGAGTAAGCCTTCCTAGAAACAACATGTTCCAAGAGAATACCTTGCAAAGTTGAAGTCTAGAAGTGATTTGTACTCCTACTTCTGTCTGTGAGATCTCTTATAAGCACTTGTTAGTTACGTAGCATTCACCAATAAGTATTAACAATTCCATAATGAAACTTATAAATACTAAGACTGAATTTTTAAATTCTAGAGAAGTACCTAAAAGCTAAATTTTTCACTTATATTTACAATTATTCTTTAAAAAACCTTTTCTGAATGTAGATATCGGTGACTTAAGATTAATACAAGTTCATGTTTGGCTACAGATCTAATAAAAGTGGTGGCAAGACTGTTTTCTTTAGCAATAGGAACAATATATTTTTTCTTCTTCTTCTAGGGTAAATATTCTTTTATCAAGAAATCACTACTGTATTTTAATCCTTAAAATCCTTAAAATGAGAAACCCAATAATCTGTATAGCCATAAGTGGATATAGTCTACAGGGTAATGGAATAAAATAAAAACGTATTATCATTTCAGTTTTTTTGTAACAGAAATAACAGGTCCATCCTTACAGAAGCAAACTCTCTTGATGTAAATAGAGGACAATTTCCCTTACCCATCTGATATCAGTGACAAAAATTCCTCTGGAGATGTTAGTCCTCTCCATCTCTGATCACTGTAGACCACCTTATCTCTTTCACTTGTGTTACAATGATAAAAAAATTAATTTTAATGCTCTTGTTGGTAAGTGGTACTGCAGATACATAAATGAAAGTGTTCCAGAGGACTGATGCCCCAAGAGGCACCAAATAAACAAAACATACAAATAAGAAAAAACACAAAGCAATGACCATGATTAGCCAAGGCTAGCAGGCATCATTTCGGATTTCCTTGATTGGAGTCAGAAGCTGGATAAAAAATGACAGGAATAAGGGTCTTCATTGAAGTAAGGAAGTATGAGGAAAGATGGAGAATTCATCAGTGATGATCACCAAATTTATTAGGCACCAGGACTACCGTGTTACATTTAAAACTAATTTTAGAGGACGATAAGGAAAGAATTTAATAATCTGTCTACCTCCCTGCTAACCTAAACAATAAAGTTATGCGGGGGAAAGCCCTAAGTTGTTTAAAGAGGAGGCTGATTGGTCTGTGCAGGCTCTGGTTCCTGGCTGAGTAAAATCAGAGGCCAACTTTATATAAGTTATAAAAAATAGGGACGATAGAGCTAATTTGACAAGTCTTAAACTCATGGAAGGCTTTATATGCTGAGCAGGTGAAAGAGAATCTAAAGAGGCACAAAAAAGTTGGCATTTATGTACTTAATAACAAGCAAGAAAATCTGAATAGCAGCATACTGAATATATTTGAGCTGAGGAACATGTTTGCAATCATTAAGATCAGAAAAGAGAGAACTGCAAGAGACAAGATGTGAAATGGTAGAAGATTTTGCTGTGAATAGTAGCAGAAAGATCAACAGTTTAAAACTCTGTAGGAAGTGAATTTTGCATCCAGTTTGAACATGCTGCTTTAAAGAAAGTGTTGAGCAAAAAGTAATTCCCAAGGCAATGGCTTCTGTGACCTTGGGCAATGAACCAAATCTCTGTTTTGGAAAGGATATTCAGAAAAAAAAAGAGAAAAAACCTACACAGAGAGGGAATAAAAGATATGTATTGAAAGAAAAGACAGTCAAGTAAGTTAGGAAAAGTGATGATAGTGTATGAGCATAAAACAATGAAAGTGATGCTATCAGCTGTGGTTGGCATAGGGAACAGCAGGTGGGAAACTTGCTTTGCAAACAGTGCCTGTGTGTGGTGAAAAGGTCTAAGTTATCTTTCTGAATTGTTTCCTTCCTCTTCTTCCCCTGTATACTTAGTATGCAAATACTGGAAAAACAGGAAAATTTCTAAGGCCAATAAGATATTTTTAGCTATCACAATGCTTCAGTTCTAGCATTTTGCAAAAAAAAATGTCATGGCTGATTTTTAGGTGAAATGGCACAGGATTTCTTTGTGGGGGTCAAGAAGCTAAAATTTTGACAGGAACGGTGATGAAATAATTTAACGCTTCAGCTGTGTGGGTGCAGATGGTCATCCACATGGGGGATATTTTTCCAGCAGGTTATTGAGTCAATGAAGCTGGCTGCCTGCAGTTTGGCAGTTATCCATTAATATGTAAAACAAAATTTTGGACTATGCAAAAACTGGGTGTTGAAGTCCATTTTATGTTGTGCCAGGTTTGCTTCAGTACCTCGTGGTCTTGGATGATAGAAGGATTAAGAAATAGAGTTTTACCCTTGGCAAACTGACTGAAAATAGATTGGCAACTAAATTTTAGGGGACACTTTATTGTTTCCACTGTGATGGGATGCAAATTGTTGAGGTTTTGTTTCTTTGTTTTTGTTTGGTTTTTTTTTTTTTTTTTGATAACAAAGTACACGAAGATGAATTGAGAATGACTTGCAAAAGAGCTCCCACAGTTAATTTTTCATTACTACTAAGTCCCATGTAGAAACTTGTGGAACTGAAGTTAATTCTGTCCCTGTTCTTGAATTGCACTTTGGTACACTGTACTCATGTTTTTAAAAAGGAGTAATATATAATACCCACCACCTTCAACTGAAGCAATTCATCAGTTGCTAGTGTTAATGTTGAAGGGAAACAGAGCAGTAAGAGCTACCCAGGCAACAGAGGAGAAAACAGTTGAGGTAATAAAGAAGGCTGTTTTGGTAGTAAGAGTTTAGTGGCTTAACAGAAAAATGCGTCTGCCTAAATAATGGAGGATCTGAGTGGGGCCGAACCAGAGTTAGTTAGGGTCAGGGTTTTGATATGACTTCAAAAGACTTAAGTCCAAATAACAATTCTCTGAGAAAGTTAGCCTCCTCAATGATTGCCATTCCCTGGATGAGCATGTACCCCAAGCTGCGAGCAAAAAGGGACTCAGATAACACACACAACTAAAGTTTAGGGCAGAACCCTTCTGTTATCTCCCCATGTCCTAAACACTATGTCAATCACCTCCTGCCTTGTGTTCAGCAATCACATGACTCTTCTGTGCATTGTTAAGCTGTTCTTCCATAAAAGCTAATCCTCCCTTTCCCCATCTTGGCTAACTCTCCTCTCCTCCAACCCCCATTTTACATTGAGGGCTTAGATACATTGAATTCTGGATTTCTGAATGGCACACAGAAAGCCAAGGACTTTATATTTATAGACTGAAACATGCAGGTTGTGTGCCTGCAGTTCTGTTATTGACTATAGTCCTTTGGTAGGTAACCTCAAAGGTGAAACTGCTCTCTACGCCAGTGCAGGGATAAAGAAAGATTAAAATGGGATCAACAGAGGATCCACCCTAGAAGATCTAATGCCTTGCAGCTGTGAGGACTTTCAGGTGGTTAGAACTAAAAAGGAAAGAATTGGTGGCAAAAAAGAAAAGCAACATATTAAAGAGATATTCTGGCTGAAATTAGTTGAATTTTACATTTTGGACCAGCATGCATTCAATTCTGGTGCTAAAACTTCCCAAGATTGGTGGAAGTCCAGATGTAAATTATTCTGGAAAACCTTAAGCTAACTTTGTCTGATGATTCATCAGGAAATATTCTTTATCCCTTGTCAAACATTAAGAATTTTTGAGCATAGATACAACTGAAAAGGCACTGAATCTCACATGAGCTAAAACCAGCAGCATTTCCAAGTTTTCTGAGATCAGCGTCTGAATAAACAGCAACTGGCAGAACCAGAACCTTGGAGAAATTAAAATGATCTTCATAGTAATAGGGAATGGCCTGGTAAAAATCTTCTCCACTAAGAAAAAGACACAAAGAACTTCTGTATTTTCTCTTTTTCTGAGACACACGCAAACACACACACTCAAAAAGGGAAGTGGTAATTAAATGGAAAAAGAAAAAATGAGAATGGGAAAACCAACAGTAAAAACTCGGGCTGTAAAATGAATCTGACAAAACCAGAACTGGATAGGATAAGGACAGCTGGGAAGGTACCCTATAAAGGGACTAAAGAAAAGAACTGTGAACTTGTTGTGAGGGAAAGATGACTTGGTGCACTTTTTGAATATGTTGTGCTCTGATGAAGACAAAAAACTTTGAAATAGGAAAATACAGTCTCATCTCTGGGTTCCAGCTGCTAGTGAAAGCAAGTAAGTCCTGTAGAGTGGAGTGAAAGCTGAAAACAGCTAAACCTGAAATCTTGCAAAGACTTTACAAAGTCCTGGAAATTTACAGAAGGAAGTTGTTGCAATAGATTTGGAACTCAGATGTTTTGGTCCACAAAAGGAAAATCATCGCATATTATTTGAAGCACACCAATGGTATGGATTTAATTTCAGTTAAAGGTATCAATCTACTCATGCCACTGTACTTCTTGTGCTTTTGTTGAGACAGTAGCCGGAATTTGATTCTTAAATGTTGTTGTGGTGTTTCCACCTCTTCAAATGAAAATGTGGAAACTTCTTGACTATGGCCTGTCTGATTTCTGTCTTCTTTAGAAATATGTGGGTTTGGATAAACAAAAGAGATTAAAATTAAGCAAATAACAACATGTCAGCATAATATTTCTACAGTGCTAACAGCTGCTTGTTTATGCACCCCACTGTGTGCCCAAGTCCTCTGTTTTCTCTCCTAGAGCTTGGATATCTGTATTTGTTAGTACTACTTTTTTCCTCCCACTGCTTGTAGCCTCCAGTGCTTTACTACCTTCAGGTCACTGTGCAGCATGCTTACAAACCTCCTATTTTTTTTGTCATTGGTAAATTTGATCATACTTGAAAGTATAGTAAACAAACACCTGACAAAAGAAGAGACTCATTAACAGCCTTCATTTCCTATGCAGCAACCCAAGCAAGCACAGGCATACACGAGAGTTCTGGCAGGAATACAAAGGAACTGTGCTTGAAGACTGACAATTAAAACTTTCTTAGGAAGCAAGTCCGCCTCCTTGTTTCAGCTGTGCACTGGGAGAGTGAAAACAACTCGTTGGACCACCTGCGGTTACTCCACACAGATAGTCTGGGGAGTACAATTTGAAAACACCTGCCAAGTGTCGGTCTCTGAGCAGGAGTCTCACACACTTGGCAGGCTTCTCATTCATTGCAGCACTCAGCATCCAGTCAAACTTTGCTGAAATTATTTACCTTGGCCCTTTGGAGTGGATGTAACACAGGGACAGAAGATGAAGAGGCTACTTTGCTAAGAGCTTTTTCTTGCATCCTAACTTCAGATCTATTATTGAGGCTCACTGGATTTTACAACTTCTTGCTGGATTACACAAGCAAGTTTTTAATCTGTTCTTCAAGGAAGAGAGAGAAACATTTAGCTTTAACTGATGTAAATGGTGGATTCATACCTCTGGAGACCAACAAAAAAACCACTTTCCTTCAGGACAGAAAGTCTGCTGTTATGCGCAAATGGCTGTCCCAAGTTGGTATGACAGCCCCAGTGTCAATAGGAGGTTATTCCTGGTGTGCTGCTTCTGCTTGTGCAGGCCATAAGATAGGTGGGAGGTATGCTTTCTCAAGCCCAGGCCCATCAGAGTTTTTTACAACTGCAGTCAAAGAGGTAGTCCATCTCCATGTCTCCAGTTCCTTACCAACATCCATCAAGAGCTGCACTGCAGTCATCATGGTGTGCCATGCTTACAGTGATAGCAAGGATTTGTGCCAGAGGGAGAAGATTTAACTCTTTTTTCCTCTCTCCTTTTCCCCTCCAAAAATCCAGATGTTCTCCTGCTACAGTGCTGGCACCATTCATATTGCTAATTCATTACCATGATTTCTGCAAAGATTGGGAGAACTCCTGGGAGAACTCCTGCTGGTGGTTTTGTGACAGAACAACAGGAATAAATGACACCTAAAGTTACATCTGACAGATGTGAGCACTCAGGGTTAAAATTGCTAATGCTGTTTTGTGAAAGGAAGGATTATTACAGCTGCGCAGCAGAGAAATTATAATTGATTGTTCTTTCTACTTATTTGTTTGGGTTTTTTTCCTTTTTTTTTTCTTAGTGTGATGATTGCCAAGTACTCAAAAGTTAGAAATCCAGTGTTATGGCTATCTAACATCAATCAACATTAATCTCCTGGGTAGGTATATTGTGATACTGTCAATTAATCCTATACTCCTACTTATTAAAAAAAATTTCTGTGCCTCTCACTGCACAACAGGAATGATGTCTCCTAAGCAAATTAGAATTGTGCTGTTAATGAAGTTTCTTGGAGGATTTGTACTTTATTCCTCTTAGAAGATGCAAGGTAGCATAGAAATGATGTGGCACTGGCAGGAGAAGGAGGACAGGTGAATGTCAGATTCCGGAGCTCAACTCTACTATTTCCCCCTCTACCATTCGTCACAGTTCTTTCATGTGACATTGCATAATAACTGAGTCTGATCATCTTGGAAGTTGGCTGCTATTGTGTCTTTCTTGCAGTTAAGTTTCAGTCAGACTGGGAGGAGATGAATGTGCAGCCAAGGGTTTTGCGAGAGAAATCTGAAGCTGTTGCAGTGATGCCTAGGTGATAATGGAAAAAAATTAGGAAGATACAGAAAGATTTTAAGATTAAGAAAGGTGGTTTTCTTAGATTTCCCTTTTGTACTTTTCTTGTATCTGTGGCTTGTCACCTAAAACGCATGTTATTGTTGCTACAGCATTTTTTTTTAAAAAAACAAAAAAGCAAAAATATACGTTATTGTGGGATTGTTTTACTTAAAGATAATTTGTGTTATAATTTTCAGTTTCAATAATATTTTTGTTGTATACTTAGTGGTTGAGTAGACAAATATAATTAAAGAATAATATTACCTATAAATTAAATTACTATTTGTAGAAGCATTTACAAATAGATATGCATTTTTTTGCAACCTGTAGCTTGGGAATATTTGTTTTCTTTTTCTCACATCTGAGACTTGTGACTGTAGAGATGAGGGACTGGATACATGCATATCTGCATTTCAGACTGGATGATGAGTGAATTTTGAAGGAACTGTGGACAACTAGGAGAGGTGCAACTAGTTCAAAAATATGGGATCTTACACCCACCTCCTTTTCCTGCTGAAGTAGCTATGAGAGCTTCTAGTGCATTCTTGATTACAGTCAAAGACAGGAAAGCATTGGTGAGGGTAACTTACATAAACCTCACTGATTTGATGATTCTCCCCTGCCTCAACTGGAGTAGGAACATACAGTTTCAGCAGAGAAAATTTTCAGAAATTGCTGGTCCTCAACTTCTGTTTACTGTTTCTCTGGTGACTGGTGGTGTCACTTCTTACCATTATCAGGGCACAGACTGTAAGCTTACTTGCTTGAAATTGCCCTGAAAAAGGCTCAAACAGATGGGAAATCTTCCCTAGACAGGCTGGAAGCAGACTAGAAGTTGTTTCTTATTGTCATACCAGCTGGGAGTAGATGGGTTTAACATATGTCAAAATGTGGATAGAAAATATGCTAGTGGGCATGACTGAATTTGGGATTGCAAATGTAGTTATTTAAGCAGGTAGATATTTCTCACTTTGGGCAAGTTTTGACTGACTGTATGTCAGTTTGAGATGACACTTCACATTGTCAGTGTCTGTTTGGTGGAGAGAAGTCTGCCATGTTACCAGGAGAGAGTTATTTGGGTGACCTTCTCAGTATAAGCTGGTCTTCTCTGATAGGGAAGAAGTAACATCTTTTCTAAGGAACAACCTGAAATACCGTAAAATATATATAATGATAGAATGTCAGAGAATCACAAACTTTGCATTAGGACTTTGTCGTCTTATTCTAGCTGTACAAAGGCTAAACCTCTATTTCAAGCTAGTCAGGTAGCCTTCTTCTGTAGCTAATGGAAAGTGATAAACATTGCCTGGAGGAACCAGTACTACTGTGCCTATCTTACTTCTGTTGACTAAAGAGGGATTATATGCATCTAATTTAAACTAGTTGCCAAACTTTTGGCAGTTAAAAATAGATGGTGTGAAACTCTGCTGAAATCTGGAATGTGTGATTTCTACCTGAATTTGGATAACTGACTGACTTCTCAGGTCTTCTTTCTTTCTTTCAAACTCAAATCTTCTCTTAGCTGTGAGTATTTTAAATAAAATATGAAGTATACCTTTACTTCTCCTGCAACTTTCTGTAAGATATCTATTACTCTGTTCATCTGCTATGAATATTACTTCAAAGCCATTTTGAACTTCATTAGCCCTTCTCCAGTATCATATGGATAACTTGTGTCACATCCAGTATCATATGGATAATGATACCTTCTCCAGTATCATATG